>NC_080784.1:151610206-152250783 GCF_028018385.1 Neofelis nebulosa
ATCCTCCAAAAAATTGTTATATAGATTTTACAGTTAAAATTCTCTTATGAAATTGATCCAATGTTAATTTTAAGAACTTTCTTTGTGATTTTTAATCTAAATAACACCTGAATATCAGCACCCTGAAGATAAAAAATGTACACAAAAAGCTTAGTTATTTCAGTCACAACAGTTTCTATAATTGTAAAACAGCACAAATGAGGGAGGGGGGAACTATTTAGATAGGTCCTGTCTTTTTTCACCAAACATAAAAATGAAAATAACTATGAAATTCTTACTTTAAAATAATTACAATAGGATTTTAATGCTAACATTTTTAATTAAATTATCTAAGCAATTAATGTGGTTATATCCTTTAATAGATTTTGATCCTATGTCTGAAATCCAACCTCATACAGTAACAGCAATAACTACTTAGTATCCAAAATTACATTTCTGGAATTAAGAAAAATTAATCTTTTCTTGGGGAATCTGCTGCTGTTTTGGGGGTGGGGGGAAATTGTATGCAGAAAAATCAAGTTTATTCTTTCCTCAAACAATGCTGACAGTTTTTTATTTCAATTTTTTTATTTCACTTTTTAATTTCAACTTAAATTCTAATTAACATATTTGGTAAAATTGGTTTCAGGTGTAGAATTAAGTGACTTATCACTTACAGACAACACCCAGTGCTTATCACAAGTGCCCTCCTTAGTGCCCTCCTTAGTACCTATCACCCATCTAGCACATCCCCCACCCACCTCCCTCCATCAAACCTCAGTTTGTTCTCTATCTTTAAGAGTCTCTTATGGTTTGCAAATATTACTGACTTTTATATTTTAGTTCTCACATTCTTGAAAAAATGGGTAAGAAGTAGCTCTTCCACAGTTTTTTTCACATTTTGGGCATTTTCCCCTAAATGAAACATTTTTATTGACCACAAGTTGTGTATAAATGGAGAGGAACTGTTTATCAGTTTTCAAGAAACCATTAATTACCCATTAGCCCTTTGTTCCCTTTAAGTGGAGATGTCTTTGTGATAGGAAACACTTCTTGTTCCACTTCCTATTTTTTTTATTGCTAGTTCTGTAACAACAAATTCTCAAACTTCATAGTTTTCAAAAAAATTCACCAAATAAGTAACACACATCTACACTGACAATTCAGCATTAATTAGAACCGACTTAGGGAAACACATGAAATATAAAAGGGCATTACTCATGCCTTACTCAAAATGCCCCTTTCCTTCTGCATACACAATTTCCACTCTTCCCCTCAAGCCCGGATCAAGTCATCATGAAATTCCCCCTATGTGTTCCACTCTGGACCTCACTAATTTTCAGCTGAAATACTACAATACATAGAGTTTGTGCATCAGAAAGAACTAGCACTTTACAAAGGAGATTATGAGATCATACTTGTTTCAGTTCATTTATTCACAGAAATTGTATGTTTTCTGTGCACCAGATACAGTGCTTAGCACAACTATGTGTTCCCTACACTCATCAAGGCTATAGTCTAGAAGAGGGAACACAAGTTAAAATGCCTGCACAACCAGGCAGTGAAGCTGTCCAGATACAGGATAAATTACATGTCCCTCTTAGTTTAACATCTGCTCGTCCACTCTTAGATATTATGCAGAGAAATTCCTTACTAGAAAGAATAGCAGCAGAAGCACAACGATCAAAAAGTACTGGGTAGCTGGAGCATGAACACACAACCTGAAGGAAGCAGGTGCCAATCAGCTGCATGCAGTGCTTGCCATGCGATTGGTGATTCACACACTGACCCTTCTCCCCATCTAAACCAGTAATTAGAAGAGCTAGCTACAAAGAGCAGTCAAATGAATAGCAAACCATTCTAAAAGCACACTTGATAATAGTTGGCTTTTATTAGTAGTACAGACTGTATGCCAGGCTATACTGGAAGTGTTACATGTATAAAACTCATTTAAACATATAGAAACATTACTCATAGATGAGAAAACTGAGATCAGAAAAGCTATTAAATAGTATACTGAAGGTCATATGGCTGAGAAGTGGAGAATTCTTCTTACCCAGTCTATCTAACTCCAGAACCCACAGACTCAATCTATCATGCAGCATGTAAAATGGACTAAATTTGTCTCCCCAGGTAGATTATTGCATGTACAAATATTTGTTGGTTGGGTTATTATAATTGGCCAGTATTTCATAAGGAGTGTTTTACTCATTGCCTTATAAATTTCTTTGTGATTATTCACCAAAGAATACTTTTTGATGATATATTATTATGCATCAGACACCATGCAGGTACTATGAATAGGAAGATAAATGAAACTTCATCCATTCAACAAATATTTGCTTAGCATCTCCTGTGAGTTAGAAGCTTAGGATATAGCAGGGTCCAGAATAAGTATGCCTTCCCTGGCAGACCTTACAGAATAACCAGAAAAACAGACACTGAACAAGTATCCTAAATGCTGTGAGTTTTGCAACAATGTGTGGCTGTCACAAGGGGAATTGGTGCAAGGGAATAAGTTCAAACAGGCATACAATGTGTTTGCATAAAATAATATAGAAGTGGTGAAAGAGATACACACAAGATGTGGAACACAGGAAGTAAAAAACTAACCCAACCCAAAGCTAGAAGGGGTGGCGGTGGGAAAGAACAGCCCTGGGAAGGCTTCCTGGAGGAGGTAAAGTCTGGGATGGGAAGCTGTCCACCAGGTGACTGAGGACAGTCTGGGAAACATGCACCTCATCTTCTCACACCTGAGGAAGGAACAGTGTGTGTTCTTAAAGGATTTTGGTAATTTTCACATGAAATTGGTACACTATTTCAACTTGCTGTAACATTTCACAAGAAATGTCAGATTATTTTTATTGTCATACTGGGTGTGACTTCTACTGACAGAAATAAACTCCTTAATACTTCAGGGTGGTCTCACACTTAAATTCAATCATTGTGTTTCTTTCAGGGTGACTCTGGTGGCCCACTAGTTCAAGAGGACTCACGGCGGCTTTGGTTCCTTGTGGGGATAGTAAGCTGGGGGGATCAATGTGGTCTGCCTGATAAGCCAGGAGTATATACGCGAGTGACAGCCTACCGTGCTTGGATAACCGAAAAAACTGGGGTCTAGAGCAATAAAGGCATCTCTGTGGCAAAGTCTGTATGCAGGTGTATGTCTAAAATTCCAAAACCTTGCCTTTCAGCTGCAAAAGAACCCGAAGTTGCCCTATTTTAACCTCCTGTCACATAAATACTGTTTCGCAAACACAATTTGTTCTTTATTACTACAGATTTTGTTTTCTCAAGAAAGCTATATGAATGTTGCATAGTATTGTGGCTGTGTGCCAGGGGAAAGGGGTAAACTAGTTACAGAGGTAACAATTTTATTACAGTTG
Organism: Neofelis nebulosa; assembly: GCF_028018385.1. NCBI lineage: Eukaryota > Metazoa > Chordata > Mammalia > Carnivora > Felidae > Neofelis > Neofelis nebulosa. The sequence continues at coordinate 151,613,572 of NC_080784.1, forward strand.
TGATAAGAGCTCATAGTGAGAAGAACAGATACCCTGAGAGAAGATATTAGAGGAATCTGGACAAGTCTGCAGCATTGGAGGAGTCTTCCCTGAAAAGTCTCACTGAAGCTGATAATGGTAGAATAATAGTCAAGGCAGCAAGAATAGCATGAGGAAATAAAAATCCTATTTATTTGAAATTTCTGGTTACTCAATAGGCGGTGTAAGTCCTAAAATTAAATATGTGAAGTCATTGTACAGCAATCTTAATTACCCTATAAGAACACACTCCCAAAGAAACTGAGGAATTTCAGGTATTTAAGATCAAAGCTAAAATAGTCACTGCTCAACTGAGACCCAAAGAATTATAATTTTTATGATGAATTTTATTAAAAATATCTTGGGGCGCCTGGGTGGCTCAGTCAGTTAAGTGCCTGACTCTTGGTTTCAGCTCAGGTTATGATCTCCATACTTCGTTGAGATCAAGCCCTGCATCAGGCTCTAAGTTGACAACGTGGAGACTGCTTGGGATTCTCTCTATTTTTCTCCACCCCTCCCCACTCTCTTTCTCAAAATAAATAAATAAACTTTAAAAATATCTCTCATCTATGTGAAAGAGAGAATTTACTTCCTCTGTAAACTGATGAAATACACCTGTGCAACCTTCTTAAGTAACTTCCAACTATACAGTGCTTTTGAACAACTAAGTAGGAATAATCTTAAGAACTAAAGATCACCCCAGTGGTGGTCATTTTTGAGAATATAAGGACCCACAATAGCTAAATCCAAGTAATGAATTTAAAGTCACATGTGAAGTTATTTTGCAAAGAGAAGGGTTAAACAGTTTAATTTCAATAAAACTGTCTTGGGGTGCCTGGGTGGCTCAGTCAGTTGAGCGTCCGACTTTGGCTCAGGTCATGATCTCATGGTCTGTGGGTTCTAGCCCCACGTCGGGCTCTGTGCTGAGGCTCAGAGCCTGTGCCCAGAGCCTGGAGCCTGCTTCAGAGTCTGTGTCTCCCTCTCTCTCTGAGCCTCCCCCGTTCATGCTCTGTCTCTCTCTGTCTCAAAAACAAACAAACATTAAAAAAAAATTTTTAAAAGTAAAACTGTCTTAGAAAAGAAATGTCTCTCTCCTTTTTTTCTCCCTTTCTCTTCCTTACACACACATTACCAATGAACGTAAATAAAATCCATTAAAATTTAATGGCACAGTAATTTATGTAGTTTGAATCATGAATGTAACTGAATTTTTATGGGATCCTGACATTAATTAAAGCTTGGTTACGCATGACCATCTATGTGTCAGGGCTTCCTCCTTCTAAAAGCTAACTCACAGCACCTGGGCATCAGAACTACAACATGCATTGTGATAAAAACTTCTTGTATTTCTTCATGTAAATTGTGAAGAGACCTACAGTGGAGTCATTTACTTTTAAGGAAAAGAAGTTGAAAATTTAACTAACTTGGTGAAATGTGCAAATTATTGATACATGTCATTTCAAATAAACTCTTTTAAAACTATTTCCCTGCCTAAGAATTTATGGAAGTTATGATTTATGAATGGCAATCCAAACCATTTATTTAATTGGTTCTCTAACAAGAGAATTGCCAAGCCAACTCTAAAGGCTTGGTACTTTCTGCTGCCTTATAATCAAGCTCTATAACTGAGGCAAGCGTCCAGCCTGACACTCCCTGGCTTCACCTGGTGAGGACAATGTTAAATTGGTAATTTAGTGTAAGCCTCAAGGGGAGCATGTTTTTGTGTATAGGTGTGTTGGTGTGTACATGTTTGTGTGTGTGTGTACATGCCCCCACATATTCATAAACATTTTTATTTATTCCTATGTATTGAAAGCTATATAAAGTACTTATTTAGCAGAAAACAGAACAAATTCAATTTATTGAAAATAAAATATTATTTAGCAAATATGTTTATTTATAAGAGAAGGAATATCTGAGGACCTTCTTTATTTATTTTTAACGTACTAATGGGTTCCATGTTACTGACAGCTAAGTAACTCCATGAAAGCAATTTTAATATTTATGGGAGGTCCTAGAAGATTCAGGGGAAATATTTTATAATATCAAAAGGGAGTCTTCCAGAGTACCACTTTGCCATGAATAATAATTACTCTCGTTTAAATGGAAATGGAACAAAGAACTTCTTAGATTATTTATCTAAATCTGTCATAGATTCTAATTTACACAATTCAATTTCTATTTTCCAGTTTGCTAAACATTAAATGGTTCAAACAGATCCAAAATAGTTGTTTTCTTTCCATTTTTCATATGTCTATGTAATCCAAATCTCAAAACACAACCCTTTTCATTTCTAATCAATCAGTTTGATTAATCTCCTACGGGGAAAACAGATCTTTTCCCTGCATATTTCAAGTGATTCATTTCTATAAGCATCAGTTGTCTTTTTAAGGACAGGTCCCTTGTCAAGGGAGATACTTAAGCAAAATCTGGATGATCACCTGCAGAAATGTTTTAAAGGATTTCTGCAAAAGGTCAGGCTTAAAAATAGATTATTTCCATGGTCCCCTCCAGGCTAAGATTCTACTCACAATTAGGAAATAGTTTGGGGGAAGCATAAGATCTCTGAGAGAGAGAGGAATTTCAGAGTATTGGGACATTGTTTAAGCTGGTGCACCACGACAAAACATACATCATCTAGAGTAAATAAATCAAACTGATCAAAATTCAAATAAAGTAGAAATCCATTTTGGAGGGGGAAAAAAAAGCAACTGAATGAAACTAAGGAATTCAAAAAGCAAACAACTCTCAGGGCGTTTTCCAGGGTGGCCTCTACCTTTAACCTCCAATCATACAAATTAGACTGAAAGTACTAATGCAATAAAAATCAGGGAATACATTAATAAAAGGGTTTTTCCCTACAAAATTCATCCATCTAACCAGTCAATCATTGTTTTACCCATCATTTGTTTATCAATAGCTTTTGAGCACTTATAATGTGCCAAGCTTTATTCTGATCTAGTCAAGACAACTTCTAGGAAAGAACAAGCCGGGCAGAGAAACAAGCAAGTATAACTTGCCCTGAGATGACAAGTTTGTGAGCTCGAGGAACAGTAAGAAGTCAATGTGGTTGGAGTAAAACTACTGAAGAAAAACATGTGTTAGAGGAGGTTGAAGAAATAGGTACATGGGCCAAAGAAGTTTTGATTTTATTCTAAATTTGAGGGCAAGATTTTGGAGGAGAATCACAACACCTGAGTTTCAGAACAACTACATTCACTGTGATGAAATCTTATACTCCCTCATGTAAATTGTGAAGTGACCTACGCTGAAGTCATTTACTTCATGGAAAAGAAGTGCAAATTTAACCAACTTGGTGAAATATATACACAAATTGTTGGTATACCTTATAACAAATAAACTCCTTTAAAATCATTTCCTGCCTGAGTATTTATGAACATTATGATTTATAAAAAAAAAAATCTAAAACAATTGATGTAATTGCTTCTCCAAAAAGAGGACTGCCAAGTAGACTCTAAAGGCTTTGCACTTTCTGCTGCCTTATATGATCAATTTTCTGTTTCCTAAAGATTAATATGACTACTCTAAGAGAAACAACTACAATACAAAAGTAGAAGGGAGAGGAGTCAGAAGACTATTGCAGGAACCCAGGGAAATGATGGGACTGACTTGGATTGAGGAGCTAATAGTGAAGATGGTGAAAAATACTTGAATTCAGGAAATATTTGCAGAAAAAAACAGCAGAAATTTCCGATAGACTAGATTTAGGGGCTGAGGGTAAGGGAGAAATCAAGGTTGACTCAAATTTTGAGCCTGAACAACTGAAAGGAAAATTTGGGAAGGGGATCCAGTTTGAGGATAGGGAATCAAGAGTTTCTTTCTGAATCTGTTACATTTGAAATGTACAAGCAATCAGGTCAGGAAAACAACGGTAAATTCATATCTGTCGCTCAGAGAAGGGATTGAACTGCAAATACGAATTTGATGGCATTTACACTTTTAGGCAAGTAGAAGCAAAAGCCATTTTGCGTGACTAAAAGAGAGAATGGGAAATACATCTTTTAGAAAATAAGGAAATGTCTGATGACCTCTATAAATATCCTGATGTCCTAAGATGAAAAAAGTTATTTTAGTATCGCACAAAAAAAGACTTAAAGAAAAAATGTGTTCAATTCGATTTTATTAAAATTAAGAATTTTTTATTATTCAAAAGACCCTATTAAAGAATAAAAAGGGGAAATGACAGAATGAGGGAAGATACTTACAATACACGTAACTAAACTGGTTAATACCTAAAATGCATAGGGAATTGTTACAAATCAATAAGGAAAATATAGGTAACTTGGTAAAAAAAAAAAATGGACAAAAGATTAGAACAGGTACATCAGAAAAAAGAAATCTGAATGGCCAATAAATACAATAAAAGGGGCTCAACCTCATTAGAAATAAAGAAAATAAAAAAATAAAAGCATTATACCACAACTACACACCAATAGACAAAAATTGAAAGTCTGATAATATCAAGAACTGGCAAGGATGGAGTGGAGTAAATTGCTTTAATAAACTTGGGGAACTAGCAATTCCACTCCAAAGTGAATACACTAGAAATGGGCCAACATGAGCAGGAATATACAAAGCAGCATTACTCATAACAGCCAAAATAGTGACAACAAAACGGCCATCAACAGTAGACTGGATAAGTAAATTCTGTTATATTCACACAAGGGATTGTCACAGACTCTGGGTCTAGAGTTCTCTCTTGTCTAGCAAGAAAGCAGGACCCAAGATTAAAATGTCAGAGGTGGCTAATGTCCAGGAGAAGACAAGAGCCCCAATTGAGGGTCCTTGCTCCATTTTTATTAGGATTAGAAGGCTTACAAACATGGTGATGGACATGCACAAAGAGACAGTGAAACTGTGAACATTAACTCATGGACGTGAAGGAAAGGGGGTTTTGAAGATATGCCAGGTTAGGGGGTTTGGGTTTAATACAAAAGAAAATCCTGGTGCTGGGCAGTTGGGTGGTAAGCTTGTTCACAGCAGACACGAGGCACCACTTCTGTTTACCTAAACTGCTGGGGGCAAGAAAGACAGAACCTGTTCCATCAGGGTCAATAAGGCACCTTTCTTTTGCTAATTAGCTCCTCTTTGGGCAATTCTGCCCTGCAGCAGTCTAGAGCCCTATTTATTTGTTTACCTAATTTGGTCCTTGCCTCCTATGAAAGCAGCTTTCTGCTACAGTACTATACTGGGGGGGCGTTTCCTCCCTGAATACCTAATCTTTACCTCATATACCTTTGTTCTATATTGGGGCCTTTGCCCCACCCTCTCTATACCTATTTACTTAATCTTGTTTACCCAAACTTGGGTGTAAGCATCCTATGGCTTTCTAATTCTTTATGCCTTGTTAACCCATCAGTGCAGGCTCAGGGAATTCCTAAGCTTATTCCCCACAATGGATGATCATACAGCCACAAATATGAATAAACTAGAGCCACATTTAACAAAGTTGAACCTTAAAAACACAAAGTTAAACAAAAGAAACCAGCTGTTAAAAAATACATATTGGGGCGCCTGGGTGGCGCAGTCGGTTAAGCGTCCGACTTCAACCAGGTCACGATCTCGCGGCCCGTGAGTTCGAGCCCCGCGTCAGGCTCTGGGCTGATGGCTCGGAGCCTGGAGCCTGTTTCCGATTCTGTGTCTCCCTCTCTCTCTGCCCCTCCCCCGTTCATGCTCTGTCTCTCTCTGTCCCAAAAATAAATAAAAAACGTTGAAAAAAAAAATTAAAAAAAAAAAAATACATACTACTCCATTGATAGGTTTTTAAACTATATTGTTTAAGAATTTATTTTACTCATGAAAAACTATTTTCAAAAAAGCAAGACATCTATTACCAAAAAATATAAAACAATATTTACCTTTAGGGGACAGGGTAGAACTGTACCTAAGAAAAGAAAGGCAGAGAGCTGCTGGTTGGTTAGCATACCTATATGGATATTTGCTTTATGGTAAGTCATTAAGTTGTACATTTATGTTTTATGTGCTTTCCTGTATGTATATTATTTTTTTCATCTCTGATAAAGAACAGTTATCAGCATCCTCAGGCATAGTGAGGGAAAACAAAAATTCTCAGGTCATTCAGAAAAGAGCACTTGAAGGAAATATATAAAACTGTTTAAAAAGTATATATCATTGTAGATAGCAGAAAAAGCATTTTCCTATTGATGATCCACATTAATATTTTGATATTGCTTTCATTTGAATTTTTATAGATCTAGCAGGATTGTCTATCAATGTTAACATTGTTAAGAAACATTTCTAGTGTGCATGGTACTATTTCTTATGCAATTAGGAATTTTCCTAATATATAAATTTGGGGATAAAATTTTAAAAAATATATAATCTCATTTTTTAATAAGAAAAGCTCAAATGATTCAGAGATTGTTAAATAATTGCATTTGCAATAATAAAAAAGTAAAACTGTTTTAAGTTAAAAAAGCCTGTATTTTTTTCTATGTGTTTGTAAATAGAATATTTGTAATAGTCCTTAGAAAAGTACTTTAAGTGATTCATTGACCCCAAGTTTTTTTTGTTGGTAATTTTCTACCTTACCATTTTTAGTCTTCTCTAAAAAAAGCTTACAAAATCAGAAAGAGCATTTTATAGCCTTTATCATTTTCAGGGCTTTCATAGAAAAAGTCTTGAAATAAGCATCCTTTAATATTCTAACCATTTCCATTTTAATGGTTATTTCAATTTATTTTCCTGCTTTTGTTCTACTAGTCAAGGAAAATGGTCAGGGTTTCCCATCAATCTTTACTTGATTTGCAACAGGGAAAGAAACTATCAAATACAGTAGCTGAGTCTGACTTTAAGACACTAATATATGCTCAGAAGAGATAAATTCAGTAAGTCCCCTGGATATAGCTATATATTTAGATGTTTGTACTCATGGCAGGGAAAATTGCCTAAACCTGTTTCATCTAACTTTCTAAACTATCATAAACTTATAATTTTTAACAGTAGTTTTCATTGCAGGAATCCAAACTAAAGAGAAGCTTTATTGTGGTAGAGTCTTATATATACATTTTTATTTATTTTTTTTTTAATTTTTTTTTAACGTTTATTTATTTTTGAGACAGAGACAGAGCATGAACGGGGGAGGGTCAGAGAGAGGGAGACACAGAATCTGAAACAGGCTTCAGGCTCTGAGCTGTCAGCACAGAGCCCGACGCGGGGCTTGAACTCACGGACCGCGAGACCATGACCTGAGCGAAGTCAGCCGCTCACCCAACTGAGCCACCCAGGTGCCCCTTATATATATATTTTTAGATGACAACAATATAAGATAAATTTGATAAACAGCAGTGATACTATTAGTCTAACTATTATGGTCCAACGTTGGATATTAGACATTATCAGACATTTTTGCATATTGTTATTTTTAGAAAAAGATAAGGAAATAAATTCAACCCATAAGATGATCTGATGGTCACATTAAGTTGAAGAAGCAGGGGTTCAAACTCCAGATAAAATGTCAGAAGTCAATTGAAGTGACCAAGCCCACACAGTAGGAAAAGGCAGAGACTGCTCAACTGCTGGTTCTGTGACTCAGACCAATGCTCTCCATCTGTGTGCACCACCTCTCACCATCCACTTACACTATTCTTCCACTTACATTGGTCTACTAAAGGACCATGGTAGGTCATAGGCAGTGTTTCCATTTCCTTATCTGTAAGGCTTCAACAATAATTTTCCCTACTTCATAGCGTTTTACTTCGGGTAAAGTGAGCATTTTAATAAATTGTATGAAACAAACCATATAAAACTTATTAAGAAAAAAAGATTTAAAAATAGAGTTAAAAATAACTCTGAGCCAAAAAGAAATTTTTAAGTGGGAATTTTTGCTCTTAAGTTATACAATCAAGTAATACATTGCACCACCAAGTATATATTTTAAAAAACTATTTTTTATTAATCCTTGATTTTAATTTTAAGCAAGACATCTTTTTCTAAAGATCTAATCACACTCAAAAAAGAAATGTCCTTCTTTAGCAGGAAGTGCAAAATCCTTTTATTTTTGCAGTTTCTAATCCTATTAGGTGAAAGATTTCAGTTCCCTCCAGTATGGTTGGGTAATTAAATAAAGGCTATCTCTTTTTGAGCAGAATGCATTGAGCTCCTTTTCAGAATTCATGCCAGACAAAACCAGGAAAAATTAAAGTGTGAAAGCTTCAAAGTTCACACTCTACTGTTACCAACCATTTACATTTTCTCATTAAGTGAAATTAACGTCAAATCTCCCCTTTTACACACACAGATCAGGCAAAGTGCTTTCCTTAAGTTAGTGTGGAAGAAAATAAGTTCTCATAAAAATACCTTCTGGATCCCTTTCTTTGATTAAAGAAATAAAGCCAGAAATATTATGAAATGAGCTTCTGTTACATTACAATACTCATTTGGGTAGAATTCATGAAGTAAAGACAATTTCTCTGAATTCTAACATAAATATATTGGAAGTGTGGTCGTTAACATATTAGGCCTGCCCTACCACTAAAGCCTATAGATAATCCAAAAGGGCCTCGATTCTGTTAAAACTTGCTCCAGATGAAAGTTTTATAAAGATAGCTGTTTTTACTGAGAGTAGTTTTGTAAGGAAATTCCCACATAAGCAGATTTGCTGGGTTACCCCAGTTAAACACATGTATTCACAGTCTTGACCAATTTTGAGGTTGCTTCAGCTAAGAACATTTATTTTATTCTAGGATTCACACATATTTCTCACTAGCTGCTCTACTTTGTTAGAGGCATTTGTCTGTGATAAGTAGAAACTATAGGAGCAAAAATTCATTTTTTTCCAGGAATTTTTTGGAAAATAATGTATGACAATGGAACAAGCAAAGGTGACTGATACTCTACTCATTGGAAGGATGAACTGAAATAATAAGAGTAATGGTAACAGTGGTAGTTATAATAGCTGATTTTGCTTCCATAGCTGATGTAGCAGTTGGTAGCTACTCCCATCTACTAACCACCAGGTCTCACATATAACAAACCCAGGAGAGGTATTATTATTACAACTGTGTATAAGAAGCTAAGGTTCAGAGAAGTTGAGTAAAATGTCTGAGATCACAGAACTGTTATATTGCAGAGTTAGGATCTCAAGGCAGTTTTTCAGATTCTAAAGCCTATATATTTATCCTTTAGAAACTAATCCTTAGCATAATTTGAACTTCACGTTATTTTTATTTTCCAAACTCTGATTTTTAACCTAGGAATCAGAATATCTAAATACAATTTCCTCTACACTGTTATAGTCATCTTCTCATCAGTGCCCTCCACATTACGAGAGTCACCACGTTTTGATAATTTAGATTTTTCTGAAGTTTTTATGTATTCACATCTGTTATCATCAACAAACATACCCTAGCTGTAATTCAAATTGGTACCTTCAAAATCATTACACTCAGAAGGCTTAGCGAATTTCTTTGTTCTTCCTCATGTGTCTCTCTCTAAACATATTCTCACTCTCAGTGTGATGATATAACACATATGCCTCTTTTTGGAACCATGCAGCTTCCATCTGTAAGCATCCATTAAAGCTGGCCCGTTTTCCTCTTTCCCAGGCTCAAATATGTCCACAGTGCCCTTGAAGCCATTCATAAGCCTCACCACTATGACACCTATCTTCACATGGAGGCCACAAATCTCTGGAGATTACCCTAAACTTCTAACCCTTGTGAATGATGGCGATGTCTGTGCAGGGGCAGAAAGAGTAGCTTCTCAGTCTTCCCCCAATCCTGTGTCACACTTTTTCATAACAGAGGATTCTCAGATGGGGTCCAGAGTCTCAAGAGACAGCTCTTCAACATTTCATTCAGCTTTTATTAATCACCCGTTCCTGAAAATTTCCCTGACTCATTATATCAAAATGTTCTGTTCGGGACCTTGACTTCTCTAAGAAATGACAGTCCTGGGGACCTAAAGCTTCCCCTGAACTCCCTCTGGGCACTGCCTCCAATAAACTCCCCTCTCTAAAAGAAAGAAAACTAAAGCTTCCATACATATCAATACAATGAAAACAGATGGTGAGAGGGAATCCAGGATGAAGGTTTGAGGGGTGTTGTAAAAGCTTCAGGGCTTCAGGTTAAGTCAGCTAGAAGTATTGTTCTATTATAGTTTTAAACTACTCTATCTTCCTCTGCACATGTAGTTGACTGAATCACACTTTATCTGTAATTTCTAAACTTCTTTTCTCGTTCTAATGATGTCCTAACTCCATACCATTTACACTTATCATGGGCCACCTGAAAAATCCTGCTCTTGCTTTTCTTGTTTAGATTTATGCATTTTTCATGGAGTTGATTTCACTAACATTTTGTTTATACTGAATGGTCTTAGGATTCAACACTGTTTCTTTTTGACCTTAGATATATCACTTTCTCTCTACTTTTGACAGAGCCATTTAATAAGGTACAAATTTTAATGAACTGTTAAAATCATATAAATAGGGGTGCCTGGGTGGCTCAGTCGGTTGAGCATCTGACTTCAGCTCAGGTTGTGGTCTCGCAGTTTGTGAGTTCAAGCCCCACGTTGGCTCTGTGCTAACAAACAGCTCAGAGCCTGGAGTCTGCTTCAGATTCTGTGTCTCCCTCTCTCTCCCCCTCCCCTGCTCATGCTTTGTCTCTCTCTGTATCTCAAAAATAATGTTAAAAAAAATTATTTTTAAAATAAAAAAATAAAATCATATACAATAAAGATTATTTTTAAGAAATCAACACTAGCTCCAAAGATAGGTGTATACCACCCATTTGGACTAACTGAAAAGAAAAAAACTTTAAAATTATTCTCTGATGTTATAATCTATATAATTATACTATTCTGGTAAAAAAAAAAAAAAAGATATCTTATTTGGTTTATAGCACTTCTCAGAACGTGGACACTTTGCTCTTCTAAAATCTGAAGCTTCTACGACCCCTTCTCTAAAACTTTTCTGTATACACTTCTCAAATTTGTTTTATATAAATTGCCCGTAACTTCATTTTTTTTTTCTTTTCTCAACGTTGGCTCAGGAAACATTGGTTACAGCACAAACTGCCCTTAATTTTATGGTAACATTTATCCAATTCAGAGATTAAAATGAAGACTTCCTTTCTTCTCCACCAATTCTAGAGACCCAGAGGTAAATGTGACTTTCATTTTTTCATATAATCTGGGGGATAAATGCCAACATAGAGATATAGTATTGTAGGGTTCTGCTCACTGGTAACATTAAGAAAATTAGAGGGGCGTGTGGGTGGCTGAGTTAAGCACCTGACTCTTGGTTTCACCTTAGGTCATGACCTCAGTTTTGCGAGTTCGAGCCCCATGTCTGGCTCTGCCCTGACTGTGGAGCCTGATTAGGATTCTCTCTTTCCTTCTCTTTCTGTCCTTCCCCTGCTCATCCTATCTCTGTCTCACTCACAATAAACAAATAAACTTAAAATTTTTTTTAAAAGAAGAAAATTAGAAAATAGTAACTGTGTCATGAAAAAGAGCTCTCTAAATAGAGGGATTCTTTCACTCTGCCCCCCCAAAAAAGAGATTTTTATTATGCTCCTCTAAAGAATGTTCTTAAATTAATAACATTGAAAATTTCTAAATAATTTAAAAGTGGACCAAAGAAAGACTCTAAATGAGGCAAAGAAAAGGAAGGAATAAGAACTAGAGGGTCAACAATCTAAAAGAATATTCTTCAGGACAATGTTTACTTTAAGCAAACTTGAAATTAGCGATCAATTAAAAGAAAATATTGACCAATGTTTGAGTATGTATTTTCAATTACTTATGTACATATGGAAAAGTCCGATAGGATCCTACACTGTGACACACTGGATTTTAATTGTTCAGTAAGTTTTAACCACTTAAAACAGCAAGATTTGTGTATGTGTATTTACATATGAGGTTTCTTATATTGAATTATATAATCATTGGGACTGAGCAGACAAAAATACAGGGCAGTTGGCCTCATGTCACACGTCACAGCTTCCTCATGAAATGTACACAATCACGCAATACATGTATACAAACATTCCACAAAATCCTTGTTGGAATAAATTTTCTTAGTTTTTGGGTTTTTTTTTTTTTAACGTTTATTTATTTTTTGAAAGGCAGAGAAAGACAGAGTGCGAGCAGGGGAGGGGCAGAGAGAGAGGGAGACACAGAATCTGAAGCGGGCTCCAGGCTCTGCACTGTCAGCACAGAGCCCGACACGGGGCTCGAACCCAGGAACCCTGTGATCATGACCTGAGCCAAAATCAGATACTTAACCAACTGAGGCACCTAGGTGCCCCTAAATTTTCGATGAATTAAAATGTATTTGACTTTTATCTCAGAATTCCCATCATGATGCATAACAGATAATAGACATTTAATAAATATTTGCCAAAGGAATGAATGAATGAAAGTTAAAATCCAGTGACATTAAAAGGAAAATTAAATTTCTTCTCATAGTAGATGGAGATTGTAGCCACAGGAAATTTAATTTTATATGCAGCTATTTTTTTATCATGGTTTCTAAAATCAAAATACATTTGGAAAAAAAAAACAAACAGAATGCACTTGTTTCAAACTTTAGTGAAATTCTTTCAAAAAAATTTTCTTAGTATACAGGTTGAGTTAGAAAAGGCTTATAGTGCTAATGGATCAGCTAGGTACACACAGAGACATGAACACAGATATAAACACTTTCAAATACATACAATTATATAACTTAAAGGAATTATATATCTCTATAGAAACACAATCATATGCACAATAAAAAAAGTATTTTGAGGTAAGAAGAGAGAATTTGACTAATATCTGTTTTTATGAGTTAGCCATTTTTTACAAAAATATTTAAAAATATGAATTACCAACAATTAGTATGCATTAACATATTATTAATTATTATTAATATATAATAAAAACCATAAATACTATTTCTCAAATTGTGAGTTGCACATATTCCAGGATTACCTCTTAAACTAGTTTTCTAGGTATTGTAAATAAAAATTTTTGCATAGAACAATGTCTTCTAAAATGGCTTATTATGTTTAAAAGCTAATAATATTTCCTCTTTCCTAAGTGCCTTTTAAACATTGAAGTATTTTTGTTTTGTCTTTTGTGGTTTTCCCAAGCTTCCTTTCATTAAATGTATTCCATTAGAAAACTGGATAGGAAAGTAACTTTATTTTTTTTCCTTCATTTCATTTAGGGACTCCTGGGTGGCTCAATCCGGTCAATCCGGTAAGTGTCCGACTTCAGTTCAGGTCATGATCTCCTGGTTTGTGGGTTGGATCCCTGCATGGGACTCTGTGCTGACAGCTCAGAGCCTGGAGCCTGTTTCATATTCTGTGCCTTCTTCTCTCTCTGTCCCTCCCCTGCTCATGCTCTCTCTCTCTCTCTCAAATAAACATTAAAAAATTTTTAATAAATTAAATAAAATGGATTCATTTAAAATTTTTCACCTGAAGTGTTAAAAGTGGCTATAAATGAATAGGGCCAAAAAATGTTTTAAACATTCCTTCATCTTCAAAGAAGATTACCATGTAAGCAATGATACATTAATGGGAAGGAATTAAAAGCTTAAAAAAAGGTGACACTGCCAACAATATCAATTTTCACTTTCACATCGTCTAGTTTTCTTCTAAACATATATATAATTTTACTTGGTTTGTAATCATGATTGTTGATTTGCAAACTGGCCCCTATACAGAGGACACGGAAAGACGGAAGAGGCAGACCGCTCCAGACTGACTGGTGGACGGCACTTTTAAGAAGCAAGGGAACTTACATACAAGGCTTGTCTAAAACGCCAGGTCCGTGAGCAGATATGCACGTCACCCGCAATCGTAACAGTTTACCCAGAGGAATTAGCCTGCTTCACCCACAAATTCTCTCCAGAAATTCTCAACACATTATTCTCTCAAGGCTACAGCGTCAAAAATGGCTCCCACTGTGGGAACGGTGGACAGGAGTTACATTCCAAGGATGGGGGAGGGATGAGGAGCCCCCAATTGGTCGCTCTCTTCCCAGGTCAACTGGCAGTCATGTCCTTTCTATGACCTCCTCTAACAATAATATCAAACTACTTTGCATCCTGCCTTATTCACTTACACTTTACCTTTAACATCACTTTAAACTTCTAACCTTATCAAAAGATTTTAAATTTTCATTTAGTTTACACATCAATGTATCAGTTAATACTCATTTTAAAATTAGCTTTTAGGGGCGCCTGGGTGGCTCAGTCAGTTAAGCCTGTGACTCTTGATTTCAGCTCAAGTCATGATCTCGAGGTTCCTGGAATGGAACCACCCCCCAACCTGGCTCTGCACTGGGCATGGAACCTGCTTAAGATTCTCTCTCTCCTGCATCTGCCCCTCCCCACAAGTGTTGAACATCTCTCAAAAAGAAAAAAAAGAAAAAAAATTCATTTTTAAACCTTTCCCATTTCAATCCTATAGTTGGTAGATTTTTAACGATAGCTTTTAAAGTGGACACAGCCCAGGTGGCCAGTTACATGCCTGGCTCTGGATTTCAGCTCCAGTCATGATCTCAAGGTTTGTGTTATGGAACGTTGGGCTCTATGCTGACAGTGCGGAGCCTGCTTGGGATTTTCTCTCTCTCTCTCTTGCTCTCTGCCCCTCATCCTCTCACTTTCCCTCTCCTTCTCAAAATAAATTAAAAAAAAAAAAATTAAAAAAAAAGATTTAAAGTGGACACAGAGTTGTAACAAAAAAATACTTTTAGTTTTTTTAAGTGTTCTAGTATACATGATCACAAGTGTTAGATATATAGAGAAGACACAAACACATAAAATTATGGAATGTAAAGGGAAACGTAGAGCTGTAACTTCATTATAACCTCTTTCTATGGGTCTTTGTTCTATATAATTTTTTTAATTTTTTTTCAACGTTTTTTATTTATTTTTGGGACAGAGAGAGACAGAGCATGAATGGGGGAGGGGCAGAGAGAGAGGGAGACACAGAATCGGAAACAGGCTCCAGGCTCCAAGCCATCAGCCCAGAGCCCGACGCGGGGCTCGAACTCACAGACCGCGAGATCGTGACCTGGCTGAAGTCGGACGCTTAACCGACTGCGCCACCCAGGCGCCCCTGTTCTATATAATTTTTTAAAGCTATCCCCTATCTCTCCTTTATACTTCTAAACATCCCATTGCTTAAAAACTAAAACTTTTCTTAAAACTTCTTTTCTGTATAACTTAAAACATCCCCAACTTTAAAGCTCACACAAATTTGCTACTCCAGCCAATACATTTTCATGCAATAAACTGAAGTATGCCTCCCACCAAAAGTAATTTTCTTTATCACGTCTCTCTTTCAAGCCCCCGTTCTGCCTAATGGTGGTAACTGTACACTCTATTCTTATTAGATTTCATCAATCCATGGTTTTCCTAGATAGTTTGGGGTTTTCTCAGGCAAGTTACCATATTCTTTCTCTTTATCTAAGTTTTAGGTATCCCAGCTTACATAGGGTCAAAGAATGGGGGCTGAGGAGCTGATCTACAGTTATTGTCTAGACTGTCCTTTCCAGACAGACACATTGGCCCATTTGGTCCGCAGGCATTATCAACCCTCCACACCTGTCCTCTCAGAGGTCTGGGGTCCCATTTTGTCTGATTCAGCCTCAACAAATCATGCTACTAACTGCTGGCACAGTTTTCCAACAGGTCAACCAGCTTTCTCACACATTTTCTGCACACTTCTTAGAAGCACAGAATAAATGGACCGCTGTCTGCCACCGCTCTCAGTCAGCACCAAACTCAGCAAAACTACTTTAGGGTCTCTCAGCCTCAGTACACTGTGAAATCTCTCACTTAAGTGCTTAACCATCATGATAACTCTGCAATGTGTGAGAGCCCAGGAGATTATGAGCTTCAGGTGATAGAGCAGTATATTTTGAGAAGTCCACACGGAAAAAGTAAGGATTGAGCTAACCTTAAAGAATGAGTAGGATTTACAAAGACAAATGCGAGTGAGAAGAACATACCAGAAATTTTGAGGACATAGGCAAAGGCATAGAGTCTGGAACACTCAAATACAATTAAAATGGAAAATTTTAAAGTAAATATATCTGATCAAAGTCCTATTAATAACTGATACAAGAACTGTCATTATTGTTCATTTTCATTCTAATGCAAATATGACTTCTCCGATTATCTTTCCCTTTACATGTTTGGGAAGAAAGGAGATAGTATAGGTAGAACAATGATTCTGCTTTATCATATAATAAGGTTGAGTCTCTTTAACAAAAACCTGTTACCCAAGGAAGACTTTTTTCCAGAATAACTAGTTTCTCCCTTACTCCTGGTCCCTGGCCTCTGGCAATTTTCTCTATCGGGTGGTTAAACATTAGGATGTGTCCTATCTAGTCTCCACACCAAGATATAAATTGGCTGCTAAGAACCAGAATGCTATCCAAAACTTGGAAGATTACTGGTTAAATCCATATCTATTTTTAATAAAAATAAAATCAGCACCCTTTGGATTTTCAGGGAATGAAAGTGTTTTAATGTGTGCTAGAATTAGAATAGCAGTAAAAATTTCATGGAGGAATTCATGAAAGGATGATATATGGGTTGACGGAGGCAAGACAATTATAAACTGGAGAGCATTCAGATCCTAATGGAGGGTTAGAAGTTGGAGAGCTATTAGCCTTCTGTCAAAAAGCAATAAAGAAATCCCCACATCTTTGGAAGTGGATTTTAGTGAGAAGAAGCAGCCACTCGTCTCCAAATTCACAAAATGCAACAGTGAGTAAAGACTCACTGTCCTTCTCAGAGCAGGTGACCCTATTGTTCCTCAGTCACAACAAAAGAGAGTTTTAAATTTCGCCTTCACTTGGGTCATAGGATTATTTATGGAGCAGCATATACAGAGCTCATGTTTTACTAATATAAAATTAATTAGTAAATGTTCAGAAAGCGCTTTGAAGATGAGGCGTTTGTAGGAGTGCTAAGTATGATCATTATCATAAAACATAAAAGTTACAGGATTTCGTAAGCTAAATAGGTAGAGAAAGACTGCCCAACACAGCACTGGAAGACAAGATGGCGCAGAGACAGGATCCTCGGAGACAGCACGTATGGACACCGCTGCAGCGCAGGTAGGCTGAAGGCAGATGGGAGGCAGGAGGGTTTGCCATTGCTCCTCAGGGAAATTCTCTGAAGGGACCAAATTAGTTAAAGTAATTTCATGTGTATCCTAAAATTATTTTTAAAAATAACCTTTTTATAAAAATAGGAGCAATATATATCCCAAATGAAAGAAAAACAAGGATGATTAAGATCGACAAATCAGGAGACTATAGATGCTGGAGAGGATGTGGAGAAATGGGAACCCTCTTGCACTGTTGGTGGGAATGCAAACTGGTGCAGCCGCTCTGGAAAACAGTGTGGAGGTTCCTCAGAAAATTAAAAATAGACCTACCCTATGACCCAGCAATAACACTGCTAGGAATTTACCCAAGGGATACAGGAGTGCTGATGCATAGGGGCACTTGTACCCCAATGTTTATAGCAGCACTTTCAACAATAGCCAAATTATGGAAAGAGCCTAAATGTCCATCAACTGACGAATGGATAAAGAAGATATGGTTTATATATACAATGGAATACTACTTAGCAGTGAGAAAGAATGAAATCTGGCCATTTGTAGCAACGTGGATGGAACCGGAGAGTGTTATGCTAAGTGAAATAAGTCAGGCAGAGAAAGACAGATACCATGTGTTTTCATTCATATGTGGATCCTGAGAAACTCAACAGAAGACCAGGGGAGAGGGGAAGGGGGAGAAAAAAGTTACAGAGAGGGAAGGAGGCAAACCATAAGAGACTCTTAAATACTGAGAACAAATGAGGGTTGATGGGGAGTGGGGGGGAGGGGAAAGTGGATGATGGGCATTGAGGAGGGCACCTGTTGGGATGAGCACTGGGTGTTGTATGAAAACCAATTTGACAATAAATTTCATATAAAAAATTTAAAAAGTGATAAATTTTAATCATTAGAATCCATTGATCTTGCTAATTTTTGTGAGACATCATTCCAGCAAAACTAAAGCATTCATGAAAAGTATGCTGAAACTGTTGAAGTAAAACTGGGGCATTTTACTTTTAGAAAGAATTTCATTTTGAAAATTGAAAGAATACAAGATAGTTATACGTATCTATTTCTAATGATGTATGTCGATAATAGAGACATTAATACTTATGTTCACAAGAGGCTATTTTACCTTCAGGATGTGGCAGACAAAAGGTTTAAGTATTAATTTTTAATTATTGAAACATCACAATGCTTCACTGCTAGACATTTTGCTGGTGTGATTTAAAATTTTAGCGGGAGGGGCGCCTGGGTGGCGCAGTCGGTTAAGCGTCCGACTTCAGCCAGGTCACGATCTCGCGGTCCGTGAGTTCGAGCCCCGCGTCAGGCTCTGGGCTGATGGCTCGGAGCCTGGAGCCTGTTTCTGATTCTGTGTCTCCCTCTCTCTCTGCCCCTCCCCCGTTCATGCTCTGTCTCTCTCTGTCCCAAAAATAAAAATAAAAAACGTTGAAAAAAAATTAAAAAAAAAAAAAAAAATTTTAGCGGGAAACAAGAACAGGGGATTTAACTTTTTCCCATTAGCTATGCCATATGCTCAGATAGCAGTTGGCCTGAAAAATCAAACAAATGGCCTGACTGGTTCCATGGTACACACAGATGAACAAATAATTTTTGTGTTTTGATTCTTAAGCTAATCAGATTAACACAAAGATAAATGTTCACATACGCATTGGTCTATACTCTAACAAGGGGCTTTGATAAACCCCTTGAGCCTGGCCCATATTTTTGATAAAATCTTTGGACAACTTTTCTGGTTGCACTATCTTGCCAACATCTAGATTCTAGGTGAACAGCTTAAGATTGTGCAGGATGTAACTTCACAATAAACAGCTTTAAGAAACAGTCATACATATTCACATTCATATTTAGCTTAATTAGCTATAAGGGAATCCCTGAAACGATTTCCAAATTGTTGCCGTTCATCCTCATGAGTTAACAAAAAGTCTAGTAAAAATGTTTAATCTTGGTTCTAATGTGTTTTATGCCCACGTTAACTCACCATAACAGTATGTGAGAACTGCTTCATAAACAGTATGTGAGAAATAATGTGTAGACATACTCTGGTTTCAGCCATTCAAAGAATTAATAATTTTTAGAGTACAACTCACCAGAAAGCCACTTTTTCTGAAATCGCTAAATAATCCTCAATATCATCACTATTTTGTTGTTATACCTGAATAGCTTCAGGACACACTTAGTGAATAAATAAAACACTTTTAAAAAATTAAGGCATGCTGCTGAAATCAAAACAAGTATTCTATTGCTCATGGTAACTACACCCAAGACCTGATTTCTGTCAAATAGGTAGTCTATTTTCAACCAAGATTCCAAATAATAATAACACTTAGAAAAAATGGAATTTATATATCTGGCATTGTTTTTTAGAGGAATACTTAAACGAACTGGATATTGACAAAGTTTAATTTTCCTTTTGAATTCAGGAATACATACACATGCACAGAGGAAACTTCTCCTTCTAGAGATCAGAAAAGAACCCTCATCTTAACTCTAACCCTAAATATGCTGATAATCAAAGGACAAATATCTACCTGGAATGCTTATCTTCCCTAGGTTTGAAGGGTCCTGAAGAGAAAATACTGTCTTACATGCCCTCTTTAAAATTAGAAAACAAGTGTGGGTATTTGTAAAGTCCCTTCCAGTTCTAAAAGACTACATGTCTCTCATTTTAGGAACTTTACACTGAGAGGAGTTTCAAGTCAATCTCCCTAGTAAACAAATTCTTGTTTACAAGAATCACTTTTTATATCAGCTTATAGACTAACAAGAGGAAACAACAAATAAAGCATATCTGTGTATCTATAGGTTCAATTATTATACAATTGCCAATATCCATTTTTTTAACCTACAAAAGCAGCAGTTTTTAGATAGTTCAATCTATTAGAAGGGCACAGTGAGATGAATAGAAAATATACTCCAACTTTTTGCGACCAATTTCATACTACAATTAACACATTTTCATTGAGGTTTATTCCATGGCAAGCTGTGTTGAGTAAAATATACAGATATATATGCAGGTATGAAGGAAGATGCTTTAGGATAACATACTCATCTATGGAAATTAAGCTACCAGGTTTTACCATATAATTTAGTCATTTACCTTTTCCCCCAAATTTTAAGCACTATTCTAGACTCAGTCAGTTGGTCAGATTGTAGACTCTTAGAGGGAAACATTTTCCATGGTGTAGTGTCTTTTAGGGATTTTTATTTTATTTTATTATGAACCAAAACTGCTCATGAGCATCATACTTTCATAGAAATATTAAGATATAGATTTTTATGTGCAAGGTGAAAACCTAATTTAGACAGAATATATTTAAATGGTCAAAGTGGTTTTTAAGTAAAATGAAACTTCTAAAAACATGAGACTTGGAAACTTCACCTGCATTGGATATCTAGTTAATATTATCTCTTTAGGAAGTATCACCTATTCAGGGAATGACATTAACTAACTAAAAAAATAAATTTTTGATAGGTATTTGATTCTGTTTTCCAGCAAAAATAAAATCAATGTGGGTATTTCAAACTAATCAGGATTTAGTATGGTCATTTCAATGCATATTGATATAAATATATGAAACACACATACACACAAACATAAGCATGCATAGAATATTATACACAAGGGTAAAAACAAAAAGTATATAAAATACTAAATATATAATATCAAGTACATAATATAATCCAAAACATTATTGACTGAATTGTGTCCCTTCAAAATCATACGTCAAAATCTTAACCCCCAGTACCTCAGAATCTGACTGTATTTGGAGATAGGGTCTCTGGAGTGGTAATTAAGTTGTAAGGAAGTCATTAAGATGGGCCTCAATCCAATGTGACTAGTATCCTTATAAGAAAAGGAAATTTGGACACAGACATACACACAGATGAAAGACCATGTGAATGTGAAAACCATGGCCATCTACCATCCAAGGCGGGAAACCTCAGGAGAAACCAATTCTGCCAACACTTTGATCTCAGCCTTCTGGCATCTAAAACTGTGAGGAAATAAATTTTTCTGTTTAAGCCAGAAAAAAAAAAAAAATTAGGACACACATATATACAGAGGGAAGACCATATGAAGACACAAGAGAAAACCAGTCATCTATAACCCAAGGAGAGAGGCCTCAGAATCTGCCAACAAATTTATCTCAGACTTCCATTCTCCAGAACTGTGAGAAAATAAATTTCTGTTGTTGAAGCCACCCAGTCTGTGGTCCTTTGTTAACCGGCCCTTGCAAACTAGTACTACCAGTATATTGCAAACAAGCATATAGCATAAAGTACATAAAACAAAACTAATATTTTACAGTTCCTGCAGTTCACATTTATTAGTGATTTTGTTCATCACTGTATATCCCTTGCCTCGCACAATGTTTGGCACATAGAAAATACTTAATAAACATGAGTACAATAAACTACTTAATTTCTAAAAAGGCATTTCCTCCACACACATTCTGTGTGTGCCAAAGAAAAACATTTAACAATATTGAAACATGGATGCATTAGAATAAAGTTGCCTCCCAATTCATAAATAATTTGATAGCTTATTTTAAAAGCTTTTATTACTGTTATTCTCTTACTCAGTCTAACTATTGTTTCCAAATTGTGTATGTCATCTCATGCCTCTAACATTCATGAGTCTATGAATAATGATGAATAATCTCCTAGAGCTTTTTAAAACTGTTTGGATTAAAAAGGTATTAAAAGGCAGGTATTAAACGTATTAAAAAGGCAGGTATTAAAAGGCATTAAAAGGTATTAATGTATTAAAAAGGCAGACTTTAACCCTAAAATACTCATAGTTACCCTAAATGTAAATTATCTAAATATACCAGTAAAAAGACAAATATTAACAAAATAGATTAAAAAACATAACCCAATCATATGTTGTCTGCAAGAAACTCACTTCAAAATAACAATATAGGCAGGGGCACCTGGGTGGTTCAGTCAGTTAAGCGTCTGATTTCAGCTTAGATCAGGATCTCACAGTTTATGAGTTTGAGCCATGCATCAGGCTCTGTGCCGACAGCTCAGAGCCTGGAGTCTGCTTCAAATTCTGTTTCTCCATTTCTCTCTGCCCTCCACCCCCACTCAAGCTCTGTCTCTCTCTCAAAAATAAACATTAAATAAATAATAACAATATAGGCCACTTACAATTGCACCAAAAATAATACCTAGGAACAAACTTAACCAAAGAGGTGAAAGACCTGTAATTCTGAAAGCTATAAAACATTGATGAATGGGGCGCCTGGGTGGCTCAGTCGGTTGAGTGTCCGACTTCAGCTCAGGTCATGATCTCGCGGTCCGTGAGTTCGAGCCCCGCGTCGGGCTCTGTGCTGACAGCTCAGAGCCTGGAGCCTGTTTCGGATTCTGTGTCTCCCTCTCTCTGACCCTCCCCCGTTCATGCTCTGTCTCTCTCTGTCTCAAAAATAAATAAACGTTAAATAAATAAATAAATAAATAAATAAATAAATAAATAAATAAAACATTGATGAAAGAAACTGAAGATGACACAAATGGAAAGATATTAAATGCTCATGGATTTGGAGAATAAATATGGTTAAAATGTCCATAGTACCCAAAGGAAACTACAGATTTAATACAATCCCTTTCAAAATACCAACAACATTTTCACAAAACTAGGACAAAGAGTCCTAAAATTTGGACTAAAATATGGAACCACAAAAGACCCTGAATAGCCAAAGCAACCTTGAGAAAAAAAAACAAAGCAGGAGGTATCATAATCCCACATTTCAAATGTTTTACAAAGCTGGCTGAATGAAACATGGTACTGGCACAAAAATAAACACGTAGATCAATGGAACAGAATAGAGGGCCCAGAAAAAAACCCATAATTATATGGTCAATTAATCTTTAACAAAGGAGACAAGAATATGTAATGGGAAAAAGACAGTCTCTTCAACAAATGGTGTTGGGAAAAATGGCAGCTACATCCAAAAGAATGAAAGTGGACCACTTTCTTACACCATACACAAAAATAAACTTAAGATGGATTAAGGATTTAAATGTGAGACCTGAAACCATAAAAATCCTAGAAGAGAGCACAAGCAGGAATGTCTCTAACACTGGACATAGCAACATCTTTCTAGATATGTCTCCTAAGTCAAGGGAAACAAAAGCAAAAATAAACTACTGGCACTATATCAAAACAAAAACTTCTGTACAGTGAAGGAATCAATAAAACTAAAAGGCAACCTGTGGAATGAGAGAAGATATTTGCAATGACATATCCAATAGTGTTAGTATACATCTCAGCAATTAAAAAAATTGTTTTAAAGTTCTATTGATATATGCAACAACACGAAAGAATTGTCAGAGCATTTTGCTGAGTGAAAAAAAGCAAAAGCCAAAAAGTTGCATATTGTAGGACTCCAATTATATAACATTCTTGACATGACAAAAGTATAGAAAAGGAGAAGAGACTAGTGGTCGCCAAGGGTTAAGGAAGGTAAGGGGACCTAAGGCAAATGGGTGTGGCTATAAAAAGGCAGCACGAGGGACCCTTGTGATGGAAATGTTAGGTATCTTGACTATATGAGTCTAAATACCCCAATTGTGATACTGTACTATATTTTTGCAACTTGTTACCATTGAGGAAAACTCGTAAAATGTACAAGAGATCCCTTTGTATTTCTTACAACATATGAGTCTAATTGTCACAAAATAAAATGTTTAATTAAAAACTTTTAAAACACAAATACACAAACTTCTCTTCTTCTGAAGTATTCTATAAGACAACTGACCCAGTGCCTTCGGTAAATCAATGTCATGAAAAATTTTTAAATGAGGACAGAGTATGGAAGCTGTTTTAGATTTTAAAAGATAAGAAGTATAATAACCAAATGCAATGTGAAGATTTTGATTTGATTTTTGTTCAACAACAAAAAAAAATTGTAGAAGACATTTTGAGGACAACTTAGAGGTATTTGAATATAAACTTGGTATTAGAGCCTGAGGAATTATTGGTAATTTCATTAGGTATTACAATGGTCATGTTTTTTAATACCTTTATTTTTTTATAAAGAAAATAAGGTATTTAGGGATGAATGTCATGATGTAATAACTTTTCTATAACCACTTTAAAACGTTTCAAAAACAAATGAAATATTGTAAAATGTTCACAGTTCTTAAATCTATGCGATGGATATATGGAGGTTTATTAAACTCTTCTGTTTTTAGGCATATTCAAAGTTTTCCATGATAAAATACAAATTCTCTTGATCCCATTTCCTTCACTGTGTATAGTCCCATTTCTTTATCACCTTTTTCAGCAAAATCTTTTATAGAATGGTCAGTGGTCATTGTCTCTAGTCACTTTTCTTCCATTCTTTTTTTTTTTTTTAACGTTTATTTATTTTTGAGACAGAGAGAGACAGAGCATGAACGGGGGAGGGTCAGAGAGAGGGAGACACAGAATCTGAAACAGGCTCCAGGCTCTGATCTGTCAGCACAGAGCCCGACGCGGGGCTCGAACTCACGGACCGCAAGATCATGACCTGAGCCGAAGTCGGCCGCTTAACCGACTGAGCCACCCAGGTGCCCCTCTTCCATTCTCTTTTGAAACCACCTCTAACCATTCTCTTCCCCTTCCACTCCTAAAACTTCATGCATCAAGGTCATCAATTACCTCTATAATGCTAATCCAATGGTCCATTTTCAGTGATCATTTCCTCATCCTGAGCTATCAGGAACATTTGACACAGTTAACCTCCTTCCTTATGCCTGATACACTTCTTTTGGCTCCCAGGACACTACTTTCTCTTGCTTTTCCTCCTACCCTTGTTAACTGTCCCTCTCAGTCTCCTTTGCTTGGTCTTCCTCTTCTCCCTAATTTCTTAATATGAGAGTGCTCTAGTGACCATGTCCTGGTTTTCTCTATCTATACTTACTCCCTTGGTAATCCCTTCTAGTCTCAGATACTAACCTATATGTTGAAGAATCCTAAATTTATATTACTAGCCCAAACCTCTATCTCAAACTCCAGACTTGGATATCCAACCTACATCTCCATTTGGTTGACTAGGGGACATCTAAAACACAAAATGAACAAAAGTGAACTCATAGTCTAACCCTAACCCTCAAAACTTGATAGATCAGCAGACTTCCCACTTTAGTTGAGGATAACTCCCTCATCAAGCTAAAGAACTGAAAACCATCTCTGACATCTCTTTTCTACTCATATTCCACACCAATGCATCCATAACTCCTACCAACTCTATACTCAAAACATATCCAAATTCAACCCCTTTTCATTTCTTCCACCTCTACCACTCTAGTCCAAACCAACATCAAATTGTGCTTGAATTATTATAATCATTTCCTATCTTATCATTCTGCTTTCATCCTTGCCCTTTATAATTTACTTTCCACAAAGCAGTCAGAGGGATCCCATTAAGAAATTAAATCATATTGGGGCACCTGGGTGGCTCAGTCAGTTAAGTGTCCAACTTCGGCTCAGGTCATGATCACAAGATTCATGGGTTCGAGCCCTGCATCAGGCTCTGAGTTGACATTTCAGAGCCTGGAGTCTGCCTCAGTTTCTGTGTCTCCCTCTCTCTCTGTCCCTCCCCTGCTTGTGTGCTCTCTCTTTCTCTCAAAAGTAAATAAACATTTTTAAAGGAAATTAAATCAGATCATATTGTTCTGCCCAAAGCTCACATTTCACTCAGTTAAAAGGCCAAAATTATTACAATGATGCACAGAGTCCTATATGATGGGGGCCTTGGAACTTTTCAGAATTACTGTCTTACTACTATTATCCTCATTTGCTGAGTCAGTCACAGTGCCCTCCTAACATGCCCTTCCAGGAATATCCTACTCTCATAGCCTTTGCAAAGTTGTTCCATCTGCCCGGGACACTCCAGAAACCTGTATCACCAACAACATCATCTGTTCAAGTCTACTCGGACTTTACCTTCTCAGTAGACCTAACCTGACCACTCTAATACCACATCCTGCCACTACCATCTCACATACCCTCCCACATTTCTGATCTTTAACTAGCTCTACTTTTCCTATAGCACTTAAGATCTTTCTAGCAGTTATATATCTTATTTATTAATCATACGCTACATTGGTTATCTCTCCTCAGGAAAATGTAATCTCCATAAGGAAAGAGATCTTTGTTCCCATTACTATGCCTAGTCCATAGAACATCTATAAATATTTGCTAAGTGAATATTTTAGGATTACCATTATTATTCGTATGTGCTAAAAAATAAGCAGGCCAAATATTATATCTACTAGTTCTACATGTTATTTTTCAAGTTCAGCAGTCCATTGAATCCATAAAATAAAAGAATCCATTTTTATACTTAACGTCAAGTCCATACTATTTCTTAGAGTGTCCCATATCTTGCTCATATTAACACTTGCTTTTCCTGTACCTTTCTATTCAGAGGAACAGAGCCAAACACAAAAATGAAACTCACAACATGTGGAAAGATTACCCTGGGTATCTTAATGCTGATTATTGCTACAGTAATCATCGGACTCATTGTTTACTTTGCCACTCATGGTAAGTAGTCACTGTGTCTGACTTACTAATCACACAGAATTATTGATTCCATTATTGGGAAAATTATGAATTTTGAGAATGGAGGAAGGAAAGAAGTCAGACAAAGTTATGTAGCAGAGAGAATTTCTTAAGTTTAACAGCATTTACTAAAAACTGTTCTTTAGTGACTTTTGGCTCAGGATATTCTAAATGCAGAGATTTGGTGTATTCGTTTTTTAATTCCAGCTAAACTTTGGGTTCTGGGAATATGTTGATGAATAAGCCACAGTTCCTCCCTCTGTTGAACTTATAACTTTCTGAAGAGATAATTGATGAGTTAACAAACATAAAAGCCCCTACACTGTGGGATTCTAAGCTATTTTGTTTCAAAGCTTATAATATTTCCCTCGTGGAATATTTTCTTCTCATAAAATTCTTCCTAAAAAAGTATAATATTCCCTACTATTGAGGAATGTAATTTAAAAAGTCAATACAAATACAAATTTTTATTAACTTTGCATAAAATAGGAAAAAAATATGGGATCCTCAAGATCAATCTTTCTTAAATACAGAACTTTATACCAAATTTGCCATGTGCTGTTCTTGTCACTTTCTTTAACTATTTCCTAACCTCTTCAAGAATGAGGACCTTTTTATAAGAAAAATATTTTTTTTACATTCGCACAAGAGAATACTTTGTTGACATAATAAAGACAACTATAAATTTAGCAATTCTTTTAAAATTAACTTGTATTTAATTAACTACATCTACCTATGTCTGAAAATCAGTAATATGTACAAGAATCATCATTTTTTAAGTCTAGAACAATGGCTGGTGTATACATAAATATTTTTCCCTAGAACCATCTTCTGTTATCACCATGCTGCTATCCTATGTAATTCATGGCTCATAAATTGGGTACCACTGCTTTAGAACAGAATAGTATTTTCTGAAAAAACACACTTAGGAAAAAAACTGTCTAGCTAAGTAAACAACCATTTCAGTTTATAAGGTGAAAAGAATTTCCATAGAGAAAATAGAGTTGTACACAGTGGAGTAAAGAGGCCCTCTCCCCAGAAATTGTTTATACTGCTATACTTCATCTTCCATACACACCCTTCCTAGACACAGACTGTGTGAACATGATCCTTGGTAGATTGCAATGCCAGCTGCTACCAAAGCCAGGCCAAGAGTCAGAGTCATGGCATATGCTCATAAATCCTTGAATAAGATTTGCTCACTCAAGACATAGACACAGAACCTGCTGCCTTTCATCAAAAGTCCGAAAGTGCCAGAAACTAGAGAGAAGAAAAGATATTTAAAGAAGTTATCTTTGGAGATAGGTATGCTGTAAAGTTTTCATACTATGAAGACCTCCCCAATATATGAATAATAGATGTTTTCCCTCTCATGTCGAGCTGAGAAATGAGCTTTGAAAGAGAAACCAATTTCAGAAAAACCTAGAAGGAAACTCGTTTTAAATATGTACTAAGTTCTTAGAGCACTAAAGTAGATGACAAATTCCTAACCACTTTAGTGACTTATAAAAACTTCTAAAAAGGAAAATATTCCTAATTAAGTACCTCTGCATCAAAATAGGTAAGTTTTGTTAACAATGTAAGTTTTCTCAAGTCATAGTAAGCCTGTGGGAACAAGAATAGAACCTCCTGAGACTGTGTTAAGTACTTTGATAGGGCTTATCTTTTAAAAAGTCATTGGTTTTTCACCTTAAGTTCATATACCTGATGCCACAATACCTTGCATGAGCTAAAACAATAAATGAATCAGAATGATCCTTTTAAGAAAAGGATTTGTCAGTAAATAAACCAAATCTCAATCTGGTGAACCAAATTTTAAACTTTTTATGCAGATGCTCTGGCATGGCATCATATAGAGGCAGCCTTACGATGCTTCTCTTTTGGATGAAGCTTTCAGTACCATTTGAATATTTTCTAGTTCACTACGCCAGACTCTAAACCTGAAAGCAATGAGCCATCTCCTCACAAAAACTGGAAAGACAGCTGGAAAAACCAAAGCCCCACACAAATATTCACCCCAGGATACCTATCTTTGTCTGCTTCCCATGACTCTATATAATGATAATGTTGTGTTTTCTGTTTGGTTAACCTTTTAAGAGATAAATAGATAAGAAAAAAGAAAAAAGGCAACTGAAATTACCCAGATTCAATTCAACAAGCATTCATTGGGTGACTACTATGTATTTAATGGCAAATACTAGGCTAGGTGCTATAATGGAGATATAGCAGTAATGGAGGAGAGTTGCTAGAGCATCACACTACTCTTGAACTAAAAGTGTTCAGCAGGGTCAGCACAATTTTCCAACAAAGGGCCAGAAAGTAGATACTTTCCTCCTGATGAGCCATTACAGTCTCTATTACAACTACTTGAGTCTATTGCTATGCTAGAGTAGACAATACATAAATAAATGTAGTGCTTCCCAATAAAACTTTATTCATAAACACTAAAATTTGAATTTCATATAATTTTCACATGTCACAAAATATTATTCTTTTGACTCTCCAACTTTAAAAAAAAGTAAAGACCTTTCTTTGTTCACAGGCTACACAAAACCAGGTAGTAGGCTAGATTTCATAGTTTGCTGACCCCTAATCCAGAGCAATGAATTTTAATCCTGGCTGTACCTTAGAATCACATTAGAAGGAATCTGGCAGACAACAACTGAACCAAGTGAATGAAGTTAACATCAGCTATAATGGGGCAAATTGATATCAGGTGCCTAATATTTGCCCAAGGACACATGATAACTGTTTTCTTACTGGCCAGAAAAACAGGTAAATTATAATTTAAATCTAATCATAAAAATATCAGTTGTATTCAAGTGTCAAGCCATATAAAGTGCCCATTTTCTATAATTTCTAATTGTGTATTTAAGTAAGCTTTCTTTAAGCATTTTGGAGAACATGTCTCTTCTAACTACTCTTCTACAGAAATTTCTCAGTTTTTCTGGGCCATTAATACCATCCTGTTTAGATATGCATTTTCTTAATCCTGGTCCACAAAGAGCTGACAGAGCATGGAGGAGACCTAAGCACTATTCTCCTTCTTCACTAATATCCCAGGACCCACCTCATCCCCCATAAGACGCATGGATATCCACACCTTCCCAAGTTGATCTATTGCAAAGGGAACGTTTTCAGTACTTGCAGGTCAGTAATTCATAGCAGGAATTGCTTAAGAAATATCAGAAGTCTGAATGGAGAAAGGGGAAGTCTACATGGAGAGAGGGCTCTGGGCTATAGGGGAGAAGGAGCTAAACTTGACTGCCATAGGAAGACATGGAAAAAAAGTAGTTGAGACAAACTTATTAGGCAGGAACACAAGAGGTATAGAAGTAAATGTCTGCATGTTCTAAAACCATGGCCTTGCAGGAGGAAAAGTAGACACAGCCCTTACCCAGGAAATAATACTTACCTGAGAACCTTCCATTTCTGTCCTTTCCTCTTCCTTTGCTGTGTTTCTTCCTTCGGTGAGGTTATGTAGAGAAATTACATCGCATCTTGAGAATATTCCTTTAAAGGCTTCAGCACAGACCCTTCACCTGCTACCACCACAGCCAGACAGAAGGGCCTTGAAATACAAGAAAGACCCCTTTTGAGTCCTTTCTCTCAGGAGAGCTTCAGAAATAATAAGTTCCTACATGGAGTCTCTCCTTGCCTGTCTTCAGGGAACTTCCCTTCCTACAGATGCCCCAAAATTCTCCTACAGCATGGATAATACAGGCTACACTGACCTGCCCCCACCAAATCCAGGTAGAACAGACCCTATTACCTCCCCTTGAACCAAAGGCTGAACTCAACTCTCAGAAATATACTCAGCGGCCCTCATACCTAACCCTGACCTCACCTTAGGATCACCTGGAAAACTTAATTACAACATTGATGCTCCCACCCAGAATAGACAGACTGTGAGAAAGGGCACAAGTGATGACAATTCCTAAAACTCCACCTGTGATCCTAATTGGAAACCCAGGCTGAGAGCTACTTACCCAAGCCTTGCTTCTCAAGCTTTAATATGCATAAAAATCACTTGAATAGGGGGCGCCTGGGTGGTGCAGTCGGTTAAGCGTCCGACTTCAGCCAGGTCACGATCTCGCGGTCCGTGAGTTCGAGCCCCGCGTCAGGCTCTGGGCTGATGGCTCGGAGCCTGGAGCCTGTTTCCGATTCTGTGTCTCCCTCTCTCTCTGACCCTCCCCCGTTCATGCTCTGTCTCTCTCTGTCCCAAAAATAAATTAAAAAATCACTTGAGTAGATGTTAACCAGACTTACTGTGTGATATAAATATATACGTATATACATAATATATTTAATATGTATGTATGTATATATAATATATAAATATATGTGTATATACTTATACTTGTTATACATATATCAAACCATTATGTTGTATGCCTGAAACTAATATAATGTTATATGTCAATTATATCTCAGTTTTTAAAAATCACTGGGAAATTTAAAACATGTTTTAATAAAAATACAGAGGTGAATCAGTCAGGATCGAGTCCTCCCTGGAGCCCTAAACCCTAGCTCAGAGTGTGTCCTGATTATTTGAAAAATATGACTCTTCTAGGAAGGAAAAGAACAATGAAAATAACACTTAGAAGAAATTCTAGGTCATAAATGTCTTTTGTTGCTCAAGGTCTAGGTTACATTTGAAGGAGAGGAGCTTATTTTTTATTATGATAGTCTGCTGGTTCTTCTGAATGTCAACAGCAACACCTAGTATACCACTCTACCTTCTAATTAAGGGTTTGGTGTCTTACACGATACCAGAGCTAGATAACGGCTTTCCTCTTTAGCGTTTGAAATTCATTTAGTAGTTTAAGAAGTTAATATAACCTAACATTGCCTCAATACCATAGATTCTCAATCTTGATAGTCTAATAGAAAAATAAAAAGTCATAGAGTATTTATGAATAAAAATATATAACAACAAAAATACTATGGTCTTCAGAATTTTCTTTTCCAGCTTTATTGAGATATAGTTGATACATAACATTGTGTAGCTGAAGGTGTACAATGAATTAATTTGATACACCATATTGAGTTGAAATGATTACCACCATAACATATATTATTTCAGACATTTCATTGTTACTGTATAGAAACACAACTGCTTAATGTATGTTGATTTTCTATCTTGCAAATTTCCAGAACTCGATTAGTTCTAGTAATTTTTTTTGAATCTATAGGATTTTCTTTTTTTTTTTTTTTTTTTTTTTAAATTTTTTTTTTCAACGTTTTTTATTTATTTTTGGGACAGAGAGAGACAGAGCATGAACGGGGGAGGGGCAGAGAGAGAGGGAGACACAGAATCGGACAGGCTCCAGGCTCCGAGCCATCAGCCCAGAGCCTGACGCGGGGCTCGAACTCACGGACCGCGAGATCGTGACCTGGCTGAAGTCGGACGCTTAACCGACTGCGCCACCCAGGCGCCCCTATAGGATTTTCTATATCACATCATCTGCAAATAATGACAGTTTTACCTTTTCCTTTCCAATCTGGATGACTTTTATTTCTTTCTCTTGCCCAATTGCTGTAGCTATAACTACTAGTACTATGTTGAATAAGAGTGAAGACAGTGGGCATCCTTGCCTCATTCCTGACCTTATAGGAAAAGCTTTTAACCTTTCGTCATTAGATATGATGTTGGCTATGATTTGTCATATATAGTTTTACTATGTTGAGGTATGTTTCTTCTAGAATCTGTGTGTTGAATGTTTTTATGTCATGAAAGATGTTGTACTATATTCTATCAAATTATTTTTCCTCATCTATTGAGATTATCATGATTTTTATTTTTCTTCTGTTAGTGCATTTATCACATTTATTGATTTGTGTATATTAAACCATCTTAGCATCTCAAGAATAATTTTCATTTGATCATGGTGTATGATCTTCTCAATGTGTTGTTAAATTCAGTATTTTGTTGAGGATATTTGCACCTATATTCATCAGGGATGTTAGTCTGTAGTTTTCTTTTCTTGTAGTGTCCTCACCTGGCTTTAGTGTCAAAGTAATGTTGGCTTCATAAAATGAGTTTGGAAGTATTCCCTCTTGTTCAATTTTTAAATAGTTTGAGCCCTCTCTCTTTCTCTCTCTTCTCATTGTGCCCTCCTAGTTTATAGAATGGAGAGGTACAAAAGGACCTGAGAAAAGCTGAAAGAAAAAATTTAATTTATACTGTATTTGATGTATTAAAATAGTATAGTCCAGTTTAACACTCAACTCAGCTTTACTTTTCTATAGTTTTATGTTTGATTTCTCTCTTCTATTTACTTAATTTGCAGTGCTTACAAGTCATGTTTCATTTTACTTTCTCTTTTATTCATTTTAACTTTCTAGGTGCTTCACAGATGATAAAACCTAGGCCTCTGCTGATTCTCCTAAATTGTGATATGTGAAGAGCACAAAAACTAAGATAATTACTTATGCCTTAATATCATTTCTCATAGTAACATATTTATCTTCAGAGGATCCAAACTTGAAAGCTGGCACATTAATATTTTACATTAAAAATTCTGAATAAATCTTTGGATAAAGTTATAGAGCTAGATTATGTTAATAAACATTGCTCTGTCAAAGTTATTTTAACAATCACTAGGAATCAAAACTATTTAAATGTTGAGTTACCTGCAATTTAATCAGAATATTATATTTCACATGATTCTCTTAAGAATGAAAAGTAGTTACACAATGTGTAACTTTTCTTTTCTCTCCTTTCCAGCAAAGACACCTTTCTACTATCATATCAGCTTTAAAGTCAATAATATTGACTATGACAGCAAGTTTGAAAAACCATATTCACAAGAATATATGGACCTAAATAAAAAGATAGTATCTTTGGTAAGTTGAAATTTTTTTCTGTGCATTGCCCTTTCAAATGTTATGTTCCTAGAAGTGCCAGAATCCTAATAATAACCTTCCAACTTGGAAATGATTGATAATTTCATACTATTTCTTACTACTATCTTAGTTCTAGATTAATATAGTCCTTTCAGAAAGTCAGTCAGAAAACATGTACAGGAAAAAAAAAAACGTAATAGGGACATATTTAGAGAACACTAAGAAATGCCTGACACATGAGAGGCAGTCAATGAGTATTTCTAATGTATTAAAAAATGAATAAAATATATCCTACCTCCAAGATACCTGAACAAATACATGTTGTTTCTGATCCTTAACTAAGAAGTTCTTCAAGGAAGAATGGCCAGTGTAGAAGAGAACATATAGCCCAAAATAAAGATCATCTTGTATCTCCTCAATGTGGTAAAAAATTTTAAATGTCTACTTAAGAGTGTGCTTTAAGTTAACCTTTAGCTGACTAAAAACCTAATGAAAAGTCTTGACTACTCCTTGGACATAGATACACTCTCATTAGCTCAAGTAATTCTATCAAACAAACCAAATCCTGCCAAAAGCAGTGGTGGCATCATTCGCCTCCCATTTCTTTGAGTGCATTCTTGACAGGACATCTTCGATCTGACTGAAGCTTGCATTCTTTCCGTAACATCCCACTACCTCCAAGTTTCTAATAAATTCAGTCTTTAAAAGTCTTTGTATGCCTTTACCATTATACTAAGAGTTAGTATATAAAAAATGGAGAAAGAAAATTCCCACTTTTCCTGTAGCTTTATGATAAAAAGGAAATAACAAAGGGGCAACATAATACAATGGTTAATAGGCGTTGGACGTAGAGTCCTTGTTCAATTCTAAGTTTAGCCATTTACCAGCTACATTAACTTAAACAAATCACTTAATCTCTTCACATCTCAGTTTCTTCAAGTAAAAATGATATGACAAATACCTACATCATAGGATTGTTGTAGGCATCATATAAGATGAAACACATCATCATCTTAGCAAAAGTCCTATTATTCTGTAAGCCCTTAAAAAAAGATAACCTAAAAACATACCTAAAGCAGAACATCATTAATATTCTTAATAAATTATAAACATAACAAAGTTAATATATAACTTCAAAATAATTCAAAATATACCCAAACTAATAAAATCACCTTTTCTTCTATAAATTTAGATCAAATCATTCAAATCAATTAAACTATGTTTATCTCAAAATGAATATTCTAAAATTGTTAGTTTTTATCAATTATCATATCATGTTGGTCAATCAACCACCAATCCTGACACCTTGCTTCAGACTCCTTTAGCAATCCTCATTCTCAGTTTTTAACTCATTTGTATTTTTTTAATGTTTATTTATTTTTGAGAGAGAGAGAGAGAAAGACAGAGTGTGAGTGGGGGAGGGGCAGAGAGAGAGGGAGACACAGAATCTGAAGCAGGCCCAGGCTCCAAGCTGTCAGCACACAGCCTGACATGGGTCTTGAACCCAGGAACCATGAGATCATGACCTGAGCTGAAGTCAGATGCTTAACCAACTGAGCCACCCAGGAACCCCACCCAACTCACCTGTATCAAAACAGTCACCGTGGCGCCTGGGCGGCTCAGTCAGTTGAGTTTCTGACTCATGGTTTCTGCTCAGGTCATGACCTCACAGTTAATGAAATCAAGCCCGCATCCAGCTCTGTGCTGACAGCAGAGCCTGCTTGGAATTCTCTCTCTTTCCCTCTCTTTCTGCCCTTCCCTCTTTCTCTGCTCACTCTTCTTCTCTCAAAATAAATAAATGAACATTATTTAAAAAATAAGTAAGTAAATAAATAAAACAATCACTAGATAGTTCTCATACTTTTTCCTCTACATGTGTTAAAGTGCCTGCTTTTACTTACACGCCTGTTTTCGCTTAATACAATGATGCTCTGTGTATTATAATTATTACTGTACACAGCATTCATAAAACAATACTGGTGATAAGAGCACAAAATAGAGTTGTGTATCATTCATCAAACTCACCTATTAGTCATTATTATAATACCTATCACCTGTTCTTCTTGTGATTTTCATTAAATAATTCTTGTGATGATAGACTCTAAAAAGAAAAAAGAAATTGGATAAAGAGATGCTGCTTTACTATGAATGGTAGTAAAGCATTACCTACAGAAACTATACCTCCATAGGGAATATTTTCATGTTTAGATATGTGGTTTTCTAGTGGATAACTCAAGAAAAAATCTCTATGTCATTTCCTATTTTTTGTAGGAGAAAACTAGTGGACAACTCAAAATGAAATCTCTGTCATTTCCTATTTTTTGTGGGCAGCAGATATGATACCCAATTATAGTGAATAGAAATTCTAAACATTAGAGTGAGGCAGTACCTTAACAATAGTAATTAGCCTTATTAACCATCAGTACTGGCCTAAGGACTTTACTCCTTAATTAATTAATTTCATTTCTTTACTCCTCACAACGTTCTCATTTTCTATATGAGGAAACTGAGGCACTAAAACGTTGACTTACTCAGGGTCCCACTAAAAGTATGTTTCCCGCCTTCTTTATGATTTTTCTGTTCTATAATTGAAAAGCATGCAAATATAGAATCTTGAGCAAATTTCAGATTATATCAATTTAATATGGCCAATCAAATGTTCAAAAATGTTTAAACAAACTCTATGTGTTTTTCATTTATAATGCATCAGATTATAGACAACCAAAATGACATCTGATATGTGTGAGGTACCAAAATTATCCATACAAAACAGGGCAGTCACGCTCGTACATCAAACCACTTGCCCAAGAGCAGGGGAGCATCTTTGGTCACTATAAACATGGTCCAATGTCAGCTTTATACCTGGTTATCCACAAACTTTTGTTGACCAAGCTCTTTTCAGGGCCTGTTGCAATTTTATTCTTACAGAGGGCTCTCAGACTATTTTCTAGGTTCTTCCTTGACCCCTGGAAGAGAAAGTTCCTCATCACTGCCCTGCTTCCAGGGCCCCCATAAAACCCCACTCCACTTGGTCCCAGGAGAGACAGATGTGTTGGAATTAAGAATAGAAGAGAAATGCTGTATTGTTTAGTTACCATCTTGCCAAGATTCCTTCATTGATTATATTTAGAAATAACATCTAAACTCCTTACCATGGCCAACAAGGTTGACTGTAATCTTGCCCCACCTACCTGGACAACCTCAACTTATACCCTCTCCCTTGCTCATTTTACTTAAGTCACAACAATTTTTTCTACCCCTCAAACTTAACAATCTCATTCTTACCTAGGACCATAGCACCTGGTTTTCTCTCTGTCTAAAATAATTGTCTCCCCTTAATTCTCAACTTTTCATCTTTCAGGTCCCACCCAAATGTCACCTGTTCTAAAAGGACTTATTGGATCATTCAAATATTGTCCCCTGAATCACTCTGTAGCATTATTTTATTTTATATTCTTTTTATTACCTAACACTATCTCAAATGATCATATTTATATATTTATTTCTTGGTCTACTTATTATCTGTTTCCTCCACTAAATTTCCAAATATAAATCTAATCTGTTTATAGTTTTATTTCAATAGTTATCTATTGAATAGATGAACATATTCCAATGCTTTGTAACAAAAGGAAAGTGTAAACCACATATTTGCGATACCGATATTGAGTCAGTGATATTGAAGGCCTGTCTTTGCCAAAGTTAAAGCCATAGACAGTGAAATTTGTTGTTGGGTGCCCTGTGAAGGTCCTGCTGTGGGAAATCACTCATTAGGTTAAAATCAGGAACAGTTGAGAAAATGATTCTTATATAAAATTTCTGAGAGATTTTTACATATCCTGCTTCAAACCCATCAGTAGCATATACCTGAAAGAGCAGGGAAAATGGTGTGTAGTACAGCCATGAAGGGGGGCCCATAGTTAAAAAGAAAGAAAGAAAAGAAAGAAATATCTTACCTTTGGGGACATTTCTGTTAAGTTTTATGACACTGATGTTCAATAGAAAGCTGAACACAGAAGGCAGTCTCTATCAGTTGGTCCTTTGAATTCACCTCTTCAAAATAAATACTGTATTCTTCCCTATCATGCTATTGTTAGGAAACAAATATTCTTGCCTTACCTTACCACATAATTTATTGATTTGAATACATTTGTGAATAAACCTAGCTAATATAAAGATAATTTTCAAAAAGACATGTTTAGTATACATTTCATCTTTTTCTTTTTCATTTTTTAAAATATAATTTATTGTCAAATTGGTTTCCATACAACAGCCAGTGCTCATCCCAACAAGTGCCCTCCTCAGTGCCCATCACCACTTTCCTCTCTCTCCCACCCCCCCCATCAACCCTCAGTTTGTTCTCAGTATTTAAGAGTCTCTTATGGTTTGCCTCCCTCCCTCTAACTTTTTTTCTTCACCCTCTCCCTCCCCCATGGTCTTCTGTTAAGAAGAAGGTGAGAAAGAATGCATCTTTTTCTTAAGGTGACAATCTAGGAAAAATTT
The DNA here is from genome assembly GCF_028018385.1 of Neofelis nebulosa. NCBI lineage: Eukaryota > Metazoa > Chordata > Mammalia > Carnivora > Felidae > Neofelis > Neofelis nebulosa. The sequence continues at coordinate 151,651,612 of NC_080784.1, forward strand.
AATATTATGTATTTAATGATATTAAGGATTTATTAACTATTGGCATGTAGGTAGTAATAAAATAAAACAATTTAGCCATTTAATGGTAGCTGGTAAAGTTGAATGATGTGTACACGGGGTTCATTACATTCTTTTATTTGCTATTGTGTATGTTTGGAGTTCTCCACAATAAAAATTAAAAAAAAAAATTTTAAAGAAAACATTAGTCTTTATTCATTTTATTTTTTAACAGATAAATGAAACATTTCATGGATCTAAACTGAGAAGACAGTATGTCAAATCTCACGTTGTCCAAGTAAGGTATGTAAAATAGCCCAAGAGGCACAGAGCAGAAAATTCTGTCCTTTACCTTCATGCCTCATACTTAACAGCATATATTTGTTTGGTATAAATTGAAAGGTTGAAATAAATTTTAGTTTGAGGCTTCAAAACTACTAGCATTTTCAAATGTGAAAAAAGGTATTCAAGATCTTTTGGAAAATTATCCAACCAGAACCAAGAATTCCAACTGATTATGAGTCTCAGGCAAAGGCTCAATGTATTTATATTTTATTTGAAGGCACAAGGTCAAAAAGCAAATCTAAAATCAGGAGATGATTTCAACAGAAGAAAAGAATGGGTAAGATAAGAGAGCCACATATAGAATATCTGACCTAGGAGGTACAAACTAGTAGATATGAGCCAAATTTAGCTTAGAGTTATGGATTAAATATAAAAGTTGATAACATCCATGAATATGAAATTAAAAGGAGCATAAGTGAAAAACAGGCAGAATTAAAACATAATATATTAGAAATTCTAAAAAATAAAAAAATAAGTAAAAGTTGAGAAATATCATATAAAAGACATAATTTTCAGAATGTGTTGAAAAATAAAAAGAGATCTGGCATTACAGGGCCTCATCCCCACATGGTAATAATGCACTGAAACTGAGGCCACACACTGGCAATTCCCAACACTCCCACGATGTGTGCATATGTACTTCACCCCTATCAGCTTCACTCCTCTCCTTTACTGGCCCCTCTAGAAATCCAATTCTACAGCTATTGTCTAGCAGCTATGTTTATCTAAATACTGGTGAGGCACAGATAACCTAGGAACAGATAACCTGCAATAGATATGAAACAATAGTAATTACAAGCACAAATTAAAGAAAGTTAATATGTTTTAGAATCTCCACTCCCTAAAACTAGAACTTTTTCTGTTTAATTTTCCCAGTTTATTTTTAAATAATCCAGGCTCTTAACCAGTAGCCCCCCAAGACTTTATTGATATTAAATCATTTAACCTGATAACAACCCTGTATGATATGTACAGATCAGTTTCTTATTTTACAAATAAGAATACTGAAGCAAAGGTAGTTTAAGTGACTTGCCGAGGTCACACATTTAATAAATAATAAAGCTGTAGTTTGAACCAAAGTAGTCATATCTAGATGACCGCATCAACTTTAGCTTTCACTCCTGTTCCATGACAATCCATTCTCCACACAGCAAAGTGAATTTGAAGAGCACAATATCATCCTACTTAATATCCTCTGACAGTCTGTCATAAATTCCAAATTCCTTATACAGTCCACATGATCCTCCCTGATCTGGCCTTGCCTCTCTCTGACCTCACTTCAAAACTCCCATGAAATAAAGGACCATAATGTTTTTAAAGGCTGGGGTGATGGGGTATCTTAGGTCATCTGTGTTTGCTAACTGGTTTTGCCCAAGGAAAAGTAAAGTTCTCGTATTGTCATGACAGGAGGTAGTTTGACCATTTGGAGTAAGTAAAGTGCCTACCAAAGTTAGGCCCCACCTGTCTCACAGAAACTGAGAGATAGAGTCTCTATCTCATTTGATGGTTACATTTCAGAGATGGCTTTTGCGTCCTTGAGAAAGACATTTCTGGGGCTGTCAAACTGCAAGAGGCTTTTAAAAGGTTTGCCTATAGTTCAAAGAGGCAGAGAAAGAATTTATAACTTTTCTAAAGTAAATGCTCTATAAGGAAAGGGATATTGAGGTCTAGAGTCAGAAAGAAGACTTTAATAAAACTGAGGGAAGTATTAAGTCTCTCTTGCTCAGGGCCTTTGTACTTGATGTTCCTTCTTTCTGGGACATACCTCCCCCATTTCTTCTCATGACTCACTCTTTCTTGTCATTAGGATCTCACCTCAAAGAGGCCTTCCCTGAAGCTGTCTAAAATGTTCTCATCTCTAATCTTCAAGTCATTGCTGTCTCCTTCATAGAACTCATTTTTAAGATTATTTTATTTCTTCATTTTCCTGTTTGTCTGTGTCTCTTAGTAGCATGAGAGAAGGCACCTGTGGTCTTATATGTTCATAGCTGATGTAGCTCTGGTCCCTAGAACTCTGCCTGATATATTGCTTGGACAATATACATTCATTGAGTGAATGAATGAATGAATAAACTGAAACTTCAGGAATGGAAAGGAAAAAACTGTGGCAAAGAATTAAAAGCATTTGTCATATAAAACTAAAGATTATTTTATGGGTCAAGCGAAGGTAAGATCAAAATAACTTTTAGTTCATGTTTTTGGTAGAAAAGAGGATCATATGACTCTTGATGATGTCAGACTAAGAATCCATATGTCTATATTTAGTTTAGTTTTAGATTGTTATTTGACCCAGGAGAAAAGTTCAGAGTGACATCCACGGTTGGACAAAATCTTTAAAATAAACAAAGCAATATAATATGTCCTTGTCTATTCCATGAGAAATAAAGGGTTCATCTCTACAAATCACAGAAGAAATATTAGCACTGCACAGGCATAATAGCAAAAGAACTGAGAATACTTAATAAATTAACATTCAACTACTAAATGCTTAATACTGTACAAAAGGAAATGGAAAGAATACATGTATAGTGCTCAAAGGAAGAGTGTCTGGTAAAACATAAAGTAGAAAGGGGTGATATAGAAGTTAGCAAATCTATTATCTAGAATTATCCTGCAAAAATACTATTGAAATAATAAAGCTTTATAATTACTCAGAAAACCTTGGATCTTAGCCATGGTTCCTGTTTTGTTCATGGATATTATGAAGGTTTGCAAGTGGATGTTTTCAAGATCTCTCTTGAGTCACATACTTTGAGGTTGTTGTGGATTTTCAAATATACAAATGTAGACAAATGCCTGGGAAGAGGGGAGGAGGTAGACAAACAGAGAATAGAGCAGAATAGACATCCCATCAAGTCAGTAATAATACCCCCCTTTTAAAACTTCTGATTTATACGTTTACATCTTCAAGTCAGAATTACAAATAAAACAAATCCAGTCTAATGTGTTTGCTCAGTCACAATTTCCAACAGACGACAAGAACGGGCCCACCCTTGCAAGTTGTACCTCCACCAAAAACCAAACAAACAAACAAAAAGCACTCAAGATAATAAATGATTCTCTCATCTCACCTGTTATGTTTCATTTTGTTATCTGCTATCAGCCTTACGTAGCACGTCCATGGTGGATTTTTGATACAAAGACATATTTATATTAATAAGTATATTTTGCACAGCACTGAGATTTACAAAATACCTCCGTATACATTACTTTATATGGTGTGTACAATAGCCCAGGAAATACTATTATCCCCATTACAGAGATGAAGAAATTTGTAAGTACAGAGAATGCGAACAGCTTGCTGTAGTCAGGGAATTGGCAGATGGTGAATCTAGAATACAAAGTCAGTTCCCTGACTCTAAATCATACTCTCTTTACAGTTCACCATGTCCACAAAGTGCCATTTCCACTCCCTTGAGAGTGCAATAGCTGCCAGGAGCTCTATTTAACAAAATTATAAAATGACTCCTCTAAGAATGATCGAGGCTCAGTAATAAAGGCGTAATTTATTTGTCTCTTTCTGTTCTACAGCCGAGCCCAAGGGAAAGTGATAATACATGCTGTGCTGAAGTTTAAGTCCTGTTTTAAAAATAATGCAGCAAAATTTTGGGATAGAATTGAAACCATTTTATATCAGAAGCTAAAGGGAAAACCTGGGTCTTTATGTATAGATTCTTCTTCATTTAAATTTTCAGGTAAGCCTTTTTATGTATGGTATAGAATGATTTTCATCTTTTAATTTTAATATTGCGTTCTGTTATAAATATGGAAACACTTCCCTCCTTAAACGTAATTTCATATGCAATGATTATTGCTTTCAACCACTGTTAAAGTAATCAGGGTCCATGTCAATCAATTTCTTGATATAGTATCATTCTTGTATTCTTGGAATTAAACCTTACTTGATGACAGAGTTTAAAAAAAGAAGTAGGGCCTCAAATAACATTTCCTTAGAAAACAAGGCAGCCTTAAACTCTTAATAGTTTGTTCTGTGGGTCATGATTTCTCCCTCAGTTCCTTTGGATATCTCAAGAATCTAGACTCCTGGGGCGCCTGGGTGGTGCAGTCAGTTGGGCATCCGACTCCAGCTCAGGTCATGATTTCACGGTTCGTGAGTTTGAGCCCTGCGTCAGGCTCTGTGCTGATATCTCAGAGCCTGGAGCCTGCTTTGGATTCTATGTCTCCCTCTCTCTCTGCCCCTCCCCCACTCACACTATGTCTCTCTTTCTCTCTCTCTCTCTCAAAAATAAAGATTAAAAAAAAATTAAAAAAAAAAAAGAATCTAGACTCCTACATTACAGAAATGAGTTTGAATCTCTTTAACATCAAACCTGCTTCCTGATGGGCCTTTAATGGGCTTTGTCTCTCTCACTCTTAAGTACAATGTATTTTTTTAATTTTTTTTAAATTCCAGTGTAGTTAACATACAGTGTTATACTAGTTTCAGGTGTGCAATTGCATAAACCAGTTCTTATTCTTGGTCATCTAACAGTATTGTGAAAGACAGCTTCTAAAAGGCAGGGACAAGTGTCCCATAATATTCATTCCCAGGATAATGAGTGTCTATCTGGTCTTCATAAAAGGACAGCCAACACTCAGCACAGCTAAGCTCAGCTATCAGTTCTCAGCTACAACAAATTTGACCAAGGGCAGAAAAGTATCCCTGCCCCTATAGGAAGGACTAAAAGGATGAAATGTTTGTGAAAAAAATAAATCCAGGCCAAGGGTTCATTTGCGTAGAACATCAAAAGGATGAAAAAGCAAAACCTGAACATGCTTCTCCTGGATAAGAAGTCATCGTGTTGTTGAAATGTGACTCTCCTCAGGTTATTAGATGCTTTCTCTTAGAACCTTCCTTCTCACACAGCTTATCCTGTGTGTGGTGACCTCGAAAGAACAGAGAAATAAAACAGATCTGCAAATTAGTGAAAAAACAATCTGGCTTCTTTCTAAGTCTAAAGTCAATCATCCCAAATAAAAATCTTTTAAATTCTGCCCTCCATTTTAACATTAACAAAGAAAGCATGTAAGTCCATATCTAACTTAAAAAAATCGCTGAGAGAGGTTGAAATCAAATATTAGGAAATATTAGTTTTAACAGTTATGAAGTACTGTACAAATACTTTGCTAGGCACTGAGGGGACTTGAAAGAGAAAAAGAGTATTGTTCCTCTCAACAAAAAAGTTTATAAAATAAATAAATACATATACAAGTATACACATTTAACCTCACACTGATTCAGTGTATATGAAAGACATAATTGGTATCATTATTACACAAATACGTTTTAAGTTTATCCAGTAGAAACAGTGTGATGTGGATTGGACCTAATGCTGTCATCAGCTGGTAAAATCAAACAGCAATTGCAAGTTCCTAAATGAGAACAGCTGAAAACTGGTTTTGTCAACAACATGCCCCAAGCCCAGGTTTCTCAGTCAACTGGTGTGTAAACCCTTGTCATCACTTTTGGCCAGCAGTCCCAGCAGAGGACAGATTCCTTTAACACAGGTCTCAGAGAAACCGGTTCCTTTCCTTCAGAGCACTTTCCAGGGTTTAATTACGTATTCACTAAAATGATTATTTGATTACTGACCATCTCTTCCATAAGTCATGTGCTTGTTTGCTCACCATTACATCTTCAAGCCTATGCAGGGGCTGGCATATAGCAGCAAGTGATTGTTGGCTGAACTGATGAATTCCACAATATCAAAGCTGCAACTGAAAACCAAAGTAGGAGAGAATATATATAGCCTTTCGCATCTAAGGTTCCACAAAGAATTAAGCCCTAACAAAAATGATGTGAGTGCCTGTTGTCAGTTCTCTTAAGGATGATACATAGGATGATTCCAGATTCATAAAAGAGAACTTCAGATAGATAAAGAGGATTAAGAGTACACTTATCTTGATGGACACAGAGTAATGTATAGAATTATTGAGCATTATACTGTACACCTGAAACTAATATAACAATGCATGTTAATTATATTTCAGTAATAAAAGGGGGGAGTTCATTCATTTCATAAAAATGAAAGCTCCCCACGGTGTTAGAGCTTAATTCTCTTCCAGAATCCCAATTAAGGAGGGCTGATCGCAAGTCTGGCACGTGTAGGCAGACACTGCCACTCCCAGATTTAGGATGGAAGGAGTGCTTCAATTATTGAGAACCATGAACATAATGTTTACTTTAATTTTCCAGTCATTCTTGAATTCCAGGAAAAATGACATTCTACTACCTTCCAAGGTACTAACAAGCAGTATTTATGGGACTGTATCCTTCAGTGATAGAGAATGTTTTCTCCATCAATTCTAAACTGAATAGATCAAAGATTTTCAAGTTGACTGGTTAGTATAAAACCTAGAAAAACCATTGATGGCATAGTTTTCCCCTGCCCATGAAAGAATAGGTTCCTAAAAAATCTCTTATAAGGCAAATTCCTTAACCTAATACCATTGACTTCAATGGGAAAAATTTTTATGCATTCCAAAACACCTGAATTTATATTCACTTATGCTTAAACACTATCACATTCTTTTAAAATAGAGATGATAACTTCAATAGGTAAAATTGGTTAACATAGCCAATTTTCCTTTATTACTTATTTTATAAAATGACTACTTCCATGATCTTGTTATTTTATAGTATGATAACCAAAACAAAACATATATATGATACTTAATGTTTATGTAATTTAAATTTTAATACACAAAAGAGGGGAGAAAAAAGAACAAGTAAAACAATGCAAATGATATCTCACTATGATGTACTTCACTATCACTGCCATAAACTATCACACCAAGAGCTAAGGAAAAAATGTAATGCTAGACTAGATGTACCAACTACACAACTGCAAGAATGACCAGATGGTGGCCCTCTCCTGAAAGCTCTGGAAGGAAAAATTCAAGTCATTCCTTGTAAATGTGAAGAAATGCCTCATAAGCATTTTAAACGAAATACCTTATAAAGTTAAATGCTCATAATTTTAATAATCATATTTAAAAATAATAATCATTTCAACAAAAAATACCTTGTACATACTGGTACACTTAATTATCTATCGAATAGGTATGAGAAATATTTTAAATATTTATACGAAATCATAATTGGTTAAAGTAAAAACTCAAATTATGTGGAAGTAATAGAAAGAATAATAACAGAACTTTATATACAAGGATGACAGTCCTGACTCACTATTAAGAGTTTTATGAGAAGAAGAGTGAAACTCTGGCCTACCACTCATTTGTGAGCAGCTGGCCAACACTGAGATATGGATAATGATTTAGTAAAACACACTTCTTTCATGTGGCTTGATCCTGAGACAATGCATGGCTTCATTCGTACCATGCTTTAAGGAACTGAACTAACTAATCATACTTTGATAAATCCTAGAGGACATTTTTAAAAGCATACTATTGCCCAGAGAGTCCTTTCTTAACCAAGAGCCAATCTTAAGCTCTATAAACCTATTTTATCAGCAAAAGGTTTCTTAAAGTATTTTAACTAGTGTAAGACCTTGACCATTCAAAATTCCTTGGAAATAAATCTTCTAAAAAAGCAAACTTTCCAAAGAGTTCATATTTTTTTTTAATTTTTTTTCATATTTTATCTTTTTAATAAAACACAAAAAGTCTCTTTAAAATTATTTTTTCAAAAATCTTTCTCAAAATTTCCACCTACTTTTCTGACATCGCTATGGAATTCATTAATATATAGTGGATATTGGGGTGCCTGGGTGTCTCAGTCAGTTAAGCATCTGACTTTGGCTCAGTTCACAATCTCGCGGTTCATGGGTTGGATGGAGCCCCACGTTGGACTCTGTGCTGACAGCTCAGAGCCTCGAACCTGCTTGGGATTCTGTGTCTCCCCCTCTCTCTGCCCCTCCCCTGCTTGTGCTCTCTCTCTCTCTCTCTCTCTCTCTCTTTCTCTCTCAAAAATGAACAAACGTTAAAAAAAGAAACATTAAAGTATATATATATACTATTTTATATATATATATATATATATATATATATATATATATATATATATATATTTTATATATATAGTGGATATTGTAGTGCCCTAAGGGCATTTAGGGAAATGTAGGGTTATTGATGCCTTCAATAAATGATCCCAAGTGTTCAGCTCTCATATTTATTCTTTATATTTTATTTCTTTCTCATACTTCAATGTCAAGCAGAGTTCTTGATGTCACTTGTTTACTCTATGTTCTTTCTTCTAACTCCTCCAAATCTATTTACATATTTCACAGTAACTTATACACAAAAATTAGAAAAGCAAATAGCCTTTGTTTGTTTGTTTGTTTTGTGAGAGAGAGAGAGAGAGAGAGCAGGGGAGGGGCAGAGAGGGAGGGAAAGAAAGAATCCCAAGCAGTCTCTACACTGTAGGCATGGAAACTGACACAGGTCTCCATCTCATGTACTGTCAGATTATGACCGGAGAAAAGCAAATAGCCTTTGAATGAGGGTATTTAATTAATTAATTAATTAATTATAATTTATTATATGTATAATTAATTATTAATTTATAATATAAATTATATTAATTAAATTATAATATAAATATATTGTATTATACCCTTAATTAATTATATAAGTTCTAGTGAGTTATTTTTTTAATGTAACTTTTGGCTCGTCAGACACCATCATTTCCTGATTCTTGACTTTATTGCAGAGAAAATGTTGCTAAGTCTCCTGAGAAATGTGGAGCATTATTTCTGATGGTATTTCAAAAGGTCTTCCAATAACCCTAGATATTTAATTAAAATAATATTTCTTTAAGTAATTTTAAAATTCAACCTTGAGCTTAGAGTTTGCAATATACAATATTGAATAACACAACTATGTATTAGACACACCTGGAACACAGACATGTCCTAACTGATATCCAGCATCATCCATCTGAGGTTGGGATAGATCTGTATGATGATTAATTTTATGTGGCAACATTGCTGAACCAGAGGATGCCTAGATATCTGGTTAAACATTATTTCTAGGTATACCTGTGAGGATGTTTCCAGAAAATATTAACATTTGAATTGGTGGACTGAGTAAATCTGATTGCCTTTCCCAATGTGGATGAGCATAATCCAACCTATTAAAGGTCTGAATAGGATAAAAAGATAAAGGGTAAATTCTCTCTCCCTCTGCCTGACTTTGAGCTAGAATATTGGTTTTCTCCTGCCCTTGTTCTGGGATTTACACCATTGGAAGTCTATTTCCCAGGCCATTGGATTTGAACTGGAATCACATCACTGCTTTTGTGGGTGTCCAGCTTGCAGATGGCAGGTCACAGGACTTCTCAGCCTCCATAATTTCCTGTGAGCCAATTCCTCCTAATGCATGGATGAATGAATGAATGAATGAATGAATACTTCTATTTCTCTAGAAAACTCTAATATAAATTCCCAAAGTGCACTTCCAATCACCATCAAGCCCAAATAATCTTAAGTTTGAAACGGGTTTCAGACAGCCTATTTGCCTCACATAATCCTAAAAGGCCAATTGTACATATAGCTAGACTAATGCTCTTGTCTCTCTTCAAATTTATCCTAGCTTGTTTGCTTTCATTTCCCAAGAACCTAAGCCTTTTTAGCCACTGCACTCATGTCCAGCTTGAGTGAGTTATAACATAATCAAAATTAAGAGTGATGAGTTTTAGGTTAAAGAACTCCATTTTGGGAAAAGAAAAAAAAAAGGAGAGAGAGAGAGTTCCACTTTGGGGGTACCTGGGTGGCTTAACTGGTTAAGCGTCTGGACTCTTGATCTCAGCTCATGTCTTAATCTCAAGGTTGTGAGTTTAAGCCCACATTGAGCTCCACACTGTGCATGAAGCCCACTTAAAAAAGAAAAAAAAAAAAAAGACCTGCACTTTGGTAGGGTACATTGAGATCCATTCATTTTTGAAAAACACAAGGTCAAAGCTTTGGTTTCTAAAATTTCATTTGATAATATTGTGTAAAATGAGCTACAGGGGAGAGTCTTTAAGCAGAGAGATTGGTTAGAAAATAATTAAATGGTATAAGTGCGAAGAACTGAAAACCTGAACTGTCATAGTGAAAACAGTATTAGAATGGAATTGACATACCTGATATGAGGCAAAACAGTGAGAGAAATTGAATACAGCATCCAACATTTAAGTCTGAGTAATTAGTGGAATGATAACTTCATATAGAAATAGCATACAATAGAGAAGTAGAATATAGGTGATTGGCTTACATTTTGAGTATTAGATAGAATATACCTCTCCAGATAAAGTTATGTATCAAGCATTTGGAAATAAAATATTGGTCCTCTGAAGGAAGTTTGGGTCTAAAACCATAAATATGATGGTCATTCCCATAATATAATAATGAAATATTAAAAAAGAATAAGATTGCTAAGAATATAAGAAGATGAAAAGAGGAAGAGTCAAAGATAGAGTTTGGGGGAATATTTTCACTTATTAAGAAGAAAAAAGGAGGAGTCAGAATTTGAGATTATAAAAAAAATAGATGAAAAGGTATGAGAAAAAGTTTTATAAATATGCCATATGGAATACATGAATTTACCATCTAGGAAGATGGAATAGATGTACTTTTCCCTATTCCCCCCACTAAATACACCTAAAATTCCTAGATATTATATATAAAACAAACTTAAGAAGATCCCAGACTGAGAGGTGACCTCAGGGCCCAACAACATGGTAACGAGTCCCATAAGTTTGCTTCATACATTCTAAAATGGGAGCTGAAGAAGCCAGTGATCCAAAAACTCCCAAGAATGCAGGGGGTTGGGGGGTGGGGAAGGCTTGCTTTCGTTAATCAAAAGACCAGAAAAGCATCAATATAGCAAGATAGAATGCTTTTAATTTTTTTTTTCAACGTTTTTTTATTTATTTTTGGGACAGAGAGAGACAGAGCATGAACGGGGAAGGGGCAGAGAGAGAGGGAGACACACAGAATTGGAAACAGGCTCCAGGCTCCGAGCCATCAGCCCAGAGCCCGACGCGGGGCTCGAACTCACAGACCGCGAGATCGTGACCTGGCTGAAGTCGGATGCTTAACCGACTGCACCACCCAGGCGCCCCAAGATAGAATGCTTTTAAACAATAACTGCTCTGCTGCAGCCAAGACACCATAGGAAAAAAACTATGGCTTTACCCCAACCCATGGTAGCAAAAGCTACATGGGGATCCTCTATTTCCACCCTTCCTGGGCTCTAATTAAATATATACAGGATTTATATACTGAAAACTACACAGCACTGATGAAAGAAATCAAAAAAGATGTAAATAAATGAAGAGAAAAATCATCTTCATGGATTGAAAGACTCAACATAGTAAAGATGTCAATTGTCCCCAAATTGATATACAGGATTATCTTTTTTAGAAAAAAAAAAATGTAGGAGAAATCTTTTGTATCTAGGGCTAGGTAGAGTTCTTTGGAACAGAAGCATGTTCCAAAAACAGGAAAATTGATAAACTTCATCAAAATTAAAATTTTTGCTCTGCAAAAGTCTATTAAGGATGAAAAACAAGCTACAGACAGAAAAAAAAAAATATTTTCATACTACTTATCAAAGGACTAGTATCCAGAATATATAAAGAACTCTCAAAAGTCAGTGAAAAAACAGTCAATTTAGAAACCAGCAAAAGACGCAAAGAGACATTTAACCAAAAAGAATATACACATGGGAAATAAGCACAGGAATACGCGTTCGATATTATTAGCAATTAGAGAAATATAACTTAAAATTACAACGAGGGGTGCCTGGGTGACTCAGTCAGTTAAACATCTGACTCTTGATTTTGGCTCAGGTCATGATATTACAGTTTGTGGGTTCAAGACCAGCATTGAGCTCTGACAATACGGAGCCTGCTTGGGATTCTCTCCCTCTCTTTCTGCCCCTCACCTGCTCATGTGTGCTCTCTCTCTTTCTCTCTTCCTCTCTTTCTCTCTCAAAATAAATAAATTTTTAAAAACAAAACAAAAAAAACTACAGTGAGATATTGCTACATCTTTATGAAAACGGCTAATTTTTTTAAAATGATGACAAAACCAAATGCTGGCAAAGATGTGGAGAAAATGAATCATTCATATAGCACTCATGAGAATGTAAAGTGTAAATCCATTCTGGAAAATAATCTGGTTTAAAAAAAAATTAAACATACAACAGCCATACAACCCATTAATTGCACTCCTAGGCATTATCCCAGACAGATGATTGTGTTTCCATAAAAACTTATACATGATGTTGATACCAGCTTTATACCTAAATGCCAAAAACTTAAAACAATCCAGATATTCTTCAAGAAGTTAAGGGTTAAACAAATTTGGGTACATCATACCCTGGAATACTACTTAGCAATGAGAAGAACTTGGATGAATCTCTAGAGAGTTACATTGAGTAAAAGAAGTCAATCCAGAAAAGGTACATACTGTATGAATCTATTTACATGAATATATGGAACATTCTAGAAATGATAAAATTATAGAAGAGGAGAACAGATTAGTGGTTACCAGGGACTAAGGAAGGAATAGGATGGAAGTAAGTAGATATGACTATAAAAGGGTAACATGACAAATTCTTGTGATGATCAAAATGTGCTGTACTTTGACAGTATCAATGTCAATATCCTGGATATGATATTGTACTAGAGCTTTGAAGATATTGTCTTTATAACATCTTGTAAGATATTGCCTTTGGGGGAAATTAGGGAAAGCATAAACATTATTTATTACAAATGCATCTAAATCTGCTATTTATCATAATAAAATGTTGGATTTTTTAAAATTACATTTAGAAAACACACATTTCTTGGAATTAGATCTTAGATGTCCTGATGAATTTGGCTCTTTATCTCTCGTATTCCTAACTCTCTGAGTTACTGTTGTAACAAATACGCTTTAAATGAGTCATAGCATGAATTTTTTTAAATGTCTTTGAGAAGTCTAGCAATCTTTTAAGACTCTGAAAAACTATCACTATGGAGTTACTCCCACTAAAATATAATAATAATATTTTATCTTCTATTCCAGCAACCTAAAGTCTTTTCTTATTGAGGTATAATTGACATTACATTCATTTCAGGTGTACAACATAATGATTCAATATTTGTATATATTGCCAAATGAACACCACAATAAATTTAGTTAACATCTGTCACCATACATATTAAGAAAAAATGTTTTCTTGTGATGAGAACTTTTAAGTTCTATTCTCTTAGGATTAGGAAGTTTCAAATATGCAATATGAACTAAAGTTACCATGGTGTACCTTACATCCCTATGACGTATTTATTTTATAACGGGAAAATAATCCCCTTTTGACTCCCTTCACCCATTTTGCCCACCTCTCCCCACCCCACATTGATTGATATGCCGATCCTTGCATCCATGGAATGAATTCCACTTGATCTTTTAATGCATTGATGAATTCAGTTTGCTAATATTTTATTGAGGATTTTTGCATCTTTATTCATCAGGAAAATAAATTTTTTCATATGACATCTCTGATTTTGGTATCAGGTAATACTGGCTTCATAACATGAGTTTGGAAGTGTTCCCTCCTCTTCCATTTTTTGGAAAAGTCTGAAAAGGATTAGTATTAGTTTCTCTGTGAATGTTTGATAGAATTCACCAGTGAAACCATCTGGTCCTGGACTTTTTAGGGAGCTTTTTGATTACTGATTCAATCTCCTTATCAGTAATCAGTCTGTTCAGATTTTCTATTTCTTCATGGTTCAGTCTTGGCAGGTTGTACATTTCCAGGAATGTATCTATTCCTTCTAAGTTGTCAAATTTGTTGGCATTATAATTTATTCATAGCAGCTTCTTATGATTCTCTATTTCTGTGGTATCAGGTGTAATGTCTCTTTCTACTTCTGATTTTATTTATTTGAATCCTCTCTTTTTTTTTTCCTGGTGAGTTTAATTAAAGGTTTCTCAAATTTGTTTATCTTTTCAAAGAACCAGCTCTTAGTTTCATCAATTTTTTCTATAGTCCTTTTAGTCTCTATTTCACTTATTTCTTCTCTGATATTTGTTATTTCTTTCCTCCTGGTAACTTCATTCTTCTTCCAGTTCCTTGAGATGGAAAACTAGGTTATTTGAGATTTTTTTCTTGATGTTAAGATCTTTTGGCATTCATTCATATAAAATTGTAAAGATACTAAAACTATGAGGCAAAACCACTTTGATTCTTCTTTTATATTACTGATGAATTAAATATGACTCTTTCCTGCTTCTATTAATGCAATATACTTTAAATAGCTGAAAGTACCATATACTAGATGCCAGTTTTAATGTTTTTTTCTCCTTAAAGTGATCTACTAGTAGATACATGTATCTACTGCTACTGTAAAATTCTTCCTTATACTTTAGAATCATATAGCTTTTTTATCATTATTATTAAGTTTCAGATCAGGTTTCAGATTAATTATTCAGATAAATTATTAAGTTATGCTTCCAAGAGCTTTCATTAAAGCTCATAATGTGGAATAATATCAATAAAGGACAAGAAAAGGCATTCAAAATATGAATACCTCTTTTTTTTAAAAAGGAAGAAATTTTTTTACTTAGTCTGTCAACTCAGGTCAGGAAGAAATTTAAACTTAAAGATTTCAGAAATATTTTCCTAACCAGTTTTTCCATTCTTGGTACCTTCTACATTCTTGTCTCTTAGGTAGGATTTCTGAAGAAAAACATGAGTCCTATATGTTCTGAGTAAGAAGAGAATAGTTGTGGTTTGTGTTTAATGACAGGTTACTTGTGCAACTTCAAAAGCCATGTAATTGTCATAAATTTACTCATCAGTATTGCATAAAATAAATCTATAAATTCTCTTATGGTTATCATTGGGTCAATTAACCAATGCCTCAATATTTTTATTTTTCTTGTTTTTTTTTAAAGTATATAGTTCCAGAATAATTTATTTTTCTGTAGAAAAATACGTTTAAAACAAGCAAATTAAGGGACACTCGAGTGGCTCAGTTGGTTCAGCATCCAAATTCAGCCTAGGTCATGCTCTTGTAGTTCCCAAGTTCAAGCCCCACGTCGGGCTCTGTGCTGACAGCTCAGAGCTGGAGCCTGTTTCAGATTCTGTGTCTCCGTCTCTTTCTCTGGCCCTCCCCACTCATTCTCTGTCTCTTTCTCAAAAATAAATAAAACATTTTTAAAAACTTAAAGAAAAAAAGCAATTTAAATAAATTCCAGAGAAAAAAATTTAATTATTTCAGCATGAATAAAATATTACAAGGCGATGGTTATTTTGCATCAAAAACTAATATATGCAAATTGGCAAGAGCAAAAGCTAAGAAATCATATGAGAAGAGGGAGTTAATAAGAAAAACTTCTTGGGGCACCTGGATGGCTCAATGGGTTAAGTGTCTGACTCTTGATTTCAGCTCAGGTCACGATCTCACATTTTGTGAGATCGTGCCCTGAGTGGAACTCTGTGCTGACAGTGTAGAGCCTGCTTGGGATTCTCTGTCTCCCTGTCTTTCTGCCCGTCCCCAACTCTCAATCCCCCTCTCCCCCCCCCCCCACCCTCCATCTCAAAAATAAAGAAAGAAAGAAAAAGAAAAGAAAAACTTCTTGGAGAAGCTACCTTTCAAGACAGGTCTTAAAGAAAGCCACAGACATGAACTGAAAGAAATCCATGAAGTATTCTCTGCTTGGTGTTGTACCAGAGCTAAGCCATCAAAATGCAGGCCTTCACAAAATGTCTAGGTACCAGGGAGAACCAAAGTGAAAGTGCTACCCTAAATATTAACTTTCTCTCCAATGTGTGTCCTCAAAAGGACCCCTTAGAAACACAAGTGTGTCATGTCAAAAGCATAAGGTAGATGTTATCACTTATATTTTCCATTGCTCACTCTACCAGCATAACTGTCTAAATATTCTCCCTAGCACATGTCTTGTCCCCTCTTCATTACCAGTGGTCTTTTGTGCTACTATCAAAGCTTAAAGTCAACAATGGCTAAGTATAGAAGAAGCACAAATAAGATCCAAGTAAGTTTGGATTTTTCACATTTCTTGAAATATGCATTAAGATTAGAAAAATGGAGTGAGTTTCTACCTTAAAAACTACTACCTGCATATATAATTGGTTATTAGGTTTAATTAATTTTAAATATTTAATTAATTTTAAAAGGTTTATTAATTTTATTAAAGGATTTTATTAAAAGATGTATTTATTACAATTAACTCTTAAAATATTTTTTAATGTTATCTTCAGAGTCAAAATGGCAGACATATTGAAGATATGTACTGTAAAAAAACTAATCTACATCACTCTGAGGAATGACAAATATATAATGTCTAACCACAGAGATAATTTTCAGTCTAATTAGAAACACAAAGAAAAGCATTTATTGAGGTTAAGTATGCAGCCACGTGACTAATCAAAACCTTCAGTGTGTAAAGAATTCAGCTTTTGTTCATCCACAGTCCAAGTCCACAACTCTGTTCCTTTGCCTTTTAATTCAGACCGGTCTTATTCACACTCCTTTTTGGGGGGGAAGTTAAGGGGCAGGAGATGAAATTATTATGAATGAACTTCCAAGGTTGACAATTCCTGTGTGATAAAACAATTCTAGTAGCTGCCTTGCTCAGTAAATCCATGCCCATTTATAATTTTAAAGTTTTCACAGACCTAACACATGAAAATTTTTAAACATCCCATAAAATACATTCTGTAGCAGAATTCAGTTAATCTCCTCTATATTTTTAATGCTAGAACCCCAGGGAAACTATCTGAAAAGTAGGATTAATCAATTTATTTAGCATTTGGACTCAGGTAAAGTAAAATTCACCTGAGTAGAGTTAAAGCTCAGGATCTATGAAAATTTATATTATAAATGTGTCTACTGCTACTGTAAAATTCTTCCTTATACTTTAGAATCATATAGCTTAGTTTTCATTATTATTAAGTTTCAGATTTTTTAAGGAAGAAAATATTCACTGGATATCAGACTTTTACCAGTACATCCAAATTTGCATATCTTACTTTCTAGTTCCAGAAAGATAGCAAATATTAAATAATTGTAGATTCAAAGCCCATTTAGAAAGCACCTAGGTATCTTTTCTAATTCAGTGTTCAATAATGAGTGAATTATGGCTATTTTTGCCCCCAGTTATTTTTAATAGCTTGACTCCTTTCCAAAAAATGTTTGTCATCAGCTATTCCTAGTTCCCCTGCTACCCCTCAATACTAAGTGACTTTTCTTGGTGCATCCAATTTTCTATGCACAAATCTGCCATAGCACTAATCATATAATATTAAATTATCTACTTAGTTGTATATCTCTTCCACTACACTCCAAGTTCATTGAGGACAGGGTCCATGTCTATTGTCTTTGATTCCTGGCCCATAGGAGAAGATCAGCACACAGTTCCTGAACTGCTTTTTAAAACCGCTTTGTCTTATTACCTATCCTTTGATGGAATCTCCTTTTGGCAAGGGGAATGCCATTGTTTGTTGTCACTTCCTTTATACGTTACACTGTAAACAGAGTACCTTAAGTTACAGAGTTGACTCCTTGATTCAAGCATAAATCCATAAGAGTTCTAGCTTTTGAGTGTGAGCCAAAGACTTACAGCAAACACAAATAGCCACTGCAGTGACTCAATCCAAGGAGTGACAGCTTAAATCACTTCCCCCATTTATTGTACCTGTCTGTCTTTCACCTACCCAAGCAATAGTTATTCTATTAAGCTCTGGTATAATACAACTATTAAAAGCAAATTATAAGTCAAAAACATTTCTCCCCTTTAGCAAGACATACATCAATAAAGAAACCTCAAAGAAAGAAGAAAGTTCTGTGAACATAGTAGAGTTTTCTAAATAATTAGTTCATAAGGTGTAGCATTTAACATTTTTCCGGTCAAGTTACAGGAGTATAATCATTTCCCAGACTTTTGATATGGTTTTATATATTTTACTAACCACACAAAGCTCAAAATGAAACCCTAAAGGTATCATGTCCAATAAAAATTAGCTTCTGGAAGGCAGCTATGAAGGATTAGGTGGAAATGAGCCACCTTTCTGTTTAAGTGGGTGCGGCTCATACCTACTCAGTCCATCTGACAGTTGAATTGGTCCTGCCTTTTTGTTCAAACAAGTTGACTTTCTGGTAAAGAATTCTTTTGTCCCCTTGATTTGTTGTGCAACCTAATGTAAGAGTGTGTAACTATAATTGTCATATATAAATGGATACTCCCTCCTGGATTTATAGAAATGCAAGAGCATAATAAAAATGAACCTCCATTGGCATATATAGTATTTAACCTATAGAGCAACTGATGATTCATTTTTTGAAAAGAAACCCTTAAGTAGAAATGGCTAGTATATTTATAGTTCTTTACATCTGAAATTTGGGGCATAATTGTGATTCACTTGTTCACCCTCTCCCCATATACTTTCATCATGAATTAAACAGGTTTGCGGTTCTGCAGAGATTTGGGGCCCACAACAAAATCATCTATTGTAAATCTCATTCTGAAATATTCCCTAGATGTCTAGGAATGACTAGACAATATTAAAGTCCGCTTTATTACTAATTTTTTTATCCAAAACAAATTGGCATACTTGAGTGTTCTGAATAACTGAAACCACACAAAGGGTATTAATTTTAAAAGGATCAAAATATACCAAAATGCACTCCACACCAAAAAAAAAAAATGCACTGCATAAATAATGTGCATAGTCTCTCCTAGTTATTAGCATTATTTGTTATGCTATCTGGTTATTTCAGTATCTAAGCCTGGTTTCTCAAAAAGCAGAGCCTGAGACAGACTCACATGTGGTATTTGATCTGAGAAAGAGTAAAAGGCAAAAAGCATAAAATAAGGAGGGAGAATTTCCAACATCAGGAGCAACTCTAGCTCCATCCCATAGAATCTTCTGAATTATATATCAGAACTGTGCTCCCCAATGACTAACAGGGGAAGAATTTGTCCATTGACACTCATCTTACACCAGCTCCTACAGAGTTAACTCCTACATTTCCTATTGTCCATCTGGGAATGTCCAGCAGTCCCCTTCTGGCAGAAAGTGAGAAGCTAAGGTGCTAACTTGAGAAGGGCATGTGCCAAATTACTCCTGAGTAAAGTGAATCCAAATCTGTATGAAATCGGTCACCATATTGTGGCTGATTTTAGATATGGCCAAGAGTATTTAAAGTGGTACAAAGACTAATGTTAAATACATTCAGTTACCTGGTGATTTGGAATCAAGATACAGTGAAAGATCACCATTTTTATATATTTTAGTACTTTTTAGGACCCAGACCTTTTTTTCAACTTATAATGGGGAACTTGAGAGTCTTTAGAAACAGAGGAATGAATACTAAGATTTTATTTCTCTCTATGTTAATCCATGAACATAGAAAGCATATAGTCAAAACTGAACAAAATGATTGTTTACAGAATAATGTGTTCCCCAAAACAAAATAATTATTATTAATTAATATTTTAAAATGTTCAGAAATGTAAATATTTTTTTCTTTTTCTTTGACTTTTAGACATTGAAATGCCAACAGCAGAAAATCTTCTCAATACCTGTAAGTTCATTGACAAAGAGTTATTTTCTAATGAAATTTAATTCCTTGGATGGCAAAAAAGAACTTCACTTGACAGTCAATACAGTGTACATAAAGATGTAAGGGAAGCCTGCTTTCAGAAACTTGTAAAAGGATGACTGTGGTTGATCTTAAATTGACTGATACCATGGATTTTAAATGAGGAAGACATTATTACATGCCATAATGGCAGAGGGTATCTAGGGACAAGCAGTGATAATTAAGAACTTAGGATCTAAAACCAGCTACACATCAGTGTTGAGCCCCAGATCATACACTTACCAACTGGGTGAATTTACACAGGTTATTTAATTTCTCAAACCTTCAGTTCCAAGCCATTGTGATGATAAAAGAAGGCAGCACAAGTAAAGTACTTACAAAAGTGTACAGTTCATAATAAGCACTCAGTAGATTTCAGCTATCTGTATTTTTTATTCTGCCTATAAAAACTTCAGGCCTAGGAACTCTCTGTGGAATTCTGATGATACAAGCCAAGTTCAGTGTGTTGAGACTTACATGCAGGCAGCTCCCTTGCTGGCCAAGGCATTCTGCTTCTCTTCTCCCAACCACTGCCCAGGGAAATCTGATCCACAGGGTTGCCAGAACTTGTAGCAGGCTGTCAGAGGAGCACTGCTCTTACCTGGGCAATGAGACTAATTCTGGCAGCTGGAAATCACCCTCCAGAGCCAAGCAACACCAACGTCATTGGTCCTTACTACCTTTCAGTCACAGCATAGTTATTTCTGAGCAACCTGGGCAAAACTTAAACACAAAGCTGTATTGGATTATTTTTCTTTCTGATATATTTTTACTGAACAACCCTCAAGGAACTTAATAAGACATTTTAGGCGTCCCTGGATGGCTCAGTTGAACACCCAACTCAATTTTGGCTCAGGTCATCATCCCAGGGATGTAGGATCGAGCCCTGCATCGATCCCATGTTGGGCTCTGCACTAAGCATGAAGCCTGTTTAAGATTCTCTCTTTCTCTCCTCTGCCTCCCTGCCCAACTCCCACTCTCTCTCTCTAAAAAAAAAAAATTTTAAGACATTTTAAAGTCAATTATTCCAATTAAAAGATTTCGTACTGATACAATCAAAATCCACAATTAAAAATTTGTCAGGTTGATAGAAAAGAGGTATACAAGACAGGAATAAAAACAGTAGTAGGAAAGAGACTGGCCAATTTGTATTCTCTCTAGCCAGAAGACTAAGCAACCATACAGATCAGCATTCTGAATTTGATTTGACCTATCTGAGGTTTTAATTATATTTTAAATAAAAAGTAAGGGGGGGAGGGAGGCAAGAAAAATCAAACAGGGTTGAAGAAAGAATAGAGTTTGGTACATGACAAAGTATGTTAAAATACAGTCATAAACGGGATGCAAGTTACCAGGGTAGGGAGGCTGTAAGAGCTTGGTAGATTCTTTGATGTTTCTGAAAGTATCAGCCATCAAGTCTCCATTATATTCCTTAAATTCTTGAAGTTTACCCTGTGACTTGATATAACAAAAGCTCCAAGGTGTCATGTAAGATTTCAGCAGAGGTAATAACAAGGTAATGCTGCAGAGGTGGCAGCCAGAAACTTAACAGACACAACAACCATGAGTAAATGGGAATTCAGGACAGAAATTAATGGGCAAGTATAAATTAGGCTACAGTTCTGAACAAATGCACAAACAGGAAAGTGGAGTCACACAGGGGAGGTTCTCCAAGCCCACAGAGAAGCATCTTTGTTTTTATATTCCTCTGAAGGAAGTTCAGTAAAGGCCAACTTCCTTTAGGAGTTGTCCAAATGGAAGGGAGGATAGGGAAGAACCATTATACCTTTGGGTTCTGAGTTATTTGTTTTATCCTCTGTAGATTCCATGATAAGGGAGTGGAAAGAAAGGAAAAGAAAAGGGAGTTATAGTCAGTGGGTCAATATGAAAGCTCATTCAAAAATAAAAACCACAAAGGCTCTGCTTCAGCTAAGTGGTTTTATGAAAAGGATGCCTTAACAACCTGAGTTTTAGACTGCATCAAAGAAAACAATCTAGAATCAGAATCAATATACAAATTTAAGGACTTCAGAGGGTTAGTGAAGATCTTTTTAAGTCTGTATGTCCCTCCCCTGTGTTTCTAGTGCCTTTCCACCTTCAGGAAAGAATATCTCAAGACACATCTTAACACATTACTGTGAAGCAGTTGACCATCTAACCTTTCCAATTAATTTAAATGTTCTTGTTCATGATACAAATACCTTTCTCTAATTCAGAGTTGCTTAACCTTAACACTATTAACACTGTAGGCCAATTTGTTTGTTTCAGGGACAGTCCTGTGCCTTCCACATTTTTAGCAGCATCCCCAACCTCTACCAATAAATACCAGTAGTGCATCCTCCACCCCAATTATGACAACCAAAAATATCTCCAGATACTGCCAAATTTCTCCTGGGATTAGGAGTGGAGTGCAAAATTGTCCCTGATTGAGAACCACTGCTTTCATCTATGCCCACTGCACTGATTATGGCAAGTTTTTCTCACTCTAAGTGTTAGGAACATACCCATTACAAAAATGGGTCCTGCAGTCAAATATCATTTTTATTTCAAGATGTCTTATGGGTTATATGATATGGACTTCATTTCTATATACATTTGTTGAGCACCTCATAGGTTATAGGTTCTCTGTGATAGGTTCTAGAAATATGTATATATTTTAAAATATATGGTTCCTGCCCTCTAAAACATTTAATAAGGCTGACAATCTCTAGTAAAAGATACAATAAACTGTTAAGGAACAAGCTCAGTGCTTTAGCTGGAGTAACATGACTTAGTCAAGAGAATCAGAGAGAGACACAATAATAGTGAAGTTGTACTATTACTGCAAATTTGCTTTAAAGACTTAAAGAGTCCAGCAGTTTCTCTGGATCTAAATTGACACTAGAGCATAGTCCTGTTTCAGAGAAGCATTTTACTTTGAGAAAGGGTTGGCTATCTTCATGTGTTATTCCTTTAAGCCAGATGTTATGTATTGTAACTTAAACACTAACACATTTCTGTCTACTCTATCTCTTGTCACTATCCATTGGCATTTGTAGCCATTCACTCTTTCTTATAAATGTTTCAGAGCAATCACTGTGTTAAACAACTGCTCACAAAATTACAAGCCACACATTTTCATATACAACCTAGTAACTGGTTATCAATTATTATCTTCTAAATTCAAACACTTCATTTTATATGCTTCTTATAACAGATCATAGCAAGGTCATACAGACACAGAGAGTTATGTGACTAATGAGGATGGGCAGGTGAAAATGTCAATCTATTTTGGGTGAATTCTCAAAAAATCTCATATCAGCAGTTAGTCCTAACTTCTCCAAGACTATGGGCTTTTCCTCAGTTAACAGTTAATAGTGACGTGTATTACAAGAGTTTGTTAACTATAGCAATGCATGCAAAAGCAATATCAGTATCATTATATGCTAACTAACTCCTTTTGAGCAGGTTGTGGACAACGAACAATAACTTCTTCTGGCAACAAGATAGCAGGGGGCAAGGATGCCCAAGAAGGGGAATGGCCTTGGCAAGCTAGCCTTCAACAGAACAGTGTCCACCGGTGTGGAGCCACTCTGATTAGTAACAGCTGGCTTGTCACCGCTGCTCACTGTTTCATAAAGTAAGCTCTGGACTACATAAAGGCTCAAAGCCACTCATGCACCTGAAAGTCTGAGATACATATCTTTTAAGAACATAGATTATACAACTATGCCTCCAACTATTCAATACTGTGAAGTATACTCTCAAAATTTCTCAATGAATTATCAGTTTTTAAAAAAAGATATATTCAGGGTAGAGCAGGAATTGTCAACAGTGGCACTATTTTATTTGGTCCAAATGATTCTTAGTTTTGGGGTGAGGGGTATCCTGTGCATTATAGAATATTTAGCAGCATCCCTGGTTCCCACCCACCAAATGCCCGTAGCATCCCCCCAGGACTGAAAACCAAAAATGTCTCCAGTTATTACCAAACTGAGTTTCCCTCAGTTGAGAATCACTAAGCTATACTTAATTCATTTTATAAAGAAACTATAAATCCTAAACTGAACACTATTCTTCTATTTCTTTCTCATCATTATTTCATTTGGTCTTATTTATTTAATCATAAGTATTTGAATTCATCCTGCATCCTCCAATATATATTATAGCCCTATTTGAAATTATTATTTATTTAAAGGATACATTATTACACCAAAAGTTTGCTTTGTTTTTACCCTTTTGTTTGATGTTTAATTTTACTAATTTCTATTGGCTTTATGTAGCACTTATTGGTTTTATTTGTAAATAAAAATCCCTCTTAAACTTGAGATTTTGAATATGTTCCAGCAACACTATTTTTCAGTGCTTAATAGATAAACCCTTGATTAACAAATAATAGTAAAAGTCATAAGTATCTTCCTATTTATAGTTTTTAAATATTATAAAAGAGGATTTCTTCTATTTCCTTAATTTCCATAAGTTTACTCTGTCCCATAATCTTGCCCACTTTTTATTTAATCTTACGATCTTGTCTTATCATATTTAGCTTTCTAAATATCCTTGAGTCTTTCTGGAGAGATAAAAGGTAGTTTCCATGGCTTATCTCTTAAAATATATCTTATTAAAAAAATAAAATATAGCTTATTGCATTATTCAAAGTCTATTCATGTTATTATTTTTCTCTTACAGATAGCTTTACTTCTATATGTTAAATGCACTAAGGTATTCAATACATATCTAATTGTTTTAAAACATATAAGATGTTAATTCCTGCAACTCTGAAATATAAGACTTTTAATAAATAAATCTATTTCTTTAGGGCCAGGGATCCCAAAGAATGGAATGTTAGTTTTGGTCTTCTTTTAAGTGATCCACAAACAAAGCGAAGTATCAAGGATATTATAATTCATGAAAACTATCATTACCCCGCACACGATAATGACATAGCTGTTGTGCATCTGTCCTCGCCAGTATTATACACAAGCAACATCCGAAGAGCATGTCTCCCGGAAGCTACTTACACATTCCCACCCAATTCAAATGTGGTGGTCACTGGATGGGGAACATTAAAGTCTGATGGTGAGTTCCTAACCTTCTTCCATTACATGGTTTGAGCTCTAGGAGTTAAAAAAAAAATACTCTGAATCATGACTAAACCTGAGATAGATTTTCTCTGGATCATTTTGAAGAGGATAATGTGCAATGGATTGAAAATTTATCTTCAACCACATTCATATGGAAACTAAAATTTCCTAGAGCTTTTACCATAATTGCCCTTAACAATGGTAGTTTTAATAGAAATGCATTATTGAATAAGTAATTCATTTTCTTCCATTTTCTTCATTCATTATTCAATAAATATTTATCTTGATTACCATCTTTATGCCAAATGCTGGTCTAGGTGGCTTGGATATATAAATCTATAAAATAGGCAAATATTCTTGCCCTCAAAAGCTTATATTTTTAGTAAAAGAAGACAATAACCATAAAATACAATAAATAAGTAGATTACACAGCATGTTTTATGCAGGTAAGTACCAAAGCAAAACAAACAAACAAACAAGACTACAGAGGTTTGGGTATTTTTGACGGGGAGAAATGAATAGCTCTATGTGAAAAGGCAATACTTGAGCAAAGATCATTTAAATATGTGCATTCCCATGACCGTAGTTATGTAAAGATTTAGTGGCTATTTATGTTCATAAATGCATTGGAAAGCAGAAAAAATAAATCTAAAATTAATTTTGAGGTTCAGAATTACAGTAACAGCAGAAAATCTTAAAATGATTATAAAATATAAGTTTTGGAATTTGAATTTTTCATTTTGTTTTCTAACGCATACAAGTAATAAATATAAAATTCCAAAACAATTCAAAAGGGGAAAAAAATCCCATTACACATGGATGAACACACTAAGTATTTCAAATATGGTCATTTTTTAATGTTTATTTTTGAGAGAGAGAGAGAGAGAGAGAGAGTTCAAACCAAGGAGGGGCACAGACAGAGAGGGAGACCCAGAATCCAAAGCAGGTTCCAGGCCCTGAGCTGTCAGCATAGAGCCTGATGCGGGGCTCAAACCCAGGAATCATGAGATCATGACCTGAGCTAAAGTCGGATGCTCAACTAACTAAGCTACCCAGACGCCCCTAAATGTGGTCATTTTTAACAATAGCTTGGTATGTTCATTGCATTACTACTTTGTTACTAAGAAGGGAGACAAAAGCTTAATTAAAACGTAAGTTTTACATTGACTTGGAAATTGTATACAGTAGTACAAATAAACTTAGCCAGAGATACTAATATTGACTTCAGCAAAAAGTATACACTTTTCTTCCTTTAGGAACAAGTCCTAATATACTCCAAAAAGGATTAGTGAAGATTATAGATAATAAAACCTGCAACAGTGAAGAGGTATATGGTGGTGTGATCACACCTGGAATGTTGTGTGCTGGGTTCCTGGAAGGAAGTGTGGATGCCTGCCAGGTAAATCCGCCTATTCTATTTTCAGGATTTTTTCCTTGTGTATTTTAATTCCAATTAATTTGTTCAATTTTCTCAAAAGACTGACAATTTTTAAAGGTTTAAGTTTGTTTTGTAGCCAGAGTAATTAATTAGAATTATATTGCCATCTGATAGGTCCTACTAAAATACTAAAGAGCTAAGCCTCTCTTATGGTTATAAGAAGCTGGGAATAAGACTGGGGAAGAGACTAAGTTTGGAATAAGCAGGAAAAAGATGAAGGGAATTTTGGTAAATTTAGTTGGATTGGCCCTCTTTCACTTAGAAACACTCAACTGAATCCAACACCAAACCTAACGATCATGGAGCTTTCTTAATTTGAGTGGCTTCAACACCCTAAATATTTTATTTATTTAATAATGCTTCTATAGCATCTCCATGTGGTAGCCACTGTTTTAAGCTCTTTACAAATGCGAATTTCTTCCAGTTATGACAATTCTGTGATGTGTGCTTGTACTATTATAAGCCCTATTTCTCAGTTGAAGGGACTGAGACAAAGAAATCAAGTAATTTGTCTAAACTTACACAGGCATTAAGTGTTAGAACCCAGATTTAAACAGAGGATTTGGGGCAGCACAGCCTATATTCTGAATGCTACACTAAGCTGCCTTTCCTTATGCTTAATATGCTTCAAACACCTCTCAGGCTGTTTACAAGCAATAGTCCCAGAGTTAACAAAAGTACTACTCTGGTTATCTAGGCAGGCAGAATCAGGGGTAAATCCAGGACAACCCTTATTTTATTCCTTCATTTCTATGCACTACTATGTCCCATACTCTGTGCTAGGTGCAGGGGAGCTAAACGTTAATAAAGCATTATTCATGTACTCTAGGAGCTAGAAGACATACAAACAAGTACTTGTAATACATAATTATCATCTCTCATTACAGATTCCCATCTTTCCAACTCTCACACTAACCCTATTCTTCAAAGTTATGACAAGCTTAGATCTCGATTTTCTCAATTTACTCTCAGTCCATCACCCTCAGGAATATGACTGTCTTCTAAACTTATGCAGCCTAGAGGTTTTATTATTTCAACCTTTCCATTGCCAGCACCCTAATGACTTCACCATCTTCTACTTCCCCACACCCATGCTAATAATCTCCAACCACAGAGCAATATGACTATTTTATTGGCTCCTATATGTGAACTCCTGAGAACAACTAGGAGAAACCTTGCAGCCTTGTAAACTGGTGTCATATAATCACAGCTGAGTCCTTACCACATTATAGAATTATTGAATGCATCCTTTATATATATATGCATATCCTATATAAGCAACATTTCATTACATTGTTTGAATGTGTCCCTATATGCTCTTGTATTCCTTAACATATGACATTTCCTCATACTAACTAGAAAAAAAGAAATCATGAGAACTCCTTTAATTTCTTTTCTATATGATAAATTTATATTTGTACCTATCCTCGCATTCTAGGCTCAGCACCAAAAAAAATTTCTTCTACTCTTCAAAGCTAATCTTTTCCCTGTATTCTTCATCCATTCTCTATCTATACAGATATTTGTGCTTTACATTAATTTGAACTTTCTTCCATATTTTCCAAACTGTTCCACTCCAACAATATTCTGCAAATACTATCAGATCTCTCCTTTAGTACACTGTACTCTTTCTTTTTCTGTTCTTGGTCAAATTTCTAAAGAATAGTCTACCATCAGTGTTCCATATTCTCAACTTATTCACTCTCTGACCCACTGCTTGCAGGCTTTTGCCCTACCAGTCCAGATTAGCCAAGATGGTCTAATTGCTAAATCTGATACATGCAGAATGGAAGACGGACTGGAAGCAAGTACGCTAGAGATATTATGATCTCTTAAAATATTTTACCTGAGAAGGGTAAAGAGGGCTTCAACTAAGATACAGTAAGAATGAAGAGGCACTAAGACAGGTGGACAAGACTGCGAGCCTGATTAGAAGTGAGGAAGGGTCTGACTCTTTTTTTTTTTTTTTTAATTTTTTTTTTTTCTTTCAACGTTTTTTATTTAGTTTTTGGGACAGAGAGAGACAGAGCATGAACGGGGGAGGGGCAGAGAGAGAGGGAGACACAGAATCGGAAACAGGCTCCAGGCTCCGAGCCATCAGCCCAGAGCCCGACGCGGGCCTCGAACTCACGGACCGTGAGATCGTGACCTGGCTGAAGTCGGACGCTTAACCGACTGCGCCACCCAGGCGCCCCAAGGAAGGGTCTGACTCTTGATCTCAGCTCAAGTCTTGATTTCAGGATCATGAGTTTGAGCCCCGCATTGGGCTCCACACTGGGCATGGGGCCTACTTAAAACATCATTATCAACAACAACAACAAACAACAGGATGAATATTATTCATTTCTATTTGCTTATGGGTCAGCAATGCAACCCCATCTATTTCTTAATTTCTCTGAACTTTCTGTAAAATCTGCTACACAAAGGCTTTGTATGAAAAGTTGGTTGTTTGTGTGTGAAAAAAAAAACAGGGTAGGAATAGGGAAAAGAAAGAATACATGCTAAATTCCATACTTATCCCTGAACAAAGGGAGAGAAGATGTACAGAAGAAAAGCAGGTTTGTGGAGGTTTAAAGTTTGGGGCATGCTAAATTTGAGGTGCTTGTGGAATAACTAGGCATATATGTCCAACGTGCCATTAGAAATCAAAACCTTGAGCTCAGGAAAGAGTTCTGGCTGTACATATATACCTGAAAGTTATTGTCAGCTGGGGAGCAGTTAAGTTCATAAGCAGAGATATAATTGCTCAGATAAAGAATATAAAATAAGAAGCACCCAAGATTTAGAACTCGGGTATAAATGCTCCTAAGAAGCTAACAGTAAGAGATAAGGAAAACTAAGGGGGAAAAATTAGAAATTGGTATCACAGGGTCACAGGAGTCCAGGGATCAGAACAAAAGGGAATAGTCAACAAGTGACACAAGCCATACAGTAAGATAAATGCTGGAAAGAGTGTATCAACTTCAACAATTGTTTATTGGCAAAGTTTAGAAGGTTCATTGGTGGAAAGAAAAACCAATTAGAAGAAAGTTGAAAATAAGACAAAAAAATGGAAATTTCAATATAGACTACTACTTCAAGCCAGTTAGCTGTGAAAGGAAGATAATTAGGGCAATAGAAGAGGTCTTAAGATACAGAAAGGCTGTCATTTTTTCAGACAGGCAAAACTGAAAAAAAAAAAGTGTATATTCCTGGTAGGGAAAGACAGTGGAGGAAATGAAGACGTTATTAGGAAAAGCAAACAAGAAAAGAGAAGATTATTGACAGAACAGTGTCCTTGGTCCAAAGAACAGGTGGGGAGATCAGCCTTAGAAAGAACTAAATACCTCCATTTATCAGACGATAGTAAATATAGATGTGGGCTGATCCAGGTGAGCTAGAAACTCAAAAGAGACAAGGACAAGAAATGGAGAGATTGCTATCTATTATTCTCCACTTACTCTATGAATTTGAAACCAAGAGATTAGGTTTAGAGTCTGGGAACCTGATTTTTAAAAATTGTAAAATAGGCCTTTTGTACTATTGGTAGGAATGTAAAATGGTGCAGCCTCTATGGAAAACAACATGGTGGTTCCTCAAAAAATTAAAAATAGGTTACTATATGATCCAGCAAGTCCATTTCTGGGTATATACTCAAAATAATTGAAAGCAAGGACACAAATAGAGATTTGTACATTTAATTCATAGCAGCATTATTCACAATAGCCAAAAGATGGAAGCAACCCAAATGCCCATTGATAGAAAAGTGGACAAACAAAATGTGGTATATACATAAAATAGAGTATTAGTCAGCCTAAGGAAGGAAATGCTGACACATGCTACAACATGGACAAAACTTGAAGACACTGTGTTAAGTGAAATAAGCCAGTCACAAAAGGATAAATACTGTATGACTCTATTCATATGAGGTACTTGGAGTAGTCAGACTCATAGAGACAGAAAGTAAAATGGTGGTTTCAGAAGCTAGGAAAAGCAGGATATGGGGAGTTATTGTTTAATGGGTATAAAGTTTTAGTTCTGCAAAATGAAAAAAGTTGTGGAGGTGGATGGTGTTGATGATCGCACAGTATGAATGTAGTTAATGCCATTGAGGTGTACATTTAAAATGGTTAAAATAGTAAATTTATGTTATATATATTTTACATAATTTAAAAATGGATGTATATGTATATGTATATAATACATATAATGTATACATATACGTATATAATGTATATGTACATAATACATATGACATACAAAATAAATCAACTGTTTATGTTATTGGTAAGACTTCTGGTCAACAGTAGGCTCTTAGTAGTTAAGTTTTGGGGGAGTCAAAGGTCATGCTCAGAGTTTTGACTGTGCACCTCTAAACCCCTGCATTGTTCAAGGATCATTTGTATGCAGATGATCAGAATCAAGGTAACCAAGGGACTGGTTTCATCCAATAGCTGTAGAAATTATTCAGGATGAAGGGAAGGTCTGGAGCAAAGGAAAAGCCAGATGCTGAAGTGTTCCATCATTCTGAAAGAATGGCCTAAACATCAGTAGATAAAAACCATAAGGAGTATAGAGAGTAGTTTAGCCAAATTATACAATTCTGAAAATTGGAGAGATGTTTACATAAGAATGAAAGAGTAATAATCCAATGCTTGTGGTGGGTAAATATAAACCTTACTTTTTTTCTCAACATCTGGCTGAAAATAGGGGAGTTTAGAAAGATAATAAGAGAATTCTTCAGCACACTGATGATTTCATAAGCAACAATACTTTCAATATCTCTTTTGGGTAATAAATAAGTTGAAATTTTTCATACATGTTTTCCATTATTGTAGTGTTGTATCCAAAGACATGTATTGACATCTTTCATTTAAATAAATGATTATAGGGGTGCCTGGGTGGCTCAGTCGGTTAAGCGTCCAACTTCAGCTCAGGTCATGATCTCACAGTCCGTGAGTTCGAGCCCCGCATCGGGCTCTGTGCTGATGGCTCAGAGCCTGGAGCCTGCTTCTGATTCTGTGTCTCCCTTTCTTTAACCCTCCCCCGTTCATGCTCTGTCTGTCTCTGTCTCAAAAATAAATAACAATTAAAAAAATTTTTTTAATAAATAAATGATTATAAGCACAAAAATATTCTATACTAAAATCATTTTAATATTGAAATATCTAGGGTTTTATTTTCCTTTTTCTATGTCTCCCTGTCTTTATTACAAAGAAAAATAAGCAGTATTTTTACCTTTAAACTATAGTAATTGTATGTATCCTCTTCTCCCTAGGGTGACTCTGGCGGACCTCTGGTTGGTGCAGATTATAAAGGCACTTGGTTCCTTGCTGGTATTGTAAGCTGGGGAGATGAATGTGCTCTTCCAAACAAGCCTGGTGTCTACACTCGAGTAACATACTACCGAGACTGGATCTTGTCCAAAACTGGTCTCTAGTGCAGAAGTTCTTTACAGATTAAAGCTTGAGGGACACCTGGGTGGTCAGTTACTTGAGCATCCTACTTCGGCTCAGATCATGATCTCACGGTTCATGGATTCACGCCCCACATTGGGCTCTCTGCTGTCAGTGCAGAGCCTGCTTCAGATCCTCTGTCCCCCACCCCTCTCTCTCTCTCTCTGCATCTTCTCTGTTGTGCTCACTCTCTCAAAAAGAAATAAACATTAAAAAAAAAAAGAAGCTTGAAAATGATCCCCTGTGAGATATTTGTAATTCCCAAGCTACACGTAACTTAGAATCACCTGTCTTTATGCACATTTAATATTGCAAACATAAAGATATATAATTTTAGAACTGTGAAAACTTTTTGTATACTAGACTTTGAAAAAGGGTTAGTGACAGTAATGAACCAGAACATATTATCTCCCCTATACCTCTCTCTAGACTGAAGGTAATTACATGAGTAAATATGGATTACAGTTTACTAAGGAGGTCTTTTCTGCTGATTTGTAGATCTAGGTCCCTTAGGAAATCATAGAAGAGATGTTAGCAATAAAGTCCCTTCTTAGTATATAAATAATCCCCAGCTGAATCACATCGTTGCTACAAAAATTATATATTGATAGGTTGTAGCCTAATGAATTGCAGTAATATAAAAATTTCCAAAGAAAATCTGTCTACCTGTTTTCTTTCTAGTCTTTGTGCCAATGCTAATCTCTTCTCTATTTATGGCTTCCTCACCTGGACTGACACAAAACAGCATGATAATGCCATGGGGTGCATTGAATAGATCCCAATGCTTTTTGATCTGTCCCTATTTCTCTTTCATATGTAAGTGAGGCCAGAAGATGTTTCTCACATGTACACACATAATAGCAAAATTATCCTCAGACACATGGGCTATGTTTCACTCGGTAAGCTTGAACAGGTAACACTGTATTACATACCTCTAATCTCTTAAAATTCCTCAATATAAATTATCAGCCAGAATAAATAATATGGAAATTTTGCTTTCGCTTCACTTTCCTTTTGCCCATACAGAAACGTTCTAGCTGAGGGTACAGATGTCTATGAATGCACTGTTAGAGCTCATGCTAACTTGCCACATAAACAGGTCAGTTGGCTTTTA
The DNA here is from genome assembly GCF_028018385.1 of Neofelis nebulosa. Classification (NCBI taxonomy): domain Eukaryota; kingdom Metazoa; phylum Chordata; class Mammalia; order Carnivora; family Felidae; genus Neofelis; species Neofelis nebulosa. The sequence goes on from NC_080784.1 coordinate 151,684,601, forward strand.
TCATGAATATAATCTCATGGTGATGCTTTTCCAGACTGCAGTCCACCAGTATCTCTGAAGCAGTTTACCTTTCTCTTTTGTCATCACTGACATCCCTACAGCTACCACTAACAGCTTTCATTGTGATATAAATTTTGTTCACGGGCCCAAAAAATAATTGCATTAATAATAGTAGCTAACATTTATAGACCACTTACGTGCCAGGCACACTTTACATGTATTATTACACTGAACCCTCACAACAACCTTGTAAGGATGATTCCCTTGTAATCTTAATTTTACAGATAAGGAGACTGAAATAGAAGTGAACCTCAGAGAGTTTATAATTGGCTGAGCTGGGATTCAAAATCAGACAATTGGATTCCAGAGTCCACACTGTAAACAACTATGCCCTGTTATGTGATATGGTTATAACTAAGGATCTACCTAGTATAGTATTCTAAAATGTAATATTTGTCATAAATTTTATAGATTAATTCATACAGTAGCCTTATTATTTGATAAATTTAAAAAATATTGTGACATCTCTCTGGGCACGTGTATGGCTTAGTCCCTTAAGCATCCGACTCTTGATATTGGCTCAGGTCGTGATCTCACAGTTTGTGAGATCATACCCCAAGTTGGGCTCTGCACTGACAGTGTGGAGCCTGCTTGGGATTCCCTCTCCCTCTCTCTCTGCCCCTCCCCTGATCACACACACACACACACACACACACTCTCTCTCTCTCTCTCTCTTTCAAAATAAATAAACATTTAAGAAAATATTTTGACTATCTCAAGTTATACATTTACAAAAATTAGTATTTCTACTTTTCAATTTTTTAGAAATTAAGTATGTCCAAAAAGTATATGGATATTGGTCAGGATTCGTTGGTCACAAGTGAGAGAAACTCAACACTACCTTAAGTGAAAAGAAGAAATTTTCAACTCATCTAACTAAAAATCTAGAGATCTACATGTGGCAGAGCTGAAGCTAGATCCAAGGACTCAACAGTGTTTTGATCTCTAGCCACATCTTAACTTTTCTTTCGTCTGTCTTCATTCATAGCCAGATGCTGCCCACTGAGTTAGTAAAGACCTACTCACTGGCTCTAGGATTAGGTTTCCTTTAGTGCTAACGGTGCCACAAAAATAGAGCCCTCCTGCCCTCTGGCTTCAAGTTTTAAAAAAATCCTGAGGATGCCTATAATGAGCATAGGTGGAGGTAAGAGGGGACTTGGTTGACAGCCCCTGTGAGCAGGGTCGGGGGACATCCAAGAAAGAAAAAAATTCGGGCAGACAAAAAACTAATGGTTATCTGTTACCCAGCACAAAATGTGCTATTTTCTGAATCAATACAATGTTATTTCAAATTATATCATCTCATTCTATATTTTCTATATTTTCATGTGTTTATTGTCTTAACTACAGATTTTGTATAAAGCAATGTCATGCTACGTATATTCTAGTTTCTTAGTTTTAAAAAGCAAGATGATTGAGGTGCCTGATTGGCTCAGTTGGTTGAGTGATGCACTCTTGATTTCAGCTCAGGTTATGATCTCAGGGTCATGGGGTCGAGCCCCGCATCAGGCTCTGCACTGAGTGTGGAGCCTGCTTAAGATTCTCTCTCTCCCTCTTTCTCTCTCTCTCTCGCTCTCTCTCTCTCTCCCTCTGCCCCTCTCCCCCATTCACATATGCACTCTCCCTCTCTCTAAAAAATAAAATAAAATAAGATAAAATAAAATAAAATAAAATAAAATAGTGGTGAATGACTAGAAAATGGAAAAGAAGGGTAAAAATTGACTTTAAGATATAATGACTAGGTGAGTGGGAAAATGGGAATATACTGAATGGAAACTAGGGAGACTAGACTGAGGACCACAAATGATGACTGCAAAATTCTTTTTTAAAATAGTCTTCAACAAGAACTGAGCATATGTATCCCTAGCATATATTTGCTTCTAAGGTAAAATGAGAATTATTTAAATCAGTATATTCTTATTCTGATGGAATATTCTATAAATATTTGTGATATATTATTCCCATCGTTTTATTAAGTAGGAATTAGGCAATAGTTCAGTCTTATAAATACAGAGAAATTTACTAGGCTCTCTCTAGAAGTAGCATAGGAAGTAAAATAAGTTTTAAACGCATTTCTTTACTGTTCGCCCAGAAAAAAAACACTATGTATTTAATATTTGTCAAATTATACTAATTGTTTCTAAACTAACTTTAGTGGCACTCAAAGGTACTTCTGCCATGTTGTTATACCTCACTCTGATATAAAATGGAATTAAAGATTGGAAATGTATTTAATTCTGCTAAGAAAAATACTAAACCTTAGCAAACTAAACTGTATGGGGCACATAACAAAATTTAAAGCAAGCAATACTGATAACTTTTTATAAATGACTAATGAAAGGAGCATCAAGGAATTATAAAAGTAAATAAACCACTCTTAGAAACATCAGAAACTTTATAGAAACACTTTTAAAAGGGAAGGAATTTGAATCAAATCATAGTTAATATGTCATATAGGAATTAATAGGATGCCAATTAATTTTATGGGAACCCAGTCTTACTGAAATGGAATTTGAGTAAAAATGGATAATACCAGGGGTGCCTGGGTGGCTCCATTGGTTAAGCATCGGAGTCTTGATTTCGGCTCAGGTCATGATCTCGCTGCTCATGAGTTCAGCCCCACATCGGGCTCTGCTGACAACACAGTGCCTGCGTGGGATTCTCTCTATCTCCCTCTCTTTCTGCCCCTCCCTTGCTCATTCTCTCTTTCTTTCTCAAAATAAATAACTAAACATTAAAAAAAAACTTTTAATGTATAATACCAATAACCACATACACTTGTATTTTTTAATTTAATTTGTTATTACACATTTGCATCATAAATTATTTAAAAAAATTTTTTTACATTATTTTTTTTTGAGAGACAGAGAGACAGCACGAGCAGGAGAGGGGCAGAGAGACAGGGAAACACAGAATCTGAAGCAGGCTCCAGGCTCTGAGCTGTCAGCACAGAGCCTGACGTGGGGCTCGAACTCACAAACCGTGAGATAATGACCTTAGCCGAGTGGGACGCTTAACCAACTGAGCCACCCAGGCGCCCCTGCATCATAAATTCTTTAAAGGAGGGGCACCCACATGGCTCTGTAGGTTAAGCTTCTGACTCTTGGCTCTGTACTGATAGCATGGAGACTGCTTGGGATTCTCTCTCTCCCCCTCTCTCTACCCCTCCCCTGTTTGCTTTCTCTCTAAATATATAAAAAAATAAAAAATAATAATTTTTTTTAATTCTCAAAATGATTATTGGAGATGTTGCTTTCAAACATCCAATTCTGAAAATGATGGGATTAAGATGTGTTGTATTTTAGAAGTGAATTACTTTATGAAATGGAAATGTTATGGGATCAACAGAAGATTACCAGCAAAAGAATTTTAAAAAATTAAAACTATGCTATTTTCAATATCCAGCAGCCCACATGAAGTTCATATAAATAAAAATATCTCAACATAATGTAATTATCTTTGGAAATAACAGATATAATGAGCTTTGGCTAGCCTTTCTTTGGTAACTACAAGTACAGTGCCTAGGACATAATGTTCAATAAATGTTCAATTAACTGAATTATTGAAATAAAAATGATCATTCTTATTTTAGTTATATTTAGTTACATATTACTAATAATAATTAAAACAAAAATAAAAGATTACTACTTTTATTATTTTTTTTTAATTTTTTTTAACGTTTATTTATTTATTTTTTTTTTTTTAATTTTTTTTTTTCAACATTTATTTATTTTTGGGACAGAGAGAGACAGAGCATGAACGGGGGAGGGGCAGAGAGAGAGGGAGACACAGAATCGGAAACAGGCTCCAGGCTCTGAGCCATCAGCCCAGAGCCTGACGCGGGGCTCGAACTCACGGACTGAGAGATCGTGACCTGGCTGAAGTCGGACGCCCAACCGACTGCGCCACCCAGGCGCCCCTTTTTTTTTTTTTTTTTTTTTAAATTTTTTTTTTCAACATTTATTTATTTTTGTAACGTTTATTTATTTTTGAGACAGGGAGAGACAGAGCATGAACAGGGGAGGGTCAGAGAGAGGGAGACACAGAATCTGAAGCAGGCTCCAGGCTCTGAGCTGTCAGCACAGAGCCCGACGCGGGGCTCGAACTCACGGACTGCGAGATCATGACCTGAGCCGAAGTCGGACGCTTAACCGACGGAGCCACCCAGGCGCCCAAAAGATTACTACTTTTAACACTTAGTGACTATATCAATTTTGACAAATAAACATGATCATTATGTTTCTGCTTTTTCATTCATTTCATAATATTGATTATTTGTTATATTTTTTGTTAATCTGATTTCCAATATCTTACATAGATTTTCAACACTAATTTCCTACCACTTACCTCTGACACAGCTAGACTGAAATGAGAACTATAATAATGTCTTGCGGCATGATTCTCTAAATAAGATCCATCCTTAGAAAATGGAAGTGAATCTTCCATTTTAAATGCTACAGATCATTTAACATGGCTTAGAAAAAAATGAATAGCTTTTAGAATTTGTTCCTCATTTCCATAACAATTTTGTGGAAACACTTCCTCATAATTAATAATACGCATTCCTTCCTCAAATCCTTCCAATTTAAAATTGAGTGAAAATTCTCGCCTTTTACTCCCATCATAATTGCCACAGACATTATCATTCTTGGTTAAATGAAGTAAGCCACGTTTTGAAAAACAGAGGGAAAAAAATTATATTCCTTTTCTCTGATAGTGTGCTGCCTCTATCTTTTCTACCAAAATTTTCTCCCAAATACTTTTCATCTACATACTTCTCCTTTAAAAGATCTGCTTTCTTCTATTCTTTCAGTCTTCTTAGTAAAGAGGTGTTAAAAATCTATTTCTTGTTCCTCTGGGTCACTTCCAAACTACCGCTTCTCTGTCACCTCAGAATTTGGACTTGCAATTCAGAAAGAGCTTAGCAGTTAGGTACAGGAAGATGATGGAGAAGATAATACAAAGAAAAACAAAGATATCTTGCTTGAGGACCAACTGAGGTCATGAAACAGATTTGCTCATCCTTGGAACTTCCTGGATTTCCTGTTGGCTTTCTAGGCCTTGTGTATTATGAAAGAGGCCTCTATTATTTAAGAGAGTCTCCTTTTCTTGCAACCAAAAGGACCTAATTAACATGGCATCAAACTCCATTGACCCTCCACTCCACCTATCCACTTTCATGGCCACACCCTGTACTTTCTAGTTAATCAGAACAACTTCACATCTGGAATCTTAAATTCAAATTTCTACCTACGTCCTCCTAGTTTAAGACTCCCTTACTCCATTATAATTTATTTTCTTTCCATCGAGATCCTCTTTTCTTGAGCCCCCTCTTTTATTTGAGTCTACCCTAACTCCACCCCATTCATAGATCCACTTCCTTCCCTATCAAGCCTAACTCTTTAGTGACTTACTACATAATCAGCTCCCCTAAGGGATCTGCTCCCTGTCTTTCTGCTACATCTGCCCTAGTCCCTTGACCTGTTCTCCCTTCTACTGGTTCCATCTCTAAATCTCTAAACATCCTCACTGGTTCCATCTCTAAATCTCTAAACATCCTCAAGTCTTACATACCTGTTTTTTTTTTTTTAATCCTTTTTTCTTTATGTCTACTTCCTTAAATTTCACGTGCTCTTCTAATGACCATTCTTACCAAAGCACCAAAGCTACTGTAGGCAAGTCATCAATGACTTCCTAATTATCTCATCCCACTAATTCTCTTTGGGTCTTGTCCTATCACTGAGATACTTAATGTATGGATCACTCCCTCTCTCCTGGAGTTCTTTCCTCCTATTACTTCTATTGCATCACTCTCTTCTGGTCTCCTCATTATTTTACAATGTTCCCAACCCCTGTGTGCTCTTTAAATGATTGTGTTCACAGAGTTCTCTCCTGGCACTTCTCATTGTTCACATTCTCTCTAGGTAATCTCATCCATTCCCATGGCTTCATCCACAAGCACCATAAATATATATTCTGCTAATTTATATCTCCAGCTAGGATGTATCTCTTGAGCTTCCCACCTGTATAGCCAAGTGCCTACTAAAAATTTCCTTTGGGCTAATGTATAGGCATCTCAAATTCCATACATCTAAAACTTCTCTCTGTCCACTATTCCTAGTCTAATAGACAGCCCATTCAACTCATTTTTCTAAGTTGGTAATTAAAGGCCAATTCTTTATTCCATCCACTTTCTCAAAAATAAGAACTAACCAACCAAGTCCTAATAACTGTACTTTCTGTATATATAAAACTTGAAATTTATCTCTCTCCATTTTATGCTACCACCCTACTTTCCATGTTGTGTTGGTAGCAAAGACTTTCTAAATAGATGAACTGCCTCAAATTATGATCTGCCAATAATTCCCAAATGCTTTCAAAGCACTATCTGTATGTTACACAATGACCTTTCTAAAAAGTATGAATCTGGCCATATCTACATCATACCACTCCATCGTTCAAGGCACTATTTATAGGGAAAGCCCAAAGTCCTTAGCATGCACAGTAATGCTGTCTTATCTGCGATTTCACTTTCCATGGTTCCAGTTACCCCAGATCGAGTGCAGTCTAGACACAGATAACATATTGTCAGAAGGTCAATAGTAGCCTAACCCTACACCACAATGCCTAAATCATTCACTCATTTCATCTCATAACATAAGCATTTTATCATCTCACATCATCACTAGAAGACAAAGGCTGAGTACAGAACAATAAGGTATTTGAAGAGAGACCACCTTCACTTAACTTTTATTACAGCATATTATTATAGTTGCCTTATTTTATTAGTTATTGTTAATTTCTTACTGTGCCTAATTTATAAATTAAACTGTATCATAAGTATGTGTTTATAGGTACAACAGAGTAATATAAAGGGTTTGGTACTATCCACAGTTTCAGGTGGTCCTTGGGGGTCTTATAATGTATCCCCTGTAGATAAGGGAAACTACTGTAATATAGGTTTCCTGATATGATGGCTGCCTCATCTTTGGTCACACTCACATACCCCTTTTCAGGCACAGAGAAGCTTCTAACGTTCTATTTGAGCATGACTGCTCTAGCCGCCAAGAATGTTCTCCCCATCCCACGATCGCTCTTTTGCCTGTCTCCTAAATTCCCTTTCCCTTCCTTTCTTCTATCCTTTGTTGTTTTTCTTTGTTCTCTTTCTTACTTTGATGAACAGATACATTGTGGAAGAAGTTGCAGCCAAGATGAATGTGGGAAAGGGAAAGAGACAGGAAAGGAAAGGGAGAAATTAATAATAAAGCATTCATGCTCCAGTTTTTTTATTTCCCTAAAATGAGACAGAAAGGGCAAAATATGCTTCAGTATAATCAGATTTTACCATTAACATTTTTCCTTTCTTCTTTTTGTTTCTGGCCCACATATAATAGCTTTTCTGGTTTGTAAAAATGATTACCTTGTTTTGTTTGGTTTCAGGCATATAGCCCTGCTCAGATTAACTGACATGATGTATATGCAAAGCCTTTTGAGTTCTTCAGGAAAATAAAATCTTATAATGAACCTGGTATAACTTATATAGCAGGTACAAACTTTATGGTCATAAATCTCGGATGTAAAAAAAATACCTTTCTTTATCTATATAAACATAGTTTCACCATTTCCCTTAAACTCCTTAACAGCTCAAGACTCAAATAGTACTTCAATCTATTGTGAAGTTCTAGGTTAAAACACTATTCTTTTTAATGTTATAAACATTTTATGTTTATAATACAGTTTAATTTATTTGGAAGTTCTAGTGGGAATTATTGTTTTTCTTTAACTTTTTGGTTTTATTTATTGATTTTTATTTATAGAAAATCATGAATCATGAATCATCATTGATTCATCATTCAAGCCCCGTGTTGAGCTCTGCACTGACAATGCAGAGCCTGTTTGGAATTCTCTCTCCCTCTCTGCACCTGCTCCACTTGTGCTCGCTCTCTCTCTCTCTCTCTCTCTCTCTCTGTCAAAATAAATAAAATGTTTTAAAAAAGCATTAAAAATATAGTAAACAGCATTGGTGTGACAGTGAAAGCCAAAAAAAAACTTATGGTAACTGACTTTCACAATTTGAAAGGCTATATGGTGTGAAAAATGTTAAATCTGCAGTTTTGACAGTTTCTACATATCAGGAATCTTGAAAACAATTTCCTAAATATCATCTAAGTGTTATACAGGAAAAGGGTTGTGCGAAAGAGCAAGTTTTCAATGCTGAGACTGGCTTGTTTTACAAGGATGTTGGCAAAGGAACCTATTTAATGCAAATGGTGCTTTAGCTCACAGGAACCTAACCCTACACTTTTGTTAGGAGCAAGTGTTCAGTATTTGCCAATTCAGTGCTGGTGGCAACTTTATAGAGCTACCACAAATAATAAGAGTCAAGTCTATATTTATGCTCTTTTTTTGTGTTTTAAAATACATGGGATATGTTTTTCCAAAAGGTGTACTTCTCATAATTTATGACTCATCTATTCCTCCCACTAATTATTTAGAAAGGGTCCATTTCAGAACCAAACTACTCCACTGGAAAATATTTCCAGTCCCTTCAGAAAGTCACTTAGGAAGCCAGATTCCATGCCCTGCACTATACTATTTCATTCAAGGCTAGAAGTAGTGAGAGAAAGCGAGTAATTCTGCCATGTAGTGACAGCCAAGAGGGAGCCGAGATACACAACTGTTCTAAGTCCCTCTAGATCCTGGAGGCAGTCAGTGCAGAGGGAATCTGAAGAGGCACCTAAGACATATCCAACACTCTTACTTATTCTTCTGTAGCAGCAAATAAGCTCCTTCAGGGCCCAGATGATGCCACGTGCATGTTTTATCACCTGCAAAGGCTAAGAGCATATATAGCAGGCATTTAGTAACTACCTATTAAATAAATGAATATAAGACACAAAAAACAAATCTATGAACCAAAAAGAATGGACCATCTAAGTCAAAAGACTCACCTATATGCTTAACATTCCTGCTTTAGCTGCCACAAAAGCAAACTAGTTGACATAAGTTGAATCAACCTAGTGATTTAATAAATTCCAGTGTAAGTCATATCAGTATTGGTAAATAACATCATCAAGCACTCATCATGAAAGGTAAAGCAGCAACACAGAGAGTGTTTCGAAGTGGCCCCAATTGGAAATGATCAGATAACATATATATAAAGGAATTTAAGCAACTATTCATATTATATATAAACACAGATAAATGTGGTTACAGCATTTATACAGTATTCTCTCCAATATCTATCTATGCTATGAATAATGTGCAATAATGGAAAGTAGACTATTTAAACAATTATAAAAGCAAGGCAATAATTTTAAAAATTAATGATTTTTACCCAACCTAAGCATGGATAGTCTGACCATTGGGATTGATTGATAAATTTGAATGCAAACTAATTTATATTAGATCAAATTAATTCTGTTAAGGTATTAATTTGACATTTTGTGCAGGATGGCTTTAAATGAACATATTTGTCTAGTGTTTCATGTACGGCAGTGTGTGATTGAAAAAGAAAACCAATGCTTTTGAGAAAAGAATTAACTTATTAAAACAACAGATTTGAACTAGATTGAGTTCTTTTTTAGTACTTTTCATTTTCATCTTGTATCTCTTGGACAGAACAATAACACTTAATAGTTTTTAGAAAATCTCCTTATTAAAGTCATGTGGATAACGGCATGAATGGTTTTTAAATTCAGAATTAAGCTTCAAGTGTCCTTCTCTACTTAGGAAAAATGTTGTGAAAACCAGGCCATCTGCTGAGGTACTACGGTTACATTTGGCCCTCACAATGTGTTTGACATGTTCTGTTTTAGCACTGTGTTGGATTATTAGCCCACAAAACAAGTTCACCTTGATCTTTTACATTAAATATAAACTAGCTCAGGGACGAAATTTGACATAAATCTTAAACCTGTGACGTTTCCATCTAAAGAAGGCAGAAATAAAACAGGGCTTTGGGCTAGGTTACAATAAAACATCAGAAGTGCCAGAAACACAAGTCTTGAAGCTCTGTCAGTCAGGAGGTATGGCAAGTGCCCCTCCTGAACAGAATCAGAATCACTGCTCAGCCATAAACAACAGCATCCCACTGATGCAGGGCAACCTCCCCACACTGACATTATCTGGAAAGATCCGAGTGACGGTTACTTTCTTCCTTTTTCTACTCTCTACAACTTTTAACGCTTCTTTCTTGTTGAAACTTCAGAAGTGGACTCAGAAGAAAGAGAAAGGAAAAAAGCTTTCAAGAATGAAGATGCTTTTAAAACATCTGACCTTAGCCAACCTGTTGGAGACTCTGCTTGTCATGCCACTAGATGGGATGTGGAATATTACAGTTCAATGGTATGCTGGAGAGCTCCTCTGCAAAGTGCTCAGCTATCTGAAGCTTTTCTCCATGTATGCCCCAGCTTTCATGATGGTAGTGATCAGCCTGGACCGCTCCCTGGCCATCACGAGGCCTCTAGCTGTGAAAAGCAATGGCAAGCTCGGACAGTCCATGATTGGCTTGGCATGGCTCCTCAGTAGTATCCTTGCTGGACCACAGGTAAACCATTATCATGAACTTGTTTGGATATGGCAATCACAGATTTCCTATCTAATCTTGAGTATTGTATTGTATTATTGTATGTCAAAGGCAGTATTGTATTGTCTTCGAGAGCTTGGATTCTGGAAATTCAAGAGCAAAGTTTAATCCTGGCTGTTACCTTGGGCAAATTTTTAGCTTCTCTGGGTTTCAGTTCCTTCATTTATAAAATGGAGGTAATGCCTATATTATGCAACTTTTGGAAAGATAAGAAGAACAATGTATTAAAGTGTCTAGCATAATCTCTGGTACATAGTAAATGCTCCTCAAAAAATGTGGCTATTGTCCAATTGGACCTCAACCCCATCTTATTCTTTCCTCTAGTTCTTTTTTGCTCTGTTTGATATGGTAAATGGAGAGAATATTTAGGAACTATGGAATTTGCATAGGTAGAAAGTATTTATAATTTGTCTTATTTGGAATTTCTTGAGTGGAAACTAATCTGTTTCTGTCGCAACTTAGAACTATTGTCAGCTAGTAGGTTGTTCTGGAGTTTGCAGCCGGGTGGGACTGAATAAAGAGGAAAAATGGGAAACCCTGGACTTCTGAAATCTGAATATTTCTCTGAGATTGACTTGAGCTTTTCTGGAAAAAGTTTAGACAATAACAGGCTGTTAGCAAATCAGGTACAGGTAGATATTGTTCCAGATTGTCCTCATCTGAGGCAACCTGGTTAATTGGCCTGTAGAGTTTGCCTTTTTTTCAGCAGTCATATCTCTGAAGAAAAGGACACGGTCTTACAAATAGCAAAGATTCCCTAATAACAGATGAGTAAATTGTCTCTACGCTTGTAAATGTATCATATGATGATGAACCCAGGGTACAAGGATGTGTCAAGAAGTGGCATCAAGGTTGACCAGGATGTTCCCAAAATCTGCCACTACAAATGGAATTTATGTAGACATTCTAAATGGGCCAGGTGCTTTAAAAAAACAAAAAGAAGAAACATAAAACAAGAACAAAAAATCCTGCCATGCAAAACTCATTAAATACAGTTAAAACACTAAAAAGTTGGGCCACCAAATTTTCACCACCAATTCCTCACTTAACTAATATTTCATGGATATTAGATCAATTTAATTGGGGCGTGTTTTATGGCAGGAGGAATGGGAAAAACTAAAGTACTCTGATGTTCCTGGAGAAAGGCATATGAAGATTCTCATGGTGACTGAATATACAAGAATGGGTATAGTAAATACGTCTCTTGAAATGAGACTATTTAGCTAAGGCTATGGTTTAAGTTTTCCATTTTGTTTCTTTAAAGTAAGAGTGTTGCCTATTTATTCTTTTTCTTAGGAAAGATAAACAAGTAAGGTTCTTCACACTGAGCATGATATTGATGGTTTCAAAGAAACCACCCCCCAATAAAATGTAATTCAGTTGTGGAGACAATACTTTTATAAAACTAATACAACCATATACTTAACATTTATAAAACCTAGTACCAGTGTAAGAAGGAGAAATGAGTAAGAGTTGAAATGGTGAAGGAATGATTTAAGAAAAAAGTAGGATGAGCTGGGTTTTTTCAGATGAATGGTATTTGGATAGAAAAAAAAGTCAAGGATCACATATATTTTTCAGGAAAGGTTGAAATGTGTGATTAATTTTCACAGGACACTTGTCTGGCTGAAGTGAAAGATTGAGAGGTGGCACCAGCAAGATATCAGATTTGGTGGTTGCTCCCTTGTCTTCACTTCTCGTGTACTATTTGTCATAAAACATCATGATCATGCATTTGCTCGTCTTTGTCATTAAGGAATACATTCTTAAACAGTGGAGACTCTGTTGTGTTCAACTTCATTAACATTCACTGTACACAATAGGACAACTAGCAGAAATAGAAACTTTAAATGTTCAGATGATCTAATTTCTCTGCAGATCAAAAAAATCCTTCACTTTTTCCTTTAAAAACAAATTGGCTTCATTCATTTAAATGAATGAATGAAGGGTATAATGGACCTATATTATAGAAGACATTGATAACCAGGGGAAATTCTGAAATTAATGTGGGAACCACATATCCTTTGTGAGTCCTATGCAAGAAATAAAATGATTTTTTAACAAAAATATTTTAGGAAAATTTTCATAGACCCAAATAATTGCGAGAAACAGAGAAACCTTTTCTTAATTTTCTGGCAATGAAATGATTAGGTTGGTGGCTAGGGTGGTCTCAGAGAGCATTGATTTTAAGAGGGACATTTCAAACAAAAAACAAAGTTTGGCAACAAATTGGATTTAGGGAGTTGATAAAGAGAACAGTATAAACTAAAGCTCTAATATTTTTAGCCAAGGAGTTTTAACAGTGAAACCATTGAAATAGGCAGGTAGGTTGAGAACAGAAGTGTCTGCCTGTTTGTTTCTCTGTTTGAAGGGGGAGGGAAGGCAAACTGTGAAAAGAGCTGAAAACATTTGCTTTAGGACATGATGATATCAGTATAAGGTCTTTGGAGAAGTATAGCTGTTTGGAAAGTAGTTGGTAAGTTAGGATACTGATGAAAGTCTGAAGAAGTAGAAATAGGTCAAATTGTGATAATAACTGAAATGCAAATTAACAATTTCAACCTTCTCTAAGCACTGTCCCAGAGGGTATAATAAAAATATTGATGTATTAATTCAATTATCTTCATCTAAGTATGTCACAGCAATAATAGAAAGATAGTGCCAAATACTTATCTGTCTTGATATAGTAAAAAGAAATTATGAAATTAAGTTTGAATTGTTTCAGATTTTCATGTAATAGCCTGACCTCAAATATATCACTCTTCCTGAGAGATTTGTGTGAATATGTGCCACAGAAAATGATGGTATTCTTTTATTTGGTAAAACACATAATTCATCCTTACTTTCAGCAGCAGATTATATTTGTAAAGCACTTTGCTGAAGCTTCCTGAAAAACCTCACTCTGTGCAGCACATAACAGCCATGTTACTACCATTACCCCGCGTATCAGAGAACATACAAAGAGAATCTTTGAAAGCAATGGCGTGCACACCTTTCTGGCAGTAAGAAATGCATACTACATTGGGACTTTGTCTGTTCCTCACACACTTATAACTGGGAAAATTTTTCATAAACTATTCAACACCATTCCACTTCATTTTTTTTTTAAGTTTACTTATTTTGAGAGAGAGAACATGAGTCAGGAAGGGGCAGAAAGAGAGAGGGAGAGAGATAATCCCAAGCAGACTTCGCACTGTCAGCACACAGCCCCATGCAGGGCTCAATCCCACAAACTGTTCAGATCATGACCTGAGCCCAAATACAGTCAACCACTAACTGACTGAGCGCCCCTCCATTTCATTATTTACTGTTTCATTATTTACTGTTGATTGCCACTGACTGATGGGTACAATCTGCAGTTCAAAAACAACTGGTTTAAAGGGATTCATTGACTTTCTCAATGTCACTTGACCTGTTGGACTCATGTCTTTGTATTAAGTCCAGTTTTTCTTTTTATTATAGCTCTCTCTCTCTGCTGTCTCTCTGAATAAAAGAGGTTTTAATCCCATGACTAATGTTACACATGTTTAATGGGGAAGATGAAAGACTGAAAGGCCTTTTTACTTCTAGACTGTGGCACATAGTAAGCTTCACCATGCTCTATGGATAAGCCCACTGACAAAGGTGCATCCTGTAACGGCTAATTTACATTGAAAAGGATGAATTTAATCATCATCCTCTGGTTTATATATTGATTGTCTATTGCTTGAGAAATTCTGTGATGGTCTGGGGATATATTTTCAGAAGTTCCAGCATAGCATAGCTCAACTTTCAAACTTTTTCCTAGTAATGGAATTATTTTTTTTTTAATTTTTTTTAATGTTTATTTATTTTTGAGACAGAGAGAGACAGAGCATGAATGGGGGGAGGGTCAGAGAGAGAGGGAGACACAGAATCGGAAGCAGGCTCCAGGCTCTGGGCCATCATCAGCCCAGAGCCCCACGCCGGGCTCGAACTCAAGGATGGTGAGATCGTGACCTGAGCTGAAGTCGGACGCTTAACCGACTGAGCCACCCAGGCGCCCCAATGGAATTATTTTTTAAAAAAGCAAAATTCTAAGGGTGCCTCGTGGCTCAGTTGGTTGAGCGTCCAACTCTTGATTTAGGCTCAGATCATGATCTCACTATTCGTGAGATTGAGCCCCACATTGAGCGTGGTGCTGACAGCACAGAACCTCCTTGGGATTCTCTGTCCCTCTCTCTCTGCCCCTCTCCCTCTCACGCTCATTCTCTCTCTCTCTCTAAAAATAAATAAGTAAACTTAAAAAAAAAAAGGAAAATTCTATCTGGAGCCCCAATGAAACATACAAGTGGAGCTGTTCTTGCTAAAGAGAGGTAAGGGAAGCCAATCTCCTGCTTGACCATTTACTAGCCCTGCTCATGGTCTCTAAAGACCTTAGATTTCCCTGAAACAAAGCTTGGAAGACAATAGAATAGTAGAAATGGCATGAATATTGGATCTTAACAAAGTTGGTTTCAAATCTCAATGCTGTCTCTTACCATCTCTGTGGTTCTGAGAAAATTACTGTAACTAAGTTTAAAAGCATAATTGTGAAGAATAAATTATAAAGATACATAAAATCATCTAGTACAAGACTTAATTTTTAAACACTCTGATAATGTTCATTCCTTCCTCTCCTCCTGCTTTCATTCCTTTGTTCATAAAGAGTTTTTGAAGTCAGGAGATAAAATAATAGGGAAATACGTGTATGAAAATTAAATGATCCTTTAAGAGACAGCAAAGAGAATTGGCTTACATAAAGATTATTTCCAATTTCTCAAAATTATAACATTCATTCTGACTGATAAGTAAGTTTAGCCAATCTACTCCCTAGTCACCAGGCTATCCTGCTCATTCTGAAAGCTATATATGCTGATGCATAATAGTTCTAGTCTTAAAGGTATCATTTGTAACAGTCAAATAAGAAAGGAAGGAAGGAAGGAAGGAAGGAAGGAAGGAAGGGAGGAGGAAGGTAGGAAGGAAGAAGGCAGGCAGGCAAGGAGGGAGGCAAGGAGGAAAGGAAGAGGGAGAAAAGAAAAAGGAAAGGAAGGGAAAGGAAGAGAAGGAACAAACATGACTTGAAAGGCAATCTGCTTTAAGACTATGTGTGGTTAGGTTCCTAAGTGCATGTTGAGGATAAAACATTTCCTGAATTAGATGTGTCCATATCTAATCAAAAATCACATGCTTTCCAATGACAGTCATTTACCACCACAAGAGTTACAGAGTAGCAGATTATTTGCAGAAGTTCATACCACTAGCTTATCCATGTTAATATGGAGCATACATTCGGACAGCTTTTAAATTCTAACATTAACCCAGGTCGGAAGGCATGATATATGAGACATCCTTTTGGTCTTTGGTGTAAAGATACATGGCTGGGGTGCCTCAGTGGCTCAGTCAGTTGAGCATCCAACTTCAGCTCAGGTCATGATCTTGCAGTTCATGAGTTTGGGCCTCACATTGGACTCACTGTTGTCAGCGCAGAACCTGCTAGGGATCCTCCATCCCGGCCCTCTCTCTGTCCCTCCCTGTCTGTGCTCTCTCAAAAATAAACGAACATTAAATATATATATATATAAAATATAAATTTTATATAAATTTATATATAAATATAAAATTATATATATAAATTTATATAAAATTATATAAATGTATATTTATGTATGTGTATATATATGTATATATATATGTATGTGTATATATATATATTATATATATATACATGCACTTGACAGGAATGGAATGTGTTTCTGAATTTGACAAGGAGCTTAAATTTAATAAACACTTGTCACACATGTACAATATGCCAAGAACTATACTGGAACATAGTAGTAGCATACTAAATACATAAATAACAACAATAATGATGATGATGATAAATGTTAGTTATTGAAGACATAAATATGTGCCGGGAAATATGCTAAATCCTTTGGCATGCCTTATTTCCTGTAAGGCTCCCAACAACTCTCTATATTGGATACAATTATCTTTTTTTTCATTCATAAAGAAACTAAGGTTAAGAATGTTATATACAACGCCCAAGATTACTGTCTAGTAAGTGTGGGTGTCAGTATATCCAGTTAACTCCATACCCAGAGCTTTTAAATACTACACTATATCACACCATGCAATGTTGTCTATTTCCTTTTTTCCTGTAGGATGCTGGAGAAGGATATGGCAGGAAAGTCTTAAGTTGAGAATAGATGCTTAAGAGCTATAAGGAAATAATATATGGTATACATTTACAAATATATAAATAAATAAACATATGAATACACATTTTTAAGTTGTGTGCCCTGAAATTTTTTTCATAATAATGTTTATAACTCATATAGTGCTGTGTGCCAGGCATTATTAGAAATGCTTGGCAAGTATTAAATCATTTAATTGTCTTGACAGCCCCTAGAGGTAAATACTATTAACATCTCTGTTTTATAGATGAGGAAACTGAATGAAGTACATTATCTAAAAATAATTATCTCTTGGGGCTTCCCAGATGGCTCAGTTGGTTAAGCGTCTGACACTTCCTTTCGGCTCAGGTCATGATCTCACTGTTCACAGCTTCGAACCCCGTGTCGTGCTCTTTGCTAACAGAGTGAAGCCTACTTAGGACTCTCTCTCTCTCTCTCCCTCTCTCTCTCTCTGCACTTCCTCTGCTTGCTCATGCTCTCTTTCTCTCAAAATAAATAAACATTTAAAAATAGTAATAAAGGGGCGCCTGGGTGGCGCAGTCGGTTAAGCGTCCGACTTCAGCCAGGTCACGATCTCTCGGTCCGTGAGTTCGAGCCCCGCGTCAGGCTCTGGGCTGATGGCTCGGAGCCTGGAGCCTGTTTCCGATTCTGTGTCTCCCTCTCTCTCTCTGCCCCTCCCCCGTTCATGCTCTGTCTCTCTCTGTCCCAAAAATAAAAAAAATAATAAAAAAAAAAAATAATAAAAATAAAAATAGTAATAAAGATAATTACCTCCGGAAAAGATTAGACAATAACGTAATTAGGCTGGGATAAGGTGAGGGTTAAAAATAATACTCTAAGAAGCATATGCAAATGACTGTAAAGAAGGAAAACATACTTCTCTCGTTTATGGCAGAATAAAGCAACTACTGATGAGAACTGAGGTCAGGTATGAGAAAGGAGAAACAAAGAAATTAAAGAAATATAATCCAAAGACGAAAAAAAAAGAAAACAAACCAACAACCCACGAACTAAAGTAGATCCCTATACTAATCATTCAAATGAACATGACCTTGGAGCACAAAATAAACTGAACCTAGGCTAAAACAATTTATGGGAAAGTAAGATTCTCAGTTACCATAACACTTTACCATATCACTCTTTTAGCACTTATCACAGTCTACCTAGTACGTACGACAGGTGTCACAACCATGCTATTATCTCCCCTACCAAATTTTAAATTCTCTGATAACAGGATATATTTGGTTCATCTTTTATGACAGAGAGCACCTAGAGTAGTTTTTGAACAAGGAGTTGCTTTAAAAATAAGCATTTATTAAACGAAGATGATAATCATCAGCTCAAATCATAGTACTTTATTTCAAAGTCAGATTAAATTCCCTTATAACTTGCAGCCCAGTGACAAATACTTGAGGCAGGCACAATATACCTTTTCTCCAGGAACTCCTTACTGTCTTTAAGTTAATGCTTTGCTAGAGGGAAAAACAACCTTAGCTTGAGGATAGCTAGGCCTCCAGTGTCCTGTGAGTTTTCTTTAGCATATGAAAATCTCTTTTTAGAGGGAGGGAACGAAAACATAAGAGACTCTTAAAAACTGAGAACAAACCGAGGGTTGATGGCTGGTGGGAGGGAGGGGAGGGTGGGTGATGGGTATTGAGGAGGGCACCTGCTGGGATGAGCACTGGGTGTTGTATAGAAACCAATTTGACAATAAATTTCATACTTAAAAAAAAAAAAGAAAAGAAAGAAAATCCCTTTGGAAACACACTCCTTTGACTTTACCTTCCCCAACTCCCAAGTACATAATCAGTCTCTCCTCAGGGTCCAGGCACCTCTTCCACCCAGAGGACCTGTCCTAGTGCTTTAATAAATCATCTTTTTGCACCAGGGGGGGAAAAAGCCATTTTATTGAAAGTTTTATCATATTAACTTAAAAAGATGAAATATTGAAGTGAAAATGTGGCCTAGTGCAGAGAAGAAAGTCAAACTCAGATCATCTGGGTCCAAGTATGATCAGGAAGTTGTGGAGGGAAGTACCTAAGGTTTTAAAGAAATACTAGATTCTCAAGTTCTTTGTAAAGTAACTCTTCCAAAGACTCACAACATCTGTTGGGTCAAATTCAGAACTGAACTTTAAATTTAAAGTCAGTCTGCAAAGAAGTATGGAAAACTTAAATGGTTACTTTGTGATATGGAAAAATATCTGGATTATAAAATAGAATTAGTTGAATACATGTTTGAGTTTCTGAGCTTTAAATTTGATGATATGATCATTGTGCACCCTCTAGTGGATTAATTTAACAATACTATTTTGCCCTTGAAAAAAGGTCTGAAACTGAAAATCAACATTTTAATTACAAATAAAAGATAGAGCATTATATTTTATATTATTTTACTTATATTTTATTTAGAGTTTATTATATTTACATTTTATTAAATTTCTCTACTCTACAAGCAAAGAAAGGAAATATAGGGTTGTTGTGTTTTTTTAAAGGAATACTCCACTACCACTCCATCACCCCAAAAAGGAAACAAATCCTGGGCCTGTGGAATTAAGTTAATTGGATTTATTAATTCAATTAAAGACTTTAAAAAATAAATACTGCCCCTCAATTGCTTAAAATTTTAAAAATCCTGTAACGTTTTTGTTTGAATTTATTTGCTATTAGTTTTAAAATGCTTGGTCACTCTTATATTTTCATTTTAATAATGTGTCATGGTAAGATGAAGTTTCTCAGTGGAGAAGCTTGGAAATGACTAGGTAAGAAGTTCACTTGATAAATGGGGAAAATTTCAGTGTATATTCATTAGTATGTGTTTTTGAAAAGTACTTTGCAACATTTCTTTATTCTTTCTTATTTCAAATTTTTATTTAAATTCTAGATAGTTAACATATGGTAAATTGGTTTCAGGTGTACAATTTAGTAATTCATCACTTACATATAACACCCCACGCTCATCCCAACAAGTGCCCTCCTTAATATCCATCACCCATCTAACCCATTCCCCACCCACCTTTCACCATCAACCCTCAGTCTGTTCTCTTATGGTTTCCTTTCCTCTCTTTTTTTCCCTTTCCCTATCTTTACCTGTTTTGTTTCTTAAATTCCACATGTGAGTGAAATCATATGGGATTTGTCTTTGACTGACTTATTTCACTTAGCATAATACACTCCAGCTCCATGTATGTTGTTGCAAATGGCAAGATTTCATTCTTTTTGATGACTGAATAATATTCCATTATATATATATACCACCTCTTCTTTATACATTCATCGATTGATGGACATTTGGATTCTTTCCATAGTTTGGCTATTGGTTTTTTGTTGTTGTTTTATTTTATTTTATTTTATTTTGTTTTATTTTGCTTTATTTTATTTTTATGTTATGTTATGTTACTTTATTTTACTTGTTTCAGGGAGAGCATAGTCAGGGAAGAGGGGCAGAGGGGGAGAGAGAGAGACAAAATCTTAAATAGGCTCTACACTTAGCATGCAGCCTGATTCAGGACTCAATCCCACAACCCTGGGCCGTGACCTGAGCCGAAATCAACTGACTGAGCCACCCAGGCACCACCATAGTTTGGTTATTATTGATAATGCTGCTATAAACCTCGGGTGATATGCCCCCTCAATCAGTATTTTTGTATCCTTTGGGTAAACACCAGTGTAATTGCTGGCTTGTAAGTACTTCTATTTTTAACTTTTTAGGAACCTCAATACTGTTTTCTACAGTGGCTGCACCAGTTTGCATTCCCACAAATGGGGCAAAGGGGTTCCCCTTTCTCTGCTTCCTTGCCAGTAACTGTTTCCTGAGTTGCTAACATTAACCATTCTGACAGGTGTGAGGTGGTATCTCATTGTGATTTTGATTTGTATTGCCTTGATGATGAGTGATGTTGAGCATCTTTTCATGTGGATGTTAGCCATCTGTATATCTTTGGAAGAATGTCTGTTTATGCCTCTGCCCGTTTCTTAACTGGACTATTTGGTTTTGGGTGTTGAGTTTCATAAATACTTTATAAATTTTGGATACTAACCCTTTATCAGATATGTCATTTGCAAATATCTTCTCCTATTCTGTAGGCTGCCTTTAAGTTTTGTTTACTGTTCCTTTCGCTGTGCAGAAGCTTTTTATCTTGATTAAATCCCAATAGTTTATTTTTGCTTTTGTTTCCCTTGCCTCCAGTGACATGTCTAGTAAGAAGTTGCTACAGCTGATGTCAAAGAGGTTGCTACCTATGTTCTGTAGGATTTGGCTTCCTGTCTCACATTTAGGTCTTTCATCCATTTTGAATTTATTTTTCTGTTTGGTATAAAAAGTTGTCTGGTTTCATTGTTCTGTATATTGCTGTCCAGTTTTGCCACCATCATTTGTTGAAGAGGCTGTCTTTTTTCCATTGGATATTCTTCCCTGCTTTGTTAAAGATTAGTTGACCATATAGTTGTGGGTCCATTTCTGGGTTTTCTGTTCTGTTCCATTGATCTATGTGTCTGTGTGCCAATACCATACTATCTGGTGATTGCAGCTTTGTAATATAACTGGACATCTGAAATTGTAATACTTCCAGCTTTGCTTTGCCTTTTCAAGATTCCTTTGGCTATTTGGGGTCTTTTGTTTTTCCATACAAATTTTACAATTGTTTGTTCTAGTTCTGTGAAAAATGCTGGTGGAATTTTGATAGGAGTTGCATTAAATGTGTAGATTTCTCGGGGTAGTATAGACTTTTTAACAATATTTGTTCTTCCAATCCATGAGCATGGAATATTTTTCCATTTCTTTGTGTTATCTTCAATTTTTTCCAGAAGTATTCCATAACTTTCAGTGTGCAGATATTTTACTTCATCGGCTAGGTTTATTCCTATCTGTCTTATGGTTTTTGGTTCAATTATAAATGAGATCAATTCTTTGATTTGTCTTTCTCCTGCTTCATTATTGACATATAGAAATGCAACAGATTTCTGTATGTTGATTTTCTATTCTACAACTTTGCTAAATTCACATATCAGTTCTAGTAATTTTCGGTGGAGTTTTTCAGTTTTTCTACATAGAGTAGCACGTTGTCTATGAACAGTGAAAGGTTGGTTTCTTCCTTGCCAATTTGAATGTTTTTTATTTCTTTTTGTTGTCTGATTGATGAGGCAAGACTACCATTACTATGGTAAATAACATTGGTGAGAGTGGACATCCTTGTCTTGTTAATGACTGTAGAGGAAAAGCGCTGTTTTTTCCCATTGAGGATGATATTAGCTATGGGTTTTTCATACGTGGCCTTTATGATGTTGAGGTATGTTCCTCTATCCCTACTTTGTTGAGGGTTTTTATGAATAATAGATGTTGTATTTTGTCAAATGCTTTTTCTGCATCTATTGAGAGGATCATATGGTTCTTGTCCTTTCTTTTATTAGTGTGATGCATCACATTGATGTGCAAATATTAAACCACACCTGCAGCCCAGAAATGAATTCCTCTTGATCATGGTGAATAATTCCTTTCATGTACTGTTGGATTTGATCTATGAGTATCTTGTTGAGAATTTTTGCATCTATGTTCATCAGAGATATTGGCCTTTGGTGGGGTCTTTGTCTGGTTTTGGAATCAAGGTAATACTTGCCTTATAGAATGAGTTTGGAAGTTTCTTTCTATTTCTATTTTTTTTTTTTTTTTTTGGTGGGGGGAACAGTTTGAGAAGAATAGATATTAACTCTTCTTTAAATGTTTGGTAGAATTCCCCTGGGAAGCCATCTGGCCCTGGATTTTTGTTTGTTGGGAGATTTTTGATTACTGATTTAATTTCTTAACTAGTTACAAGTCTGTTCGGTTTTTTTTATTCCTTCCTGTTTGTTTTGGTAGTTTGTATGTTTCCAGGAATTTATCCACTTCTTCCAGATTGCCCATTTTGTTGACATAAAATTTTTCCTAATATTCTCTTATAATTGTTTGATTACTATGGTGTTGGTTGTGATCTCTTCTCTTTCATTTGTGATTTTATTTATTTGGGTCCTTTCTCTTTTCGGTAAGTCTGGCTGGAGATGTATCAATTTTATTAATTTATTCAAAGAACCAGCTCTTAGTTTCATTGATCTCTTCTGCTGTTTTTGTTTGTTTCCACATCATTTATTTCTGCTCTAAGCTTTATTATTTCCCTTCCTTTTCTGGCTTTAGACTTTATTTGCTGTTCCTTTTCTAGCTCCTTTAGGTGTAAGGTTAGCTTGTGTATTTGAAACTTGTCTTGCTTCTTAAGGTAGGCCTGTATTGGTATACACTTCTCTCTTTTGACTACCTTTGCTACATCCCAAAGATTTTGAACTGTCATATTTTCATTTTCATTTTTCTCCATATATTTGTTTTATTTCTTCTTTAATTTCCTAGTTAACCCATTTGTTCTTTAGTAGGATATTCTTTAATCTCCATGTATTTGTGGTCTTTCCAGATTTTTTCTTGTGGCTGACTTCAAGTTTCATAGCATTGTGGTCTTCAAATATGCATGGTATGAGCTCAGTCTTTTTGTACTTGTTAAGGCCTGATTTGTGACCCCGTATGTGATGTATTCTGTCCAATGTTCCATGTGAACTCAAAAAGGTGAGTATTCTGCTGTGTTAGGATGAAATGTTCTGAATATATCTGTTAAGTCCATCTGTTCTAGTGTGTCATCAAAGCCATTTTTTCCTTGTTGTTCTGCTTAGATGATCTGTCCATTGTTGTAAATGGGGTGTTTAAAGTCCCTTCCTATTACTGTATTATTATCAATGAATTTCTTTATGTTTGTTATTAATTGATTTATATCTTTGGGTTCTCCCAAATTGGGAGTATAAATATTTAGATCTTATTAGATATATTCTTAGATATTATTCTTAGATCTTCTGGTTGGATAGATCCTTTACTTATGATATAGTGTCCTTCTTCATCACTTGTTACAATCTTTGGTTTAAAATCTAGTTTGTCTGATATAAGTATGGCTACTCTGGCTTTCTTTTGATGTCCATTAGCATGATAAATTGTTCTCCATCCTCTCACTTTCAACCTGCAGGTGTTTTTAGGTCTAAAATGAGTCTCTTGTAGGCAGCACAGCAATGGGTCTTATTTTTTTATCCATTCTGTTACCATATGTCTTTTGATTGGAGCATTTAGTCATTTTTACATTCAGAGTGATTATTGATAGATATGAATTTAGTGTCATTGTATTACCTGTAAAGTCACTGTTTCTGGAGATTTTCTCTGTTCCTTCTAATGTTTGGTGTTATTGGTCTTTCTTTCCCACTCAAAGAGTCCCCTTTAATATTTCTTGCAGGGTTGGTTTAGTGATCACAAACTCTTAGTTTTTGTTTGTCTAGGAAATTCTTTATCATTCCTCCTATTCTGAATGACAGTCTTGTTGGATAATGCATTGATGGCTGAATATTTTTCCCATTCAGCACGTTGAATATATCATGCCACTCCCACTGGCCTGCCAAGTTTCTGTGGAGAGATCTGTTGCAAAACTTATTTGTCTTCCCTTGTAGGTTAATGACTTTTTTCCCTTCCTACTTTCAGGATTATTTCCTTATCTGTGTATGTTGCAAAGTTTACTACTATGTTTTACTGTTGGTCTCCTTTTGTTGATTTTGATGGGGGTTCTCTATGCCTTCTGGATTTCAATGTCTGTTTCCTTCCCCAGATTAGGGAAGTTTTCAGCTATGATTTACTCAAATAAACCCTCTGCCCCTTTTCCCCTCCTTCTTCTAGGACTCCTATGATACAAATATTATTATGCTTTACGGAGTCACTGAGTTCCCTAAGTCTACATTCATGATCCAATATTTTTCTCTCCTGCTTCAACTTCATTCTTTTCCCTAATTTCATCTTCTATATCACTTATTCTTTCCTTAGCTTCTTCCATCCTTGTTGTCATTACACTGATCAGTTTTGTATCTCAGTTACAACGTTTTTTATTTTAGCTTGACTGGTTTTAATTTTCATCTCTGCAATAAGGGAATCCCTAGTGTCTTCTATACTTTTCTCAAGCTGAGGTAGTATCCTTATGATTGTTGTTTTAAATTCTAGTTCAGGCATATTACTTACATCTGTTTTGGTTAGATCCCTGGCTGCGACCTCTTCTTGTTCTTTTGGGATGAACTTTCCCATCTTAGCATTTGCCTAGATCTCTGTCTTCTGTTGTTAGGAAAGACCGTTACGTTTCCTGCTTCTGAGTATAATGGCTATATTAAGAAGAGGTTATATACTGTCCAGGGCCTGGCACTTCAGAAAGTTTTTTTGGTGTATGCAGTGTGCACCCTGCTGTAGTGTCTTGGCTGCTTTTTCCCCTCAGATCAGTCCTCTGCAGAGTTTCTTCTTACCTGCAGTGGGGAATGTTTGGACCTTATCCTGATGTGTCAAGTTTTAACCAGTTGGTTTTGGTCTGCTTGTTAGAAAAGCCAAGATCCTGTTCCCCCTAGAGCTAAAGCGTTGCATCACTCTATGGTCAGTAGACTTGGTGCATATGGAGGGTGAGGGGCTTGTGCTGGTCTTCTGGGGGAGGGGCCTGCTGCACTGGTTCTCAGGCTGACTTGCCCTAGTAGAGGTGCACCTGCAGGGCACAGTGGGGCAGGGTTGATGTAAGCAGCTTCAGCCTCCACTGGGAGTGCTGTGTTGCTCACTGAAATCTGTCTGTGCTGATGGGCGGGTGAAAATGGTGCCACCTCACTTTCTTGTCCCAGGAAAGGGGAGTTCACACATATCTCTTTTCAGCAAGCCCTCACATAAGTGTGAACAATCTCTACTCTTGTGTTCCAGGCTTCCATCAGAACCCTGCCTTCACCTTGTCTGTGTCTGAGCTATCTGGTTCAGTGCTCCTGTGTTTTAGCTCAGGCATGTGGCTGGGTTTCCAAACTCTAAAATTTAGGGACATGCACTGATCTTTTAGGGAAAGTTCTCACTGCACTGTGGTTGGTGCCAGTTTGTCCCAGAAAAGAAGTCACACAACCATGCAGGGTCTCAGAGTTTATGATAAAACACAGCCAAAAACTGACTTCCAGGTTAGCTGTCCTCAGCAGGTGCCTCTGCTGCTATGCTAATTACTGGGACCTCTCAATGGTGCCACCATTTCTTTTGTCCTCCGAGAGGCAGTGCTACCTCTCCCAAATACACTCCAATAAGGGGAAATGTCTTTCTCAGTGCAACCCAAAGGATCCTCAAAGCACACTGTCTGCTCCTGGGCCTCTGTCCTCCTTCCCCACAGGAGCATCGCTAAGCCTGCCAGGCATGATTCCAGCAATGGTGCAGACTTCTAAAACTTCAGACTTTGAGTTCTGCTGCTTGTAAAAACTTACAATAATCAGCCCCTTTCATTTTCCCAGCGAATGCTTTTGGGGAAGTGTTTTTCTTGTGCAATCCCCTGTATGCTGCTTTCTCTCTCTCCCCTCTCTCTGTGATCAGGGCTCCCTCCCCTCTACAGCACCTACAATTCATTTCTGCCCCAACAACTCTCCACAGTTCCTATCTTCCACTATGTGGCCATTTTTCTCCCTCTAGATGTGCAGATTGTCTCTCAGTCCTCAGACCAATTACTTGCGTGTTCAGAATGATTTTATATTTATCTGGCTGTGTTCAAGGAATGAGGCAAGCATAGGGTCCCCCTACTACTCTGTCATCTTTGCAACGTTTCTTTAATGGTTGATTCATTTGTGTTTTAAAAACAACAACAACAAAATAATTTCACACTTAGAGAAAGGTTGCAAGAATCATACAGTTTTCTGGAATACCTCTCCCTCAGTTTCCCCAAATATTAACATTTTACTACAATACTTATTTGCTTTGTTTCCTATAAATTTTTTCTAAATTGTTTAAAAGTAAATTCAGATATGATGTCCCTTTTGATACTTCAGTGTTGTTTTTTTTTTGTTTTGTTTTGTTTTTTCTGGCACATAGCCACAGTACAAGTATCAAACAAAAATCAGGAAATTAACACTGAAAAAATACTATTCTAATCTATATAACTTATTCATACCTGAGCAACTGTCCCAAAAATGTTGCTTTTAACAAAAAGAATCCAAGGTTAAAATCCAAGATAGCAAAGAAGTGATGGTTAGTACCTGTCAATGCATTATATAAGGAAGCAGATGTTGTCAGTTGGTCCCATTATTGGCTATGTTAATTTAATTATTTGGTTATCTACTGTAAAGTTATTAATTTTACTCTTTATAAGAAAAGCTGTCTTGCAGGTAAATACTTCAAGATGATGTTAATACCCTGCTTTCTTCAAATTTCATCCACGTTTTTACCATCCATTGATGATGCTTGCCTGAATCAATTACTAGCATTTGGTAATCGCTACTTTCATAATTCCTTATACATTTATTATTTGGCTTTCTACAGTATCAAAGAGCTTTTTTCCCCCTCCCCATTTATTTGTAGTCATTCTTTTGTAATTACTATCAGTAAGAATTCATGGATTCTTCCTTTATTTTATTGTTAATCATTCTTTTTATCAGGGTTTTTGTTGTTGTTGTTTGGTTTGGTTTGGTTTATTTATTTATTTTTGGTTTTGTTTTCAATGCTTAAACTGTCCCAGATTTGACCAATGGGAGTACTTTCAAGCTGGCTCCAGAGCTCTTTTTGACATGCTCCATTATTCTTTTAGTACTTCTTGGCTTTTTGGCACAAACTGTTCCAAGCACATATTCAGTTTGTCAGCCTTGGGCTCACTCACCTCTCCAATGAACTCCGTCTGGTTCCTTTTGGTAGAGAATGGTATTTAGAAAACAAGATCTGGGTACTAGAGTGCTGGATGTGCTTATTGCTACTGGGATATCATTTTTCCTAGGCTCCCAGAAGACAGAGCTAGAAAATAAATACACACACACACATGCACATAAATATACAGAGATTTTCCTTACTCTTTTTTTGCAGCTGTATAGCACTCTGTTGTGTGATCCACCACAGTTTATTCAACTACTGTTCCATGAATTGGTATTTATGTTATTTTTAATGTTTTTTCAATTACAAACAATGCATCAATGAATAACTTTCTGCCTATGTATTTTCATATAACAGAGGTGGGAGTGTATCTTCAGGGTAAAATCCTGGATGTCCGATTGCTGGGTCAAAGGTAAATTCAGATATAGTTATGCTAGCTATTGCTAAATTCTTCTCCCTAGTGGTTGTGCCAATTTGCATTCCTACTAGCAATGTGGGAGAGTCTATATTTTCTTACAATCTGCCCATGAAAGTATGTTATTTTTAATTTTTGCCAATCCTTATAGTGAAAAATGCCATGTCACTGTAGCCTTAATAGGCATTTTTCTTCACACAAGTGAGGTTGAACATCTTTTCACGTGCTTAAGGGCCACTGTTACATCTTTTCTAAATGGTCTATTCATGTCTTTGACCATTTGAATGGGGTTTTCTGTTTCAAAAAATAAAATTTAAATATGTCTTTGGGGAGCACATTCTAACTGCTAGATACAGCTTTAGCTGCTACAGTTATGATGGACAAAATCACTTCCAAAAGGTTTACTCAGCATAATTGCATCTGAAATTGAAATACAACAATGTTTAAATCCTCGGTTGCTGATCATTCTGCTAGGTTGAAATAGTTTCCAAAAAATCCAAAATCCTATAGATCCATTCACATTACCCAAACATATTTTAAGTAAAGATCCACTTTACAGCTTCTCATTGAAGTGACAAAAGGATTATATCAAGGAGCTTAGTCATTGCTTTGGGCAACAACGTGTTAGAAGACCTGGAGAATACAGAAGGAAAAAGCTTTCAAGAAAACATGCAAATACTGTTTGAAAGAAAGTAACACCATCTTTTAATTGTTTTCTTTTCTCATACAGTTATATATCTTCCGGATGATCCACTTAGCAGACAGCTCTGGGCAGACAGATGGTTTCTCTCAATGTGTCACACACTGCAGTTTTCCACAATGGTGGCATCAGGCCTTTTATAACTTTTTCACCTTCAGCTGCCTCTTCATCATCCCTCTTCTCATCATGTTAATCTGCAATGCAAAAATCATCTTCACCCTGACACAGGTCCTTCATCAAGATCCCCACAGTATGTATTCCTTAGACTCAATGTTAATTGTGGGCAAACAGGTTTCAAACAGCAATATTCAAAGCAGAGTGACATGCACTATGTGCCAGACACTGTTCTAAGTAGTTTACATACATTAGCTCAGTTACTATTCATACTCACCCTATGAGGTAATACTTTTATTATACTTTTACTATCCCTAATTTACAGATGAGGTCATTTGGTATCTCCCAATGTTCTAAATTTGTACCATGAAATTAAGAATGAAAGAACAACTACATTAGTTTACCCAGTATAAGCATTGGCAAATTGCTCCTGCTGGGCCACTATAACACCATACGAAACACCTGATTTCTATAATATTGCAAAGTATACCTCGTTAAATGGTAGCCAAGAGAATCGTTAAAGTTCAGCTATTCTGTTTCATATTCAAATCCCCTATTCCACACAACATAACTGGGCTTGTGTGTGTGTGTGTGTGTGTGTACATTGGTGTGTGAAATACTGTTGTAACTGACACTTTTATCTGAATTTTCACAGCTGTGGTTGTGCCTTTTTTGCTTCAGTAATCTGGTACATTCCCAAAAACTAAAATTTATGAATTTGCAAAGTAAACATGGCTAAGTCATCATAACATCCAAAAGACATGTTATCAGTGACATAATGCATAAGTTATACCTGGTACAACTTAATAGGAAAATCATCTTAATTACTGTAGTGTGATTACTCTCAACATATTTTTTTCTAAAGGAAATAATTATGGTGATGCTCTATAATAGAAACTTGGGCAGTTCCCAGCAAAAAATGATATTTGATTCTTATTAAAAAGTATACTGCAAAAACAACAAAAACAATTTGCCTTCAAAATCTTATCCTAGAGAAATTCAGTTCTATAAGGGATATCTAAGGACGCATACAGAATAAGAAGATAGATCCCAAATAGGGCTGAATCTGAAGAAACGTGAGGTAGGCAGAAGCAGAAAAACAAAACAGCAGAGGCAAAGGGCAATAGTTAAATATTATTAACATAGATTTAGTTACTTAATCTTTTATTTACTCAACCAGTATGTATTAACTACTCAATATTGCTAGAAATGATGATAGATGTGGATACCATGGTGAATAAAACAGGCCAATAAACTATTCCACTTTCCTGGAATCCTCCATCTAGCAGAAAAGATAGTAAAACAGTAAACCAATAATGAAATGTGATGATATTTCAAAAGAGGGAGAAATACAGTGTGTTATAGGAGGATCAATATTTTTTCAAATCTAGCCCCCGTGCTAAGCCAAGATTTTTTTTTATTAAAGTATTTATCCCTACTCATTTTTTTATTACTTATGTCATTAAAGTTTACATATATTGAAGATTAAATGAAACAATGTATGAAAAGAACAAGGTCCATAGCAAGGTACAGAGTAAAAGGTAATTACGTTTGTATGACAAAAATCTATAACCAATCTGTACTCAATGAACTATTGACTTTAACATTTCTAGTTAAAAATTGATTTTATAATTAAAACATCATGCATATAAATGTTTTCTTCCATATTTCCACTCTTTTGTGATCAATGAACAAGAAGTTGCAAACTTCACACAGACACCACACGTATCACACACACACCAGACACACAAAACACACACACACCATACAGTAAGCACATATATACCACACACACAGGCAACATACCCCCAGACACACACACACCACATACACCATGCACACACGCACACACACCTGCGAACTTTAAGTGATGCATTGGTATGAAAAGTGAAATTTTTTTGAATATCATAGAACATGGTTGAGAAAGACAATCTTGGACAACACACTTTCATCCATGCGTGATCCTCATTATCCTTACTCAGAGATATTTCAGTAAGTATAATTCTGTGTGAACAGATAATTCAATTCAGCTCAACTTTATGTTTATATTTTTTTTAATTTATATTTTAAGAGTTTGAGTACTTTCACACTTCAAATCCAAATTAGTTTGGTGGAAACTTACTTTAAAATTTTTTTTTACATTTATTTTATTTTTTGAGAGACATATAGAGACCTAGCACAAGTTGGGAAGGGGCAGAGAGAGAAGGAGACACAGAATCAGAAGCAGCCTCCAGGCTCCGAGCTGTCAGCACAGAACCCAATGCGGGGCTCGAACTCACAGACGGTGAGATCATGACCTGAGGCAAAGTTGGACACTTAACCGACTGAGCCACCCAGGTGCCCCTGATGGAAACTTATTTTTAAGAGCACTGTCATCTTTAATCTTTTCTATTCATTATGTGACAAAACAGTGGAAAACCTGAAACATTAACATCCTTTTCAAACAAATTACCGTTATTAAAAATATTGGAAATGTGTTCTTATTCCAGTAATTAGTTTGAATTAGTGATTCTCTCTTCCTTTTTTGTCCATTTTGGTTTTATAATAAAACTGGTCTTTAAACACCTACTTTTTTCTCTATCTCACAGAATTACAACTGAATCAATCTAAGAACAATATACCAAGAGCTCGGCTGAGGACCCTAAAGATGACAGTTGCATTTGCCACTTCATTTACTATCTGCTGGACTCCCTACTATGTCCTAGGAATTTGGTACTGGTTTGATCCTGAAATGTTAAATAGGGTGTCAGATCCAGTAAATCACTTCTTCTTTCTTTTTGCTCTTTTAAATCCATGCTTTGATCCACTTATATATGGATATTTCTCTCTGTAATTGGTAGAATACGCAGGAAGTCGTGAAGAAGAGCACGGTAGTGAATTTTATCAAATGAGAATAATAAACACAAAGGTTGCAGCGTTTTTATATAAAAACAAAGCAGAGTTTAATGTTAACATTCTTATTCTTTTAGACATCACATTGTCAGAAATTCAACTATAAAGAAAAAAATACAAAGAAAAAGAAAATTCAAGAAAAATATGACCTCATAATCATAAACTGAACTAATTTCTGCCCTTTCTGAACTCCTATGTTATATAGATTTCTTATCATTTTCTCCCTGTCTAATAATGTGTAAATTTTTAAAAGAGCCATGGCCTAAGGCAAAGAGATTCCAAAAAGTAAGGCTCAGAAACCACAGCACAGTCTTAACCTAGGCATGCCTTTGAGAGTTTTATTCCAAGGGCTTAGCAGCAATTATATCTTATACTACAATAATATGCAAAGCACAGACAGAGTATTTCCCCTGCCCATAAGATCAATCTTCCCTCCTCTGGTTAAAAAAAAAGTGCAATGGATCTAATTTTTTCTTTGATTCCAAAAACATCTGAAGTTTGAATTATTCAGCAACCAACCCACCATCCATTCCAACCATCTGACAAGACTTACAAGTAGCTCTCCTTCATCCCAGTCTTGAGACAGCATGAAGTGCCTTCATAGAAACGGCAAGTGTAGAAGGATTCATATTTGGACAGGGGTTAGAACATTCCTCTAGGCTGCATAATCAGTGGAGTTTGTGGTAATTGTACTAATATAACACTGTTTTTAAATACAATCAAGAAGAGACCTATACTGATCATGTCTTATACATAATATGCCCTCTGTTTTAATAGGAGATTTTTTTCTATCTTCCGATTTTACTGAATCTATAAACCACAAGTCACTAAGAAAAATAAATAATCAAATGCATAAGTGAAAAGATATTTGATACATCAGAGGAACACTGAAAATTACAGTTTCAATATATACAAGTCAACGGAGCCAACAAATATTGAAAACAGATAAAGAGGGGCGCCTGGGTGGCGCAGTCGGTTAAGCGTCCGACTTCAGCCAGGTCACGATCTCGCCGTCTGTGGGTTCGAGCCCCGCGTCAGGCTCTGGGCTGATGGCTCAGAGCCTGGAGCCTGTTTCCGATTCTGTGTCTCCCTCTCTCTCTGCCCCTCCCCCGTTCATGCTCTGTCTCTCTCTGTCCCAGAAATAAATAAATAAACGTTGAAAAAAAAAAAATTAAAAAAGAAAACAGATAAAGAAAAACTCTGTAAATGTGTAACTAACACCTACTGATATTCACATTAAGTGGTATCATTTTCAAAATATGTGGGCACAATACCTCTTTTTATTCAGGCCTATTTCTATGTTCCATTAAAGAAGGAAAAGGATAAAAATTATGAGACTCTAATATACATTATGAGAAAAGCTTATAAGGAACTTTAAAGTAATTCAGGTACGATTTAATTTCTTTTTTAAAAATAGGTAAAATAGGGGCACCTGGGTGGCTCAGTTGGTTAAGCACTCAACTCTTGATCTCGGCTCAGGTCATTATTTCCTGGTTTGTAGGATGAAGCCCCGCATCAGGCTCCCCACTAACAGTGCAGAGCCTATTTGGGATTCTTTCCCTCTCTCTTAATCTCCCCAGTCATGTGAGCGCGTGCGCGCTCTCTCAAAATAAATAAACTTTTAAAAAAATAGGTAAAATACCATTACATTCATATGAGATATTTAGTGCCACTCAAAGATGAAATGTAATTTCAAAATTTCCAGTGCACATGAAATTGTGGAAAGTAAATTACTAATTAGACTAATGACGGTCTTTACTTATTTTGCTCTTCTGCTCACACATACTTTTCAGTACAGTTGTGTGTGTGTGTGTGTGTGTGTGTGTCTCCAATCACACATTATTTTCTAATTCCACTTCAACTTATCCTGTTTGTTACCATTGACCTCCTTCCTTCTACTCTTTCATTCATATCTTCTTTTTTACTAAGCCCATACCTTTAATTAATCAATCCATGTACCAATTCTACAGTTGAATCGGGCAAGGCTCAAAATTTGTAACATGCTAAAATACTCAAGGTTAACTTTTAAGGCATGTATATTGACACCAAGATTTTATGGTTCTACTAGATGACACAATAATATCTGTAAGTTACAATAAAACCAATCTTCTCCTTTAATCTTTTATAATATACTTATTCCTAAATTGATAACAATTCTTACTTCCAGATTTAAAGGCAAAAACAACACATGTATACACAATATAATTTAAGGGCTTTATTAGACATGTGTTTAATGAACACACATGTTAGCTTTGCTCTTAGATGTTTAAGAAACTGTTCTATTTAGATATGTTCTCAGGCATTTTCTGATACATTAGGTAAAGGGCTATTCAAAATTTGGTGCAGGGGTCTTTAACCTATGGTCCATGCACAGAACTGTATTTCAATACAACTGCTTTTATTTCTGTTTATATTATTTTATGAATTTAAAAACATTATCCTGAAAGGGCTATCTAGGCCAAACCAGACAGCCAAAGGAGCTCATGTGACAAAAAAGATTAAGAATTCCTCATTGATTTTGTATAAGGAAATTTATTATGATAAAAGTGTCTCAGAACATATTCATTTGTTTATA
The DNA here is from genome assembly GCF_028018385.1 of Neofelis nebulosa. Lineage (NCBI taxonomy): Eukaryota > Metazoa > Chordata > Mammalia > Carnivora > Felidae > Neofelis > Neofelis nebulosa. The sequence continues at coordinate 151,718,813 of NC_080784.1, forward strand.
TGCATGCATAGTAATGTTAATACTGAACTGGATTGTTTCAATTTGGTTACTTACCATTTGAGACTTAGAAATCTCTCAAGGCTCAATATGTAATGAAAAACTTTGCAGAAGGAAGTAAATTATACAAATATTGTGGCCCATAAATTATAATATGAATATGGATTTAAATTAAAATTTATAGCCCAGGGCACTTGGGTGGCTCAGTCAGGTAAGTGTCCAACTTTGGCTCAGGTCATGATCTCACAGTCCATGGGTTCGAGCCCTGTGTCAGGCTCTGTGCTGACAGCTCAGAGCCTGGAGACTGCTTCTGATTTCATGTCTCCCTCTCTATCTCACCTCCCACGCTTGCACTCTGTCTTTCGCTCAAAAATAAACAAACATTAAAACAAAATGTATAGCTATAAAAGGTAAATGGGGCTTTAAATTAAAGACATACCATTCAACAGAGAATATTCAACATTTGATATTTTAGTTATTTACTCTATCTCCAATCATCATAAGAGATGAGGAGTCCTTGTAAAAAAAGAAAAAAGAAAAGAGGATATATTCTGTAGAATGAATCCACTATATCAGATAATTAAGATTCTATGTTGGTTGTCTCCTCCTGGCTACAATTTGGGTTTCCTCTTGCAATTCAATTTACTAAAGAAATGACATAAATGAGTAACAATGAATTGAAAAAAAAAAGACTGCACTAATTCAATTTCAGCCTAAGAAACGGAACTATAACAGCTAAGAAAGAAAAAAAAATACTGGAAGAGGAGTGGGTACCACAATTATATTATCTCAGTTAAAATACATTTAGAATTTCATCTATTTTACCTTTAGCCTACTTTCAAATGTTGAACCAATTTCTTGAGCTTTTCTACTTAGTATAAATTGTGTCCATAGGAAACTAAATAAAAGAGTAAGGTTGACTTTAATCTCTAATTAAAATTAATTTATTTAGGGGCGCCTGGGTGGCTCAGTTGGTTAAAGCATCTGACTCCAGCTCAGGTCATGATCTCATGGTTTGTGAGTTTGAGCCCCACATTAGGCTCTCTACTGATGCACGTGTAGAATGTGTAGAATGCATGTGTAGAAACAATAGAAGAATATATGTATTGATATATTTATCCCTGAGTGATTTTTTTAAAATCATCTTTCTTGTGAATTCATATAATTCCAAACTTCCCAAATGAACATAGACTTTGCAATGAGAAGAAAAATCATAAATGTTATATGTGTGTTTGTATGAATTTTATATATCACTATTTCAGTCAGAATGCTTTCTGCTGTAATAAGAAACGTCAGACCAGAAGTGACATGTTTTCATCTCATATTACAGGATGTTCATAGTTCATAGGTAAGCATGTAGAATTGGTGAATTCAGAGCTTTGAGTTATTTTCTCTGCTTCCACTAGGCTTTACTTTCATGATTAGAAGTTAGTTGTCACCATTCTAAGCCTCCAAGTCAGAAAGAAAGCATGGTTTCTCATCAAGCATCTTTCCTTCCCAGAACTTTCAGCAACTTCTTGTTAAATTGGCTAGAACTGTAGTGCACCTGGGTGGCTTAGTCAGTTGAATGTCTGACTCCGGCTCATGTCATGATCTCGTGGTTCATGAGTTCGAGCCCCGTGTCGGGCTCTGTGCTGACAGCTCAGAACCTGGAGCCTGCTTCAGATTCTGTGTCCCCCTCTCTCTCCGCTCCACCCCTGCTTGTGCTCTATCTCTCTCTGTCTTTCAAAAATGAATAAACATTAAAAAAAAATTTGTTTAAATTGGCTAGAACTGTAACACATGACCAGTTCTAACCCAACCATGAGCAAAGGAGAGGGGGATTACCTTAAACACCTTAAGGGTATGTTTCATTTTAGGGAAGCAGGGCTCATTTCTCTGAATGTTTAGCTACCTGATAACAAAAATAAAGAATGAAGTTCATTCTCTCTCTGCCTCTCTATCTCCTGTCTCTCTCCTGAGAGCAGAAGGGAAATGTGGAGGTCAGAAAACAGCAGTAAATTCCACTAGTAAAATAAAACTGAAATTATGTATACAATAAAATTTAAATCACATAATTTAATACAAAGCATTAAAGACTAAATACAGCTATTGGAGCATAGTAATTGCCTAGTAACTGTAGCCCTAAGGAGAAAGAACAGATTTTATTGTTTTTCACAATCTAAATCCAAACATTTTAAACTCTACTAGTTGGAATCTTCAATAGAAGTACAGGGTGGCTTCCGCCCAATTATTTACTTTCTTGGTAACTCTTGGTCCCTGTTTTTTATTTGTCTGTTTTTATAATTCATTTCATTGGGTAAGAAATTTTCAGAAATTTTTCAAATTCAGAAAATACTTCAGATCCAGAAAATAATTGTCAAATAAATTAATAGCTAAGTATGTGGCAATCTGAAGCATATTTCCCAAAAAGCTAATAAAACTTAGCTCCAAATTCCTTACTTATTCTGTTCCCTCCTCAGGCCCTGGATGTTTTTATCATTTTTCTAATATTTATTTATTTTTGAGAAAGAGAGAGAGAGACAGAATTGGAGAGGGGCAAAGAGAGAAGGAGACAGAGAATCTGAAGCAGACTCTAGGCTTCGAGCTGTCAGCACAGAGCCCAACACAAGGCTCAAATGCACAAACCATGCGATCATGACTGCAGCCAAAGTCAAACACTCAACCGATTGAGCCTCCCAGGCACCCCCATTTTTCTTATCATTATCAAGTGATGTCCTTTCATTTTCTGATAGCTGCACATCATCCCTTGATCATTAATGAAAACTGTCACTGGAGGGGCCAAGATGGCAGAGCGGCATGGAAGTTCTCTGCTTCGCTCATTCCTGAAATGCAACTAGATTGGCACCAACCATTTTGCACACCTAGAAAACTGATCTGAGGATTAACACAACAGTCTGTACAACTTGAACCACAAGTGAACTCGACAGGTACATGGCACAGAGAGGTGAACTGGGGGAGAGAGAAGCCACAGAGGGTAGGGAGCTGTTTTTATGGAGAGAGGTCACAGAAAGGGGGGAGAGTACAGGAAAAACATTCCCCCTGAAAGTAGCTGAAGAGAAAGGGAAAGACTGGAAACACCTACAAGTGAAGAAAGGGAAAATGGAGGAAGGAGAGGGTTTCAATACCATTTGGACGCTATAAAGAGGAGAGAGCAATCAGTATTGAGTCCACAGCTTAATACCTGGTGTGCTACAGTGGGAAGGGTGAATCCCCAGGAACAGGCAGCAACATCGAGGGGTCCACAGGCCACATAGGAAGAAGCAGTTCCCCTGCTAGAGAAGCATTTGGTAGAGGCAGTACAGCCACATCACAGGCAAAGGTCCGAGAACATATTCTTGTTTGCTGGTATTGGAACAAAGATGCTAGGGTGCAGTGAAACCTGATGCCAGTTTTGTGTTGTGATTTACCATAATCCCTGAATGAAGGAATTCACCCCAAGAGAAAGAACAGGAACAGATATAAGCAAGATGTCTGGACTAGGTTGAAAAAAGCATAGATTCCCTTTCTGCAGAGATAAAAGAAGTAAAATCTAGTCAGGAAGAAATTAAAAGTGCTATAACTGAGAGGCAACCTTGAATGGATACCAGTGCAGCAAGAATGGATGAAACAGAGTAGTGAATCAGTGATATAGAGGACAAACTTACGAGAAAAATGAATCAGAAAAAAAGAGGGAATCTAAGGCAAAATACCATGATATAAGAATTATAGAACTTAGTGACTCACTAAAAAGGAATAATATCTAAATCATAGGGGTCCCAGAACATGAAGAGAGAGAAAAGGGGTAGAAGGTTTATGTAAGCAAATCATAGTGTAAAACTTTCCTAACCTGGGGAAAGACACATACATCAAAATCCAAGAAGCAAAGAGAACTCCCATTAGATTCAACAAAAACTGACCATCAACAAGGCATATCATAGTCAAATTCACAAAATACACGGATAAGGAAAGAATTATGAGAGCAGCAAATTCCTTAACCTATAAGGAACACAGATCAGGTTTGCAGGAGACCTATTCACAGAAACTTGGCAGGCCAGAAAGGAGTGGCAGGATATATTCAACATGCTGAATCAGAAAAACATGCAGCCAAAAATTCTTTATCCAGTAACGCTGTCATTCAAAATAGGAGAGATAAAGAGCTTCCCAGACAAACAAAAACTAAAGGAGTTCATGACCACTGAAAAATCCCTGCAAGAAATTTTAAGGGGGACTTTCTGAGGGGAGAAAAGATGAAAAAAAAAAAAAAAGCAAAAAATACCAAAAGCAACAAAGACTAGGAAGGGCCAGAGAAGACTGCAAGGAACTCCAACTCTACAGGCAACACAATATATCATCCAGTACTCACTCTAAATGTCAATGGACTAAATGCTCAATCAAAAGACATAGGGTATCAGATTGGATTAAAAACAAAACAAAACAAAACAAAAAAACCCAAGATCAATCTATATGCTATTTACAAGAGACCCATTTGAGACCCAAAGACATCCTCAGATTGAAAGTAAGGGGATGGAGAACCATCTATCATGCTAATGGTAGCCAAAAGAAAGCTGGGGTAGCCATGCTTCTATAAGACAATCTAGATTTTAAAATAAAGATTTTAGAAGAGATGAGGAAGGGAAGATAAAACCAGCAGAAGATGGGAAATTATAAAGATTAGAGCAGAAATCAATGCTAGTGAAATCAAAAAAACACTAGAACACATCAACGAAACCAGGAGCTGGTTCTTTGAAAGAATTAACAAAATTGATAAGCCCCTCGCCAGTTTGATCAGAAAGAAAAAAGAAAGAACCCAAATAAATAAAATCAAGAATGAAAGGGAGAGATCACAATCAACACTGCAGAAATACAAACAATAATAAGAGAATATTATGAGCAATTATATGCCAACAAATCGTGCAATCTGGAAGAAATGGACAAATTCCCAGAAACATAAACTACCAAATTGAAACAGGAAGAAATAGAAAATTTGAACAGACCCATAATTAGTAAAGAAATTGAATTAGTAATCAAAAATCTCCCAACAAACAAGAGTCCAGGGCTGGATAGCTTTTCAGGGGAATTCTACCAAACATTTAAAGAAGAGTTAACACCTATTCTTTTAAAGATGTTCCAAAAAATAGAAATGGAAGGAAAACTTCCAAACTTATTCTATGAAGCCAGCATTATCTTGATTCCAATACCAGACAAGGACCACACTAAAAAGGAAAACTACAGACTAATTTCCCTATGAACATGGATTCAAAAATTCTCAACAAGATACTAGCCAACTGGAGGCAACAATACATTAAAAGAATTATTCACTATGGGGAGCCTGGGCGGCTCAGTCAGGTAAGTGTCTGATTTCAGCTCAGGTCATAATCTTGTGGTTGGTGGCTTTGAGCTCCACGTCAGGCTCTGTGCTGACCGTGCAGAGCCTGGAGCCTGTTTCGGGTTCTGTGTCTCCCTCTCTCTCTGCCCCTCCCCCACTCATGCTCTGTCTCTCTCTGTCTCTCAAAAATAAATAAAAATGTTAAAAAAATTTTTTTTAAAGTTATTCACCATGATCAACTGGGATTTATACCTTAGATGCAGGGCTGGTTCAATATCCACAAATCAATCAATGTGATAATAAAAGAAAGGACAAGAACTACATGATCCTCTCAATAGATGCAGAGAAAACATTTGACAAAATACAGCATCCTTTCTTGATAAAAAAAACCTCAGGAAAGTAGAGATAGAAGGATCATACCTCAAGATCATAAAAGCCATAAATGAAAGACCCACTGCTAATATCATCCTCAATGGGAAAAAACTGTGAGATTCCCCCCTAAAGTCAGGAACACAACTGTGATGTCCACTCTTGCCACTGTTACTCAACATAGTATTGGAATTCCCAGCCTCAGCAATCAGACAGCACAAAGGAATAGAAGGCATCCAAATTGGCAAGGAGGAAGTCAAACTCACTCTTCATGGATGACAAGATACTCTATATGGAAAACCCAAAAGATTCCACCAAAAAACTGCTAGAACAGATCCATGAATTTATCCTAGTCACAGGATCTAAAATCAATGCACAGAAATCAGTTGCATTCCTATACACCAATAATGAAGCAGCAGAAAGAGAAATCAAGGAATCCATCCCATTATAATTGCACCAAAAACCAAAAATACTTAGGACTAAACCTAACCAAAGAGGTGAAAAATCTATACACTGAAAACTACAGAAAGCTTATGAAAGAAGTTAGACACAAAAAATGGAAAAATATTCTATGCTCATGGATTGGAAGAACAAATAGTGCTAAAATATCAATACTACCAAAGCAGTCTACATATTTAATGCACTCCCTATCAAAATAACGCCAGCATTCTTCACAGAGCTAGAACAAATAATCCTAAAATTTGTATGGAACCAGAAAAGACCTCAAATAGCCAAAGCAATCCTGAAAAAGAAAACCAAAGCTGGAGGCATCACAATCCTGGACTTGAAGATGTATTACAAAGCTGTAATCATCAAGACAGTAGGATACTGGCACAAAAACAGACACTCAGATCAATGGAACAGAATAGAGAACCCAGAAATGGACCCACATACGTATGGCCAACTAATCTTCGACAAAGCAGGAAAGAATATCCAGTGGAATAAAGACAGTCTCTTCAGCAAATCGTGTTGGGAAAACTGGATAGCAACATGCAGAAGAATGAACCTGGACCATTTTCTTACACCATACAAAAATAAACTCAAAATGGATGAAAGACCTTAACATAAGGCAGGAAGCCATCAAAATCCTTGAGGAGAAAGCAGGCAAAAACCTCTTTGACCTCAGCCACAGCAACCTCTTACTCAACATGTCTTCAGAGGCAAGAGAAACAAAAGCAATAATGAACTATTGTGACCTCAACAAGATAAAAATCTTCTGCACAGCAAAGGAAACAATCAGCAAAACTAAAAGGCAACTCACAGAATGGAGAAAGATATTTGCAAACGACCTATCAGATAAAGGGTTAGTATCCAAAATCTATAAAGAACTTATCAAACTCAACAACCAAAAAACAAATAATCCAGTGAAGAAATGGGCGAAAGACATGAATAGACACTTTTCCAAAGAAGACATCCAGATGGCTAACAGACACATGAAGAAATGCTCGACATCCTCACCATCAGGGAAATACAAATCAAAACCACAATAAAATACCACCTCACACCAGTCAGAATGGCTAAAATTAACAACTCAGGCAATGACAGATGCTGGCAAGGATGCAGAGAAAGAGGATCCCTTTTGCACTGCAGATGGTAATGCTGACTGGCACAGCCACTCTGGAAAACAGTACTGAGGTTCCTGAAAAAAATTAAAAACAGAACTACCCTATGACCCAGAAATTGCACTACTAGGTATTTAACCAAAGGATGCAGGTGTGCTGTTTTGAAGGGGCACATGCACCCCAATGTTTATAGCAGTACTATTGACAATAGCCAAGATATGGAAAGAGCCCAAATATTCATTTTCAGATGAATGGATAAAGAAGATGTGGTGTGTGTGTATACACACACACACACACACACACACACACAGACACACACACAATGGAGTATTACTCGGCAATCAAAAAGAATGAAATCTTGACATCTGCAACAACGTGGATGAAACTAAAGGGTATTTATGCTAAACAAAATAAGTCAGTCAGAGAAAGACAAATATCATATGATTTCACTTATATGTGGAATTTAAGATACAAAACTGATGAACATAAGGGAAGGGAAGAAAAAAATATATAAAAGAAGAGAGGGGTCAAAACATAAAAGACTCTCAAGTATAGAGAAAAGTGATGGCACTGGCTGGGGTTGTGGGTAGGGGGGATGTGCTAAAAAGGCAAGGAGCATTAAGGAGGATACTTGTTGGGATGAACACTGGGTGTTATATGTAGAGGATGAATCATTGGATTCTACTCCTGAAATCATTACTGCACTGTATGCTAACTAACTTGGATGTAAATTAAAAAATAATAATCATCATAATAAAAAAAGAAAACAGTCACTGTACTAAAGCAGTGCTGAGCCCCCATCTGAATAACCGTTCTGTGTGGAAATTCCACTTTTCATCAGTCTAGTACATTTTTAATTCCCCTGAAAGGGAAAAGGGGTAATTTTTTAAGAACTTGAGGAGAAAGCCCAGCATCTTGAGTGGAAGTGGACAGTGATGAAATCCTACACCTATTAACTTCCTAGCTGAGACACTCTTCTTAGTCCTCTGAAACCATGCCTCCCTGGTTTTCTTCCTATCTTACTCACTGTTCTTTCTCAGTTTCATTTTGTGTTCCTTCTCTTCTACCTTATATATGGACTCAGAACTAGGGATTCTTGGTTTGTCTATCTTCCCTACCATGTAAGGGTGTGTGTGTGTGTGTGTGTGTGTGTGTGTGTTTACCTACACACACATGTGGAAAGCAGGAGTTAGAGGAAGCAGGGTAGAGCAGTGCAAAATATGGTCATAGGTCTGGCAGCACACATATCATCAGGGAACTTGTTAGAAATGTAAATTCTCAGGCCCTGCCCAGGCATACCGAAGCAGAAATTGTGGGGTCCAACAATCTGTGCCTTAACTGGCAAGTCAGGTAATTCTGATGTGTGTGAAGTTTGATAGCTGCAGGGCTAAAGTTTCTAGCTATCAAATCAAAGATGAGAAAACAAGTCAAAGATGAGAAGGAGGAGGATCTGACATTGTTTCAGTCAAGAAGAAAAGGTATAAATGTGACACCATAGTTCAGGAAGCAACTGTGTCTAATGGTGAACAGTCACTGTGGTTGAATTTGGATCTCTGGAATAGGGCTGTGAATGTCTTCTTTCACAAAAGGGCTTTTTATGGAGGTGCCTTTATCCTCCAATTTGGGAGGAACCTGATGTGTTTACAGTATATTGTCTAGAAAGCCACACGGATGTGGAGCCCCACTTAGGGATTTTTAGGTTTGTCATCTGTTTTCTATCAATAATAGCAGAAGGTTAAACTTAGGAGCATCACTTATTACATTTTATTTCCAGTCACTATTGCATAAGTAGTTAAATCAAACAAGAAAAGAGTCTTGCAAAATTATATTTCAGCTGTTAATCTATGATTTGTCTACTGCTCTGTAGGCAATATTTTTAAAATATTTCAGGAAAATCTGATATGCACATATCCTAACTCATAGAGCATTTAAGAGAATAATTATTCACATTTTGAAAAGGCTTATTTCCTTCACAAAGGAATTCCTCTGGGTTCTTCTATATAGTTACCTTCGAGCCAGTTCAAATGTTACTGCAACACCTTTGGGCAAAGAAGCTTGCCTCAGAATTCAGGAGGTTGGCTGCTTTCCAACTATGTTCATGGAGACCTGACCCGGGGACTGAGTACTTCCTATTCTTTCTGATAATCATGAAACAACTGTTCCAATTTTGGGAATCTTGGCATAATATATTAGGGAAATACTAAATGAGAAATAAAATTAGGTTCTAGTCTTGACCCTTCACCTCCAATGATGTGAATTGATTCAAGACATTTAACCATTTTGAGTCATCCTTGGAAAAACTATAAGGCTGTGCATGTATATGACTATTAAGTATCTTTCCTTTGCTAATATTCAATAACTTAGGACCATAAGGTGAAAAAGTGCATGTAAATAAGCTCTGTAATTATAAAACACAACATAGATGTTATCTTTACCATTTATGATGTGAACTATTTGATTTACAGAAAGCCAATTGGCATTAAGTTTTCAGGAAGATATTCATTACAATGTACACCTATATAATGATCAAGATGGGGAGCTTTTAAACGCATTGTTGTATCATGGATTGGATCCAGAACTGAAAAAAAGTGACATTTGTGAAAAACTGGTGAAATCAAAATAAAGTATATAGTTATATAATAGTATTGTACCAATACTAATTTCTTTGACAAATGTATCACGGTTATGGAGGATGTTATCTTTAGGGGAAGCTGAGTAAAGTGTACATAAAAATTCTCTGTCTTACCTTTGCAACTTTTCTAATTTTAAATTTCTAATATTACACCAAAATAAATATTTAAAATAAAATTATTGTGCTACGCCTTTGGAACATAACTATGCATTCATACATACATATATGAATATATATGTGCCACATGAACAACAGAAATAAAGGAAAGAGACAGTGGGACTTTGACAGATCAAAGTTGAGAAGGGAAGTGAGCCAGGAAATCACAGAACTGAAACCACCATATTTTTTTTTAACATTTCACAGAAAAGAGAGCTCTTTGAAGTTAGAAAAGTTTTACTGAAAGCTGTGAGAAAGAAAAGATAAACTTGGACTAAGAAAGTAAAAATCTGCCTTGCCATTCATCAGATATAGATAATAGACACAGATAAAGTAAGCTGTAAAATTAACAGAAGATAATATTTTTCTCAAAAACATGTTGCAAAGTGTCACAAAAATTTCCAACTTTAGTTAACTGCCACATTTTTTACTCACAAAGAATCCTTTTCTCTAAAATCAGAGTGTCAAAAACCTTGTTCTTTGAAATCAATTCATTAAGATTAAAATATCCTACTCTTGGTGATGATCTAAATCACTTAACAGAGAAGCATGCTCTACTTTCAACCCTAGGACAGAACTTCAGAAAACAGTTATGTGGATACATGACACATCTATGTTAGCTGCAATTTTCAAGAAAATAGCACCTGGAATCTATGATGGAGTCCAGACCTAATTTAGACACCTTTACAAACAGCCTCACTTTCTTTTGAGCCTACAAAACACTTCTTTAATTTCTCCTAAACTCCACACTTCCCCAAATTCCTATAATAAATATATATTCTCCTTTGTTTGGTGAGTCATCCCATAGTTCTGGAATGTACTCCTTCCTTGCAATGAACCAGAAAACTGACTTTCTTGAAATACAGGGTTGTTTTTTTTTTTTACTGATGGATTTAGGCTTCTTGGATGAGGAAGCCTGCCTCATACTAAAAGTTCAGGATAATAATTTCACATAAAAATCAACAACAGGGGCGCCTGGGTGGCTCAGTCGGTTGAGCGGCCGACTTCGGCTCAGGTCATGATCTCGCGGTCTGTGAGTTCGAGCCCCGCGTCGGGCTCTGTGCTGACAGCTCAGAGCCTGGAGCCTGTTTCAGATTCTGTGTCTCCCTCTCTCTGACCCTCCCCCGTTCATGCTCTGTCTCTCTCTGTCTCAAAAATAAATAAACGTTAAAAAAAAAAATTAAAAAAAAAATCAACAACAAAAAAGTATCAAGTTCAAATACTATATAAAACTATTATTTAAAAAGAGAATAAGGAGCATAACATCATCATTATATATAATGAAAACATATCTGAAAGATGTACCACAAAAATAGATCAGAACTTGTAAGTTACTATTTTTAATTTTTTTGAGGGGGAGGTGAGGGAGAGGGAGAATACCCCAAGCAGGTTCCATGCCCAGCACAGAGCCCCTATGGTGCTCCATCTCACAACCCTGGGATTGTGATCTTGAGATCATGACCTGCAGGTGCCCCTGTAAGTTACTATTTTTGAGCTAACTAAACAAAAAAGATACAAAGTAGGAAAGAACAATATGATTCAGAATTAGAAAAACTCAACTCCATGGCAGGCATCCATTCACAATTTTTATTAATATCAAATCATCACATTGTACACTTTAAGTATCTTACAATTTTGTCAATTACCTCAACAAAAATGGAGAAAAACTCACAAATGGGGTGCCAGACCTCAGGAGAATTAATAATAAAGAAAAAACAGGAAGTGGGGTAAGTGGGATGCATAGAATGGGTGAAGGGAATTAAGAGGTGCAAACTTCCAGTTATAAAATAAATATGTCACAGAGATGAACAGTACATCATAATGAATATAGTCAGTAATATTATATCAACATTATAAAAGAAAAAAAGAATAAACTAGAAGGAACACAAAAGCTAAGGCATATAACAGATTATGATTTCCTGTAAAGAACATGAGCCAATCCTTAGGTTGATGTTTCCCTACTCATTTTGGTTGTCTGATGCTCATTCTCTAGTAATTCTTCGGGAAGCGTTCATGACAACGATAGTCTCATCAAATATTGATACAATATCAAGTGTTGATATTAGTTTATACACTTTGTACGTGACAGTTGCTTTTGCTGGATATAAAATCTTTAGTCCATATTTTACCCTTGAGCATCCTAAATATATTGTTCCACTTTCTTTTGGCAAAAAAGTTTCAATGTCAAAAGTCTAGTGATTTTCCAGTTTTCTCCTATTTTGCAAATGTAACAATATATTAAATTCTGTTAAACAGGGGTATTTGCTATATATTTGAAACAATTCACACTGTATTTCGCCATATCTAAGATGATCTCAAATTTACCATTATTTTCTGTATTGATGAAAAAGGAAAAATTACATTCCACTGTGGGTTCAGCTTCTGGCTTTGTCCAGCAATGTCAAGGGTGGCAGAAACGTTTACTCAAGACGCCAAGCAATTCAAGAGAGGTGAGAGGGAGGCTAAGGAAAGACTCCCCAAGCTGCTCTCAAGCTCCTGTATTTATTAGGCATACATTATAAAGAAAACATTGTGCAATATGTCAGTGGCTACCTGCCAGTTAGAACATATAGAAAGCATGCAAAACAAAAACAAAAACAAAAAATACAAGGCATTCCCAAGACTACAAAAGAGCAGATGCTGAAAACAGATGGAGAACACGACAAGATATTCCATAGCTAACATTGTCTAAGGAATTCTTGAGCACAGGCAGGACCCAACCCCTAAATACACATTAACTAGATACTAGCCCATTGTTTTCAGGAGAGCCAGAAAGCAGTGTAATGCATTCCCTATAATCTCCTTAACCAGGACATAGCTATTTGACTTCCAACATTCCAACTTAAGGGATATTAAAATGTAAAGAAATGTGGATTGCACATGAAATTCAGGCTATTCATTTTCTTTTTCTGTATAACAATTTACCATAAACATAGTACTAAACTTAGTTACTAGAGTAGAACCTTGAAAGAATGAGAGGTAGACCAAGTTCCTTTTAATGATTGTGTAGAAAAGGTACACAACTGGATTAAGAAACTTGAATGATGCCATAGGTCAGTAGTATGAAGTTCCAGGTATTTGGAAATGTTAAATTTTGAAATGAGACTAAAGAGGCACAAAGGATAATGCAGTTTTGCCTGGATCTTCCGTCCACACTAGAGAGGAAGAAATTCTAATTAAGTAAAAGTATCATACATCACAGAAAATGATATAAAGCCAAAGTATATGTTAACTTTTAAAATCCTCTAGCTACTTCTTCAAATATTCCGTTTATTTACAATGAAAGACAAATCCTACCTAATGCTGAGTCCTACTAATTCTTGTTTTCTAAGAAAGGTGAAAGGGGAACCAAATGAAAAAGGATTAGAAGTACTTAGACATGTGTTCTAGTACTTTATCTTGACAGTCTGTGACCTTGACCAAGTCACTCATGCCGTCTGTAATTTCCTTTCCCTCACTCATAAAGTGGAGGCAAACTGGATGACAATGTCATTCATTGCTCTTAAAATCACGGCTCCATTAAATCAGTTAACGTGCCTGGCTTGTAGCAGAAGCTCAAAATTATTTGTTAAAAGTATAACGTCTTTAAATGGAATTCCAGAAATCCTGAAAATCTGGAACTACTTACTACAAACTTTCAATCTTTTAAAGCTATCACTTCGCTAGCTACTGGAACCCCTGTGCCTTGCTACAGAGCCAAGGTTACCTCATACCTTCAGTGTTTCAGCTCATTTAGAACTGCAGAATCCTCAGTCGCAGCGGAGCCTTTCACTACACCCACCTGCCGCAAGGCCGATCCTCTTCCTGGCGGCCACACCCAAACCGGAAACCAGGACGTCCCTAGGGTTGACGGGAAGGCTCAGCTCGGCGGCACGCTCTCCGGCCCCGCCCCCTCCGGTGATGTCACCGTCCGCCCCTTGACCTCGCGGTCCCGCCCCCTTCCCTGCCTACCCGTAGCCAGCGGCGGCGGCGACTCTTGGAGGAGATGGAGGCATCCGAGTCGGTAGTCGCAGCTCGGGAGGAAGAGGCGTCCTGCTCTTCCTGGGTGGCCGGCAGGTAAGAAGATGAGTGTGAGCGCGAAGCATCGAGGGGTGGCAGGCGGCAGCCGGGCGCCGGCTTTCTGCTGCTCCCGCTCGGGCGGCCAGGGAGCGCGCGCGAGGCCGCGGAGCCGGGCAGAACCGGCCCTGGGAGGCGAGGGGAGCGCGCGGGGTGGGTGTGGCGCCTTGGGTTTAGACCTCGGCGGCTCCCGGCTTCTCTGAGGAGAAAGGACAACTCTCGGTCCTTTCGCCCCTCAGTTCCAGTCGGGGGTCTGCCATTCTCCCATGCACCGGACGTGGGGCGGGGGTGGAGTGGAGTGGAGAGGGCCCGCCGAGAGTTCTGGCCCGGGTCGCTTGGTGTGAGCTTTCACAGCCCTGCTGCCAAACGTTTCCCCCACCTTTCGGTGAAATGAAAGCTAAGAGCGCCTCTGTGGGCGATCCCGCACTGAGATCCTCCTTTGAAAACTGTTACCAGAGGGAACTTGGTAATGATGAATCAGTGCCAGTCAGGACACCCGGAGTCCTGTGTTCACTACAGTTAAAAAATCCAGGGAAAAACGTACGAGTTACTTATTCCCTAGTTGGTGTTTGTTTGTTTGTTTCACGTCTCTAACATTCCAGCAAAATTGGGGGAAATGTTCGTATGGTTCCTGTTTCAGTTACCTCGTAATTAATAAAACCGTTAGTTATATACTGCCCTCCACCAGAATACAATATTCCAAAGAGAGAAGTGATGGATATATGATTTTGAGCTAATGGGAGCCTGTCCATAAACCTGTAGCTTTTTTGCCGGTTCAGATTGAAGGGATGTTTTCGGTACCATACTACCTGCAGTTGCCAGCATTGCCATATTTAATACTTGAGGGAAATTATGTAATACAAACAAAATCTCCCCTTATTTAAAAGGATTTTTGATTGCCATATAGATCTTATTACAAAAATGATTTTTGAAACATTCCAGTAAAGCAGAATTTTCTGAAAAATCAGTGCTAGTCATATATCATTAAGTGACAAAGCTGGTTAGAAAGGAGTTCATGTTTACTTAAGAGCTCTACCCACTAGACCATTGTCCTCCATGCAGGGAAGGCAGCTAGGGATAAGAAAACTGTGAAATGAGAAATTTTGTTTATTTTCATATTTTATCACTCTGCCAAAAGAACATATTTTGTATGTGTGTGTTTTTATTAGGTAGGTGATCTCTTAAACACAGCTGTCTCCTGGTTTGTGTTCATAATTGCAATCAGGAATATTTCTAATAGTTATCCATGTATAACTTAGCTAGAAGCTGGTATCTTTTGATAATACCAATCAGTGTTTGGTAAGATAAATGATAACATTTTGATTAACTGTATTTACAAATCCTTTGGCCTGTATATCAGTACCAGGCTTAGAAATTTGGATTCCAAAACCTCAGTTTTGTGTTTTCACATGATTTTTAGAATCCTGTAATTGATAGAGTTTCCGAGAACCTGGAAAGGATTTACTTTTTGCCAAGATGATAATTGATCTTAGCTGTCACTGTGGCTCAGGCCAAAATGCCCCAGGCTGGTTTCCTTTGCTTGGGAGCCATTCCTATTTCCCAGGGTTCATCCTGTTTTCATTTTTCTTTGTATGCCATGCTGTGAAAAAGTCTGGATGAGCTGTGGTAAATGATGCATAAGTATATCTTATCATGCTAGTATGCTTGTTTTTAAAAATGTGCTTTAATTTCCTTAAGTAAAGGAACCCAATGTGGGGCCTGGTCTCACAACCCTGAGATCAAGAGTTGCATGCTCTACCAACTGAGCCAAGCAGGCACCCCTTTTTTTTTTTAATTTTTAGAATTCATTCAACAGATACATTTTGGGTGCTTTCTTTGTGCGTACTTTGAGATGCAGTAGGCAGTATAGCATGGTGGTCAAGAGCTAGACTGCGTAGGTTCAGGTTCTGGCTCTGCCATTTACCTGCTCTGGAACCTCAGATGGGTTATTTAAATAAACTTCTGTGAGTGCTCGCTTTGGCAGCACATATATTGAATAAACTTCTGTGAGCCTCAGTTTTTTTCCTCTGTTCAACGGAGATGGTAATAGTGCCGATCTTATAAAGTTGTTGTAAGGGTTAACTGAGTACATCTAAAGCACTTAAAACCATGTGTGACACAGTGCTCTTAAATTATTATTAAATGCCAGGTACAGTTTTAGGTATTTGGAATACATTAGTGAATTCTTAACAGATCATACATTCTCTTGGGGAAGGCAGACAGTAAACAATTAGTAATTTGAAGAACATACAGCAGGTTAGTGAGTTAGGAGGTGACCTAAGGAGAAGGGGAGGCATTTCATTGAAAGGATGATCAGGACTCGTCTATGTAATATTTGCGAGGCAGTATTTTAGTCGAGGCTTACGTGATAAGAGTCAGCCATTCAGAGATCTAAAGGGGGAACATTCCAAGCAGAGGAAAAAGCAAGTATAAAAACTGAAGTGACTTTTTAGTGACTTTTAGTTTCACTGAAGTGAAGTATAAAAACATGCTTGACTTTTTGGAGGAATAGCAAGTTGACCAGTGTGGGAAAGTAGTGGGAGTTGTAATTGAAGAGATGATTGGGAGACAGAACACCTAGACCCTTTTGACCATGGTAATGTGTTTCAATTTTATTTAGAAACTAGAGTTACTTAAGAATAGTTCTAAGTCAAGGAGTAACGTCTGACTACATTCTAAAAAATTTAGGTTGTTATATGGAGAATACACTGAAGGGGGAGGGCAATGGAAGCACTAGAGAGACTAGTTAGGAGGCGTTTGAAGTAGTTTAGATGAAATACGATGATGGTTTGGCCTGAGATTGTACCAGCATGCAGATGGAGAAATGAGGGAACAAGTTAAGATCTCTAGAGTCTGGGCCTGCGCAAATGAGTAAATGGTGATACCAGAAATTGAGTTGGCAGAGATTGGGGAGGAATAGATTAAACAGGGAAATTGAATTCTGTTTGGGGCTTGTTATGTTCATGAAACCGATTAAACATCAGAAGAGAGAGATTGTTCTAGCAGGTGTGGACAATTTGGATGCCAGAAAAGATGTCAAACATGGAAAAATAAGTTTAGATATCCTCAGTATCTGGTAAATTCCGTATATGGATTGAACAAGATTATCTAGACAGAGTGTGTTTATTAGAGAAGGTATATGGGGCACTCCCAACAAACTTCAGAAAATACAGATTCATCAGAATATATGTAAAACAATATCTGATAACACCTGAGAATAAAAACTATAGGCTATAATTTTACAATACACACAGAATAGACATTCAGTGAATTTAATTTTCACCTATTTTTTAAATGGAAATAAAGGAGTGGAAAATAAAATATATATCTGGTTTGTAAAATCCTCTTTAGTAACTGCCATGTATAATTGAATATTAGATTACAGAACGTGAATATTAAATACCGGAACTTGCTCTTATAAGTTGTGTTTTATTTTTTCAGTACCAATACAAATTTGCCCATCATGTCAGCAGAATCTGTGGAGATTGATGATGCATTATACAGGTGAGAACCTTATGGAAACTGAAACTTATTTTCCTCATTTGTTGTTCTAAAGTAATGGAATACTCTATTTGAAAATACCATTAGACCTATGCAGAGTTTTATAAATATCCCAAGAGTTCTCTGAAGGTAAAATTAGCGTTTTGTCTGATTTTTCTTTTCTGCAGTCTGAAAGCTTGATTAATATTTAAATCTCAGTTCCTTTAGGTTTAGGTAATATGACTTAGAATGATTTTGGGGATGCTTGGGTGGTTCAGTCAGTCCAGCTTCACCTCAGGTCACGATCTCGGGGTCTGTGAGTTAGAGTCTGGCGTCAGGCTCTGTGCTGACAGCTCAGAGCCTGGAGCTGCTTCGGATTCTGTGTCTCCCTCTCTCTCTGCCCCTCCCCTGCTCACGCTCTGTCTCCCTCTCAAAAAAAAAAAAAAAAAAAAAAAAAAAAAGAATGATTTTGTTATCCACTATAAAATATACCTCTTGTTTTTGGACAGGAGTACATATTTATTATGTTCTTGATAGTGCAGGAATCTAACGAAAAACAATCCATTTTATGTAAGTTATATAGTAACATCTAGAGATTATTTTTACTTCAGTGTAGTCTCATTAACATTGCATGTTTGCACTGTATAGACAGCAAAGAAGTACTATGTGCTTAAAGAACTGTGATTTGAATGGAATTTAGTGAGATTCTTTTTTAGCATACCTTTTCATGAAATCAAAATACTTTTATCAGAATTAAAGAGAAGTTAAAATATGTGTACATTGCTATCACTTTTTTTTTTAGTTTTTTATTTACTTACTTAAGTAATATCTACACCTAACATAGGGCTTGAATTCTGGATCCTGAGATCAAGAGTCCAATGGTCTTCTGACTGAGTCAGCCAGTTGCCCCTAAATTGCTATTACTTCTAAGATTTTTTTTTTTAAATACGTCAAGTTGTTTGTATGGAAGATAGTATAATCTTTTTGTATGGAAGGTAGTTTAAAAGTTTTTAGATTTCTTCTGTATGAAGAAATAGATTATGTAGATAGATTTTATGTAAATAGAATTTGGTACAATAAGCTAGTATGTGTTTTAAATTCTTTTTTATATTGTTTTTATGTGGGATGCAGAGTCAGTTTCTAGCATTTTAGGAGGAGCTGATATGTACATCCTAGCATGTTAATTTCAATTACTGTTTTGCAATTAGAAAAAGAGGTAAGACTGGACTTAATTTTGCTTATGTGAAAATTACTTTACCATGCAGTTTCCTGATTATAATATACAGTAGTTTAGAAATCACTTTAAGTTTGGAGTCTTAATCTGTAATTATGATATTCTTAATATCCTTTTGATCACATTCTCACGATAACAAATGGCAGCTTCTTAAGATAGCATTGGTTAATTTTATTCATTATTTAGTTATAATCTTTGTGAAACTTTTTTGTATCCCTCTAATCCTGTAATGGCTGATTAATGAACATAATTTTCAGTAAACCAGAGATAAAATTTTCCATTTGCAACATTGTGTAAGTAGGCTGCAGTTTGCTTGACTGAAAATTACAGCATGTAACAGTTTATTTATGATCAGGTATTGCCGGATCATAAAGTATTTCTGTTTTTAATTTTTTGAGGAACCTCCATACTGTTTTTCATAGCAGTTGGACCATTTTACATTCCTACCAGCCCAACAGTGCACAAGGATACCAATTTCTCCACATTCTCAACAACACTTGTTATTTCCTGGCATTTTGTTTTTGTATAATGGCCATCCAAACAGATGTGAGGTGATACCTCATTATGGTTTTGCATTTCCTTGACAATTAGTGATATTGAGCACCTTTTTGTATCCTGTTGGCCATTTGTGTATCTTTGGAGAAGTATCTGTTCTAGTCCTTGCTCGTTTTTTAATCAGACTCCTTGAGAGTGCTTTTGCTATTGGGTTGTAGTTACATATATAATTTGGATATTAATCTCTTATCAGATATATGGTTTGCAGATATTCTCTCCCGTTCTGTAGTTTGCCTTTTCACTTTGTTGATTGTCTCATTTGCTGCCCAGAAGCTTTTTAGTGTAAAGTGGTCACACTTGTCTACTTTTGCTTTTATTGCCTGTGGTTTGGTATCATATCCAGGAAATTTTTGCCGAGACCAGTGTTAAGAAACTTTTCCCATATGTTTTCTTCATAAATTTTATAGTTTGAGGTCTTAAATTTATTTTTTTTAATTTTTTAAATATTTATTTATATTTGAGAGAGAGAGAGAGAGATAGAGAGTGAGCAGGGGAGAGGCAGAGAGAGAGAAGGGGACACAGAATCTGAAGCAGTCTCCAGGCTCAGCTGTCAGCACAGAGCCCGATGTGGGGCTCAAACCCATGAACCGTGAGGTCATGACCTGAACCAAAGTCAGACTCAAGCGGCTGAGCTACCCATGTGCCCCCGAACCTTAAATTTAAGTCCTTAATCCATTTTGAGTTTATTTTATGTATGGTATAAGACAAAGGTCCAATTTCTTCTTTCACCTGCAGAAATCCAGTTTTCCCAACACCACATATTAGCCCCAACCTATCTTTTCCTCTGACTACACAGGCCATAGTAGACTACTTTCTTACCAAACATAGTTTATACTTCTGTGCCTCAATTGTCTTTTCCTAGAGTGCCCTTTTATGCCTTAAAAGCACTCAACACCATTGGATCTCTTTTCCTTCTTCCCTCTTTCCATTCCCAGGCTTAATTAAAAGCTGTCAAATCTATTCAGTAACCTAAGCCAGAAACCTTGCTGTCATCTTAGATTATTCCATTTTTCATCTTTCAAATTCAGTTTTTAATAAATCCTTTTAGTTCTTTCTCAGCAACTCTTTTTTTATTTTTTATTTTTTTAATTTTTATTTTTTTATTTTATTTTATTTTTTTAACGTTTATTTATTTTGGAGACAGAGAGAGACAGAGCATGAACAGGGGAGGGGCAGAGAGAGAGGGAGACACAGAATGGGAAGCAGGCTCCAGGCTCCGAGCCATCAGCCCAGAGCCCGACGCGGGGTTCGAACTCATGGACCGAAGATCGTGACCCTGAGCTGAAGTCGGACGCTTAACCGACCGAGCCACCCAGGCGCCCCTCTCAGCAACTCTTAATTCCAACTCTTTGATTCTCTCTCCCTGCCTTCAGCATCTCTCAGTTGAATTATTATAAGAGTCTCTTACGTGATCTCTTCAGAGCTACTGAATCTCTAATCCATCTTCCATACTTTATTCAAAGTAATATTTTTCAAATTTACCTCAGAGCCTCTGGCTTCTCTGTTTAAAATACTTAAATAGTTCCCTGTCATTTACATTAGTGAGACCAAACTGTATAATATGTATTTAAGTCTCCTTTTTCTATATAGCATAACATAGTGGTTGAAAGTATAAATTTTAGTATTAGATCTGAATTTGAATCACCCTCTACCATTTAGGAGTGTGTAATCATAAGTCACTTAACCTCTTAAGTCTATTTTTTCTTTATTTTTTCATACATTCAATATACATTCATCCATTTAACAAATATTTAAGGAGAAAAATGTACAAATTGCAAATTAATCGTGAAGAATAATGCCTAGGAGCTCAATAATTTCTGGTTATTATTTACCATGAGTTATGGCCATATCTTTCTTTTTAGTGTCCATGTCACTCCTCACTATTTAATATACATGGTACCACTTGTAGTCAAGAGAAATGTCAACAACGTAAGAATGGAAGTATTAAATCTTAACTGTGTAACTAATATAACACTGTATTACCTAATGGGAATTAGAATTAAACTTTAAAAAATCAGAACTGCATGAAATTAACTGTAGTGCGTACTATTGTAATGATTTTTGTAGCAACCTCCTGTTGCTATTGTAATGAGCTGAAGTGTTGGCAAGTAAACAACATGTGATGTTAGTCATCTCTGAGCAGTTTCTCTCTGCAGTAAATTGTGTATCTCAAAAAGTGATCTTGAAGTTCTCACGTATTTTTCAGCATGTTTAGTGGAATACTATAAACCTTGAATAAGACTGTGACTCCTTCAGAGTGCCACTAATGATGCCAAAAGTGCTCTCTAGAAGTAGAGAAAAGTCTGACATTACAAGAAAAAGTTGCATTACTTGAGATATATACCATAAATTGAGGTCTGCAGCTGTGGTTGCCTGCCATTTCAAGATACGTAAATGCAGCATAAGGATCATTGTAAAAAAAAAAAAAAAAAAAGGAAATTGCTGAAGCTGAAGCTGCAGCTATACCAGCAGGCACAAAAACCTTGCACTTTTTGCAAAGTACCTTTTTATCTCATATTGAAAATGCAACTTTTATGTGGGTAGGAGTTGCTCTAAGAAAAGCATGCCTGTGCACTCTAATATGACTAATATAAAAAGCAAAGTCATTATAACACAACTTAAAGCAAAACGAAGGTAAGTGATATACAGCTAGAGAATTTAATGCCAGCATAGTTTGATAATTTAGAAAGAGATTTGGCTTAAAAAATGTAAAGATAACAAGAGAAGCACTTGCTGAACAAGAGGCAGAAGTTGAGTTCCCAGATGCCATTAATTAAGAAGATCACTGTGGAAAAAGAATATCTACCTGAACAGGTTCCTAATGCAGATTAAAGTGTCGTATTCTGGAAGAAAAATGCCACAGAGAACATTTATTAGTAAGGAAGGGAAACAGGCACCAGGATTTAAGACAAGAAGGAATAGGCTAACTCTGCTGTTTTGTGCAAATGCAGTTGGGTTAATGATCAGGACTGACCTTACCTATGAAGCTGCTAAGCAAACCCCTTGAGCCTTGAAGGGAGAAAATAAACACCAGCTGCGAATCTTTTGGTTGTACAACAAGAAAGCCTGGTCAGTGAAACCCCTTATTCTGGATTGGTTCCATGGATGCTTTGTCCCTGAAGTCAGAAAGTACTTTGCCAGTAAGGGACTGTCTTTTAAAGTTCTTTTGATATTGGACAATGCCCTTGGCCACCCAGAACCCTATGAGTTCAGTACGAAAGGCATCAAAGTGGGCTGCTTGCCCCCAAACACAACGTCTCCAATTCAGCCTCTAGATCAGGGAGTCATAAGGACCTTTAAGGCTCATTATACCTGGTACTCTAATGAAAAGATTATTACTGTTATGGAAGAGAACCTTGACAGAACATTATGAAAGCCTGGAAGGATTATAGCATTGAAGATATTGTTATAGAAAAAGAAACGAGAGCCATCAAGCCTAAACAGTAAATTCCTACTGGAGAAAAGTGTGTGTAGATACAGTACATGACTTCACAGGATTTATGACAGAGCCAATCAAGGAAATTAAGAAAAAGACTGTAGGGGGCGCCTGGGTGGCTCAGTTGGTTAAGTGTCTGACTCTTGATTTCGGCTCGGGTCATGATCTCACAGTCTGTGAGATCAAGCCCCACCTGGGGCTCTGTGCTGACAGCACGGAGCCTGCTTGGGATTCTTTCTGTCTCTCTCTGCCCCTTTCTGAACTCGTGTATGCACGCACACTCTCTCTCTATCAAAATAAATATTTTTTTAAAAATGTGATTTTAGATATGGTTGAAAAGGACAGGATGGAGGATGTAATAGGTTTCAAGGTACAGATTTTGGAGAAATTCAGGAGCTAATAGATACCACACAAGAGGAATTAACAGAAAATGACTTAATGGAGGAGAGTGCTTCCAGAACAGTGCCAGATTGATGTGGAAGAAGATGTAGAAGAAGCACATACAGAAAATAAATTTGACCTTAGACAATCGAGCAGAAAGGTTCTGATTATTCAAGACTGCTTTTGACTTCTTTTACTTACAAAATGGACCCTTCTATGATATGGGCACTGAAACTAAAGGAAATTGTGGAAGGATTGGTACCATGTAAAGACATATTTAGAGAAATGAAAAAGCAAAAAAGTCAGACAAATCATGATGTATTTCCATAAAGTTACACTGAGTGTGGTTTTATCTCTTGCCTACTCTTTCCCCTCCTCCACCTCTGCTACCCTAAGATAGCAAGACCACCCCTCTTCCTCCCTCATATTCATTGTGAAGATGACAATGATGAAGACCCTTATGATCTGCTTCCACTTAATGACTAGTAAATGATCACCATCCTGTATGGTTAATAAATTGATTTGTTGTATATGAGTGTGTCTTCATATGAAAAATGAGTAACTGTACAGCAAGAACTGTATGAGACATTTTTGTGTCATTGTCATCATTTGTCTCATTGTATTCATTGTACTCATTGTGTAGAAAACATCACGTGCAAGACTCATAGACGTGAATAGCCTATCCTTACATAGGCACGAAGTGAATATTTAATGTAAAATTAATGTGTTTTCTGATTGTTGTATATGTTTTTGCTTTCAAAGAATTCCATTACTTGTACAGTATGCCCCCCCCCCCATCATTGGAGAAACTGTTTATCAGCTTCTCATTACCAGTGTTTTTTTTAGAAAATGTAACAATGTTTCCATTACTGTGTAGGTGGATGACTATAGTATGTATGCCATAAAAATTTTGTAAGGATTTATTCATTAGTGTATAAGCTAGGCTACCAAGAACTGATTGAATCAGTTACCCTAGGCTTCCAAAACAATCCTATTGCTGCTGCTTTGTTTTCAGTACATGGATTGTTAAAACTATAAATAAATATGGATTCTTTTTTACATTTTTTCATTTTTAATGTATAGTAACATCTACAGTGTTTTGTATCATGATAGACAATATTGATATAGATACTGACAGATGATTCATCTTGTAAAGAGCTGATGATAATTTACAGTATCAAATACAGTACAGTACCGTAAATGTATTTTCCTTATTTTCTTAATAACATTTTCTGTACCTCACTTCATTTTGAGAATACAGCATATAATACATTAAACATACAAAACATTATTGATTGGTAAAGCTTCCAATTAAGAGTAGGCTATTATTACTTGAGGTTTTTTTGAGCCAGAGTTATACACAGATTTAAAAAAAAAATTTTTTTTAATGTTTATTTATTTCTGAGACAGAGAGAGACAGAGCATGAGTGGGAGAGGGGCAGAGAGAGAGAGGGAGACACAGAATCAGAAGCAGGCTCCAGGCTCTGAGCTGTCAGCACAGAGCCTGATGCGGGGTTTGGACTCACAAACCATGAGATCATGACCTGAGCCGAAGTCGGACTCTCAACCGACTGAGCCACCCAGGCGCCCCTATACACAGAACTTTGCCTGTGCGGAAGGTTAGTGCCCCTAACCTAACATTGCTTAAGGGTCAACTGCATTTCTTTTTGATTGAGCTTCAATAGTTTGTCTCTTTTGGAGAGTATGTTTGTAACTTAGTGATTTAATTTAGTTGCATAAAATTGTTTGTAATTTTCCCTGAATATCCTTTTTTTTTATTTAAAAAATTTTTAATGTTTATTTTTGAGAGAGAGACAGAGTGTGAGTGGGGGAGGGGCAGAGAGAGAGAGGGAGACACAGAATCCGAAGCAGGCTCCAGGCTCTGAGCTATCAGCACAGAGCCTGATGCGGGGCTCAAACTCACAAACCGGAAGATCATGACCTGAGTTGAAGTCAGACACCTAACCCATTGAGCCACCCAAGCACCCCTGAATACCCTTTCTTATGTCTGTAGAATCTGAAATGATGTTCCTTCACCCATTTCTGTTATTGATAATTTTTCTGTCTTCTCTATTTCCCTGTTCATTCTGGCTAAAAGTTTATCGATTTTATTTAATTTTGAAAAGAATCAGCTTTTAGTTTAATTGATTTTCCATATTATTTTTTCTGTTTTGTACCTCAGTGATTTCTGTTCTTTTTGGGATTTTCCTTCTGCTTACTTTGATATTAATTTGCTTTTCTTGGGGCACCTGGGTGGCTCAGTTGGTTGAACGTTTGAATTCGGCTTAGGTCATGATCTCACAGCTCGTGAGTTCAAGCCCTGTGTTGGGCTCTGTGCTGACAACTTGGAGCCTGGAGCCTGCTTCAGATTCTGTATGGAGCCTGCTTTGGATTGTGTGCCTCCCTCTCTTTCTGCCCCAACTCACTTGTATTCTGTCTCTGTCTCTCTCAAAAATAAATAAACATTAAAACAACAACAAAAAAAACCTTTTAATTTGCGTTTCTTTTTCTAATTTCTTTTTTTTATTAAGTTTTTTACTTAAATTCAAGTATAGTTAACATACAGTGTTATATTAGTTTCGGGTGCACAGTACAGTGATCCAACAATTCTATTCATTTCTCAGTGCTCATCAGGATAAGTGTACTCTTTAATCTCTATCACTTACTTCACCCGTCTCCCCATCCCACCTCCCTTCTGGTAACCATCAGTTTGTTCTCCATAGTCTCCTTTGTTTTGTTTCTTAAATTCCACATGAGTGATACCATATGGTATTTGTCTTTCTCTGTCTTATTCTGCTTAACATTATACTCTAGCTTCATCCATGTTGTAGGAAATGGCATGATTTCATTTTTCATGGTTGAGTAATATCCCATTATATTTATGTACCACATCTTCTTTATCCATTCATCTATCCATAGACATTTGGGGTGCTTCCATAATTTGGCTATTGTAAATAATGCTGCAAGAGGGGCGCCTGGGTGGCGCAGTCGGTTAAGCGTCCGACTTCAGCCAGGTCACGATCTCGCGGTCCGTGAGTTCGAGCCCCGCGTCAGGCTCTGGGCTGATGGCTCGGAGCCTGGAGCCTGTTTCCGATTCTGTGTCTCCCTCTCTCTCTGCCCCTCCCCCGTTCATGCTCTGTCTCTCTGTCCCAAAAATAAATAAAAAATGTTGAAAAAAATTAAAAAAAAAAAAAAAATAATGCTGCAAGAAACATAGAGGTGCATGAATTCCTTTGAATTAGTGTTTTTGTATTTTATGGGTAAATACCTGGTAGTGTGATTACCAGATCATAGAATAGTTCTATTTTTATTTTTTGAGGAACCTCCATACTGTTCTCCATAGTAGTTGCACCAGTTTGCATTCCCACAAACAGTGCACAGGGTTTCTTTTTCTCCACATCCTCACCAACACTTGATATTTCTTGGTTTTTGATTTTAGCTATTCTGACAGGTGTGAGGTGATATTTCATTGTGGTTTTCTTTGCATTCCTGATAGTTTTCTTTGCATTTTGCTGATGATAAGTGATGTTGAGCATCTTTTCATGTGTCTGTTAACCATCTGTGTGTTGTCTTTGGAGAAATGTCTGTTAATGTCCTCTGCCCATTTTTTAATTGGATTGTTTTTGGGTGTTGGGTTATATAAGTTATTTATATATTTTAGATATTAGCCCTTTGTCATATATGTCATTTGCAAATTTCTTGTCCCACCCAGTAGGTTGCTTTTTAGTTTTGTTGATTATTTCCTTCACTGTGCAAAAGCTTTTTATTTTGTTGTAGTTCCAGTAGTTTATATTTGCTTTTATTTCCCTTGCCTCAGGAGACAGATCTAGAAGAATGTTCCTACAACTGATGTCAGAAACATTACTGCCTATACTCTCTTCTAGGATTTTTATAGTTTCAGGTCTCACATTTAGTTCTTTAATCCACTTTGAATTTATTTTTGTATATGGTATAAGAAAGTGGTCCAGTTTCATTGTTTTGCATGTTGCTGTCCAGTTTTCCCAACACATTTTATTGAAGAGACTGTCTTTTTCCCATTGCATATTCTTCCCTCTTTTGTTGAAGATTAACTGATAAAATAATTGTGAGTTTACTTTTGGGTTTTCTGTTCTATTCCTTTGATCCGTGTGTTTTTGTGCCAGTACCATACGGTTTGATTACTGCAGCTTTGTAAAACAACTTGGAAGTCTGGAATTTTTTTTTCCTATTTCAGGATTGCTTTGGCTTTTCAGGGTCTTTTGTGGTTCCATACAAATTTTAGGATTGTTTGTTCTAGTTCTGTGAAAAATGCAGTTGGTATTTTGATAGGGAATCTAAATCTGTAGATTGCTTTGGGGAGTATAGACATTTTAACAGTATTTGTTCTTTCAATCCAGGACTATGGGATGTCTTTGACTAATTTCAGTTTCTTTCATCAATGTTTTATACTTGTCAGAGTACAGTTCTTTCACCTCTGGTTAAGTTTATTCCTAGGTATTTTATTATTTTTGGTGCAGTTATAAATGGGATTATTTTTCTTAATTTTTCTTTCTAGTGCTTCATTATTGGTATATAGAAATGCAACAGATTTCTGTATATCAATTTTGTATTCTGAGATTTTACAGAATTCATTTATCAGTTCTAATAGTTTTTTGGTGAAGTCTTTAGGGTTTTCTATGTATAGTATCATGTCATCTGCAAATAGTGAAAGTTTTACTTCTTACCAATCTGAATGCCTTTTATTTCTTTTGTTGTCTGATTGCTGTGTCTATGACTTTTAGTACTGTGTTGAATAAAAGTGGTCAGAGTGGATATCCTTGTCTTATTCCTGACCTTTGGGGGAAAACTCTTAGTTTTTTCCCCATCAAATAAGATGTTCACTGTGGGTTTTGGATATAAGGCCTTTAGTATGTTAAGTGAGTTAAGTGTGTTGTGTTTATTATGTTACATATGTTCCTTCCAAATGTACTTTGTTTATCATGAATGGATGTTGTGCTTTGTTAAATGCTTTTTCTGCATCTGTTGAAATGATCATTTGGTTTTTATCCTTTCTTTGTTGATGTGATGTTCTTTTTCTTAGAGTAGAAGTTGAGATCCTTGATTTTTGAGACCTTTATTCTTTAGTAATATGCGCATTTCATGCTTAAAATGTCCCTCTAAACACTACAGTGTACGTGTCTCACAGATATGTCTTTGTTTTCATTCAGTTCAGAAAATTTTATAACTTTTTTTCTTATTTTTTTGACTCATAGGTCATTTAGAAGTGTTATTATTTGACTTCAAATACTGAGAGATTTTTCTGTTGTTGATCTCTAATTTAATTCTTCTGCTGTCAGTGGACACAACTTTTTATGACCTATTTATTTTTGTGTTTTCCTACAAAGATTGATCTACCTTGTCATTGTTCTGTGTGCATTTGAAAAGAATGTGTATTCTGTTATGGTTGGATTGTCCCATCCATGTCAGGTCAAATTGATAGTGTTTTTCAAGTATTCTATATCATTACTGATTATCTGTCTAGTCTTTATACCAATTATTGAAAAAGGGGTGTTGTCTTGTCATTTTGTGTTTGAACATTTCTCATTTCAGTTTTTGCTTTGCGTAGTTTGAACCTCTATTATTAGTGCATAAGCCTTTAGAGTTGTTCTGTGCTCTTAATATCCTGACCCTTTTATCATTATGAAATGGCCTTCTTTATCCTGATAGTTTTCTTTGCTCTAAAATGTATTTGTCAAGGGGCACCTGGGTTGCTCAGTCGGTTAAGCATCTGACTTCGGCTCAGGTCATGATCTCACCATTTGTGGGTTCAAGCCCCATGTCAGGCTCTGTGCTGACAGCTCAGAGCCTGGAGCCTGCTTTGGATTCTGTGTCTCCCTCTCTCTCTGCCCCTCCCCTGTTTGTGCTCTCTCTCTCAAAAATAAATAAACACACCCACAAAAAAATTTTTAAATAACTAAATAAAAATAAAATGTATTTGTCAATATTAATACAGCCAATCCAGTTTTCTCTTGATTTTAGGTAGCATGGTCTGTCTTTTTATACTCTTTTATTCTTGTTTATGTATTTAAATTTGGCTTCTTGTAGATACAATATAGTTGGGTTTTTGTTTTTATTCAGTCTTCCAATCTTTGTCTTTTAATTGGAGTGTTAACACCATTTACATTTATATTTATTCACATATTTGTCATTTCTGGTATTCTCTATTCCTTTGTGTAAGTTAAATTTCCAGTTATATAGTATTCCGTCTGCCTGAGGATTTAGTGTAATATTTCTTTCTGTGAAGGTCTGCCAGCAATGAATTCTCTCAACTTTTATATGTCTAGAAAAGTCTTTATACTTTCTTATTTGTAATTGAATATAGAATTCCAGATTGACAATTTTTTTTTACTTTCAGTGCTTTAATAATGTTGGGTCACTGTTTAATTTGTTGTGCCTCCTGGGAGAAAGTCAACTGTCATTCTTTCTTCTGTAAATAATGTGCCCTATTTTTCCTTGATTACTTTTAATATTTTCTCTTTATCTTGCTTTAAACAATTATGATATGCCTTCTTGTAGTTTTCATATTTCTTATTCTTGAATTTGTTTACATTGTGGTCTGTGAGTTGATTGTATTCCTGGAAAAATTTTGGCCATTAGTTCTTTAAACATATATATATTTTTTTAATGTTTATTTATTTTTGAGACAGAGCATGAACGGGGGAGGGTCAGAGAGAGAGGGAGACACAGAATCGGAAGCAGGCTCCAGGCTCTGAGCCATCAGCCTAGAGCCCGACGCGGGGCTCGAACTCACGGAGTATGAGATCATGACCTGAGCTGAAGTCGGACGCTCAACCGACTGAGCCATCCAGGCGCCCCTCTTTAAACATATTTTTATCTCTCTTTTTCCCCAATCTCTTTCAGGGACTCTAATTTCACATATATTAGACCAAGTGAAGTTGTCCAACAATTCACTTATGCTCTGGGGTTTTGGTGTTTTTTTCCAATCTGTTTCATTTTGGAAAATTTCTTTTGTATCTTTAAGTTCACTTCTGCAGAGTTGAGTTATTAATTCCATCCAGTGTATTTTTTCATCTTAGATTTAGTGGTTTTCATCCCTAGAAGTTTTGCTGCTCATGCTTTCCCCTGCCTTCTTGAGCATATGAATTATATTTATAATTATTTCAGTGTATTAATCTACAAAGTCTATCATCTGTGTCATTCCTGTCTGTCGTATTGTCAATTTTATTATTCATTATGAGTTGTATTTCTCTACTTTGCATAACTGGTAATTTTTTAATGTATGCCAGACATTGTGAATTTTACCTTTTTGGGTGCTGCATTTATTTTGAATTCTTTTAAATATTCTTGAGCTTTGTTGACAGACATAGTTAAATTACTTGAAAACAGTTTTATTTTTTCAAAGCTTGCTTTTAAGCCTTGTCAGGTGAGATTAGAGGAGACTTGAGTCTGAGGCTGATTTTTCCCCACTGTTAATATAAAATCCTTCTGAGCATTCTATCCAAATTTTCCACTTGGCTGGAGAAGAACACAAAGTATTTCTGGGTCTGTTTAAACAACCTTCCTTGTTTCACCAACTCTTTTCAGGTAGTTCTTTCTAGCTTGGGGCTGTTTCCTCATATACATTTGCTGATCTTACTCAGCCAGAGACTCAAGACTTCTACAGATCTCTCTTTTTGTGCATCTCTCTGCTTTCAAATTTTAGCTTTCTTGAATTCACAGTCCTGTGTCTTCAATTCGGGGAGATTACCAAGCTCTGTTTGGGTTCCTCTTCCTGCACTGCAGTCTGGAAACTCTCTTGGCAATAGCTAGGGCATTCATAAAGCTCCCCATTTGTTTTTCTTCTCTGAGATTACTGTCCTGAGTTGCCTGTTGTTTAGTGTCTGAAAATTTGTTGTTTCACTTATATTGTCAAGTTTTCAGTTGTTTAAGGCAAGCAGAAGATAAATCTGGTCCTGTTACTTCACCATAGCCAGAAGTGGAAGTCTTAATGTATTTATTATGTATCTCTTATATGCCATTCTTTTTCATGCTTTTCTTTTTTCCTGTCATAGAATGCCTCTCCTTTTTTGATTATTTTTTTAACTCCTGTTAAGTCTTCAGAATTCAACATGGATGAGGCTCATCTGGGAAGCTTTCCATGACCTATGCTGATAGAAATAATTACCCCCCCCTTCCATATTTCATGTTTCCTTAGTTTCCAGTACTTCTTTATATAGTACTTAATAATGAATTATTTGATTCGTTCTGCTAGGTATTTCATATATTTTATCTTACTTAATTTAATCCTCATAGTATCCATATGAGGTTGTTATTATTATGGCCCCTACACAGTGCCAGTGCCTGGCTTGAGATAGATATTTTAATCAATTTATGAATGCGTGATGAAGATAATTGAAATAACATCCAGAAGAAATTGATTAGAGTGTTGAGGGGGACTCAAAATGATGTCATGTTTGGAATTGTTTAAGGAACTGGAGATGTTTAGCCTGGAGAAAGAAGACTGTGGAACCTGAATACCATCTTCAAATGTTTGGAGGGCTGTCACATTGAAGAGGGATTAGAGGAGTTCCCTTTGGCCCCAAGGAGGTAAAATTAGGAATAGTGGGTGAAAACTGTAGGAAGATACCATACCATCATAAAAAGGAGAATCTTTAGTAAATAAGGCTGTCTAAGAGTAGAGTAGATAGTCTTGATAATTTCTTTCTGCTGGACATTTTCACTGATACGTTAGGTATCCACTTAATAGAATAAGCTATAACATAACAATGCTGGATGTGAGGTTATACTCTAGGCTCTTTAAGTCCCATCTGTGCACTTATTAACAATATGAACTTCATAGAATTAAGTGTCAATTACAGAGTACCCTGACATTGCCTAGGACAAAATAGGTATTTAATTAGTACCCTTCCTCTTGGTGGTCAAACATTGAAAACATAGGTGATTTAGGTGACTGCTGAGAATCTGTCCGAGAATTTATGATTCTTTGAAAAACTTTGGTTTATATATCTTTGTGTTATCCTTTTGTCTGTATTATAACCACATTTGTGTCATGGCTATTCATTATTTACCTAAGTAATCTTAAAAATAATACATGAGAACAAGTCTGAGATTAAAAAAAAACATTTTTTAAGTAGTTCCTGTGACTCTGAATATAGAAAAAAGAATTCAGATCCTCTGCTAGGTAGCGCATAAACGTGTTGTTCTTGTTCTTATGTGCCAATTCATTTCATTAAATTAGCAAGTTGTTTTTGTGTGTCTATAGTATGTCAGACCCTGTTGACCACTGAAAAAACAATAGTAAATAAAGCAAACGCCCTGCCTTAAGGAAGCTACAATCTCCTAGGAAAAATAGAAAAGTAGTGAAAATACATTGTGGTAAATGTTGTAATAGATTGAATGTAGGATGTCATGGATGCACATAAAAGATGTCCAACACTGTATTGAAGAAGTTTAGTGGTGTTGTGGGACACATCATGGTAGAAAATCATGTATAAGCTGAGACCGGAGGATGAGTAGGAATTTTTCAGGAATAAAATATTGAGGAAGAGGAATGCCCTAGAAAAATGTCTATTGGCCAAAGACAGCATACCACGTTTATGGAACTAAAAACCTTTAGTATTCCTGGAACATGGAGTTTGATGGAGGAGTGACTAAAGATAAGACTAGAGAGCCAAACAGAGACTGGATTATGAATGGCCTTGTGGCTCATATTAGTATCTGGACTTAAAGGGAAATAGGAAACCATTGGAATTTTTAAACTAGGAGAATAATTTGACCAGATTTGTATTACAGAAAGATTAGTCATGTTAGTAGGAAGTTAATAGGTTATATGTAAAACAGAAAAATCAAGAAATAGAAGTATAAACATATTATTGAAAAAAGGGGTGTAAATATTAGAAGAAACAAAAAAATTCAGAGTGGTTGCCTTCAGTGTATAGAATTCTGGGTAAGGAAGAGTTAGGTCAGGGAACTGAATTTTTTTTTTTTCTTTTTCTTTTTTATTTTTTTAATTTATTTTTGTTTTTTGAGATAGAGTGTGAACAGGGGAGTGGCAGAGAGAGAGGGAGACAGAATCTGAAGCAAGCTCCAGGCTCTGAGCTCCAGGCTCTGAGCTCCAGGCTCTGAGCTGTCCGCACAGAGCTCGATGTGGGGCTCGAACTCACAGACTGCAAGATCATGACCTGAGCCAAAGTCAGACGCTTAATCAACTGAGCCACCCAGGTACCCCAGAAACATTTGACTTTCTTAATCAACTTGCAGTGTGGCATAGTATGGATGCCATAGTATGGATGCTTGGGTGCCTGGGTGGCTCAGTTGGTTGAGCATCTGACTTTGGCTCAAGTCATGATCTCACGGTTCATGAGTTCGAGCCCCACATTGGACTCATAGAACCCACTTCAGATCCTCTGTCCCCCTCTACCCCTCTCCCACTTGTGATCTCTCTCAAAACTAAATAAACATTAAAAAAAAAAAAAAGTATGAATGCCAAGGCCAGACTGTCTGGATTGAAACTTATATCCACTATTTTTAAAGTACTTAAATTACTTAATTTCTCTGTGCTTAAGTTTTCCTCTCTGTATAAATGGGAATATGATAGAACTTATAGAATTTTTGTGAGGGTTAAATTAGTTAATACAAGTAAAACATTAAAACAATGTGGCGCATAATAAACACTCAATGTTAGCAGTTTTTCCTACATGTCAGCACTGTTTAGGTATTGATATACAAGAATAGACAAATTTACTGTCATATTGGTGGAGGGATTTAAATGTTGCTTTTACTAATCAAGAGAGCAAGCAGACAAAAAAATCAGAATGAGTATAGAGGTCTTCAACATGGTTATTAAAATTACTATAATGCACGTGTAAAGAATGCTGTTTCTAACCAACTGTAAAACAACAACCAATGTCATTTTCCTACTGTAGAGGGAAACGAACCACAAGAGAGTCAACAATAGAGAACGAACTGAGGGTTGATGAAGGGTGGTGGATGGGTGATATGTATTAAGGACAGCACTTGTGATGATCACTTGGGTGTTGTGTGTAAGTGATAAATCACTGAATTCTACTCCTGAAACCAATGTTGCACTCTATGTTAACTAACTAAATAAAAAAAGAACACATGGAACATTTGCAAAATTGACTAAAAAAATTCTCAAATATTAAAAAATGAAATCATATAGATTGTAATTTCTATTCACAATGCATTCAGGCTAGAAGTTAACATAAGAGATAAATAGAATATTCCCCATGTAATTAGAAATTTTAAAATATACTTCAGATTAACCTGTAAATCAAAAAAGAGTCATAATTAAAACCAGAAAATAATCATGAAGTACTATGTATCAAAATTTGGAATGCTCTTTAAGATCAGTTAAAGTTTTACATGTATATTTTAGGAAAGAAAACCTGAAAACTGATGAGTTATTATTTTAGGAAATTAGGAAAAAACAAAATAGAAGACACCAGCCAAGGGCTAGCCCTATTCATGTTAACTTTTTCCTGCACATTAAGGATGTGAAACTACAAAAGCTTCAGTATACTGCAGGACAGTTATTTGGTATACTTTGGGAAAAGTTTGGCATTAGATAGTTAAAGTTATCCCTGCATTTCCTCTCCTAGATTTATGCTATATATATTTATAGAAACTGCTGTATACACTTGTGTTTCATGAGACATATGTAAGAATGTTTATAGTCTCGGGCACCTGGGTGGCTCAGTCGGTTAAGCATCTAACTTTGGCTCAGGTCATGATCTCAAGATTCTCTCTGCCCTTTCCCTGCTTGCTCTCTCTCTTTCTGTCTCTCAAAAATAAATAAACATTAAAAAAAAAAGTAATGTTCATAGCTCACTATAACTGTCCAAAACTATAGAATAGCAGGGGTGCGTAGGTGGCTTAGGTGGAAGAGCATGCAACTCTTGATCTTGGGGTTGTGAGTTTGAGCCCCATGTTAGGTGTAGAGATTACTAAAAAAATAAATAAAAAATCATGCTACAAAGTTATAGAATGGTTAAATTATGGTGTGTTATTACAGTAGGATAGTATAATACAATAGACTAAAACAACTGAAAATTAATAGCTACATGCATTGATAATAAATAAATCTCATAAATTCAATTTCATTCAAAAGAGGGATGACACAGAAGACACCATTCAAAATGTTCCCTTTTACGTGAATTTCCAAAACAGACAAAACTTAAGTATATTGTTTAGGGGAACACAAATAAGGTTGGCAAGACTATATAATACACTATTCCATACATACTATAGTAGGTGTTCAGCAAATATTTGATGAATAATAATAATAATAATGATAATAATAGTTTTGATCTCTGAAATAAATGGTAAGTACTGATTTAAAAAGAAAAGTCTAGGTTTTATTATATTTTGTAGGAATATGGAAGGAAATGACAGCTTGTGTTTATAAAGTTTCTTCTGACTAGACAAGAAACCCCTTTTCAGACTTGTATATTGAATATAAATAGCTAAAATATGAAAAATAATCAAACATCTGTATACTAAACAAACATACATTAAACCAGCATGTATGTTGTGAATTCCAAAAGAAATATTTGTAAACCAAAGGGTTCATTTATTTATACTGAACTTATCCTTCCAATGATTTTTGTCAGAATCCACTAGAATGTACATTATCTTCAGTAACTTAATCATCAAGTTTATCACTGTTCTTTCAGATAAACTTTCTTTTTTGGCTTTATTATTGTATCTAATTTTTAAAAATAGCCAATGTGTATTTTTTGAAATTCCCATTGTAAATGCTGCCTGTGGCTATTAGGATGGATGGCTTAACAAGATCACTTACATGCTTTATCAGTATTTATACTTTAATTAATGTTCCAGAGCACCTGGCTGGCTTAGTTTATAAAGCATGTGACTCTTGATCTCGGGGTCAGGAGTTCCAGCCCTACAATGGACATAGATATTACTTAAAAAAATAAATAAATAAAATAAAATAATGTTTGAAACTGCTTAAGTCCTCTCCAAGAAAAGCAGTGATTTTTTTTTTTTTTTTTTTTTTTTTTTTTTTGTCTCAAATTCTGTTTACAGTCACAAGTTTAAAGCAGAGATACCAAACTTAAATGCTTGTAGTGGCCCCTGAGGTAATAAATGAAAGGACCAGGATGGGAACTGTGGCAAATCTGGAGCACAGAGTCCTCCTTGTCTAAACAGAGCAACTCCTACTCAACTCCATCTGTTTGTTGCCACAAGGGAATGTGGTGCCAAATACTCATTTTTTTTCTCAATATGTCATCTATTTGGCAATTAATTTAGAAATGTTGAACACTGCAAGTGATCCAAAACAAGTATGTGGGCAGGATCTAGTTGTTAGGCTGTTAGTTTGCAAACAACTTTAAAGGATAGATACTTTTGGTGAAATAATGTATTGGTTTTTATTGTGTTTTACCTATAGTCGACAGAGGTACGTTCTTGGAGACACAGCAATGCAGAAGATGGCCAAGTCCCATGTTTTCTTAAGTGGTATGGGTGGTCTTGGTTTGGAAATTGGTAAGTAGTATTTTTATTCATAATTTTATATTACACTTTGAGCAACATAAGTTAAAGAATTTAATTTCTTCCCCTTGTACTATTTCCTATAAAGGGAATTCGATCCAACACCTTGAAAAGATTGTTTTGGTTCTTTCAGCAACATTGTTTCATAATACTGCTATATTCTTCTGAAAGGAATCAGTAATGACTCTCTTGTTTCTCTTTGTGATGTTAATAGCAATTAATGATCATTTCTGTATCCTTACTTATGATAGAGTGCATACACACATATATTTGTAACAACATGTCTAGAATAATACTATAAAATTTTAAGAGTGATTACTTCTGTGTGGTATGGTTTTAGAAAATTTAATTTTTTCCTTTTTGTTCATCTGTATTTTTTAAGGAACTTATACTTTGGTAGTAAAAAAAAAAAAAAAAGTTAAATTCTCCAGTTAAAGATGTGTCCAAGCTCCGTGAAGAGTATCTAAAATACATTCCTAATATTAAGCTATTCTTTTTCTTTTTTTTTCCCCTTTATAGCAAAGAATCTTGTTCTTGCAGGAATTAAGGTAAGTGAGTAAATGTCCTTGGTTAGAATAATTGTGATTTTTTTTTCCATCCTCAGTAGTGGTAATATTACTTACATTTTGGCTTAGTTTTTGCATCTTCATTTAGTGGCAAAACTTTTTTTTTGTTAAGTTTATTTATTTTGAGAGAGAGAGTGAGCAACCAGCAAAGAGAGAGAGACAGAGAATCCAAAGCAGGCTCTACACTGTCAGCACAGAGCCTGACATGGGGCTCAATCCCACAAATCATAAGATCATGACCTCAGCTGAAACCAAGAATAGGTCACTTAACTGACTGAGCCACTCAGGTGCCCCAGCAGCAAAATTGTTTTAGTGTTGTATTTTTTTCTTTAAAAAAAAAAGATATTCTAGAAAATTCCAAAATTTTATGAAAATGGAATTTTTTTTTAAGTTTGTTTATTTTTTGAGAGAGCAGGAGCCAGGGAAGGGCAGAGAGAGTGGGAGAAAGAGAATCCCAAGCAGGTTCTGCACTATCAGCAGAGAGCCTGACACAGGGCTTGAATTCACAAACGGTGAGATCATGACCCGAGATGAAATCAAGAGTTGGACGCTTAACAGACTGAGCCACTCAGGCATCCCCAAAATAGCATAGTTTTAACAAAACCCCATGTACACATCATGCAGCTGCAATTGGCATGCTTGTAGACAGATTTGTTCCATGTATCTCCTTCCCATTCCTCATGGCTCCCCAGCCACCAAATTATTTTGATATAATACTCAGACATCCTATTATATCATTCTTAAATATTTTAGTATATAATTCTAAAATATAAGGGTACCTTTTGAAAGCATAACCACAAAGCCATTTTTGCACCTTAAAATGTAACCGTTTTGTTAATATCATTGTCTTAGTTATCTATTGCTGAAAACAAATTACCCCAAAACTTGGCAACTTAACAACACTTATCTCAGGGTCAAGAATTGCGTGCAACTTAGCTGGTTCCTCTGTTTGAGGGTCTTTCATGAGGCTCTAATCATGACATTGGCAGGGCTGCAGTCATCTCCAGGCTAGGGGAATAATCTGCTTCCCAAGCTTGCTCGCATGATTGACAGGATTCAGTAGCAAGGTCATTCCACTTCACGTTCCCATCTCAGTTCCCTGCTGGCTCTTGGTTGGAGATCACCCTCAGTTCCTTGACATGTGATCCTCTCCATTAGGCAGCTCACAATATGGCAGTTTGCTTCATCAGAGTAAGCTAAACAAGATGACTAGAAAGGAAGTGTACTAGCAAAACAAACCAGTCTTTTGCAACCTAATCTCAGAAGTGACATTTCATTATCTATGCTTATTTGCTAAAAGCAAGTAGTTTCACTAGTTTACAAATGTATGGAAAAGGAATTATGCAAAGGCCTGAGTACCAGGAACTGGGAATCATTAGGGCCATCTTACAAGCCTATCTATATCAGTTATCAAATATCTAGTTAGAGTTCAAATTTTCCCAAATGTACGAAAATTTTTTTTTTGGTTTGTTCTAATTAGGATCCAAGTAAAGTCCACATACTGAATTTGATTTCTTTTAATCTATATAGTTCCCTTCCCTGATATTTATTTACCCTTACAATGCACTTGTAACTAACAACAGGTCATTTACTACATGTACCTCTACCCTTGTATTTCATATAAACTGGTACAGAGATTTCCTGTAAACTGAATCCAGAGATTCAGGTTCAGATTTGATTGTTTTGGCACTACTGTTTCACAGATGATTTTATATTTTTCTCATCAAGAGGAAATCATAATCTGTTGTCCTTGTTTTGATTATTACTGATAATAATGATCATTGCCTAGATTCATTATTTTATTAGGGATAATGATATTCTAATTCTGTCCTTTTTGATTTATTAGCTGGAATAATTTAGAAAGACAATTCTCCATTCACATATTTGGTTTCACTAAAGTATAGTTTGCACTTGTACAAAAGGCAAGATAAATACTTGTTGGTTTTTTTTCAGCCTTTATTTACCAGTTTTCAAAATCAGTGGTTTCCCTATCATCCACTAACAGTGACTAGTGAACTTGTGTGGCTTGTTTGTACCTGAACGTCATAATAAACTCATGAATTTAAACATACATGATTTGTTTTGATCTAGTGTAGTTGTTATTCTCATTTATGCTTAAATTGTTTCATCTTTGCTTGTTAGGATCTTCTTCAACTTCTTGAGTCCTTTTGACCTAACCCCAGTGGTCTTTGTCACTAATGATGAAGTCTTTTCAGTGGACGGATCTAGAACATTCATCCTGAGTGAACACTGAAATATCTGAGTTTCAAGTTTAGGACCACAGCATATCTACTTCTTTGATTTTATGATTTTGTATCTTTATCTCTTACTGTAAGGGTTTGAGTCTTAATGACATGAACCTGATTACATACTTGCTTTATCCTATGTTACACCTATTTATGATATAGATTCAGCATAACAGTTCTAATATTATTAATAGCAATATAATTATTGAAAACCATTTATGATTTATTATTTTTTTTAATACTTATCTTTTGGGAGAGCACAAGCAGAGGAGGGGCAGAGAGAAGGGGACAGAGGATCTGAAGCAGGATCTGTGCTGACAGGCTAACAGCAGTGAGCCCAATGTGGGGCTTAAACTCACGAACTGTGAGATCATGACCTGAGCCAAAGTCGGATGCTCAACTGACTGAGTTATCCAGGTGCCCCACTTTATTTTATTTTTAAAATTGTATTTATTTTTTGAGAGAGAGAGGGCATGAGCAGGGGAGGGTCAGAGAGAGAGGAGTACAGAAGATCCCAAGAGGACTCTGGGCTGACAGGCTGATAGCAGCAGACCCGCTACGGGGCTCAAACTCATGAACCACGAGATCATGGCCTGAGCCAAAGTCAGATGCTCAACCCACTGAGCTACCCAGACAGCCCTAATTTTTTCTTTTTCATCCTTAGGATATATCCTGTCTAGATTTGGCAGGCAAATTAACTACTTTTTAAAGTCACTTTAAATAATTCCTTTGGGTAGTTTTGCAACATATTCAGTAGATAGTTTTCTCCATTCATTTTGCTCTGGATTTCTGGGGATCACGTTTAAATTTAATTAAATTTTACTATTATGAGACTTATATAATTCAAAGCAGAATTTATAGGGGCACCTGGGTGGCTTAGTCGGTTGAATGTCTAACTTCGGCTCAGGTCATGATCTTGTGGTTCATGGGTTCGAGCCCCACGTCGGGCTATGTTCTGACAGCTCAGAGCCTGGAGCCTACTTCAGATTCTGTATCTCCCTCTCTCTCTGCCCCTACCCCACTTGCACTCTGTCTCTCTCTCCCAAAAAATAAACATTTTTTTAAAAAGTAGAATTTATAAAACAAGCTTTATTCAGGTAAGGCTACCTTCTCTTTACCCTATTCCCTCCTTCCCTTATTAGGTCACCCCCTTTTTTTCATGTTTTGAAATATAAGCAAATACATGCATACAAATATGCAAATCTGTATATATTTGTGTATACAAATTTACTCTCAGCTGCCTCTCTTAAATAAAGTGCCATACTTTCTTCCACCTTGCTCTTTATCACTTAACAGCATATCCTGGGATTATTCCTTAATGATAAATATATATGTTTCATTTTTTTATAGCTGTACAGGTATACATTGCATGGATGTATATTATTATACCCAATTCCTTACTTGTAGACATTTTAATTATTTTCAGTCTTTTTCTATTACAAGTAGTGCTGCAGTTAATACTTTTGTACGTATATCATTTTTAATCTTTCCCAGTGTGCCTTTATGATAGATTCTTAAAAGCGGAATTGTTATGTCCAAGGATAGAAGCACATGTTATTTCACTAGAGATTACCAAGTTCTTTTCCATTGAGGTTATGCTATTTTACATTCTCACCAATAACATATAAGAATGCCTGATTCATGTCACTCTCCAGTAGAGTATATTGTCAAACTTTTGGATTGATGCCATTCTAATAAATGAGAAAACTATTTCATTCTTGA
Organism: Neofelis nebulosa; assembly: GCF_028018385.1. NCBI lineage: Eukaryota > Metazoa > Chordata > Mammalia > Carnivora > Felidae > Neofelis > Neofelis nebulosa. The sequence continues at coordinate 151,760,025 of NC_080784.1, forward strand.
GTAGAGTTGAACATTCCTAAATATTTTAAAGGGCCATATGCATTTCTTTTTCAGTATTCTCCATGTTCATATACTTTGCCCCTTTTTCTGTAAGATATGTCCTCTGATATAAGTTGAAAATATTCTTTCCAAATGTTGTTATCTTTTTTTACTTAGAACATGGAGCATTTGGAAATGTTTGTTTATGTGAATTCTTTTGATTGTATTTTAATACAACATGCTACTTTCCTAAATTGAAATTCTCATATGGTTTAAAGTAGTTTTTCCATTAATTTTCCTGGGTTTCCAGATGTATATGGTCATATCTGTGAATGAATCCAGCTTTAGATCCTTTCTAATTCTTAAGCTTCCTATTCCTCTCTATGTCTAATTACACTGGATAATACTTCTGATACAATGTAAATGAAATTGGAGATAGTGAGCATCCTTGTCTTATCCCTGACTTTAACAGATTTTTCTCTTTTTTGAAGGCACTTACCATTCATGATACAGAAAAATGCCAAGCATGGGATCTAGGAGCCAACTTCTTTCTCTGTGAAGATGATGTTGTTAATATGAGAAACAGGTGAAGATGAGATCTTTTGATGTTTTATCATAGAATTTTTTTTTTACTCTCACAATTACATAGGGTATTTTCTGTGCCTAAAACACTAACTCATTGATAGTTGTTTGACTCATCCCCATAACACATCACCATAGATAAATAAGTATTAACATATACTTATTTAATTATTTAGATTTGTGAAAATTTTAATACACTCACATTGCTACCTAGAAGTGAATTTTAAGATTGTTAAAGGTCTTTATTATTGCTTTATTCTTAAAAAGCTTGAAGAGGTTGGAACTAGGGTACACTTTGAGATTGTGTGGCTTACTATGGAATGTGACAGTATACTACATTTCAAGAGTGCGTAGTTGTCTATAAAAATAAGTAAGCCTTAGCTTCTTTCTTCCTCTACAGTTTGTTAAATTTCCATTGAAATTTTCTAACATTCAGGTTTCTCTGATGTTGTCAAAGTGTCCAGGTATGAGGGATTGAATATATTGAATGAAAGAGTAGTAAAAGTCCTTTTTTTTTTTTTAGGGCTGAAGCTGTACTTCAACATATTGCAGAACTCAATCCTTACGTTCATGTCACATCATCTTCTATTCCTTTAAATGAAACCACAGATCTCTCCTTCTTAGATAAATACCAGGTTGGTATTCTATTTTATGTTAGTTTATATATATATATATATATAGTTGTAAGTATTATCGTAGTGTAACTAATTAAACCTAGTCTGTTGAGCAGAGCAAAAAATTGCAGGTCAAAATACTTCCTTTAGAATACCTTTCAAATGCTCCATTTTAGGGAAAGGGCCTGAGATACTGACAAAGCCATTATATCAGTCAGCTACTTTCACAGTTATGTGCATAAAAACTACCCAAAATTCAGTGGTTTATAGCAACATGTATTTATTTCTTTATCCTCCATCTGCATGTCATTTGGAGTTCAGCTGTTCTAGGCTGACCTTGAACTGTAGAGCCTGGGTTTTTCTCCATATGCCTCTCTTCTGGGACCAGGAGGCTACCAAGGACATGGTGTCATACCAATAAAAGAAGTGTAAAGGGGCAAGTCCAACTATCCAAGCACACTTCAATCTTCCATTCATGTTACTTCTATTTATATTTCATTAGTCAAAGCAAGTCACATGGTCAAGACCAAAGTTGAGCAGGAAGGTATACTCTGCTCTTATGAAGGCCATGGCAAAGGATGATATATAAGCTGATGATATATAATCAGTATATAATCTGCTGGCAGAAGTAAAATATGTGGATCAACATTCAGTCTGCTTTAGTTAAGGTTAACTTTAGTTAACAACAATTCTCTCTTTCTCAAAATAAAGTTTTTAAAAAAAGAAAAAGGCTGCTTGGGTGACTCAGTCAGTTCTAAGTGTCTGACTCTTGATTTCAGCTTAGGTCATGATCCCATGGTTCATGGTATCAAGCCCCGTATCAAGCTGTCTGCTGGCAGCATGGAGCCTGCTTGAGATTCTTCTCTCTCTCTCTCATTCTCCCTCCCTCCCTCCCTCCCTCCCTCCCTCCCCCCCCCTCCTCCCCTTCCCGTTCTCTCTCTTTCTCTCTCAAAATAAATGAATAAACTTTAAAAACAACAACATTTCCTAGCACCTTAGATGTTTCAAAAGCAACTAGGTTGACCCTGATTTTCTGTGATTAAATTATGATGTTGCCCTTTGGGGAAGAACACTCCTGTGTTTCACCTCTACTCAGTACTTTTCACACTGTGTGACCATATGTGTGTGGGTTTTTCCCCCAAACCAAGCATTTCTCCAAACTCCTTGGACACCTTCAGTGTCCTACAGTTCAATTCAGTTTTGACACTATCTACCTGGAGAAGATAGCTTCGGATCCCACAAGTTAAGGATTCATTCCCACAAGAGCCCCTCTCTGTCCACTTCCTGACATCAGTCACAAATCCAGGTTGTTACCTGTTCCTCTGAGGGCTGGCTATAAATCAGAGGTTTCCATGTCCCTCTCTTAGGGTCCAATTAATTTGTCAGAGTGGCTCACAGAACACAGGAAGACCGTTTACTTATTAGATTACTGGTTTATTATAAAAGCTGTAACAAAGGAACAGTCAGATGGAAGAGATGCATAAGGCAATGAATGGAAAAGGGGGGCTGAGCTTCCATGCCCTTTCCAAGTATGCCATGTTCCTGGCATGAATCTGGAAGCTCTCTGAGCCCATAGTTGAGGTTTTCATGAAGGCTTCATTATGGAAGCATGAATGATTAAATGATTGGCCTTTGGTGATTAAGTCAGTCTCCAGCCCCTCTCTCCCTGGAGGTCTAAGAGGGCTGAAAGTTCTCACTCACAAATCACAAGGTTCGTTCCCCTGGCAATCAGCTCCCATTCTTAGGGGGCCTCAAAGTTATTTCATTAATCTAAACTCAGGTGTGGGTAAAAGAGGCTTGTTATGAATAACAAAAGACATCATTATTTAACCTTTATCACTCTGGAGCTCTTTCAGGATCTGGGATAAAACTAAATACATAATGAAAAATGTCTCTATAGCTCTTCTATAGGAAATTGCAAGAGTTTTTGGGAGCTATGTGTCAGGAACCTTGGATAATGACCAAAAGGTATATTTATTATTATTATGTCACACCAATTTGAAAACCAGTGTAAACTTCTGTTCTGGACTAGATAACTTGAAATCCATCTTCTACAAAGATGTGTAATAGACTTCTTACGTAGATTTATGTAATAGACTTCCTTTTATGTTTTTATTTTTTATTGAGGTATAATTAACACACACACAGTGTTAGGTTAATTTCAGGTATCCAGTGTAATGAATGAACAGTTTTGTGCATTACTCAGTATTCACCATGATAAGTGTAGTCGCCATCTATCACCAAGCAATGTTATTAAACTATTTTAACTATATTCCCAATGCTGTATTTGTCATCTTTGTGACTTACTTATTTTGTAACTGGAAGTTTGTACCTCTTAATCCTATTTACCTATTTCACTAGTCCCTCTACCATCTCCCCTCTGGCAACCACCATTTTGTTCTCTCTGTTTAGAAGTCTGGGTTTTTTTTATTTCTTTGTTAATTTGTTTTATATTCCAACTGCAAGTGAAATCATATAGTATTTTTCTTTGACTTCTTTCATTTAGCATAATACTATGTAGGTCCATCCATGTTGTTGCAAATGGCAAGATCTTATTTTGTTTTTATGACTGAGTAATATTCCATCACATGTAAATACTACATCTTCTTTATCCATTTATCTGTTGATGGACACTTGGGTTGCTTCCATATCTTGGTTAATATAAATAATGCTGCAGTAAACAGGAGTTCATATATTTTTTTCAAACTAGCATTTTTGTTTTCTTTGGGTAAATACTCTGTAGTGGAATTATTGGATCATATGGTATTTCTATTTTCAATTTTTGAGGAACTTCCATACTGTTTTTCACAGTGGTTGCACCAATTCGTGTTCCCACCATGCATTCCCCTGCTCTGATACAGAGCATCAGCCGTTAGATGATGACCTGAGCCAAAGTCAGATGCTTAACCAACTGAACCACCCAGGCACCCCGATTCTACCCATTTTTGACAAATATGATGAAATACCTCGTTGTGGTTTTCATTTGCATTTCCCTGATGTTGAGTGATGTTGAGCATCTTTTCATGTGTCTGTTGGCTATCTGATGTGTTTGAAAAATGTCTGTTCAGGTCCTCTGCTCGGTTTTTGATCAGATTATTTGGGATTTTGGTGTTGCATTGTATAAATTCTTTGCAAACTTTGCATATGAGCACTTTATCAGATACATCATTTGCAAATATCTTCTATTTAGTAGATTGCCTTTTCATTTTGTTGATAGTTACCTTCACTGTGCAAAAACTTTTTATTTTGTTATGGTCTCAATAATTTATTTTTGCTTTTGTTTCCCTTGCCCAAGGTGACATATCTAGAAAAATGTTGCTGTGGTAAATATCAGAGAGATTACTGCCTTGTTCTCTTCCAGGATTTTCATGGTTTCAGGTTTCATATTTAGATCTTTATCCATTTTGAGTTTATTTTTGTGTGTGGTGTAAGAAAGTGGTCCAGTTTGATTCTTTCATATGTAGCTGTCCAGTTTTCCCAGCACCATTTGTGGAAAACTATCTTTTCCCCACTGTACATTCTTGCCTCCTTTGTTGCAGATTAATTGACCATATAAGCATGGGTTTATTTCTGGGATCTCTATTCTGTTTCATTGATCTGTGTGTGTCCATACTGTTTTGACTCTACAGCTTTGTAGTATATCTTGAAATCTGGGATTGTGATACCTCTAGCTTTGTTCTTTCTAAAGATTGCTTTAGCTATTTGGGGTCTTTTGTAGTTATATACAAATTTTAGTATTATTTGTTGTAGTTCTGTGAAAAATGCTGTTGGTATTTTGATAGGGATTACATTGAATCTCTAGATTGCTTTGGATAGTATGGACTTTGTAGCAATATTAATTCTTCTAATCCATGAGGATGGAATATCTTTCCATTGGTTGTATTGTGTCTTTAATTTCTTTCATCGGTGTTTCAGAGTTTTGAGAGTAAAGGTATTTTACCTCCTTGGTTAATTTTATTCTTAGGTATTTTATTATTTTTGGTGCAATTGTAAATAGGATTGCTTTCTTAATTTCTCTTTCTGGTACTTTATATTGATGTATAAAACGAGATTTCTGTATATTAATTTTGTAACCTGTAATTTTAATGAATTCATTTATCAGTTCTAGTAGTTTTTTTGGTGGACTCTTTAAGGTTTTCTGTTTATAGTATCATGTCATCTGCAAATAGACTGCTTTACCTCTTCCTTACCAGTTTGACTGCCTTTTCTTTTTCTTGTATGATAACTGCACCTAAGACTTCCAGTGCTATTTTGAATAAAAGTGGTAAGAGTGGGCATGCTTGACTTATTCCTGATCTTAAAGGGAGAGCTCTCAGTTTTCACCATTGAGTAAAAAATATTAGCTGTGGGTTTTTTATATATGGCCTTTGTTATGTTTAGGTATTTTGCTTGTTAACCTACTTTGTTCAGAGTTTTCATTCACGAGTGGACATTGTACTTTGTCGGAAGCTTTTTCTTCATCTGTTGAGATTGAGATGATCATATGGTTTTTATTCTTTCTCTTGTTAATTATCATTTATAATTTTGATCGATTTATAAATATTGAACCCTACCCTTGCTTCCCTAGAATAAATCCCGACTGATCATGGTAGAACGGGTTTTTTAAGGTATTGTTGAATTCAGTTTACTAATAATATTTTCTTACAGATTTTTGTATCTGTGTTTCTCAGAGATTTTGGACTATAGTTTTGTCTTTTTATTTGTAGTTTTTTTTATCTGGTTTAGAATCAGAGTAATGCTGGCCTTATAGAATGAATTTCAGTTTTCCTTCCTCTTCTATTTTTGGAATAGTTTAAGAATAGGTATTAACTCTTCTTTAAATGTTTGGTAGACTTTGCCTGTGAATCCATCTGGTCCTGGCCTTTGTTTTCTGGGAGTTTTTTGATTACTGATTTGATTTTTGATAGACTTTTTAAAAATTTTAATGTTTATTTTTGAGAGAGAGACAGACAGAGGGCAAGCAGGGGATGGGCAGAGAGAGAGGGAGACACAGAATCTAAAGCAAGCTTCAGGCTCTGAGCTGTCAACACAGAGTCCAATGTGAGACTTGAACCCACGAGCTAGGAGTTCATGACCAGAGCTGAAGACGGACACTTAACTGACTGAGCCACCCATGTGCCCCTGATAGACGTCTTTTAAATGAGTAGCTGAGCTCAAAATAAAATGCTCAGAGACCAAAAATAAATAGGTAGCTAAAAGAAGAGGAGTGAACTATTTATTTGCTGTGGTCACTTTCACATTGGAGTTGCTGATCTCAGTAACCCCATTTCTTAGGAATTAGTGGTAACACAGAAACCGAAGATCCCAAGTAGGTTTACATGAGATAGAGAAATGGAATTGAGACCTATCCCCTTTTTGTAAAGTTAGAACCTCAGAGAACTACACCCTCAGTGAAAGGTGGATGAGAACAGTCTTTGCACCTCAGAACAAGATTGCCTGTTTTTTCTTGAGCTCTGGATGAAAAAATAATGATCTCCTCTGGGAATTCACAACCATATGCCTATTCTCACCCAGGTTTGGAGATAAACTTTATAATTCTTTGTAATCTAAAATTTCCCAAGCTGGGAATTCAAAACATAAATAGTACTAAGCTACTGTCAATATCCTGGAATGCCAGACAGAAAGAAAACTAAACAACTACAGAGAAATCTATGTTCAACTAAGCCATAGTATATTCCAGTATATGGAGCCTCTTTGAAGATGAGTTCAGAGTACAAAATAGCAAGACAGGCAGTTCAATGTGATGAAAGGTCAATGGATATAACAAATAATAGAATTAACCTCCAGGAATTTCAGATAATAGAATTTTCAGATAGGGACTAAAAAACATAGATGTCCAAATTGAATTTTAAAAGAAGGAACTAAATATACAATATGGAAATAATTAAAAAGAATCAGGCAGATGTGATAAAGAACCAGTCGAATTTTTAGAAACGAAAATATTGTCTTAAAAATTAAAACTCAGTGAATAGATTAAACAGTGGATAGATACAACTAGTGTAAGAATTAGTGAATTGAAAGAGCTGAGATTACTGAGACTACAACCTTTAGAAATTAAAGTATGAAAGAGAAATTAAAAGAAATACAAGCTTAAGTGAAAAGGTTCAATTCATGAGATTAAATTTCTGAAAGAACATTAGGAAAGGTCAATATTCCAAAAAAAATTATGGCTGAGAATTTGTGATGAAACACAAATTAGATTCAGTGTATGCTAAGTCTAAGATGTGATTTTACTGTATTTACAAACTTACTAAGTCAGCCTGTTACTGTTCTTTGGTTGCTGACAGAAAACATGAGATTCCTGAGTCAGAGACTTTATTTCTCTGAGTATGGAAGAAGTGTGAGTATTGTATTTGCCTTATTTCCTCTTGCCTTTCCCCAAAACCCACTAGTGTAGTGTAGAGGACTCAGTGGATGCCTGCACATGTAATGGGCTCCTTTTGATAAAAGGAACACTGAGCTTGGAAAACCTGTGCTTTTATAGCAAGCAATTAACAGGCTTGTTCTTTGTTCCAGAGGGAAACATTACCTCATTCCTCCAGCTTGCACAAAGCAAATATAATCCTGAGAAATGGCCCAAGAATAGTTAAGATCCTTGGATTCATAGCATACCCAGTTGAGACATGTATAAAAAGTAAGAGACCCATGGAGGAGAAATCAATCTTGCAGGAAGCACACCGTATTCTGAGCTAGGTAAATAAGAATAAATCCACAACTGGATATTTGTAGTGAAAAAAAGTTATCCAATTCATGGAAACTACCAGCAAGGAAAACTCTGGACTGAGAGTCTAGTTCTACTTTTGCCACTTGATAGGTAGATGAATGACCTTAGGAAAGTTTTTTACCTTTATGAGTTTAAGTTGCTTATGTTAAAATATGATTATAAAAGCACTCTACTTATCTTACAGGGTGATGATAAAAAGTTAAGCATTGAGAACTATAATTTGCTATTTTAAATAACAGCACTTGGTAGTTTTACTAATGACACTGTCATAAAGCAAAAGTTGTTATATTGTGCATCTGAAGTAAAAGCTCAGCCAACTAGTGTATCTCTTTAAAAATATAATCTTTACTCCTTTAAGCTAGCATTTAATTAATATTCTGAAGACTAGGTTAGTATTCCCATGGCAATAACAGATCAAACAAAATCTCCAGCCATTTAGAGTACAAAAATACCACATATGATATTAAGGTTTGCTTCTTATGTAAATCCTATGATAGTAATTGAATTTAATATGGGCAGGTTTGGGGCGCCTGGGTGGCTCAGTCGGTTAAACGTCCGACTTCGGCTCAGGTCACGATCTCGCGGTCCGTGAGTTCGAGCCCTGCGTCAGGCTCTGGGCTGATGGCCCAGAGCCTGGAGCCTGCTTCCGATTCTGTGTCTCCCTCTCTCTCTGCCCCTCCCCCGTTCATGCTCTGTCTCTCTCTCTGTTTCAAAAATAAATAAACGTTAAAAAAAAAAAAAATTAATATGGGCAGGTTTTCCTCTGTATATGTTATTTTTACTTTTGCTATTCCATGACTCTGAAGGTTTTAACCTTAGAATGGAATACATTGGGAAAGTATTTTTTTTTTTACAAGGAAAACAATGTGTTTTTAGCATAACGCAAACTGTGACATGCTTCTGACTTAGGAGTGTATTTTACCAAACTAGTTGTTTATTTTCTAATATTTAATGTCTTATATTCTTCCTAACAGTGTGTAGTATTGACTGAGATCAAACTTCCGTTGCAGAAGAAGATCAATAACTTTTGCCGTTCTCGGTGCCCTCCAATTAAGGTAATAATATTACTTAATACTGACATGTAGTTAAGCAAAGAAAGAACACCTTCACTGTTAAAATTTATAGCTTTTCAGTAGGTTATGTAAGAAGTTCTTATGTACACGAGGACAATCACAGTAATATTTTTCTCTTTAATTTTGGCATTATTCATTTCCTGTTTTTAAAACCAAGATCTAAATTTGGCTTATAGCAAATTGCCAAAACTGAGGAAGAATAAAGATGGGAATGGTAAGGATGGTAAATATTGAATTCATCATTTAACTTTAAATATGGTGTAATGGTGGTTTCCAAGAGGTTCATTGGTTCTTACAACAAATATTCATTGAGCATCTTCTCCAAATACAATTCTAGGCACTAGTAATACATTAGTGAATAGGACATACAAATTTTCCTACTCATGAAAATTACCATCCAGTAAGGAAGATATTTAATTAAAAAGCAAATAAATAACATAGTTTCAAGTCCTATGAAGAAAATAGCTAGGTAAAGAATATAATGTCTGCATGATGTTGGGGTGGGGATCAGTGCTGGTTCTCTTAAATTGAAGGTCAGGGAACTCCTCTGAGGAGATAACGTTTGAATAGAACCCTGAATAATGGGAGAGAGCCAGCTATGGAAAGAGCATTCAAAGCATGAAGAACATCAAGTGTAGACTTGAAAGTATAAAAAAATTCGCTTGGTGTGTTTACAAACAGCAAGAAGCAAGCAAGACCAGAATGGGATTTGGGTAAAGAGGAGAGAGTAGTATGAGTAAAAGTTACCAGGGGATTATGTTCAGAGAAGTAATTAGAGGGCCATAACTTACATAACTTTGAGGATAGCTGAGTTTTAATCCCATGGGTTTTGACTTGATTTATATATACAGTGTGTGTATTTGTGTGTGTGTGTGTGTGTGTACATAGGAGAGAGAGAGTATGAGACAACACACCGAAGCAGGGGAGGGGGCAGAGGGAGAGAATCTTAAGCAGACTCCATGCTCAGTACAGAGCCCAACATGGGGCTTAATCTCAACAGCCATGAGATCATGACCTGAGCTGAAATCAAGAGTTGGATGCTTAACCACCTGAGTCACCCAGGCATCCCTGATCTGATTTATATTTTTAAAAGATCACTCTGGATGTGCTGTAGGGAAAATAGTCTAAAGCAGTAGTTTTCAAAGTATGGTCGAAGGATACTGAATATTCTTGAGATCTTTTCATGGGATCTTCAAAGTCAAACTATTTTCATAATATTACTAAAATGTTATTTGTTTTTTTTTACTCTGATTCTCTTATGGGGTGCAGTGGAGTTTCCAGAGTCTATCTAGATGATATGCAGTAGATATTATAGCTCTGATAGCTAATGAAATGTATGTGTGTATTCTTAACATTTTAAATGTTTCTCAGTTTTAATTTCTAACACAGCAAATACCAATAGGTATAACCCAGATAAATAGAAGTTCTTTCAGTCCTCAATAATTTTTAAGAATGTGAAGGAATTGGGGTGCCTGGATGGCTCAGTCAGTGTCCAACTCTTGATTTTAGCTCAGGTCATGATCTCACAGTCATGACATTGAACCCCATGTCAGGCTCCACACTGAATGTGGAGCCTACTTGGGATTCTCTCTTTCCCTCTCTGTCTGCTCCTCCCCTGCATGTGTGCATGTGTGCACACTTTCTCTCAAAATAAATAAATATTTTAAAAAAAGAAGAACATGAAGGAATCACAGAGCCAAACAGAAAGAAAGCCATTGAATTAATAAGAGAGTAGAGGCAACTAGACCAGTTGGAGGATAATGCAGTAATCCAGGTGTGAGATGCTGGTAATTCAAGAGAGGTAGAAATAGAAATTTTGAGAAGTTAATGAATTTGAGATATCTTCTAAAAAAATGGCTTACAACTTACGAATGGATGAATATGAGTTGTGAGGGAAAGAATGATCAAGAATCACTCCTAGATTTTTTCCAGAGTAACTGAGTCATGGTGACATTGGGAAGACCACTAATAAGTTTAGATCAGAAAAATCATAAATTATCCTGTGCAGTTACATACATACCATTAACTCTAACTCCTTTGTGGGGTTATTTGTTCCTTTGAAAAAAGGAAAAAAATCACTTGTTCTTTTGAGATAGGCAGTAAGCCAACTATCATACTCTATTAAATAGTTGTGCTAAAAATTTTTGGATTGTGGTATTTACATAGCATATTTACACTCTGTACATTTGTGCTATGGTTCACAATTTAAACAGATGAATAAGACATAGAATAGTAAAGTTAAAATCCCCGGGCATGGAAGTTTTACAAAATAATTACACTAAGTTATGAACTAAAGTCTTTTGTTTATGTGATTGGTATATGTAATCCTATTTGAAAGTTGTTTTGAAGGGAAATTGTCCTCAAATTTGCAGCTTTTAAACTTAAAAATCATAATGATTATATATATGATTATATATATAATTATATATATGATTATATGATATATATGATTATATACATATATGATTATTATATATATGATTATATATTATATATTAATATATTAATATGATTATTATATGTAATATATTAATATATATTACATATAATAATCATATATATATGATAATGATAATGATATATAATGATATGATATATAATCATATATATATGATAATGGTAATAATAATATATATTATATATGATTGTATATATGATTATATATATGATTATATGATTTTTATATATATGATTATATATATGATTATATATAATATATATCATTTATATATTAAAAAATGCTGTGTGTACCTATTTTAATGGTAAAGGCAATACATGATCCAGTAGGAGGTAGCCTTTTATTAGCTCTTTCATTACTTCATGTAATAGGTGGTATAAATTGTTTTAATGGCTACATTTTTATCTCCACATATGAATAGACTTTAGTTTTTGTTTAAAAAAGTATCACTTTAGGGGCTCCTGGGTGGCTCAGTTGGTTAAGCATCTGACTTCGGCTCAGGTCATGAGCTTGGGGTTTGTGAGCTTGAGCCCCACGGTCAGGCTCTGTACTGACGGCTCGGAGCCTGGAGCTTTCTTCAGATTCTGTCTCCTTCTCTCTCTGCCCCTCCCCCGCTTGCACTCTGTCTCTCTGACTTTCTCAAAAATAAGTAAACATTAAAAAAAATTTTTTTTAAGTATCACTTTACACAGGATCATAGGTGTTACAGAATAAGAATTCTTTACTGTTAACTCAAAATGAAATTAGACACAAAAACATTTTCTTTAGAGATTCTTAGAATGGAGTATATGTGTTACAAAAATCACTTTTAATAAAGGATTAATGATTGTGGTTAAGAATATGATTTTTGGGGCACCTGGGTGGCCCAATCAGTTAAGCAGCCGACTTCAGCTTAGGTCATGATCTCGAGATTCTTGAATTTGAGCCCAGAGCTTGCTTGAGATCCTCTGTCTCCCTCTTTCTCTGCCCCTTCCCCACCCTCCCCACACCAACAAATAAATAAACATTAAAAAAAAAAAAAAAAGAATCTGAGTTTTACCTTCCTTGCTTTGATGCATACTGTCAGTTCCTCAGCTCTTTTTCTATTTGTTGCCTCCATTTTCAACTTTTAGCTCTGTTCTCTTTTCCATTAACTCTACTACTGGTGAATGGATACTTCTTTTTTCTCAAATGAAAAGTAAAAATTCACTGCTCAAACCATTGAACCAAGATACTGGTTTCTTTCTTTCTTTTCTTTTTTTTTTTTTTTTTTGGCAATATTTGTTTTATTGAAGTGGTGTAGAAATGAACCTGCAATATCTCTCAGGTGTGCCTGCAAAACCTAACTGAAGGTTTTTTATTGTTGTTCAACCAAAGCTTACCAAAGTTTCTAATTCTAAGATAGTGGATTTTATACAATTCCAAAATTTTTAATAGTACTTAGTTTTCATCTGAATATAAATATATATACATATTCACTAAGAGAATTTAGAGAATGTAGAAAAGTATAATGAAAAATGTACCTTTAAGCCCATTACCAGAGGTAACAGCTGTTAACATTGTACTGTATATATCCTCTATAATTCTATAAAGACATGTGTACCTTTTTTATTTTTTTGCCACATTAGTATTATATTTATGTGCAGTTGTCTATTCTGTTTTTTCAATTAGTAGTTTTTAATAAAAACAAACTACAGCATGCAAACCTCAAATACTTATAGGTACAATTTACTTAATTTTTTTTTTTTTAATCTAAATCCAAGTTAGTTAACATATAGTGTAGTAATGGTTTCAGGAGTAGAATTTGATGAATTATCACTTATATATAACACCCAGTGCTCCTCCCAACAAGTGCCCTCCTTAATGCCAGTCACCCATTTAGCAACCCTTAGTTCTGTATATTTAAGAATCTCTTATGGTTTGCCTCCCTCCCTGTTTTTATTTTTCCTTCCCTTCTGCTATGTTCATGTTTTGTTTCTTAAATTCCACATGAGCGAAATCATATATTTGTCTTTCTCTGACTGACTTATTTCACTTAGCATAGTACTTGCTAGTTCCATCCACATTGTTGCAAATGGCAATATTTTATTCTTTTTGATCACTGAGTAATATTCCATTGTGTATATATCCTACATCTTTTTTATCCATTCATCAATTAATGAACATTTGGACTTTTTTCATAATTTAGCTATTATCAAAAGATACCAGTTTCTTATGTACTTTGTTGGATTTTTAGGGCAAGGAAAGAATTTCTGTTATTTAAAAATCATAGAATGTACAATGATGACGTGCTGCATTTTTTAATTATATAGCACTAGATACCCAGTCTCAAATACCAATATCCTTGATTCTTGAACCACTTCACAGACAAATAATGTATTCTGTTTGTGATTCACTTTATATCCCAAAGGATAATCTTAATTATAAATAAAGTCATGAAGAGGCTTAAAATACTTGAGGTGGGGTTTTTTCTTTATATAAATAGATAAGCTTGAACTTCTTTTCATCATTTCACAGTTTATCAGTGCAGATGTACATGGAATTTGGTCACGGTTGTTTTGTGATTTTGGTGATGAATTTGAAGTTTCAGATGCAACAGGAGAAGAGCCAAAAGAAATTTTCATTTCAAATATAACGCAAGTATGATTATATATATATATTATTGTATATGTATATGAATGTTTGTTTTAATGAATACATTAAAATGATTTTTATGTATGTATGAGTGGGGTAGGGGCAGAGGGAGGGAGACACAGAATCTGAAACAAGCTCCAGGCTCTGAGTTGTCAGCACAGAGCCCGACTCAGGGCTCTAACTTACAAATCGTGAGATCATGACCTGAGCCGAATTTGGATGCTTAACTGACTGAGCCACCCAGGCACCCCGATGTGAATACATTTTTTAAAGGTGACAATAGCAAAATACTGTAATATGCAATATTTTTCATTTGTTTTATAATATTTTAAGGTAATTCATGAGGGAATGTTTTGTTAATTTCTTGATCATATTATATTAAAACTAAATTTAAGTTAGAATATAAGAGTGTCTGAATTCCTTCTAACATTAATAATCAATAGATCAACATTTGCTTGTGATAAATTTTAATTTTGCTCTGTGTCGTGTTCCTATTGGGCATGAAGTGTGATTCAGTGTTTACTAAACTGTGTTTATTGTGTCAGATTGTAGATGTAGTAAGTATGTCTTAAGTCACCTGGCCCAACACAAGACTGTGGGGAGGATACACAGTTAGGTCACTATAGACAAAAGCTTTTCTAAAATTTTTTATATTTCTAAAACATTTGGAGGAGGAAAAAAAGTATTAGAATTAATTACCCGTAGATCAAAAAGTCTGAACTTTCACGTTCTCTTCAGGTAAGCTTAAGTTTTTTATTCCCTAAAAGAATTGGAGATATCATTGTGATCCAGTTTTCCTAGTTTTTTAAGTCTGAATCATTACTTTTACTTGCATTCTTTCTAATCAGTTTACATTAAAGATCAAAGAAACCAAATGTAAGGGAATGATAATAGTATTTGTGTTTCTATATTTATGCTTGATTTTTAAGCCCAGTGTAATGTTGCCTTTTCACCCGTTTTTAAGAGAAATGCATTAAAAAAATCATTCTGTGTCTCTGTGCTTACAGAATGATTTATTATTCAACCTTTAATCTTTGTGCTTGTTTTTAGTTTGTCCCTGCTAACATCATACAGTTAGAATAGAATAGGCTCCAGGAAATAGTTGGAATCTGGTATTGCATTGGTATTTTCTTTTCTTAAATAGTGTAGGCAGTATGAAGGTTATCCACAAAGAATTAGAAAGTACCATAAATGTTCCCATTTAACTTATATGCAAAAGTATTTCTCTTTTTTGATAAAGTCCTTGTGAATTTTATTCTTCTTGAGATATTAGTAAACCCACATTATGTTAATTTTATATACATGTTTGTGATCATAATCTTAATTCTTACCCAGATCATTAAGCCACAGGACAATTTTCAGAATCTTCACAGTTAAGAAAGAAAGGATGATAATTCTCTTTAGGTTTTATGTAGATTAAATTATTACCACCTTATTCAACCAGTGTGTTGGATTATATGCATTAATAAGCAAATTTCTGGGCCTTGGACCTATCTCATCCATCCTCTTTGGTGAGATAGGTCAATTTCTTCCTATTTTTGTCCTGATAAGCTGAGCTACACAATATTTTTTTATCCTTTAACATGTTGGGCAGCAAATTTTAAATTACCAGTTTTCTGGCTTTAAATCTCCATCCTTCTTGGGACACCTGGATGGCTCAGTCATTTGAGCGTACAACCCTTGATTTTGGCTCAAGTCATGATCTCACAGTCGTGGGATTGTGAGCCCTGTGTCAGGCCCCTCACTGAGTGTGGAGACTTCTTGAGATTCTATCTCTCCCTCTGCCCCCTCAGCCACTTGAGCACTAACTTTCTCGCTCTCTCTGTGTCTCTCTAAAAATAAAATTTAAAAAAAAATTTCAATCTCTGTCCTTTCTTGCATTTCTTTCATCTTCAAAGTTAGACTTGTCTTTTATGCACAGATTTTTTATAACATGACTTTAAAACTTATATTTGATAACTTTGAATATTTTTTATAAGTCCAAAGAATCTGTATCTATGAAATATTTGAACTTCCATGTAGAATCTCCTTCTCCCCCAAACACAGAAATTATATTTTAAACATTCATAATAAAATAGTAAATTGATCATTATTTTGCAATAATTCTTAAGAGGCTTGCTTTTACTAAGGAAGAAAAGGAATGACTTGGCATTTTGATTGTTTTGAGAATTTTATGATAACCTGGTCCATTTTGTGTGAGATTTGAAATTTGTGCAAAAAAGGAATACATGAACTTGTTTTTTTAGTAGAATTCTCTTATTTAGGCTAATCCTGGTATTGTCACCTGCCTTGAAAATCATCCTCACAAACTTGAGACAGGACAGTTTTTAATGTTTCGAGAAATTAATGGAATGACAGGGTTAAATGGATCGACACAACAAATAACTGGTAAGTTCCTGTGTTTTATTAATTCATTTATACTTATTCATTATTCAACACATTAATAGTTTAGACAGTATATTCAGTGTTGAGAACACTTCATCAGCTTAGACAAACATGATCTAAGTCTTGGCCTCAAAACATTCAATCCAAGTGAGGACGTGTTAACATTAAGCAGTGATGTCAAGAGAGTGTAAAGACAGTACAGGCATTTCTGGGAACTCTAAACATGGCAAGGAAATCTACCCGGTTTGGGTATAGCAGCAGTGGGGACAAGTATCTTGATTAAAATTTGAAGATTGCTTTGGCTCAGGAAAATGATGAAAAGAATATTCTATGCAGAGACCAACAGTAAGAGGCAGTTTGTTCAAGAAACTAGAAGATACAATATGGCAGGGCTGGCAGTGGGAATTGATATGGCAAAAGTCTTAAGACATTTAAGAGGAAATTTGATAATCTCATATTGTAGGTAAGCGAAGAATCCAACATGGGCAACTTATTCACTTAAGGAGTGCAGGTTTTGGAGAGAAGATGATGAGTACAGTTTAGGTTCGTTGAGTAAGGTGGCAATGAAGTATTCAGGTGGAGACATGTTTTTGTTAGTGCCTTGGATAAAAGGAATGAGTGGATGTTGTTGCAGGCAAGTTTGTGGGTTTGTTGGCAAAAAGTTGAAGGAATTTGATTTTTATTTATTTATTTTTTTTGTAGACTAAGATGAGATCGTTGCCCAAAGGAAAGCAAAAGTGCCAAAGTCATAGATTTAAGGAGAGTTAAACATTTTAAAAAATAGATTATCAGGTTTCATTTAGTGCCCATTTGAAGTTGAAGATAGTGAATTTGTAGCAGTGTTAGTCTGCATAATTTGTGATTTTTCTCCAGCCATGTTTAAAAGAGTCAAAGACAATGCTAGACATCCTATAACTCAAAGATGACATATTTACACTTGTTAGCTAAGAAGATTCAGGTTTATCTTTAGGACATTTGAAAGTCTAATTATGTGATGAGTGTGTAGACTAGCAAATGGATTACTTTTTTTTTTTCTTCTAATGACTACAAAATGGATCCTTAGGAGAGACAAAAATCAGTCCCTATTATGAATTCTTCATAATAACTTTGGATCTATAGTTGGTTAAGCATCTTTGATTACAAATTACTGGATTTTGTTTCCCAGACTATAATCAGATATGTAAAATACAGGTTACATCATTAATATTAAAGAATTTGTATCTGTTTTTGTAAAAATTAACTAATCATTCAGGATTATCATTTGTTATTGTTGTTATTGTATTTATCATTTGTTATTTGTTAAATCACTTAGGATTTATCATTCGTTATCTATGCAATGGGGGATTGTGATAGTTCAGAATCTTGAGGCTACATACAAAATGTTCCATTTGTCTGCCTGTTCATTAACAAGTACCACATTATATTTAGTATTAATTGCATGTAATTAGTATCAACATATTATTAATGCCTTATAAAATATTCTAATATCTAGTAATAAGCATCTCATTATGATTATCCCCCTCTGAGTTTTCTTGGTAATTTTTAAGTCCTTAAGTTCACACTGGAAAAATAATCTATCTAGTTTTCCACACTTCCTCCCACCTCCAAAAAAATTTATAGTGGGATCTTCTAATTTTATAAATTAGGAAAAATTACCATCTTTATCATGATAAATCTTCAAGTTTAAATACTTATATCAGCATGTAATGGTTTTCTTATTTTTCTTTTAGTGGTATCACCATTTTCTTTTAGCATTGGTGATACTACAGAACTGGATCCTTATTTACATGGAGGCATAGCTGTCCAAGTTAAGACTCCTAAAACATTTTGCTTTGTAAGTATGTTTTTGTTTTTGGTTTTTTTTTTGCTTAAAATATATTTCTTTGCAGAAGAATGGCAGAAGAGAAAAAAGTAATAATGCTCAGTTAACCAAACAGTTAATTTAAGGGCTGACCAGATTTTGATTTTTAATTTGTACCCACTTTGAGGGAAGTGGGATCAATTTAAGGAAATAAACTAAGAACAACAAAAAAATTATAGCTAGAATACCAGTGCATATAAGTATATAAGTTGTTTACCTCAGAGGATCTATACTTTTGTGAATCATCAAAGAGTTGATCATACTTCTTACTCCCTAAGTAAGATAAAAGATGAAGCTAATATATATTTGAAAGATTTAACAAGCACTGAAACAGTATATGTTTTGTTTTATTAGTCAATTATTCCACTTTAAGTGGAATTAAGTAGAATTAAAGATTAAGTCTAGCAAGAAGACAATGGGGAATGGTAGCTCTTTTATATTTCTATTAAATCAAATTAGCCCAACCTTATTTATTTCAGACCTTGGGAGAGATGCATTGCTTTTAGTGCTCTTTATTTTTTGTCAAGTAATCACTTGCTTGAAGTAATAGTTTTTGTTTCTGAAGTAATAGTTTTTGTTTCTATTAAGGAACCATTGGAGAGGCAGATAAAACATCCAAAGTGCCTTATTGTGGATTTTGGCAAACCTGAGGTAAATGAACACTTTGTAGGTTTGAGAGAGGCAGCAGAGAGGGCATGGGAATTGGTACCTTTCTGTCAGGTTTTGTTTTTTTTTTTTTAATTTTTTTTTTCAACGTTTTTTATTTATTTTTGGGACAGAGAGAGACAGAGCATGAATGGGGAGGGGCAGAGAGAGAGGGAGACACAGAATCCGAAACAGGCTCCAGGCTCCGAGCCATCAGCCCAGAGCCTCTGTCAGGTTTTTTTAATAAAGGTTGTATTCATATATCTAGAGTTGACTCCCAAGAATTAAAAACAGGGATTTATATCATGGAAAAATTTTAAGAACAGAAAAACATTTTACTTTTATAATATGTTAGCTTTGATAATTGAAAAACTATTTCAATAATTTTACAAAGTGATCTTACTAAAAGATTTTCTGAACCATATAGAGTTTTATATGATACATGTTTCTTCCTAAAAAACCTTGGAAGCATTTATTCTTTTGTTTTAAATCACTGAATATAATTTTGTAGCAGTGAATGCATATAAGAATTAAATAATTTTTAAAGTGTTAGCACAGTGCCTGTCATATATTATGAACTTAATAACTGTTGACCAATTTTTAATGTTCCAAATAGGCACCTTTACAGATTCACACAGCTATGCTTGCCTTGGACCAGTTCCAGGAGAGCTATAGTCGCAAGCCAAATATTGGGTAATGTTCTTCATTTGAAATAACTTTTTTTCCTTATTATAAAAGCAGTATTTGGGAAATTATAATTTAAAACATTTAAACTAAATGTTGTAGTTTAGAAACTAAAGTTTAGTAACTAAAGCCCTTCATAGTTGCAACACTACTAGATACACTGAACTCTATAAACATTTATTATGACCTGGTCTTTTTTCTGGTTGGAGTGGAGAGATCAATTCCTAAAAATGGAATTATGCTCAGTAAGAATTTTTCCATTTTGAAATCTTCAAAAGCTACTTTTTAAACTTTTTAAAATAAAAAATCTGAGAATTATTGAATTATGAATCCACTATGTAACTTTTTACTTTCTGGTCTATTAAGTCAGAAGTACTATTGCAAAAAGTATTTGCCTTGTCTATTTAAAACCATTATCCTATTTATATACTATCCTTAGGTAAATGTGATTTTTAATTAATGTATTTATGAATCCATTACCTTCAAGTCAGGAAAGCACTTCATGCTACCTGCTGGCAAAATTCCACATTTTTTCTTACAGATTTCTTAAATTTTAGTTTTGATATGACTTACTGTTTATGGCAATTAAGAATATTGAAAGTGGGGTGCTTCATGTTGAATCCTAGGTGCCAGCAAGATTCAGAAGAGCTCTTGAAACTAGCAACATCTATAAGTGAAACCCTAGAAGAGAAGGTGAGTATTCAAAGTTAGGACCATCAAAAAAGGTGTAACATGATAAACATTCTATATATTAATATTCTCTTACCTTTCAGATCCCAGCTTTGCTGCTTATTGACTCTGTGACAGTAGGCAAGTTACTTAAATTTGTTCTGCTTTAGTTTATAAATCTATAAAACAGGGTTATCCTGTCTCTGAGTGTTACTGTGAACATTAAATGATTTAATTTTGTGAAGCACTTAGAATCTGAGTATATGGCGTATAGTAATTACTATTTTCTGCTCCTGCTATATTTTTAGTATTAGTATTATCTCTTCTGATTTACTTTGTTAACCCACTGAAACTCACTGTATAGCTGTAAGTTTTCCTATAAGTCATCTTTTTCCATTATATATTCATATCTCTTAATTGCATTTTGCATATCATGTTTGGACATATCACCTAGAAAACGATTTTTTCATGTCATGGTGCCAGTGCCTGCTGGCCAGTAGTTTCATTTTAGCAGATATCAACGTTAGCGGTGTTTGTGCACTTAGTTGAAAATTTTATCGTTTTTGTTATGGTATAAAAATGAGGGGGAAGTGTAAAGTCTTAACATTAGTGGTTAAGAATAATATGATCTCATATTTTATGTGATTAAAACAAAGGAAATAACAAATGAACTGAAAACAGTGAGTCATTAACCACAAGTTAAAGACTTTTTATGTATGCGTATTTAGTGGTTACAGAAAAGTGTGAAAAGCTAGAAATAGATTGATGAAGTCTGTGATTACAAGGAATGATATGATTAGGGATTTATCAGATTTATTGAGATAAAACTTAGATATAGAAAATTTCACCCTTTTTAGATGTACAGTTATACAAAAATTTATAGACAACTGAGCTGTGCACCATTAAAGTGTATAGTCCTATATCTACCACGATAATCAAGATATAAAACATTTCCATAAGGCCAGAAAATTTCCTCATGCCTCTTTATAATCATCTCCCTCTCCCCCAGCCAAACCACGGCAACCAGAATATTTTTGCCTTTTTTTTAGAATGTCATGTAAATGGAATCATGCAATATATTGTAGCCTTTTGAGTCTGGATTTTTTTTACTAATTATAATGTATTTGAGTTTAATCCATGTTGCATGTTCATTCCTATTTATTGGTTGAGTAAGTAGTCCATTGTATAAGTGTACCACAGTTTGTTTTTCCCTGTACCAGCTGGACATTTGGGTTTCCAATGTGGGCAATTATGAATAAAGCCCCTACAAACATATGCATACAGATTTTGGTGTGGACATATGTTTTTATTTTTCTTGGGTAAACACCTAGTGGTGTATTACAGAGACAAATGATAGATACAGGTTTAGTTTTATAACAGACTGCCAAATTGTTTTGCAGAGTAGCTATACCATTTTGCATTTCTACCAGAAATGTATGAGATTTTGAATTGCTCTGTATTCTCTCTATAATGGTGTATTATCTATTTGTTTGATTTTAGCCATTTTAAAGTGTGTGCATTGATATCTTGTTTTGGTTTTAATTTCAATTTCATTGATCATTATGAATTTGGTATCTTTTCATTTGCTTATTTGCCACTCATATCTCTTTAATAAACTGTCCTTTTAAATCTTTGTTTTTTAATTAGGTAGGTTTTCTCATTGATTGAGTTCTTTATATATTCTGGATATCAATCCTTCATAGGATACATGTTTTGCAAATATTCTCTTCTAGTCCATGGCTCATCTTTTCATTTTATTACAGTGTCTTTAAGGAGCAGAAGCTTTTAATTTTGATAAACTTCAGTGTATCATTTTTTTGGTATGTGTTTTATACCTTCTTTTAAGTCTAAGGTCACAGCTTCTGTCCTGTGTTTTCTTCCAGAATTTTTATAGTTTTGTGACTTCATTTTTGTATGCCATGCAAAGTATACAAGTGTAGGTCAAGTGTACACAACTGTACATTTTTAATTCATTGGACACAGTTTTATACTTTTGTGAGTTCATTTTTTCATACTTTGCCATGTATAGATCAAGATTAATTTTTTGGTATGTAGAATATCCAGTAATTCTAGCCCATTTATTGAAAAGATAATTCTTTCCTTATTCTATATTCTGGGTATTCTTTGTCAATAACTTATTGACCACATATGTGTAGGGCTGTTTGTGAACTCAGTGTTTTATCTTCCATTGGTTGTTTCTGTCTTCCATTGTTTTTTGCTAATACCATCCTATCTTGATTATTGTAGCTCTGTGGTAACTCTTGAAATCAAGTTTGGTCTCTAGTATATTTCTCCAAAGGAGCTCAGAATTACGTTTTTTTCTGAGTTCTTACATGTTTTAAATATTTTTGGTAGCCTCCATACTTGAAAGGCAACTTGGCTGAATATAACATTCTAGGCCTTACTTTCTTTAGTGGTATCTTACTGTTGAGAAATAATGATGCCACTTAATTTTTTACTCTTACAAGTAAGTCTGGCCTTTTTGCCTTGTAGTTTTGTATGTTTTTTTCACCTGTAAAGTGTATAATTTTAACTGATTGTATCTCAGAGTTGATCGTTCAGTCCATTTTTCCCATATTATGAGCCCATTTTAATACATAGATTCAGATTTTCTTTTATTTTTTTCCTTTTGCGGGGAGAGGATTGGTGGTGGAATGGGTTCGTTTAGTATTTAGTTGAATTTCTGATTGGAGGTGAGGTTTTTTTGTTTGTTTTCCCACATCTCTCAAGTGTTCTTTAAGGATATAATTCACTCAATCAAATTTCCATTGCCTTATAATTAGTTTGGAGGAGAAATTTTCATTGGCTGGAATGTTTTGATTCTGATTTTCTGTTTACTTCTTACATTACTTTTGTATAGTAAACTGTTTTTTGTCTATTTTGGGGGCAGGATAAGAGTTTTGGGTGCTTTTTCAGATTTGTACTTCTAAAACTCCTTTCCCTTAGGATACTAGAAAGGGGTTTCTTTAATGGTTGGGTTTGTTTGTTTTTGGTGGTTAGGTATTGGTGTCTTGTAGATCTCTTTGATTTCTGCCAAATCATTAATTTTCTCTCTTCTTAATTTAGCCTTCTGCGTCAAAGAATGTCACCCTCTTTCTATTTACATCATTGCCTCCCACTGAAGTTCTTTCGCCATAGCCAGTGCTGAAATCTGCCAGATTACATACGTGTTCAGTACTTTTTGCACTTAGTGCTAGGGCTTCTGTTTTCTCAGGATGATTTTGACTGTGGTTTGTCACTGTTCTCTTTTCATTCTCTTTTCTGTGGTTACACACTTCCTGCTCTCTGTGAAGGCTTATAGCAATGTGACGTCCAGAAGTAGTTTTGTTGGAGTTTGGTACTTATTTTTCTATTTACAGGTAATTTGAAGTTTATAATACTCTGTTTTCTAGTGATACTGAAACCCTGCCACTGGTTTAGTTCTCTTCTGTTGGATATGTATCTGTTTTTAGAGATTGTATAGGCAAATTTAGATTTGAGCTATTTATCCTAGGGCAACCAAAAATTCCCCAGATTTGAGTGTTTGTTTCTTTTTTTTTTTTTTTTTTAATATTTATCTTAAAAATTCTTTACTTAATTTGACAATGCAAAAAATGTTCACTATGTTCATAGATTTTTAACTGTTCTAAACTTGGTTTCCATAGACTTCTGGATGTTATAATACAAGCAAATATCTGGAAACATGTTGAAAATATTTTAAATAAATGCTAGAAACTGTGTACCTTTGTCATATTTCGTATCTATATTATTTTCTTCAGTTAACTTCAGTCCAGTGAATGACATTTTCCATTTTAAATTCCTATTTCATAGTGAATTTAACATTTCCAAATTTGAACTCACAAACATATCTCCCCTTCTTTTTCCAATAACTCCTCATATTTTCTAGTCTCTATCAAAATTTTTCAGAGTATCTTTGTTCAAAATTCGGAGCTACTCCCACTCATTCGGCCATCTTTGGGATTTCTCCTCTATATCTGATTAATCATTGTGGCTGTAAAGAAGTTTTTGGAAATATTTCTAATCTTTATGTCTGCCTTCATTGTAGCTTAGGGTCCTCATACCTTACAACTTTTTCATTGAATCAGCCCCAGAACTGCTTACTCAAATTGAAATTATTCATCTCTCTACCACTCTGCTGCTGTATTATCCTACTTCTTTCATCATACGAGTTTTCTTCTCAAAAGCATCCAATGCTCCCTTTATTTTTTCTATCATGTTAAAAGTCAGCCATGGTCTTTGGTGTTCTTCATAGTCTAATCATACTCTAACATATGATCTTATTTTCTTCCTCTCATATAAAACGTGCAAATTCATTGCAGCTTTTTCAGTTTTACACACATTCCTTCTTCTTTGAGTTGCCATTTTCCCTGAACTGAATCCTTTCCACTTCAATTCTAATGCAATTCATTCTTCAACACTTAGTTCAGATTTAAAGTTTTCCATATCCTTCTCTGCTCATTGTATCCATTATTTATCCTTTCCTACTCAGAACTTCTGCAGGACTAATATTTTATTTTTTTGACATTGTATTTTGTATAATTTATTTATTTTTTATAATTTACATCCAACTTAGCACATGGTGCAACAGTGATTTCAGGAGTAGATTCCTTAAGCCCTTACCCATTTAGCCCATCCCCCCTCCAGCAACCCTCTGTTCTCTATATTTAAAAGTCTCTTATATTTTGTCCCCCTCCCTGTTTTTATATTATTTTTGCTTCCATTCCCCTTATGTTCATTCTTAATTAAAAAATAATAGAATCTTGGGAGATATTGTAACCTACTGGTAAGTTAGACTTTTAGGGCTCAGATTCTAGTTTCACTTATTAGCTATAAAATCATAAGGAAATTACTTTTTCAAACTTCAGTTTTCTAATCTGTATGATAAAAATTATATTTCCTAGGATTATTTTGAAAATTACATGTGGATTTAATAGACAACTCACACTAGGTGCTCACACAAATTACCTTCTTCTCTTTGCATTCTCATCATTATTTTTAATATTATCACTACACCAGTATCTCTGCATTCAGAAAGGGCACAGCTTAAATGAAATTATAATCAGAGTTGAGTTTAGTGCTAAATAGTTGAAAAATAATGACATATAGAACACTGAAATGGAGTGAGTGGAATAGTAAGTAGATAGTAATGTCTTTTTGTATCACAAATATCTTCGAGAATGTAATAAAAGCCTTCTATTACCCCCTAAATGCACAAGTAGTGTTATTTTACATAGGATTTCAGAGCAGTTGAGCCCTATTTGAATCTTAAGGTTAAGATTCAGGTTACTAATGTTGAAAGAACAGGAAGAGAAAGAGAAGCCAGAGGTCATGAAAAGATCTTTCTCACAAATAAGAAATTGTGCTAAAACAATAGCTCCAGAATCCAATTCTCCAATATTTCCTTTAAAATGCTAATAAACAAATCTTATTTCAAGGACAATCATTTCAGTTTTTAAGTATGATAATGAGAACTTTATGATGATTGGCTCTTAAATATGCAAAATTACCATGTTACTCTCACTTTTTTTCTAACAATGTTAGTGCCTCATTATTTTTGACTCTTACTTTTTCTTTTTTTTTTTTTTTTTTTTTTTTTTACTACTTCAGACTCCAGCTAAAAGCTCCTTATTTTTTTATGGATCAGTTTATTTTTATTTTCATTTATTTGGGATCAAGATTTTCCCATAGTTTCCATTAGAACAGTTTTTTAAAATTCTAGATGTTTATAAATACTGACTGACATCACAGAACTGATCTTTAACAAACGCTATAAATGGTAGATGTTCCAGTTAATCTTAAATTTTGCCCTAGTGTAACATATAGATTCAAAAAGCAAAAATAGGCAGTTACTGGTAAAGAGAAATACTGCTTAGGGTAACTAATATGCACTTGGATCTTTTATTATGAGATTGGAACTTTTTTAGGACTTAAAATCTAGTAGGAAAATTGAGTAGCTTTTTTAGAAGTTAAGCTACACTAATTTGATAATTCTCACAGTAAGTCATTGACATGTTGAGTATATATGTAAAAACTTGTAGGTTTTTTTTTTTTAAGTTTATTTATTTATTTTGAAAGAGAGTATGTGTGTAATTGGGAGAGGAACGGAGAGAGAGGGAGAGAATCCCAAGTAGGCTCTCTGCGCTCTCAGCCGGCAGGTGGTGGGGTGGGGGGAGGGGGAGGTAGGTAGTGCTCAACCTGAGCCCAAAATCAAGATTTGGACGCTTAACTGACTGAGCCACCCAGGCGCCCAAGATTATTATCTTTCATGACTTGTGTTTCAGCCGGAAGTAAATGCTGACATTGTGCATTGGCTCTCTTGGACTGCTCAAGGTTTTTTACCCCCACTTGCTGCAGCAGTAGGAGGTGTTGCTAGCCAAGAAGTATTGAAAGCCGTAACGGGAAAATTTTCTCCTTTGTGCCAGTGGGTAAGTTTTGTATTTCAATATTTTTATAGGCTTGAGATTGAATTTTCCACCCATGCAGTGAATGTTATGAATTAGAATATTAATATATTATAAAGGCAACCTCAAAATATATTTTTGATGCATTAGTTACATGTGATACACCACCAAAATTTAACTCTCTAATTGAAACTGACAAGATTATTGGTTGAGGCTATTGGAATATAACCCAAAGTTGTATTCTAGGGTTGATTTTTTTCTCATTTGTGAGTGAAGGAATGAATTTTCTACCCTTATACTTAGTTTTCCAGTATGATTAGCTTAGCATTCAAGGACTCTCAGGACTTTTAAACAGTTGGATGGAATCTTTAGGCACCAGAAATCTTCAGAATCCTTTCCTAGGTTTAAACTCCTAAAAGTAAAAGCATAGGAATGGTATAAGTTTGAGAACTATATAGGTAAAAACATCTTAAGAAGGAATAAAAAATTATGTTTTTGTTACTGAAAAGAATAATTGGCAGAGGGTATCAAAGGATACCCTTCAGGCCCTTTCCTTTTGAAACACTTTAACATTTTGAATATAACGTTTATCTTTTTTTATGTTTTAAAAAGTATCCATATAATGCTATTTTGCTGTTGAATTATTTGATTTATTTTAGTACAGAGTACAAGTTCAGTTGTAAATGTCTGGTTTAGATACATCTGTTAAGTATGTTACTAATGTAGATTCTGTCTTGTTATAATTAAGTAAATAACCATTTAACTAAGTTCAAATTTAGCCACATAAGTTACTTAAATGGAAATGAGAGTAAATTCTTTTTTTAATTAATTTCAATTTGTTGTTTTTGTTTTAATACTAAAATTGTGGCTTTCTAGGTCATTTCCTCTGTGGTATAGATTTGGAGGTGAAATTTTCCTTTTGTTTGTTGAAATTAGAATATACCATTTTTAAGATGGCTAAGTGATATGAATCAAATTATATCTTTTAACAGTTCCTTCAGGTTTAACCATTGTTTTAATGAAGTAATACAGGAATGTATACTGTATAAAAATCATATTTTTTAATGTATTAATCTGGTTTGGCATTTTTATCATTGTTTTCCTTAATGACTATTAAATAACCATGGAAGAGAAAAACCAATTTTTCTAGCAATTTAAGGTTTATACATAGTAAGTTGTGTTTTTGTCTTCTACTTTAAAGTTGTACATTGAAGCAGCAGATATTATCCAATCCCTAGACAAACCTGAACGTGAAGAATTTCTCCCACGGTAATTCTGAATTTTTTCTTTATCTTTTCTTTTTCTTTTTCTCTTTTATGTTTATTTATTTGGAGAGAGAGAGAGAGTGTGTGCGAGCCAGGGAGTGACAGAGAGAGGGAGAGGGATAGAATCCCTAGCAGGTTCCATGCTGTCAGCACAGAGCCCAAAGCAGGGTTCGATCTTTCGAATCGTGAGATTATGACCTGAGCCACAGTCAAGAGTCAGACACTTAACCAACTGAGCCACCCATATGCCCCTTTCTTTCTTTTTTTCCTAGTTGAATGTTTGTGAGAGGTAACTAGGTTAAAAGGGTTTGTGCTCAAATATGCATTTGTCTTAGATGTCTTTTCTTGTAACTTATTGACTTCTACAGTCATTTTTTCCTCTACTTAGAGGTTATTTTAAGTGTCAAAAGAATGCAATATCTCTTTACCATTTTATAAATAATGAATATAATGTTTTAAATTGTATACCATGATAATAGTTAGCATTCAAAACACCATTCTGGAAGCACCTGGGTGGCTTAGTCGGTTAAGCGTCCTACTCTTAATTTCGGCTCAGGTCGTGATCTCGTGGTTGTTGAGATAGAGCCCTGTGTCAGGGCTCTCTAAATAAATAAGTAAATAAAGTCAAAACAAAACAAAATACCATTCTGAATTTACATGGAAATAGATGCTCTCTGCAACTTTTATATTGACATCAGTCATTCTTCATCTTTTTGAGTCAAACCTCTGAGAAATAAAAGCTTATGGATTCATTCTACCCCAAATTCACATAATCCAAAGTTCTTCTTTCAATTTAAATGTGTTAACAACTCCAAAGCTCCTCCATAGACTTCTCTAGGAACCTTTATTAAAAATTCCTACCTTGGGAAACTGTCTTTTCTAGATAAACTGAAGTCACCTTTACATAAGTCATTTAAACATAGGATATTAAATCAAATGGAAAAAGAAAAAACTGATTTCTTTTTTTTTTTTTTTTTTTAAACTGATTTCTTAATGGGTTTTTTTTCCTCTTTGAAATAAGACAATTTTCCTTTAGATTGTCAGGAATTCTAGCGTATCCTATTTAAAATATACATTAAATTGGTATTAACAGTAGTGAAACTAAACAATTTTTTTATGTCTTTCTGGTTTTTGATATATATTATTTTCTGCAGAGGAGATAGATATGATGCCCTACGAGCTTGCATTGGAGACACTTTGTGTCAGAAGCTACAAAAGTTGAATATCTTCTTGGTAAGTATAAATAATGATGAGAATAATAAGTAGTACAGTCAAACTCCTATTGTGTACCATCAAATTAATTTATTAAAACCAATTTGAGTCTTGAGTGAATACAATTCCTAAAGAGTAGACATTCAGTAAAAGTTTAAGACAGGAGTTTGCCAATTATGGCCCACAGGCGAAATCCTGCTGCCTATCTTTGTAAAAGGTGAAAGATTTATATGGTCTAAGAAAAATCCAGTGTACTGCTGCTGCCTATTTTTGTGAGTAAAGTTTCATTGGAACACAGCCAAGCCCGTTCATTTATATATTGTTTGTGGCTTCTTTCATGTTATGATAGCAGAGGTGAGTAGTTATGACAGAAACCGTATGGCCTACAAAACAGAAAATATCTGGCCCTTTACAAAAAATATTTGTCAATCCCTAGTATAAAAACAATACATTTAAAATTAAAATATGAGTATGATAGTTTGGAGATTAAATGATTTTCTAGAAATACATTAAAAATTAGGTTTGGGGTATTTTTCCATGTTTTAAAATTTTTTCTTACTGCATGAAGGAAGATGTAGGTAAAATCTGGCTTTCTTAAATGTCTTGGTGCATTAGCAGGATATCTCTCCCTGATACAAAAAAAACTCCTTTTCTTGTCATTTATGGGTTTTTTAATTATAGTCAGTTCTAAAAATAATTCTAATTTTTAGTAATAATTTTTTAAATAATGTTTTGAATGTCAGCAACTGTTGCTAAGCTTTTACATACATATAGAAATTCTTAGAAAATCTCCATCAAATGAATTTTGAAAATTATCTGTAAATAAGAAATATTTTTCATTAAAATGCTGCACTGATATTTTGTGGTATTTGTTTCTATCTCATAGAAATAATGAGCTCAACTGTTAACTTTTGTTGGAGTGTCTTCTGTTTAAAGGAAGTGTAAATATTATGCTTTTCTTTACTTGATTTATATATTTTTAACTGTACCAGTTATAATAGTATCATAAATTAATTATGTTAAAGTAAAATGAGTCGCAGATGTTCAAGTTATTTTTAAAAGTATGTATATATTATAAATTGTCATTTGAAGTAAGTTTAAGATGTAATTTATCCTTAGTTAGTAGTTTTGGTTTTATTTAATTGGTTATATTTCATTTTTCTTCTCCATAGGTAGGATGTGGAGCCATAGGCTGTGAAATGTTAAAAAATTTTGCTTTACTTGGTGTTGGCACAGGCAAAGAAAAAGGAATGGTAAGACATAAATCCTTGAGGGGCTCCTGGGTGGCTCAGTCAGTTAAGTGTCCAACTTCGGCTCATGTCATGATCTCACGGTTCTTGAGTTTGAGCCCTGCATTGGGTTCTCTGCTGTCAGTGCAGAGCCTACTTCAGATCCTCTGTCTCCCTCTCTCTCTGCCCCTCCCCCACTCTCTTTTAAAAATAAACATTTACACCAAAAGATATAAATCCTTGAGAGTTAAAATTTTATATTTCTGTTGCTGCCCATTTTTTAACTGTATTTGACTGCATAGAGCTGAAATACTCATTTCTGAGGAGAAAGACTTAGGCTAGAAATTGAAAGATTCTGATTCTAGCCTGACCACTGTTCAAAAGATATGTGACCCTATGGCAACATATTTTTAATTCTCTGTTCCTCAATTTCTTTCTCTAATACTATGAAACCGATATATGTACTTAATAGCACATAATGTAATTATGAAGATCAAATGTGAAAGGGCTCTGCAAACCATAAAGCACATTAGAATTGTTACTATTTCTGTTAATATTTCTTATTAATTATTAGATAAATCTTTAAGATAGGAGAAGCTAACATTAGAAAGTGGTAGAGTTCTCAGGTATAGTTTCAATTAGTGATTATCAAAAGGAGAGGGAATAATACAAACTTCGGTGTACAATTTAAATTCTAAAGGTGATAAATGTGAGTTAATTGGGTAGCCATGTCTTATATTTAAATAAAAATATGTCACTGATTTTGTTTTGCCCTTAAGATATAAACTAGCTTCCCAGAGTAGTGATTTATCATAGTGACTAACAGTAAATAATGAAATGGCTAAAATTTGTATACTAGCTCACATTTTATAATTTATAAAACCTGGCTTAATATTCTACTTAAAAAAGGCATTTATTACTATCATAGTTATAGGCAGATGTTCTTACATATGATATTATTCCTGCTTTGCATTTCCTAAATTGTGTTTCACAAACCACTATTCTTTAAAATATATTTCTTTAAAAAAAAAAATCTTGCTTACCTAAGTTTGGGAATCACCTGAATACCTTAACTCCTTGGAAATTTATAATGCATAATGCCTGTCAGCATATAAAGATCAGGAAAAGAATTGTAGTAAACAAACACACTGACTTCAGGTAACAAAAAGTAAGTCAATGTGCACGGATCTCTATCTTATTGCAAATACATAGACTTGCTGTATAAATTACTCTTTTTTTAAAGTGTTTACAGATGTAGCCAAACTAAGAAGAAGGAAAGAGAAGTCCCTAGGAACCAAGAGAAATTAATTCCTGAGCTAAACCTGTGACTATTCATAAGTGTTTCAATCTTGAGTATGTCCAAAACATTAAATAGAGAAGTAACTCGTGAGAAACTGTTAACTAAAAGCACGTACCACACTGGTATATGGAATCCAACATTATATAAAAATTTATCCAAGCAGAGTCATGCCTGGGTGGCTCAGTTGGTTAAGCATCCGACTCTTGATTTTGACTCAAGTCATGATGTCATGGTTCATGAGATCAAGTCCTGCATGAGCTCTGCGCTGAGCCTCCTTGGGATTCTCTTTCCCCCTCTCTCTCTCTCTCTGCTCCTCCCCTGCTCATGTACACACGCTTTCTCTTTCAGTGTAAGTAGATATTTGTTTTCTAAAAAATATTTCTTAAAAAAAAAAAAAAAACTTTAAGCAGAGAGATGAATGCAACAAATAAGACCATTAAAATCAACAGAGCTCTGACTAAAATAAATGTAAAACTGCATCATGGTGATACCTTAACACCAAGAGTACATAGAACTGTGCAGAGAAATCAACATCCATTCAAGACAATTCACAATAAAAAAAATGACAATCCACTAGAAAAAAGGCACCACTTGGAAGAATAATCAGCCAATGAAAACAGAAGATTAGCTAAGAACTGTAGATAACAGGAGTGCTACAAATAATAGAACAAACAGGGGTGCCTGGGTGGCTCAGTTGGTTAAGCATCCAGCTCTTGATTTCAGCTCAGGTCACAATCTCACAGTTAGTGAGTTTGAATCCTGCATCAGGCTCTGTACTGACAGCGTGGAGTCTGCTTGAGATTCTCTCTCTCTCAAAAATGAATAAACTTAAAAAGATAATAATAACAGAACAAACAAATGTTAAAGTTTGAAATGACCAAAGGTGAAAAAAAAGAAAAAAGAAATAGAAACATGAGGGAGGGGGGGTGAAGCACTAAGTTTTATAAAAAGTGAGATAAGAATTTCTGTATAGTCCAGTGAACTTAAAATTCATATATAGTTAAAGTGAGAATTGATGAATAGAAGATATGCACCCAGAATGTAGTGCAGAAAGATGCTTGTTTTAATGAAAGAAGATGCATTTGCATGACCCAACATAAGTATAGTAGAACTTTCAGAAAGAGTGAAGATAATGAAGAAGCAATATATTCCAAGGATAATGACAAAAGTTTCCAGAGTTAGAAACAGCTGTGTTGAGATTGCAAAAGTAAACTGGTCACCAAATCAAAGGCAAAGATAAAAAAAGAGATTACCTTATAGATTTCTCATCAGCAATAAATGCACACCTACACATAGGAAAGGGTATCTTCATAATGTAAGGGAAAAGTAACCTAGATTTCTATACCCAGCTAAATTATCTTTCAAGAGAAGTGAAAATAACTGACCAGTGAAATGATGAAAGGTTATCACTTAATTGGTTCTCATTGAAAGAACTATTAGATAACATGGACAGTGCATAAAGCAAGGGTAAGTAGTGGCAGCCTTTGTCAGCCTTCTCAGATTTAAATAAGCAATGAGGGTTTTTTTAACCTTTAATTAAAATATGGACTTTGGGGATGGGATGATTCAAAATAAGTAAAATGCTGTTCATTGATAAGGAAGGTGGAAGGGAGATTTCAAATATCCTGATTGTTCAGGAGGAAGACAGAAATTGTCATTAATTTTAGATCTTAAGTCACATGTGCATGTGAAAATTTTGGGTGTAACCACATAGAAACAAATGTTTAACTTCTGAACCAATTCAGTGAGGAATGAAGAGGATTGGAATTAAGGAAACTTAAGACAAAAAAAAATGGAAATGGATGAAAAGTGGGGTCGGGGAGGAGGTAGGAAAAAAAGGCTTATATCAGTAATCACAATAATTATATGTTGATTAAACTTATTGTTAAAAGACATTTTCTGTTTGGTGCTTTTTTTTCTTATTTAAAGGAGATACTCTGGGGCACCTGGATGGCTCGGTTGGTTGGGCATCTGACTGTATCTGACTTTGGCTCAGGTCATGATTTCACAGATCATGAATTCAAGCCCCATGTGGGACTCTGTTGTCAGCACAGAGCTGGCTTTGGATCCTCTATATCCCACACCACCTCCCTTCCCCCAGTTGTGCACGCCTGCGCACACACTCTAAAAACAAATAAACTTAAAAAATAAAAGACACACTCTAACACATATAGAAATGTTGAAAACAACCCCCCAAAAAACATATATTCAGGAAATACCAGTTGAAAGAAAGTGAATGTGTTTGTGAACATCAGTCAACATCTAACATCTTAAACACGCTGGAGAAATACTGCTTCTAGTCAATTTCGTACAAATGCCAACTTAAGTGACAAACGCATTATCAGTATTTTTCTGAGTATCTTGGAGCTGCTTTTTTTCATCTTATTCCTTGGAATGTCTGCAAACTTTTTCTTAAAGGACCAGATTGCAGCTCTTCTTGACTTGTGAACCAAGGGTCTCTGTCACAACTACTCAGCTCTGCAATTATAGTGTGACAACAGCCATAGACAATACTTCAAACAAATGGCATGACAGTGTTTCAACAAAATTTATTTACAAAACCAGGCAGCCTGCCTGCACTGTAGTTTGTAGACCTCTGCTTTAGCAAGAGTTCCTTTCAAATTGGAACTTGTAAGCATTCTTTTTCAAATTTGTTGCAATTGAAAACAAATATGTTTAGAAAGAAGAAATATGTTTAACTCCTCTATGGCTAATCTATTACATGTTTCTAAAATGTGATGGTGATGTTTTAGTCTCCATTTTGTTTTGAATAATTAGAAAAAAGTTTTGAACATGAATTGCCATCAGTTTCAGCTGTCTTGTTTAACATGTTCCTGTGCTAAACATTAATTATAGTTAAATATAGTATAAAAACATTAGCATTGGTAACCATTGGAATATTTGTATTATAACTTCTACCACCTAAAATAATTAGCATAATTGTTTTAGTCTTTCTGAGAAAAGCAAAATCAATTTAAATTTTTCTCTGACATGATTTCAGCTTTTTTCTTTACTTGATACTAGGTTACAGTTACAGATCCTGACTTGATAGAAAAATCCAACTTGAATAGACAGTTCCTGTTTCGTCCTCACCACATACAGGTTTGTTGCTACTGTTTCAAATTTAAATAATCTATTGTGTTCCACAAAAAAGAGAGTTTGTTTTTTATAAATAGAAAATGGCACTTGAGCAAACCTAATGTGTTTTTATTTTATTAGAATCTCTCAAATTTATCAAACAATGAGAATGACATTTGGGGAAAAATACAAAATTATTTTTTAATATAAAAATTGGGTTTTGCATTGATTTTGGATATAAGATGTAAGTTGTAAATCATGGGCAGTATGTTTTTCATTTTATAATCAAGGTGTATGTACATATGTAATCTTAGAAACTAAGCTTGCAGAGACAGATTTCCTAATTTAAGGTTTTACTAAATCACACATTTGGCACTCTTTTTTGGAAGGAAGGGGAGTCTTTATTACCAAATAGGTAAAGTTTAGCACTTAGAATTTTTTGCTCTTTGATCTTGCTTGACTATTTAATTAACATCCTCTTCATTGTAAAATATTCCTGGTTTTCAGTCTTTTTCATAGAGATCAAAATATTTCAGTCAAGAAAAGAAACTTTAGGCAGTCAAGCATATTTGCTTTTTCTTTAGAAATGTTTTTGCACTTTATTTTTCAATAGCCCATTGATAATCTTGGTAAACTAAGGAATGTCATGAACAGAAAAGTAATAACTAAAACAGATGGCATAGTTAACCTAATTGCCTCACCTATCCAAATACAAAAAAAAAAAAAAAAAAAATTAATAAGGTCTATCAGGAACCAAAATATATGTCACAAAATTCATTTATTCTGTGCATTTTACTTACAGAAGAACTGTTAAGGTCTGTTTATTCTTATTTTACTGAGTTCTAACAAAGTTTGCAATTTGCCTACATGCTTGACAGCACTGAGAAGTAAATACATGTCAAGGGGACTCTCTTATAAAACTAAAATGTATATTATTTCTTTAATATTTCCATCCAGAAATAGTAGTATTTTTTAAATTTTAGTACGAGTGTGTTAACTTTGCATACCTCTGAGAGCTCATTTTCTGCAGTTAGGATTTCTAATATTTCAATGAATTCACTGTTCTTATTTTTTCTAGGCACATATCTAGTTTAAACCTTCATATTAGAAGGAATTGTACCTTTAATAACTGATATTTTAAGAACTCTAAAGAACAATAGCTATAAAATGGAGGTTGTTTAGATTTCCATTAGTAAATTGTTAATTATTCAGACTAATATGGATTGTTAAATGTACAATGTACAATGAATGCAATGTCCACAAACCAAAAATGAAAGCTGGTCTCATTACTTTTACTGTCATGTAAAAAATGTAAGTTCTGTCATGGCCTAGCTTTTCTGTTTAATATTTATTTCTTCTGTTTTTGTTTGTTGTTTAGAAACCTAAAAGCTATACTGCTGCTGACGCAACCCTGAAAATAAATCCTCAATTAAAGATAGATGCACACTTGAACAAAGTATGTCCAGCCACTGAGGCTATTTACAATGATGAGTTCTATACTAAACAAGATATAATTATTACAGCATTAGATAATGTGGAAGCCAGGAGATATGTAGACAGGTATGTTCTTGAAATACAGATTCATAAAAATTGTCTTTTCTTTTGTTATCACTTCTTTTCCACACCTGTTTATTGAAAAGTTATCCAATTTTCTGATTATTCTTTGTATTTCTATTGTAGTTCTCCTTGAATCCAAATCCTTTTAATTTTTTTTTTTTTTTCAACATTTTTTATTTATTTTTGGGACAGAGAGAGACAGAGCATGAACGGGGGAGGGGCAGAGAGAGAGGGAGACACAGAATCGGAAACAGGCTCCAGGCTCCGAGCCATCAGCCCAGAGCCTGACGCGGGGCTCGAACTCACGGACCGCGAGATCGTGACCTGGCTGAAGTCGGACGCTTAACCGACTGCGCCACCCAGGCGCCCCAAATCCAAATCCTTTTTATGATTTCCCATTATACCTAGGATAAAATTTAAAATCTTTATCATGGCCTAAATGTTTTTTGTAGAGTGTCTGCCATTTGTCTATCACTCCAGCTTAAAATTTACCTATTTGCTGGCTCCCCTTATTCCAGCTACACATTTCTTCTTTGAGTTCTTATAAGGCATCCAACGCTTTTTCACTTGAGAGTGAGAGTACATACTCTCGTTCAGACTCAGGAAATTGTTTACCTTGTTCTAAAACTCCTGACTCCAAATCTGCCTACTTTGGTTTATTTTCACATCCTTTCAGTTTTAGCCTAAATGTCTTTATTCAAAGAGACTTTCTTTAATGACTCAATTCTGTATATCCCCGTATGGTAATCAGCATTTGTTTTTTTCCCCTTATAGTGTTTATTTTTATTGATATATTTAATTAATATTTGTTAGCTCACTAAATCATTTATTAAAGGACCATTTATTTTCCCATCACTGTATTCTCAGTGCCCAACACATTCAGTAAATAGTTGTTAAATAAGTAGATGAATGAATGACTATCATGTGTACACCTTACTAATTTTTCTTACATCTTTATATGACTCTTTAATGTTGTGGCTCTAGTTGAGCAAATTTATTAAACGGAGGAAAATTTGCCAGTCTAGAGTGTAGTTAAAGTTTATTGTCTTGGGGTCGTCTGGGTGGCTCAGTCAGTTGGGCGGCCGACTACAGCTCATGTCATGATCTCAGCATCTGTGAGTTTGAGCCGCGCATCAGGCTCTGTGCTGACAGCTCAGAGCCTGGAGCCTGCTTCCGATTCTGTGTCTCCCTCTCTCTCTGCCCCTTCCCTGCTTATTCTTGGTCTCTCTCTCTCTCTGAAAAATAATAAATATTAAAAAAAAATTTTTTTTTAAAGTTTATTGTCTTGGGCAGAAGAAGGAAGAATAAAAACTTTAAGAAATTAAAGTGTGTAGAAAATAGGTATTGTAAGTTTAAAAAAAAGGAGGTTAATATTGTTTGGGGTAAAGAGAACATTGAGAAGATATAGTAAGACAGAACTTATAGTCCAAAAATAACCAAGGAAGAAATAGACATTAGCAAAGAGTTAACCTAGAGTAAAAAGAAGTTGAAGCCCAAAATCTAGTAAGAAGAGAAAGAGAAGAAATTATCAGATTGGACAACAGGATTTGTGGAAGGAGGGGGATGGAAATGATAAATGCATTGTTTGGTGGTAAGGTATCTGTTTCCTAAGGTATTACGTTCACTAAGTGATCAGTGTGTAAAATGACCAACAGAAAGTAGTAAGATGTCCTCTGCTTACATTGTTATTGCTCACTTAAATGTTCGTTACCTATTATCTTTTCAAATAGCCGTTGCTTAGCAAATCTACGACCCCTCTTAGATTCTGGAACAATGGGCACTAAGGGACACACTGAAGTTATCGTACCTCATTTAACTGAATCCTATAATAGTCATGTAAGTGAACCAATTTTGCAATAAATGTCTCTTCTTTTATCTCATAATATTTATCTCATTTTTTTTCTCTTCAGTCAGAGATTTGATTTATCTTTCCTTATGTGTCCATTCCGTCAATAATTTCTATGCATATGTGCATGTGTATTTTTTAAAATACAGCTGAACTTAACTTTTTTAAATTTTCAAAATTTTGTTTCTTGTCTTTCCATTGTCTTATTGTTATATTTACTGTTTATTTCTCAGAGGTGCATGATTGCTTTTCTCACAAACTTTGAACTGGTGACCTGTCCAAAATCTTAACTGAAGACCCAATTGCTCCACAGGGGGAGCCAGTACATATATACATAAAGAGATAGAGATATAGTAATAACTTTATTTAATCTCTGCAGGTGATTTTGATATACTGCCAAAAGTGAAAAACTCTGGCCTAGGAAATAATTGTAGGCTTTAGGATTTTAAAAAAGATCAACGCAGGTTGTAAAATGGAAAGAATAGTGTTTTTTTTTTTTTAAACAAGTGTAAAATCACTGTATTTAATAGGTAGGTTTGCTTTAGTAAAATTATTAAACATTTATAAATTTTTTCCCATTTACTCTTATGAAATAAAGTTTATAATAAAAACATTATAGTAGAAAAAATTTAGAAGCTTAATTTGAAGGAAATGACATGGAGAAAATTATGAGGTCATGTTGGAAGATTTTCAAAGTAGAGAAGTCTGTAGAATTCTAAAAGTTCCCTTGATTCTGTCATTCTACCACATTTTCCCCTATATTCCACATCGTTTTCTATATTCTCTGACTTAATACCCAGAAAAAACAGGTTTCTCTTCTGGCTTCCTTCTTTGGTTTATAAAACATTTTATGATATTTCATAGCTCAACAAACTAAAATATAAATCTCTAAGTAAAAAGAGACAAAGTGTGTCATTTTATAGTGGTTAAACCAAATGTACCCTGTAATAGGATGTGGGTATTTTTTCATTGGTATATTTACCTGAGACAACATAAGCATTTGCCGTTTTCTTTTTTTTTTTTTTCCTGAAAGTATTTCTTAAATTTTAATTTTTTATCTTATTTATTTTAAGTTTTCGTTTAAATTTCAGTTAGTTACCATACAGTGTAATATTCATTTAAAGTGTACAATATAGTGATTCAAAAATACCATAACAGTCCTCATCACAAGTGTACTCCTAAATCCCCATCACTTCTATTACCCATCACCCACCCCACCCCCTCTGGTAACCATCAGTTTGTTCTCTGTAGTTAAGAGTCTGTTTCTTGGTTTACCTCTCTCTTATTTTTTCCCCTTTGCTTGTTTGTTTTGTTTCTTAAATCCCACATATAAGTAAAATCATACAGTCTTTGTCTTTCTCTTATTTCGCTTAGCATAGTATTCTGTAGCTTCATCCATCTTGTTGTAAACGGCAAGATTTCATTCTTTCTTATTAGCTGTTTATTTAATACACACTTTCTGCAAGAAACTATACCAAGCATCAAAGACATAGGATCCCTGCTCCTAAATTTTTTTCTCCATGGAGAAACAAACACATGGTATACTGAGCACCTTTTTGAGGATCCTTGAATTACTTTTCAAAGTAGGGAATGTTGGGGAATATTGTAAAGTTTTCAATGTCACCCTGATTCTTGGAGGAAAAAAATTAATTATATATGGAAGTCTGCCTATAAGTACTACGTGGTACCAAATAAGTGCACAGATAATAAGTTATAATAGAATTCATGTTTTTTGTTACATTGCTATTGACAAATGATTAAGTGTCAAAAGAATCCACTTTTCCTCTTATTGCCTAGGAGAAAGAAGATATAAAAATGTTGGATTCATTTTATTATTTTTTTTTAAATTTTAACGGTCTTAAAATACTCAAGTAAATTCAATCAATAAAAAATTGTTGTTGCCTTTCTTAACTATCTGTTGTCATATTTTATAAATTAGCGGGATCCCCCAGAAGAGGAAATACCATTTTGTACTCTAAAGTCCTTTCCAGCTGCTATTGAACACACTATACAGTGGGCAAGAGATAAGGTAATAAAGATCTTTTTTTCAAGAAATTTTTCTTTGAAGTGAATAGAAGATTATCCAATTTTTAACTTTTTTTCTTTTTTTCCCATGCATGTAAGTTTGAAAGTTCCTTTTCCCATAAGCCTTCATTGTTTAACAAATTTTGGCAAACCTATCCATCTGCAGAAGAAGTCTTACAGGTAAAAATCAATACATTTTAATATAATCTCAACACTGTCTCAGTGTAATCTTACTTGCATATTGCCTACAAATAGTTTATTTCACCTCTTTAAATAACATCATTGTACAGAGTAAGTGCATGAAGAATCTTGACATTAGCAAGTCACAAATGACCTTTTTGTAGTTTGTATGAGCTATGTGGAATTGCCATTATTTGATCATGTTTGACCCACAAAACAATTCATATGCTTCAACCTAAAAAAGATGTCATAAAAATGACAGCTTTGTGTAATAAATCAACTTGTTAAACTGTTTGAAAAAAACCCAACGTGAATTCTAGTGAAAATTTTGTGAATGGATGGTAGTGTTAATACTCTTATGATGAGGGCGACTTTAAAGGTATTTTCTTACTTTTCTTTATTCCTGCACTAAACAGACCAACTTTTTAGTATAAAATATTATTCATAGCACTTCTTTTGTTAGGTACATATGTAGTACTAATAACTAGCGAGACATAAGGATAACTTGTCAGATGAGAAACTCTACAGTTGAAATTTCATGTACTGTCTTTTCCCATTCCCCCTCCAAAAAAGGAGAAGAAGATGGAGAAGAAAAAGGCAGGGACAAGGAGCTCATAGTGAAAAAATTAGTCATAAATCACATGAGCTGGTACTTCAAACTTTGGCTAATACTTCCCAGGAATGGGTGTGTGTGTGTGTGTGTGTGTGTGTGTGTGTGTGTGTGTTTACTTGGAAATAAAGTTATTTTGCTTTTTTTTTCTCTCTAGAAGATACAAACTGGACACAGTTTAGAAGGCTGTTTTCAAGTTATTAAGTTGCTTAGCAGAAGACCTAGAAACTGGTCCCAATGTGTAGAATTAGCAAGATTAAAGTTTGAAAAATATTTTAACCATAAGGTAAGTATGCATTATAAAACATTAAGAGATATTACCTTGGCTCATTTAATTGCTACCGAATTAATTTCACTGGACCAAAATGTCTACTTTTTCTTTCAGGAGTCTTTTCAAAAAACAGTAAGTTAAGTGAAAACAAGTGCAGGGCACAGAACGGATTTCTCTTTGAGTGTTAAAAGAATACACTTAAACTCCATCCATTGGTTTGTCAGTTCTGCATTTAACTGATCCTTATCCTTCTGTGTGCAATATTGGGTTTCAGATACAGGTTCTTTTAGAAAATAAGGAATACTGGGGCGCCTGGGTGGCGCAGTCGGTTAAGCGTCCGACTTCAGCCAGGTCACGATCTCGCGGTCCGTGAGTTTGAGCCCCGCGTCAGGCTCTGGGCTGATGGCTCGGAGCCTGGAGCCTGTTTCCGATTCTGTGTCTCCCTCTCTCTCTGCCCCTCCCCCGTTCATGCTCTGTCTCTCTCTGTCCCAAAAATAAAATAAAATAAAAAAAAAAATGTTGAAAAAAAAAAAAATTTAAAAAAAAAAAAAAAAAAGAAAATAAGGAATACATTTTATCAGTAGTCTAAAACAAGTTTGTTCAGAATAAAGCAAGAAATTGAGAAAATAGATTCAGTCAGAAATTGTGTTGAATTTCGCCTTGCCCATCCATATTCAAAATCACATTTTATATCTGTTTGGTGTCTCTTTCCTCATTTGTAAGATGGGGATATTAAATTGGTGTGTAATTTATATGGTAGTGTGAGGATCAAATGAGTTAATACCTGCGAAGCATTTTGAGTAGAACCTAGCCCAGAAATGCTCACTATTAGCTGTTATTCCCATCCCCTATTACTTGCACTCGCTAGAATGTGTCCTGCCCTCTCTCCTGAGCCTCTCCCCATCTTCAGGCTCATACCTATCAGAATATAAAGTAAGTTAATCTTTTTTAAAAAAGTCTTTTGATTACATTTATCCTTGCCTTTCCCTTCCTTCTTTGCTACTTAGAAAAGGGGTCTTATACTTAGTGTTGCTACTTCCTCATCCAGTTAACGTGTCTTCTTTCCCCACTCCTATTCACATTATTTTTACCATTTTAATCAATGACCTCTTGTCTCAAAATCTGAAGAAGTCTTTTTAGTCCTGATTATCTTTTGTACTTTTTTAAAGCTTTTTTCTGGAAAAATTCTACTGTAGAAAGTAGAAAAAATAGTATAATGTAATCTTCATGAATCTGTCACCCAGGTTTAACAAATTTTGTTAATTTTGTATCAATTTGTAGATAATCTTGTTTCATCTTTATACCTCCCCAGATGGTTTTGAAGCAAATCTCAAACATCATTTATCATTTCTAAATACAAAATGCTGTATATTTTTACCGGTTTAATTTTTATTTTAAGGATTAGCTCTTTGAAAGGAGCATAATGGTATGTAAAATATGCCGCCTTTTGTGTAAAAAGGTATAAAATACAGGTACCTGGGTAGCTCAGTCAGTTAAACGTCCGACTCCTGATCTCTGTTCAAGTCTTGATGTCAGAGTCATGAGTTCAAGTCCCAAGATGGGCTTTGTAATTAAGCCTACTTTTAAAAAAAAAGGAGTAATGTATATTCATGTTTGTTGTGTATGCAAAGAAAAAAAAAACTATATTGATTAAAAAAAAAAAAGTAGCAATAGAAGTTATTCCAGGTATAGGGGGCCGTGACAAGACAATGGACAGAGGGAGTATAAGAGTGGCTGGAAACTTCACTCTATATCTTTTTGTGTGTTGAGATTTTTTTTTTTTTTTTTTTTACCTCAGATAATGTTAAGTAATGATTTTTTTAATTGATTTTTTTTTCTTTAGGCTCTTCAGCTTCTTCACTGCTTTCCTCTAGACACACGATTAAAAGATGGCAGTAAGTGTAACCAAGTGTTGAGAAGAACAATTAATATAATTTATTACGGGATAAATACAATGAAAATAATATCTGTGTCTTGTTTTAGGTTTGTTTTGGCAATCACCAAAGAGGCCTCCATCTCCAATAAAATTTGATTTAAATGAACCTTTGTAAGTATTTATATCCAGCTTTATATGCATCCTTTGTTGTAAATTTCTTGACTGAGTATAGTTTTACATGGCAGGGTGAAAACTTCAGGCTCTTTAAGTGTTAAATTAGTGCATCCCTGTTAATCTAAGAGTTAGCTCATTAGTCTGGCCAACAAAGCCAGCCACAGCCCTTCTCCCCAACATACGTGAATCTATTTATTTACATGGTAAAATAACTTCTTTATTTTTATCTTCTCTAAAGCAGATCCGAAGTGTTACCTCTTTGACTTTATCCATAAGAAAAAAAACAAGAAATGACAACAAATGTTTTCATATTATATGAAGCCAGTATTTAAAAAACTTTAGTTATATATCAAACATTGAGCCTGTTAACCTTCCTTTCAACAAGTAACTCCATTTAATCTCCTCATCTGGTGCTTATGTTAGGCTTCTAGTCACCTTATCCTGACTGCTTCTCCTGTAAAACTTACTTTTGTTTTTACCAAAGTCACTTGCTTAAGTTGAGCCTAATGTATGCTCTTTAAAACCAAATTTCTAATTTTTTTATGAATTAAATTTTCTTTCACTAGTCTAATTTTTCTACTTTTTGCCCCTCCTCTCCTGAACATTACTACTTATGAGGATAAATAGCTAATGTTTCTTATAGCTTCTGAAATGCTTTGGTCTAGACCAGGACTTCATTGCCTAACTTTTAAATATTCCTGTAACAAAAGTTCTGTGATTATTTTCTTCAGCATTTCAAAAGACTATAGTTTTTGATGAATTAAACACCTTTAAAACTGTGCATTCACACTTTGCTTTATTTTTTATTTCAAAAGGCACTTCAGTTTTCTTCTGAATGCTGCAAAACTGTATGCTGCAGTCTATTGCATTCC
Source organism: Neofelis nebulosa (assembly GCF_028018385.1). Lineage (NCBI taxonomy): Eukaryota > Metazoa > Chordata > Mammalia > Carnivora > Felidae > Neofelis > Neofelis nebulosa. Next base: position 151,804,208 of record NC_080784.1, read on the forward strand.
ATTTACAGAAGAGGTAAGATAACCTTCAAGCTCTAGTAAGTGATACAAAACCAGGTAAAAATTAGATGACCTAGCAGCTAATTGCATCACCTACATTCATCTTGAACCACTTAAATATTTTTCTGCTTCCAAAGGTATGAATTCCATTTATTTATTTATTTATTTTATTGAATCAACATTTATTGAGTATAACTTTGTGCAGGGAACTTTATAAAACAATGATGAGATAGTCTCTGACCTCAGAGCACTCAGTCTGATACAACCAGTCCCAAAATTACCTTTTTAAAATGAATGGAAAGAACTAAGATTTCAGGTTTGTTGACCAATAAGTACTTTTTCACCCATACCACCCCTGCCCCCCCCCAGCCTTTATGGATGATATTTCTATAGAATAAAGGTAAATGTCACAAATAGATGTGTTCTAAATAGTCAGATGATAAATTATTCAAATATTTTAGTATGATAAAGGACCTTATTAGTCCAGAATTTTTTAGAATTCAGAATTTTTAAAAATGTTTGTTGATAAAATTACTTTTTAACAAAACAGGACTTATCAGCAGATGCCCTCTTGAATATTCTTTCTGAAGTAAAGATTCAAGAATTCAAACCTTCCAACAAGGTATGTTTAGAAATTTATTCACTCAGCAAATAGTTATTGAAATTTTACTAGTGTCAAGTCCCATTCTCAACCTGGAGAATCCCATAGTAAACAAAACAGAATTCTTGCTGTTATGGATGTTATATCGTCTAATGCACCACAGGCAGACTGTTAAAAAAAAAAATGCTATTACATAATATTACAATAGGACTTAGTGCTAAGAACCAAAAATAAAACAAGGAAAAGAAATAAAGGATGATGAAACCGGTTTCATTTTATGTGGGATAAAAGGGGAAAGCCTCTGTGATATGGTAACATTTGGGCAGAAACCTGAAGGAAGCAATAGAGTGAGCCATGCTATTACGTGTTGAAAGAATAATGCACATAAGCAGAAATAAGTTCAGAGAAAGGCCTTAAAAGATTTGAAGGCCAGGATTTTTCTGAAAGAGAATATTCAAGAAGATTGATAGACAGATATGAGAGATACTTGGGGTTATGATAAGTACTTCATGATTTATTAGGAGATAAGCCAGTGGAGGATTTTAAGCAGAGGACGCAATCTGGCTTATATTTAAAAGGCTGACTCTGCCTGTTGTGTTAAGAATGATTGTATGGGACATGAGAAAGGAAACATGTAAAGCTATTAGGAGGATATAGGCAAAAGATGATGGTGGTTTGATGAAGTAGTTGGTAACAAGTAAGTTACAATAAGATTCTGGATTCTGGTATATTTTGTAGTAGCCCTGACAGGATTTGAAAGGGATTGGAATTAGAGTGTACGAGGAAAAAAAGATTGTTTATTTTTTTAGTTGAAATAAGAAGCACAATTAATAGCTCCAGGTAAGGAGAAGTTTAAGGAAGTTTGAGCAGAGGAAAAAAGGTGTGAAATAATTGTTCAGGGCGATGGGAAAGTCAGAGAATTTTGAGTAGAATTTTGAAACAGTGCTAAGGATGCACTTAATATTAGTCCACTTAATGTATTACATTCAAATGTGGCTGGGGAAAAAAGGCATTTAGTTGCCTAAGTATTTTTCACATAGTCATTGTATGACTTTTTGTATACACTCTAAAAATCATCCACAAACACTCTTTTGTTCCCCTTACCCCCTAGCTATATTGGAAAATAGGGAATCATGATTTCCTCCCCATAAAATTCAAATAGGAAATGGTGTCTGCAGTCTTCTAGTCTGCATTTTTATTTTAGAGTAAAGGAAAACTTAACAGCTGTTTGATTTTGTACAGTAAATGGGTTTGCTGAATGAAATGTTCATAACTTGTAGTTTATCAAGAATAAAAGAACAGGGAGGTAAACAGAATTCCTATATAAAGAAGCTTCTGGTTATGGAATTAATAAGTCAAGGGAATAAAAGGTACAGCATAGGGAAGATAGTCCACAATACTGTAATAGCGTTCTGTTGTAACAGATGGTAGCAACACTTGTGAGCACAGCGTAACTTACGGAGAAGTTGAATCACCATGTTGTACACCTGAAAGTAATGTAACATTGTGTGTCAACTATATTCAAATAAAAAAAAATTTTTTAAACAAAAAGAAGTTTCCTAGCCCGCATTCCTAGTGGACAGAGCTGCTAGACAGAAGCCAAAAGAATTATGTGTCAATAACTTTTCTGGTCTTAATAGCTCTGCAGTGTTTTGTGGCTTCAGTTGCTTCTTTCTATACCAGAGTTTTGGTGTAATAAATTGTCCTGAGCAATTTAGCTACATACAGTTTTAGCTTTAACATGAATTAATGAGCTTTTCACAACTTCTTGAAGCAACTCACACTGAAACTTCAGAGTCTGGCACTTCTAGTTAACAGATGGCAAAAATATCAACTAGTTACTCTGACAAATAAAAGTTTCTGCCTCCTTAACTCTTTAATATTTCCTAAATACTTACAATAATATTTAATCTGTAAAAACACAAGTTGAATGTATAAAATACAAAGAAATAGTATTTTTAATTAGTGATGATGTAGATGGTTTTTTAGTTTGAAAATACGAACTTTACTGCCCTTGTGGAATGTCTAATTAGTAATTTCTTAAAGATAAATTACTTGCAAGTGCTGCTCTGAGCATGCACCTATATGAAGGAAGACATGTTCTTTAGGAAAGAACCTCTTGTCAGCAATCAATAAATATTTAAAGAGGCCCATTTTATATATTTTATGATTTATTTAGAGACAGAAAACAGCTCTGCACTAGTTAGAGCTATGCAATTTGGTTTCAAGTAGATTTGTCAGAATCACAGACTGTTGATTAATATTAACTTTATTTTGCCGGGGAATTTTAAAAGGGATCCATATGAGCTCAGATCTTATAAGCTATTCAGTAAATATTTTAACACTACCAAATTTGTATTAGATATTTTGAAGTTGTCTCTGTGAACAACATAAAGATCCCTGTTCCCTGTTTACATGTCAATGTAAGCAGATAGATAGTAAAACAAATACATAAACAATATTATTTACTAACAGAAGGTGTAAAATACATTGGACCATAATAATTAATAATGTGACTAAACTATACAGAGGGAATATCTTCTGTGTGTGATCTGTTTAGTAAAACAGATCTGGTATAAGATATGATAACATTAATGATAATGCATGTCCATGTATTTAAAGGTTGTTCAAACAGATGAGACTGCAAGGAAACCAGAGCAGGTTCCTATTAGCAGTGAAGATGAGAGGAACGCTATTTTCCAGCTAGAGAAGGCTATTTCATCTAATAAAGCCACCACAAGTAAGGGGAAATCTTTATAAAAATGGTTTGGACTGGAAACAATTTTTATTTTCACTAACTCTACACCCAAAAGCTTATGGGACTAAATAATAGCTACAATATTAATGATGATAATTGAATTCATGATCATATGAAAGTCACTGTTGATCTTTAACTGTGACTAAATTCATTATTTTTTTCACCATTGCCCTACCCTCATTTGCTGAATTGTAAATCTGCTTTATTGTCGTTGTTCTGATTGTTTTAGTCCTTGAGGTTGTACTGTGTGATTCTTTTTTTAATGTTTATTTATTTTTGAGAGATAGCGTGTGTGCACAAGTGAGAGAACGGCAGAGAGAGAGGCAGAGGGAATCCCAAGCAGGCTCTGCACGGTCAGCATGGAGTTCTATATAGACTAACACTTAGACCCAGTTAAGTCACTAGGATAAAAAACTATAGACAGATTTCTTCTTGGCTTTTTAGTCTTTATAGTTACAGGGAATACATACAATCTGACCTAAATGGTTTTAAACAGAAGGAAACCAAACTTTTATTCCTTAAAAACAGTCATTCGCTCATGGATTTTAGACCTGCTCACCATCTTTTATTTACATAAATCAGTAGTTGCCAAACTTTCAGGATTGTTGTGCACAGACAGTAAAATTCAGGGAAAAAAAAACATCCTAGGCTAGCCACCTATTTATCCTGCAAATAAAATATAGATGTGTTAATTTAATAATTACAATTCTGGAAGAAAACTTACTTCCATTTCTTACTTTCTCATTTCGTAACATATCAAACTACACCTATCTATAGAATGATTTTTGAGAACCACTAATGTAGAAATATTTCAGATACATATTTTTATTGGATTAACTAATCCTATTAGTTATCAGAGGCAAAATGTTTCAGGGTAATATTTATGGAATCAATTTTTGAATAGTACCCAATGTTAACTGTTTTAATCATAAACAACAGCAGATGTGGTACATGGCTTTCTTATTTTCTGTCTCTTAGAAAGGTTTTTTTAATATAGAAACTTCTCTGATTTAGTGATAATCAAAGCCATGTACCATATCATTTCCATATTCTTCAGTAACTTTAATTTCCTAGATCTTACTTGTGTTTTTCAGTCATTTAAAAACATAAAGAAGGAATATTTAAGAGTAGTGAATCCACATTTCTTTTTACCTAATAAAACCTTCACAAGGGACGCCTGGGTAGTATAGTCGGTTTAACATCCAACTTTGGTTTTGACTCAGGTCATAATCTCATGGCTCATGGGATCTCTCCATGCTGTGAGCATGGAACCTGCTTGGGATTCTCTCCCTTCCTCTGTCTGAACTTCTTGCACTCATGCTCGCTTGCTCTCTCTCAAAATAAATAAGTAAATAATAACCCTTACAAGTTACTACAAAACTTTATTTTTCTGGTGTTATGATTAGGTGACCTTCAGATGGCGGTGCTTTCATTTGAGAAAGATGATGATCACAATGGACACATAGATTTCATCACAGCTGCATCAAATCTTCGTGCCAAAATGTATAACATTGAACCAGCTGACCGTTTCAAAACAAAGCGCATAGCTGGTAAAATTATACCTGCTATAGCAACATCCACTGCTGCAGTTTCTGGCCTGGTGAGTTTATTCTTTGAATGGAAATGCTTCTTTTTCATTGCCTCTTAACCTGTCTTCCCCATTATACCACCCTAGCCAGTCACTCAGATCTTAGAGAAGAAGGGATATATATTGATCTTATCATTTTAAATTTCAAGGTATTTCTAAAAATACATTAGACCACATTTTGAAGGTTAACAGATATACAAACATTTTAACATAAAAGTTAACCTTTTTCAGGGCACCTAGGTGGCTCAGTCGGTTAAACATCCAACTTCAGCTCAGGTCATGATCTCACAGTTCATGAGATCGAGCCTCGTGTCGGGCTCTGTGCTGACAGTGTGGAGCCTGGGGCCTGTTTTGGATTCTGTGTCTCCCTCTCTCCCTCTCTCTCTCTGTCTCTCTCTGTCTCTCTCTCTCTCTCTGCCTCTCCCCTGCTTGCGCTCTCTGTCTCAAAAATAACATTAAAAAAATTACCTTTTGTCAAAACAGTATAATTTTTCTTACAATAATCCTTTTAGTCATTCTTGTATCCTCCATATGAAACAGGTACTCTTTTTCTTGAATAAAATGAACTGCTTTAATGGTTGCTCTTTGATTATATTGGAGTTCAGTTCTTTGCCTTAAAAAAAAACGCAATTCCTGTTATTCAGATTTCTTAAAATTTAATCTTTCCTTAATAATTCAGAATCTTTAGGGTGGCCCTAGTCATTATGCTGTACTACAGTGTTATACTTAGAAGCTACATAATTATCTGCCCCCTTATTAAATGACTTTAGACTAGTGTATTTCTTGAGTTTGAGTGTCTTCCATGATAGGAATATTACATGATCAAGTGAATTTTTTAATGATTTTGTTCACCATATATAGAACAGTTGAAATTTTGAAAGTATGAGAATAAAAGTAGACAGATTTATAAGAAGTTTGCTATTTCAGTCCAGTAGCTGCTTTTACTCGTTACAGAAAAATGCTTGAGAGGAATATTGGAAAATTAAATAGATACATTTGAAGTCATAAAGTTTTAGGCTCTTTATATAATCAGATCACTTTCTTTTATCTAGGTTGCATTGGAGATGATCAAAGTAGCTGGTGACTATCCGTTTGAAGCTTACAAAAATTGTTTCCTTAACTTAGCCATTCCAATTATAGTGTTTACAGAGACATCTGAAGTAAGAAGAACTGAAATCAGGTATGCTTGAAGGTCTATTTCTCTTGCATAATTAGAATGAAATAAAATTTTTACCTTCTAAAAGGAAAAAGTTATAGTTTTTCCTCCCTTTTCTTCTATATATTTAAATCCTTGCCATCACCTCAGGATTAGATCAGTGGGGTGCCTGGTTGGCTCAGTCGGTTAAGTGTCCGAATCTTGATTTTGGCTCAGGGCATGTTGTGAGATCAAGCCCCAAGTGAAGCCTGCTTAAGATTCTCTCTCCCTCTTCCTCTGCCCCTCTCCCACCCATGCTCTCTGTCTCTCTCTCTTTAAAAACAAAATAAAAAAAAGTCAAAATGTCATCTTCATAAAGCATTTCTTTTTTTTTCAATTGAGACATAAATTGGCATGCATTAGATTAGTTCCAAGTGTGCAACACAGTGATTTGACACCTGTATGTATTAAGAAATGATCACAGGCGCACCTGGGTGGCTCAGTGAATTGAGCATCTGACTCTTGATTTTAGCTCAGTTCATGATCCCAGGGTCATGGGATAGAGCCCCACCTTGGGCTCTCGCTGAGCATAGAGCCTGCCTAAGATATGCCTTCTCCCTCTCTCTCTTCTTCTCCCTCTCCCTCTCTCCCTCTCTCCCTCCCTCCCTCTCCCTCTCTCCCTCCCTCTCCCTCTCTCCCTCTCCCTCTCTCCCTCCCTCCCTCTCCCTCTCTCCCCCCTCCCTCCCTCTCTCTCCCCCCTCCCTCCCTCTCTCTCCCCCCTCCCTCCCTCTCTCTCCCCCCTCCCTCCTTCTCTCTCCCTCCTTCCTCTCTCCCCCTCTCCCCCACCACTCACGCGCTCTCTAAAATAAAATAATAATAAATAAACCACAAGTTTAGTCAACATCATCACCATATGTATTTAGCAAATTTGTTTTCCTTGTGATAGTCTTTTAAGATCTACTGTTAGCAACTTTCGACTAGACAGTATAGTTAACTGTAAGCACCATGCTGTACATTACATACCTATGACTAACTCATCTTAAAGCTGGAAGCTTGTACCTTTGGACTCCCTTTGCCCATTTTGCTCATCCCCCACCTCCAGCGACTACCAATCTGTTGTCTATCTATGAGCTCAGTTTGGGTTTTGTTTTGTTTTTCTTTTAAGGTTCCACATATAAGTAATATCATACAGGTACTTGTCTTTCTCTGTCTGACTTATTCACTTAGCATAATGTCCTCGAGATCTATCCATGTTGTTGCAAATGACACAATTTTTTTTTATGGCTGAATTCTATTCCTGTGTGTGTGTCACATTTTCTTTATCCATTCACCCATTGATGGACTTAGGTTGTTTCTATATCTTAGCTGTTATGAATATTGTTCTAGTGAACATGGAGGTGCTGATAAGTTTTGGAGTTGTTTTCATTTTTTTTTTGTATAAAAACCCAGAAGTTTGAATTTCTGGATCATATGGCTGTTCTATTTTTAATATTTTGAGGAACTTTCATACTGTTCTCCAGAGTGGCTGCACAAGTTTGCATTCCCACCAACAGGGCACAAGGGTTTCTTTTTCTCCACATCCTGTCAACACTTGTTATTTCTTAACTCTTTGATACTAGCCTTCCTAGCAGGTGTGAAATAATACCTCATTATGGGTTTTTTTGATTTGCAGTTCCCTGATACTTAGTGGTGTTGAGCACCTTTTCGTGTACCTATTGGCCATCTGTATGTCTTTTTTGGAAAGTGTCTATTCAAATCGTCTACCCATTTTTTTATCAGATTGTTTGGTTTTTTGCTATTGAGTTGTATGAGTTCTTTATGTATTTTGGATATTCACCCCTTATCAGATACATCATTTGCAAATATTTGTTTCCATTCAGTAGATTGCCTTTTCATTTTGTTGATGGTTTTCTTTGCTGTGCAGAAGATTTTTAGTTTGATGTAGTCCCATTTCTCTGCTTTTGCTTTTGTAATAAAATCCAAAATACTATCACCAAGACTGATGCAAGAAGCTAACTACTATGTTTTTTTCGAGTTTTATGGTTGCAGTTCTTTCATTCGGGTATTTAATCCATTTTGAGTTAATGGGGGTCAGACTTACAATCCTAAGATCAAGAGTCACATCTTTTACCACACTGAGTCAGCCAGTCATCCTTGAGTTAACTTTTGTGTGTTGTAAGATAGTGGTCCAATTTTATTCTTTTGCTTTATGCAAAGCATCTATGACTAAACTAGCCATAGAACTCTCACATTTAATCTACCACATTATTTAGCATTGTACTTTCTTATTGTTTCATCTATGTTTTCCTAATTCAGATGAGTTAGAAGCCACTGTGGTGTCTGAATAATATGTCATGAGATTTAGTATCTAGTTCTAAAAACTATGTGACAGAGCAGAAGAATTCCCCTGGACCTCCATTTTTCACTTTCAGATTAACAACAACCAAAAATTTGAAAACATCTATCTCGGCAAGAATGTGAAAGCCCTCTCCTCATATATTACCGATGAGAGTATAAAATAGTGTAATCCATAGTAAGGGAAATGTGCTATATGTCAAATTTACAGATACATTTGCACTCATCTCAAATAGTACATTTATAAGATATTTATTCTGGCCTTGTTTATCATAGCCAAAGATTGAAACAGTGATAGACTAGAACGTCCACACAGGAAACCCATGCAGCCATTTAGAGAGAGAGAGAATGGTTTCACTAAGACACATAGATTCATTTTGAGACACTGGAAGGATCAACAAGGTACTGATAACAGTGGTTACTTTGAGGGCGCCTGGGTGACTCAGTCAGTTAAGCATCTGACTGTTGATTTCAGCTCAGGTCATGATCTGGCAACTCGTGAGTTCGAGCCCCTCATTAGGCTCTGCACTGACAGTGTGGAGCCTGCTTGGGATTCTCTCTTCCCCTGTCTCTGCCCTTCCTCTCCCCCCCCCCCTTAAAAGAAATAAATAAACTTAAAAAAAAGCGGTTACTTTGTGTGGTGTCTTGGGGAGATAAGTTGTATTTTTCTTTTTCCCCTGTATCATTATGTAGCTAAATCACAAATAATGGACTTCAGGGTTTTTTATTATTACTAAAGGGAAAAAAATTACGATGTTTTGTTTTTAATATTTTTCTACAACAGAAATGGAATATCATTTACAATTTGGGACAGATGGACTGTACATGGAAAAGAAGACTTCACCCTCTTGGATTTCATAAATGCAGTCAAAGTGAGACACTTATTTACTTAGTTCATTAGTTGGAGGTTTTCATAAATAATATTTAGCAGAAGTTTGTTTGCTGTCCTTTTACTGATTGTAAAACATTGTCACCCAGCATTTTATATTTGGACATAGCTCTTATTGTTTCTCTTTTGGGTATTCTTCACATTTAGGAGAAGTACGGAATTGAACCAACGATGGTGGTGCAGGGAGTCAAAATGCTTTATGTCCCTGTAATGCCTGGCCATGCAAAAAGATTGAAGTTAACGTAAGTAATGACCATTATACCAGAAGATTCACAACAATTAAAACATTAGGTGGATGCCCACTGGAAAATCAAATAGAGAGACTATCAAAGTTGAGAAAAAAGTATGTGATTTACTCCTGTGTAATGGCTGTAATAAAGATAGTAAATGTACCAAACTCAACAGGCTACCTCTCAAGAGAGATCCATAGGATTCACATATCCTTGTGAATTATTTGTAGTTCAGATTCAGTTTATAAGTTAATAAGCTTAGAAACACGATTTGGTTAATACACCACATAAAAGTAGAAACACATAATGACCAGGCTTATGAGACTGAAGTATAAAACAAAAATGCCAAATTGTTACTTTCATTCACTCAACAGATTTTTTTGAAGAGTGCCTCCTATGTGCCAGGTATTTTGTGGGCAGTAGGGATACAGCAGTGAGCAAAGTGAAGTCCATGCCCTAATTGAGTTTGCATAACAAAGTATGCAAACCTCTTGATAAGTATATCAGATGGTGGTAAGCACTGTGAAGAAAATAAAGCAGAATAAGGAGTGTTAAGTTGCTGTGGTATGTTGAGTAGTTCATGTATTCCCTCTGCCTGTCACATTCTCACCAGATACGGCGGCATTTGAGCAGAGACCTAAAGGAACAGAGGGAACAAAAAAGGCCAGTCTCAGCAGTGGTCTGCAAGGCCCTGCTTCTCAATTACCACTCTAAGTTTTATTCCTACTTTTCTCACTTGCTCACAATATTCCAGTTGTGCTAGCTTCCAGCTATTTTTTGAATAGTCCAGTCATACTCCTGCATGGGACTTTGGCTCTAATTATTCCAAAGAGGCCTCCCTGAACCCTATTTAAATATGTTTATGCTTCTCTGTCTCCTACCCACTAGAATGTAACCTTCACAGATGCAGGACTCTATAATTGATCTGGTCGTGGATGTATCTCAAGGACCTACAACAATGCCTGGCAGCAATAAATATTTGTCATTCATTTTGTAATATATTCAAATATCAAACAATTGTGTTGTACACCTGGAACTAATGCAATGTTATATGAATTATACCTTAATTAAAAATGTTTGGTTTTTTTAATAAAAATTAGCATAAAAATATTTGTCATATGAATAAATGAATCTGCATGATAGGTGCTTTAACCTATATGCAGTTTTAATTATCACCAATTAATGAGATTAATCACTTTTTAGTTATTATAATCCAGGCTTAATGATCTGTACTTTAAGAAACAAAATCACTATTACATAGAGAAAGGTTATTTTGCCTTATATTATTTTGTCATTAGAATCCCTGAGTATCTCTTGGATATGTGAATAATAGAATTTACTGTGTGCTGCCTAGATGAGAGTAGAATGTGTGGAATTTAAAATTTGCTGCAAATAATTCACAATAAGTGCTTTATAGAGTTGGCTAGTATTCGCCATCTCCAGCATGATAAACTTTGTGAATGTTATTTTTCATTTTATTACAGTTTTCATTTAGCAGATAAGTACTAAGTACCTATCAAGTGGCTAGATAAGCTTGGCTTTGGAAAGATCAGGGTTCACATCCATCCCCAGCTACTTACTTGTTTTGTCACATTGAGGAGCTTACTGAACTTTTTTGAAACTTAGTTCTTGATCCATAAATGGAAATGATTGTGCCCATAGCTATTAAACATTGAAATAATAATAAAGACTAGCAATGTAATAGCAACCAAGAACTATTCCATAAATGTTACTCCTGTTAATATTTTGTCATTATACCTCTTTATCAAGTAGCCTGTGCCCTCAGGGAATTCCCATTCTACTGTGAGAAAATGACATGTTAATCATTAAAATGTAATTGAATAATCAGTATAATAAAGATTTTTACAGAACACTGTAGGCACTACTTAAAACTTCACCTTAGGCTAGATTTCATTTGAACTACCTTTGAAAAAGGATATCAGGCAAAAGTGATAGCTTTTCTAAAAGCATGCAGCTAATAAAAAGTGTGCATGATCTATTTGGGAAATCAGTATTCTGGATTGACTCAAGGATGAGATGGTAAGAATGAGAAGTTATAAATGGGACAAAATACCTTTGTAAAATGGAAAGAACTATTATTGAGGATTAAATAGATTACATAGTTGAGAGTTTAGCGTGAGATAGATACATGGTATAAGTATATTATTAAGCAAGAGAGTAAAATCAAATTTACGTTTTAAGAGGATTCTGGCAACAGCAGAGATTGGAGGTAGGAGACAGCTGGATCGAAGCTAATCCAGTAATCTGAGGATATATAGATGATGATTTGATTTAAGACAGTATCAGTGACAATAGCAATAATAAAGTTTTTTTAGTGAATGGGATATACATGGGATATAAGACAAAGGTAAAACTTAAGAATGTCTTTCACTGTGATTAGCTTGTATTTGAAGATTTAAATCTAGTTTGCTTTTTACTTTTCACATAGAAATGCTTGAGAAGAATTTTTGATGCCTCCACACTCTATAAGGGAGTATGAGGATAATTCATTTTCCTTAATGTTTATTTATTTTTGAGAGAGAGAGAGAAAGGGAGACAGAGTGTGAGCAGGGGAGGGGTAGAAAGAGAGGGAGACACAGAATCTGAAGCAGGCTCCAGGGTCTGAGCTGTTAGCACAGAGCCCGATGCGGGGCTCAAACTTGGAAACAGTGAGATCATGACCTGAGCCGAAGTCGGATGCTTAACCGACTGAGCCACCCAGGCGCCGGAGGATAATTCATTTTTAAAAACATTGTTTACATTTTGGTTTTGTGTGTGGGGTTTTTTGTTTGTTTGTTTTGTCTTGTAACAAATGGTCTCTATTCTTTATCAGTACTAGCAGTGTTCCAAATTGATTCACTGTTAGGTAGATGAGTATCTTGAGTTTAGTGCTTTTAGTAAAGAAAAATTATAATATATGAAAGCAGATGAATTCTTAGATTTAAAAATAAATGTAAAGTCTAGACATAAGTCCAGATTCTCTGGGCAACATTAAACAGCAAATCACTCTTCATTTTATAGAATTTACTAAATCATTTGTCCTTGATTATTTTTCTTAGAATGCATAAACTTGTGAAACCTTCTACTGAAAAGAAATATGTAGATCTTACTGTGTCATTTGCTCCAGACACTGATGGAGATGAAGATTTGCCTGGACCTCCAGTGAGATACTACTTTAGTCATGACACTGATTAACAGAAGTTCTCTTAAATTTACTCCAGGACTACTTGATTTTGAAAAGATTGCACTTAATTCAGGAATGAAAATATTAACTCATAGTATTATGGATTTCTCTTTGATGAAGCCTTAATTTAAGGGAAACGTCATAGAAGACTACAGTGAAGAATTGTAAAGCATTTTGGAATATAATATATACTTGTCTAGTGCTTCATATGTGGATATGATCACAAGCAATTTTGAACTGGACTGCTATTTTATAATGCTTACAAAAAATTAGTGTGTTAACCTCTGGATGAGATGAAGAAAAAAATGTATGTATACATCACCAGAAGAGATAAAAGATCAAGAAATTGAAAGTAACAAATGCAAATATCCAAGAAGTTTAATCTTATTTTATGAATTTCTTTTTGTGCACTATTTGAGGCCCAGTTTCTCCATACAAATAGTGTTTGGCACCCTGCACCTCTCATAATTAGGCTTTGAGTTTAACACCAGTGGGAAGAGGAGAGATGGTAGCAGTGGATGAAGAGTAGACATTTTAAATTGTACAGGTACAGTTTACTGTCCTGAACCTCTGCTAATTTAACCAGAGTTTGTTAATATCACTGTCTTGCAAAAACCAGGATCTTTGTTGATAACATCAGTGTTGTAACCCATGAGCAGTAGGTCGGATGACAAATGTTAACTTGGATTAAATGTGAACAGATAAATGCAGCTAATCCTTTGATTCTTCAGTATGCCTTCTAATGTGGCTATTTTATTTATTTGGAACTCTAAACCTGACTGTCATAGTATAGAAGACTAAAAGGTCTTGTAAAGGGAGTATCCTTAGAAGTAGATGAAAACTAGAAATTAAAAAAAAAAAAATCATTACTAGTTGAGTCTTGATTTTTTTTTTCTTCCAACAACCTAATGGACAGAAAAAAATATTTTATTTTAAAGGGAAACATATTTTATTCTGCATTCCCAGAAAGGGTGTTGACAAAGATAAAAATTTATTTTTTTAGGTCTTTATTGATAGAATCTTTCTGTTTTCTGATAGGAGATATTGCAGATAATCATTATAAATTCTTTCATTAAAATGACATAAAATGTACTCTCGCTGTAAACTTGGTAAAAATGGCAAGTGTTTTTTTAATTTCTAAAGCTATCATGCATTCTAAAGCAGTTGGCATTTTATAACCACAGGAAGTCATTTCCCTCTAGCTGCTTCTCTTCTGATCTCCTGTTCAGACCATTAATAAGTACTTTGATAAACTAAAGACTAGATTCACATCAGTATTACTCCTCTTTGGTATCTTTTTATACTCTCTACTTAACTTTCCTTTTATTTCATTTATAAATAGTTGAAATTACTTGGTCAACCACCTGTATTGCTTTATTCTTTTGTAAAACTATCATCCAGTTGGGAAAACATATTTGGGAGTGGAGGGTAAGTTTGTATGAATAAAAGTATATTCTGCATTGGAGGCAAGGATAAGTGGACAGGTTGAGTTTAAAGGAAATGGATACCTTTGAAATAAGTAATTTTTGTTCAAGTATAATGTTTAAAATTAATTTCTTAAAGTTGAATTCAGGAACACCAGAGCTCTATGGCTTGGAATTCTTGAGGCTAGCAATAATAAAAGGACTTTTCTGTAAGAAGCCTCTTCCCCACTTTCAATTTCCTTTGTATGATAGATATGCTTATATTTTATCTAAATCTCCACATCTCTTCAGAAGTAAATTTGGAACCATGCTATCAGCTTTTATTTATAGTAACTAGTGCTTTAATAGATACAAACAAAACCAACAGGATTAAGTTCATTTTATGATTAAACCTGAAATCATTTCATCATTTTTCCCCCTGTAGGTAATGGTTATTGCCATTAATTTCTATTTAGTTCTAAGCGGGAAAGCCACGGTGAAGTTAATGACAGGGTTTTTTTGGTTTTTTTTTTTTTTTCATTATCTGTTTTATCTCTGTACCGTGAGATCACTTTGGGTGATTAAAATACCAGGTGCAAAAATTATTTGATTTTGTATGATACCACTGAGTCATTTTTTACTTATTAAAAATAAATTAAGATATTTGACAGTATCTTTGTAAATCTTGTCCCATGGTTGACTCCAGAGATTCCAGTTTTGCTATTCGTTTTATGAGTGGTGTTACTTTGGTGTTTTCTAATTTTCAAGTTTTGCAATCATGGAGATACAACAGTCACTGGGTATAGAGGAACGTTACCTCAAAGTGCTTTTGGATTCTGGAAATTCTGTTAAAACAATTGAGGGAAAATAATAACCATGTAAAACCTAGAAGATCTGGTTAAATCTCACACTATTGGTTGCAGTTGTCTAAAGTATAGTCCTTTTTAAAATTTTTTTTTAATGTTTATTTTTTGAGAGAGAGAGAGAGAGAGAGAGACAGAGTGTGAGCGGGGTAGGGTCAGAGAGAGTGGGAGACACAGAATCCAAAGCAGGCTCCAGGCTTTGAGCTGTCAGCACAGAGCCGGACATGGGGCTCGAACTCACAAACTGTGAGATCATGAAATGAGCTGAAGTCGGTTGCTCAACCAACTCAACCACCCAGGTGCTCCAAAGTATAATCCTTTTTAAAGTTCAAAACAGTTGTGGTACTCAGTAATTTCCTGTGAATGGTCCCAAAGCTAGAATTTGGAAATAAGATATATATCTTTGTTTTCATGTTTTAACTATTGTAACACTTTCTGGTGGTACCAGTGATGAGGCACAAAAAGGTCGGCAATGTTTAAACTCCACTATTAAATAATAGTAAAAATGAAAACAAAATTTTTCTCTTGAGAACTTAAGGAAAAATCTCAAGTAATTCCATGATGGAAGAAAAATTTAAATTACAAAAATTCATTGTGATTATAAATAATCATTTTGTATACAGTCACTAGGTATGGATTTAACTATTTTAACAAATTCAAAACAAATCAGGAAGTTGAAATCTTAGAGATCAGAGTATTCAATAGGTAATTTTCAGGTTCATTTTTCTCTTGGCATTTCTTAACTTTGTTTAAGTTGAGAAATACATATTCAAATATATGTACAAAAGAATATATAGAATATAAGTACACAGTTTAAAGATTAATTTTAAAGTGAGTGCTTGAGGCACGTGGTTGCCTCGGTCAGTTAAAGCAGCTGACTTCAGCTCAAGTCATGATCTCATGGTTGGTGAGTTCAAGCCCTACATCAAGCCCTCCGCCAACAGCAGAAAGCCTGCTTCAGATTGTCTCCCTCTCTCTCTGCCCCTCCCCCACTCTCAAGCACACATGCACTCTCTCTCAAAAATAAACATTTAAAAAATAAAGTGAGTGCCTGTATAATCAGCTATCAATCATATTTGACAGCAGCCCAGAAATGTCCCTGATAGTCCCTTCTCAATCACAATCAGCTTCCCTACACATACCCTCCAGCAATTACCATTATCCTACCATTCGTGATAATTCTTTGTTTTTACTTATATTGTTAACCACCTATCATGCACTTAAACAAGATAGTTTATTTTTGATAGGTTTTGAGCTTTATATAAATGGAATCAGACTTTTTTTTTTTTTTTTTTTTTTTTTTGTGGCTGCTGCTTTCATTCAACATGGGAATCATCCATGTTGTAGCTTATGGCCACAGTTTGTTAATTAACATGGTTATGGAATTTACCTTTGCATTAATACCACAATTTATTATATTGACTGTGGACAGGTGGGATGTTTTTAATTTGGGGCAATTATAGTTCTTCAATGAACATTATCATATGTATCTCCTAGTGCAACTAAGGTATATGATTGTTTGATCATAGGTGTTTACATCTTAAATTTTATTAGATAGTAACAGAGTTTTGCCTTAGCAGTAGAGATATCCTATATTTCCATTTTTGCTCAACACGTGTTAAACAGATTGCCAAGCTGGTGAAATTTGCAGTTGTATGTCATTGAAGTTTTACTCTGCATTTCCCTAACAATTGAGCACCTTTTTCTAAGTTTGTTGGCTTTCTTTTTTGCAAAGTATCTTTTCAAGTATTTTGCCCATTTTTCTGTTGTGTTAGCAGTCTTTTTCCTCGTTGATTTGTAGAAGATCTTCATAAATCCTGTTTTTTGTTAGCTATTTCTTTCCAAATATTTTCCTTCTCTTTATGATGTTATCTACTAAAAAGAATTTCATAATGGTTGAGTACTAAGAAGAATCAGTGTTTTTGTTTTAAGGTTAGTGTATTTTGGGAGTTGCTTAAGACATTGTTCTCAATCCAAGGGCATGAAGGTACTCTATATACTGTCTTCTAAAGGCTTTAGCTTTGTCTTTCACGTTTTCAGCTTTCAATTCATGAAGAATTAATTTTGTGTAAGCTGTGAAGTGCCTCACCACCATTTACTAAAGTATGTTCTCTTTTGCAGTGCCACCAAAGTCATATATCCATTAATGAGTACATCTCTGAATTTTTTTGTTTCTTCTTTTCTATCCCTGTGCTAGTATAGAGCCTTCACCACTATACCTGATATATAGTTTCTGATATTTATCAGAACAAGTTCTCCCTACTTATTGTTCTATAAGAGTGTCTTGGTTATTCTTAGCCCATTGTATTTTCAGTTCTCAAATTTCTAATTGCAAATATGCAAATCTGTCACTCTTGCAGTTTCCTGTTGTCTTCTTGAAATTTTCAGTCTTTTATCTACCTGAACATGAATAGCCTTATTATTATTTTATGTTCTTGTTTAAATCCCAATCTGAAACCCTCCAGTGGGTCTTTTTATTTTTCTTTTGCTTCAGCTAATCTTTATCTTATATCCTTGCATGTGGGGGGTTATCTTTAATCGTGTGCCAATATCATATTTGAAAAGTTGCTTGTAAAAATAACTTGATGTCCTGCATAGTATTTTCATCCTCCACAGAGTCACTTGGGCACTGGTATTTCAAGACTAATTTCACAGTCAAAATTTTATGACTTACCGTGTGACTCCAAGCTGAGCTGTAGACTACTAGTCCTCTACTTCCTGTTTACCCTTACTCCTACAAACTTTCAGAGTTGAGTTGCAAAGTGTTGGTTAGGGTTACCAGGGCCCCCACCTCTTGGCTGGCAGTGGATTCTATCTTTCAATCCCTAGTCCCTTAACTCTCCTTACCTTTTCAGTGGACTCTTATCTGCAAAAGCTCCAAGGGCACAAGTGGTCCAAATGAATGGTTCACTTCTTTGAATTTCTATTTTCTTCCAGATTTTAGGCTGATCATTCACTAACATAGCTCTCCTATGCCATCCAACATTTTTTGAGTATACTTTGTACACCTTTTCTAAATATTCTCAAGTGAGAATGTTAATTCAAATTATCTAGCCCACTTTCTATCCTAACTGTTGATTATGTGTGAAATACAATTTTTTGTATTGCTTCTGTATCTGGAAACTCAGCTCTATTGGTTCTTGTAAATTATTTGCAAATTAATATGGATATTCTCTGTAATCTTCAAATAAGGACAGTGTTTAGTCTTTTCTAAGATCCAAATTTTGTTTTTGTTAATCCTATTGTACGTTTGCTTTCTATTATTATCTGCTCTTACTAATACTACTTTTTCCTGGTTTTTTTTTTTTTCTATTTTTTATTTCTGACTTCTTGAGCTGGATGCTTACCTCCTTGATTTTCAACCTATCTTCCCACATATACATTAAAAAATTTTTTTAAGTTTTATTTATTTTTGAGAGAGAGAGAGAGACAGAATATCCCAAGCAGGCTTCACGTTGTTAGCACAGAGTCCAATGTGGGGCTCAAACCCATGATCAATGAGCTCATGACCTGAGCCAAAATCAAGAGTCAGATGTTTAACCAACTGAGCCACCCAGGTACCCCTACATTTAAAAATGATAAGTATCTCTATATTACTATAATGTAATTATATGATATTCTGTATTACTGTTGTATCCATATTCCACCAAGTTTTGATATATAATATAGTTAATATTTAGTTAAAATATATTTTCATTACGAGTTCTTCAACTCAGCTTTTTTACAAGAGTATTTCTTCATTTCTAAACATGGAGTTTGGATTTTGGGAGTTTTTTAACCCAATTTGATAATCTTTGTCTTTTAACTGAAACACTTAGGTGATGTATATTTAATGCTGATATATTTGTGTTTAGTTCTGACATGGGGTTGGATTTGGCTTGGTGTTTTTGGTTTTTTATTTGTGTTTGTTTTTGTCTGGCCAGTTCTATGATTATTTTTCTCTATTTTCTTGCCTTTTAAAATTTGTTTTATGTAGGTTTTGTTTTTGTTTTTGTTTTTTGTTTCTGTTTTTGTTTTTTGAGAGAGAGCAAGTGAGGGAGGGGCAGAGAGAGAGGGAGACAGAAGATTTGAAGTGAGGATCCAAAGCAAGGCTCACACTCCCAAACCATGAGATCATGACCTGAGCTGAAGTCAGACACCTAACCAACTGAGCCACCCAGGTGCTCCTTTATGTAGCTTTTTAATTCCATATGTGCCAATTACTAACATTATCTCTCAACCCTAGACACACTTTTGTATTCTGAAACTTTGCAAACTGCATATCTCTTTTGCCATTTGGCTTCCTTTAGGTTCCACAAATAAGTGGCACTAGGAGAAGGATTGGAATGCTGGAGAAAGGGAAAAGAGACTTTTTACCCTTGCCATTTGCTTCCTGATGTTGTCAGCATTGCCTCAACAGTGGCTTGTCTTCTAGTAGTTCTGGTTGGTTTTTAGGCTCTAGCCTTTCTCTGGCGCTTTGCATGGTATCTCTTCTAAAGGCTTCAGGTGCTAATAATCTCACCCTTTCCTTTTAGTAGTTGTATCCCTTGTTGGTATTTTCAATTCTCCCAAAACCTATTTAACTAGTTCCTTATGTTAAATCCTTTTTTTAATATATATAATACAGCTTCTCTTTTCCTAAACTATACATACTTTTTTTCTTTTCTAGTTTAGTTACTTTTGTCTTTTGATGATTACCCTGTGTCACAATATGTACATTCAGATTAAGCCAGACTAAACTTAATCATTATCTTTTGCTGATTATAGTTTCCAAAAATGGCTCCAGCAATATTCCCAATCTCATATGCTCTTCAACCTCCCCAAACCCCATTAAGAGACCATCTATTTTCACTCTTTTTGAATCTGAACAGGAATTTATCTAATATAACATTAACTTGTATAACAAAATGCATCATATGTAACTAACTTTGGAGCTGAGGTCATAAAAGGCTATATGGTTTCTACTTGGCCCTCTCTCACTCTCTCTTACTAGCTCTCTCCCTCTTGAAAAGTTTACCCTTGGATTCCAGACATCATGTTCATGAGGAAGCCTAAACTAGTCCACATGGAGAAACTGAGGTCACCAACCTACAGCCAGCATCAAGTATCCGACATGAGTAAGCAAGCTCAGGTGATTCCAAGCAAGCCCCAAACTTAATGGAGCAGAGACAAGCCATCCCTGTTGTATCCTGTCTGTCAAATTCCTGACCCACAGAATCCATGAACATGGATGGTTTATGAAAGTAAGTTTTAGGATTAAAGTTTAGTTTTTATGTTCTAATAACTAAACAACTCTAATTTCCAATTTGCCTACTATGATCATGTGTGTTATGTGCTTTAATTCTATTGTCATGTACTTAAATGTCCCTTAATTCTGCAAGACTTTATTATTTTGTTTATGTAGTCAGTATTGTAGTTACCCATACACATATATCACCTTCTTGGCTCTATTCTTTTTTGCCTTACCATCTGGGATAAATTTCTTTCCACCTGACATGTTTTAGAATTTAATTTTGTGAGCCCCCCCCCCCCCAGTGGCTTACTTGCTTGTGGTTTCTGTGTCTGAAAATACCTTTATTTTGCCCTCATTCTGCAAAGATATGTTTGCTGAATATAAAGTTCTGATTTGGCCTTTATTATCTTTCATTGGAGATATTTTTCCACTCTCTTCAAACTTCCCCTGTTGCTTTTGAGTCAGCCATCAAGCTAAATATTGAAGCTTTAAAAGAAATCTCTTGATCTGTTTTCGTTTTATGAAGTTTAATTATTATGTGTCTGGATATGAATTTTTTATTAATCTTGTTTGAGATTTATTCAGCTCTTTAAATCTAGATCTGGGTCTTTTGTTAGTTCTAAGGAAGTCTCAATACTACTTCACATACGGCCTCTTGTGCCATTCTCTTTTCTTCAGTGGCGATTGTCATCAAACACAGCAGACTTCCTGTGCCTTCTCTGTTTAAAACCTGTCTTCTGTGTTTTCCAGTTGTTTTTGTCTTGCCATGCATTATTCTGTATCATTTCTTCTGACCCATATTCTAGTTTACTTCTCTTCATCTGTTTTGTATGTTATGGCCGTCCATTTTACTTTTAATTGTGTTTGTATTTTCCAGTCCCAGAAGTTCTGTTCAGTCCTAGAAGTTCTGTTGAGTTCTTTGTTTGTTTGTTTGTTTTGTTTTTTACTGTTAGATTACCTTCTATAGTTTTATTGTTCCCTACAGATATTTTGTAATGTCTATTATTACCCTTATAAGGGCCATTGTATGGTCTTTGCCAACTTCAATTTCTGCAGTTTTTGTGGCTTTTATTTTTGTTGTTTCTCCCAGCTGATTTTGTCGGCGGTCTTCTGTTAGACTCTCCACCCTTAACATTTTGAGATGGCTGCAAATTGGGGCTCTTTAGTCTCCTATTTCTAATTTTTTTTTTTTTGTAATGTTTATTTTTGAGAGAGAGCATGTGCAGGGGAGGGGCAGAGAGAGAGAAAGAGGATCCGAAGCAGGCTCTGCACTGATAGCAGAGAGCCCAATGTGGGGCTCAAACTGGGGCTCTAACTCATGAACCACGAGATTATGACCTGAGCTGAAGTTGGATTCTTAACTGACTGAGCCACCCAGGCACCCCATTCTCTTACTTCTTATCAATATTTGGACTAACTCAATTGTAAGGCCTTTAAGAATAAGAATCAGATTTGATGGTTTTTTTGTTATCTTTGCATGAGTTAACACACTTGATATCACAATAGATTTTAAAGAAGTAGTTTGCAGACTTGATTGTATAAAGCAGACTTTATTGTGGTGTGTGATTAAAAGGCAGATTTCTGGGCCAACAACTTCTAGAAATTAACTCTGTAAGGTTAAGGAGGCTTAGGATTCTGCCTATTTTCAGGCATCCTATATAATTGGTTTGCTAGGGTTCTGTAACAAATACCACAGACTAAGTGGCTTTAACAACAGAAATTTATTTTCTCACTTCTGGAGGCTAAGACTGATCAGGGTGTCAGGAGAGTTGCTTTTTTCTGAGGCTTCATTGGCTTGTAGATGGTCATCTTCTCCTTGCATCTCACATTGTCTTCCTAATAAGTTTTCTCACATAAGCTTATTTTTCAAGGGAAAAAAATAATTAAAAAATATTCCTGAGATTTTGATTCAGTAGATTAGTATGGGGCTGAAGAGTTAGTATTTTTAAGGAATTCAGATTATAATCAGTCTCCTACTGTGTCATACTTGTGAAATGGGTGATTACATAGCCTTTTACCATCTTTGTAGATTAATATTTTTACAGAAGGAAGTGTGGGTTGATTTTAAGCTAGCAAAAAAGACAACATAGGGGGAAAACATGAAAATTGATAAATTTTATTTATTACCAGTAAGAGAAAATGGCATGGAGTTTTTCCATTAGGAAAGAACTTCTAGTATGTTTCATGTCTCTGGTTTCTAACTAGATAATCAGAATGTATTTGGTAAGTTGATCAAATCAGATTTCAACCAAACCTAGTGAGGCTTTTTTGGAATTGGCTAGAATTTAGGAGAACTAGAAAATCTACTATGGAAAATCATGTAGAGGAAAATGTACCTAATTGAAGCCTAGGAAAATAAAAATTTCCTTGAGAAAGAACCATATGTTTCCAACTTATATCATTGCATGGAATGTGTTTATCTATGAGTTATTCTCACAGCCATATTGTATGGTTTCCCAGTAAATTGGTTTCATTCAGGTAAGATCATGAAATCGTATGCAGATAATGAATTCTGGTATTCAGGTAAGTGACTTGGTAATCAAGATCAGGAAAATAGAAGTAATTTTCTTTACAAGCAAGATCTTCCTTTTAAAAATAATAAGTTATCAAGATACATAAAGGGGCTTTTCCTATTTTATTTCACGCAATATGTAGATTTTTCTCCTACCTTTTTCTTCTCCCTTCTTCGATGGGTTCTCAGCCTAGAAATTGTGGGCGGAAACGCTTTATTAAGTAAAGAACCAGTATCAAGGAACAGAGCAGTTCTTTATTTTCAGTGTGAGTTGATTTTCCTTTTTGTACTTGGAACGTTGGTGGTGTGTTTAATAAATGTTAATTAAATAATGAGTATTCATATGCTTTTCAGATTTTTATTTTATTCTTGTGACTTGGTTCTTAATAAATTTTTCTCTAGGGAGCATACTTTTTTCCTTCCTGGCTAGCTTAATATCAGTTATGTGCCCTACCATATTTTAAAGTGACTTTTAGTTTAAACTGCTGATTTCTGAGATTGGAAAAAATAAATTAAGGAAATATCTTTGATCATCCTGGTTTTATCATTGTTCTTTCCTTTTGGTGTCAAAGAAAAAGTTGAATGTTGACATGGGTTAACATCAGAATCAAAGAAAATCTCATTTTCTTTTTGATAGTATGTTTTTGGAAACACCTTAATTTTCTCCAAGTCTCCAGATTTTAACCCTTAGGTGCTCTACAACTGCCATTTCCCAACTTGAGGCAAGTTAAAGCTCACAGCCCCAGCATCCCCACTGTGCCTCAAGCAACTATGAGCCTAAACTCCTAAAACAATTGTAGGGTTCCCCACAGTTTCCTTAAAGCTTACACACTATTTGTCAAGGTGGGTTTTGGTCTTTTTGTAGGTTTTTTTTTAAGTCCTTTTTCCACTTTCATTTACTCTTCCAGTTTACTCTTTCATCATCTTTCTGCTTTTGAAAGAAAATACATTACAGAATATAGTCTAATTATTTGAAGTCTCTCTTCATGTGACCATCTAATTCGATATGTTCCTATGTCGCTCCCTAACTCTTCTAACAAGGCAATCTGAAATCCAAGGATATTGACTAATTTGTTCTGATCGCAGAGCAAACTGAACCAGTTCAGCCACCGGAGCAATAGTAATCTGGTTGTCTGTTTCTAAAAGCATTGACATTTTATGTGAACAGACCATTTTTGGTTATTTCTTTCCATTCTTTATTTTTTTCTCTTCTCACCCTGCTCTGAGGATGGCTCAGCACTGTAGCAATGGATGGCAGCATAAGCACCTAACACCCCCAGAGAAAGCTCATTCTGGTTAAGGAACCTAGGAAAAGTGGACCTTGTGGCCTAAAGAATGGGTGGACAGGGTAGGCAAGGACTGCCAGGGTCAAGGGTTGGAATTAGGTTGGAATATTTTTTTCTTTCTCTTCTTTTAATGTCTTTTCCCAAGGGCAGCCCCAGTTTCACAGAACTCCATGGCAGCACAGGTGGCTCCAACTGTTAAGAAGCCCTATCTTTACCTAGAAGACCAGGAAAAAGGACCATTGGTAGTTGGAGAGTGAGGGAAATTCTAGAGAGGTGAGAGAGCTGAAAACGCACCCACTAGTTCTGTGTATGAAGTGACATAAGTTCCAGGCTCACCCCTAATCTATGCATGCACAGAACAGGCAAAACAGCAAAGGCTTTGAGAAGTAAAATAAAAATCACCAAACTATATAAGATAAACAGTTTATTTGTCTATACATGTAGTTTATTATGTATGTGTATAGTCTATAACTAAACTATAAACCACTGTCTAAGTCCCAGACCAATCCCTGATAGACACATGTATGAAACAGACCCAAACCAATATAACAATGGTTTTGCAAACAACTGATACTGGAACCCCTTCCCACAAATGGTAAGGCAGAATAGGTTCAATCTAATTAGAATGATTGTCTGCTTTTAAAAATAAAAACCCTCCAGAGGCTTGTGACTTAGTATACCAAAAATGTCTAAGATACAAACCAAAATTACATGGTAGACAAAGAACCAGAAAAAATGTGACCAACTGTCAAAAAGACAACAGACGCCAAAATGAAGATAACCAAGATGTTAAAATTATCAGACAAAGGCTTTAATGAGCTGTGCTCCATGAGATGGTGGTAAACACTCTTGAAACAAATCAAGGATAGATATTCTCAACAAAGAAATAAAAACCAAGCAGAATTTTTTTAATGAAAAAAATATCTAAAATAAAAGATTCACTTGATGGGCTCAGTTCTTCAAGTTGAAAGAAAATGATACCACAGGAAAACAAGCAACAAGAATGGGAAATACCTAGGAAATTCTCTTTTCTCAAATTCTTGAATGTAACTATTGAGAACAAAAATTATAATTTGTTGGGATTCTCATTGTTATGTAGATATAATGTACAAGGCAACTTAGAGGAAAGAGTAAAGGGACCTTTGTGGTTACAAGTCTACATTTTCCTTGAAGTAGCAAAATTATTAACCTTAAATGGATTGAGAAAAGTTACATATGTAAGTTGTGATTTCTAGAACAACCATTATGATAATACAAGTATAGCCAAAAAATCAATAAATAAATAAAAATGGAATACTAAGAAGCATTCATATCAAAAAAAGGTCAGGATGATGTTGGGGGAACAGGAAGACCGGTGAAAAAATGTTAGACATAAATCCAACCATATCAAAAACCATACTAAATGTAAATAGACATTTCAACGTCAGAAATTTTCAGACTAGATTTTGAAATATTTTTTTTTAATGTTTATTTTTGAGAGAGACAGAGCATGAGCAAGGGAGGGGCAGACAGAGAGGGAGACACAGAATCCAAAGCAGGCTCCAGGCTCTGCTGTCAGCACAGAGCCCAATGTGGGCCTTGAACTTAAGAGCCGCGAGATCATGACCTGAGCCGAAGTCGGATGCTTAACCAACTGAGCCACCCAGGCGCCCCCAGAATGGATTTTTTAAAAAGCAAAAACTTAAATATATGTTGCCTACAAGAAACCTAGCTTAGATAGATAAAATGACACAGATGAGTAAAAGGACTGAAATACTATGCAAACGCTTTTTTTTAAGTTGGAGTGGTTTTATTAATATCAGACAAAGTGCATTCCAGGACAAGGAAAATTCCATAATGATAAAGGGATTAATCCCCAAAACGACAACAATCCTAAAAGCATATGTCGGGGCGCCTGGGTGGCCCAGTTGGTTAAGTGTCCGACTTCGGCTCAGGTCATGATCTCGCGGTTTGTGAGTTCGAGCCCCGCATCAGGCTCTGTGCTGATGCCTCGGAGCCTGGAGCCTGCTTTGGATTCTGTGTCTCCCTCTCTCTCTCTGCCCCTCCCCTGCTCATGCTCTGTCTGTCTCTGTCTCTAAAAAATAAATGTTAAAAAAAAATTAAAAAAAAAAAAAAAAAGCATATGTACCTTGTAGTGAATTGACCTACAAGATTCCCATTTACTGGTATTCATGTATTGTGTAAACCCCATATCTTAAGGGTAGTTTGGAGACCTGTAACTTGATTTCTAACCAATAGAATATGGCAAAAGTGGGGGATTCAATACCATGGTTATGTTACATTGTATAATAGATGTCATTCTAATTTTATTACATTATATAAGACTCCATCTTCCTAGAAGATTTGCTCTCTATCCCCATCCCCCACCTCCCTGCTCGTGGCTATCTTTGAAGAATCAAGCTGACATGAATCCCAGAGCTACAAGGAAATGAATTCTCCAAACAACCTGACTGACTTTGGAAGTGGATCCTTATTCAGTCAAGTCTCAGATGACAATCCAGCTCTGGCCAACACCTTTATTAAAAATGCAGAAGACCCAACTAAGACAGGCCCAGCCCAGACTCCCAACACACAGAAAGGAAAAGATAGAGTGAGGAGAGAGAGAAAGAGAGAGCATATCAGTATCTATATATAAATATCTATCACTGAAGATGCAGAATTACTGAGGTTTTTAAAAAAGGCTTCAGGAATAAACAGGTTTGGATTCCAACTTCATTTACTCGTGTTTTTGACTTTAGCCTTGTGTGAAAACTGCTTAAGTGGTGATTTTCTTCATCATAAAACAAGGATAATAATCATTCCTCATAAGATTGCTGGGAGAAATAAAATGAGACAATTTGGGGCACCTGGGTGGCTCAGTTTGTTAAGCATCTGGCTCTTGATTTCAACTCAGGTCACAATCTCAGTCATAGGATTGAGCCCTGCATCAGGCTGGGCTATGGAACCTATGCTGGGCCTGGAACCTGCTTAAGATTCTCTCTCCCTTTCCCTCTACCACCTCATTCCCCTGCTCATGCTCTCTCTCACTCTCTAAAAACAAAACAAAACAAAACAGGAAACATACAGCCAATATTGTACTTATTAGTGAAAGATAAAATGTTTTTTCTTTTAAAACAGGAAGCAAGGTAAGGATGTCCACTCTCACCATTTCTATCTGTCATTGTTCTGGACCTCCCAGCCAGTGCAATAATACAAGGAAAATAAATAAAACATATCCAAATCAGAAAGTGTGAACTAAAACTATCTGTATCCACAGATAGAATGATTTCTACATAGAAAATTACAAGAAATCTTTAAAAAAAAAAAAAACTCTTAGAAATATATACATGAGTTTAGCAAATAGAATCTTGGAATTACAAGATCAATATACAAAAATCGTATTTCTGTCTACTACTAATGAATAATTGGAATCCAAAATGTTAAAAATAGCATCATTCACCATAGCACCAAAAGTTAAATAGGTATTAATCTAACAAAATATGTGCAGCATCTGTGTGCTGAAAACTACAAAGAACAGTAAAAGAAATAAAAGATAACCTAAGTAACTGGAGGGATATATTTATTCCTCAATTGAAAGATAATATTGTCAAGATGTCAGTTCTCTCAGAACTCATCTAAAGCTTCAACAAAATCCACATCAGAACTCTAGAGGATTTTTCTGTAAATAATGTGCTGATTCTAAAATTTATACTGAAAGGCAGTGAAACTAGATTGGTCCAAACGATTTTGAAAAAGCAGAATTGGATTCATACCTTCTGATTTCAAGAATTACGGTAAGTCTACAGTAATCAAGATAGCATGGTATTGGCAAAAGGGTAGGAATATACCTCAGTGGAAATTGGCCCACAAAAATATGGTCAATTGATTTTTTTTCTTTTTACAAAGGTGCAAAGGCTATTTGATTAAGAAAAGATTATCTTTTTTTAACTAGTGATGCTAGAACAATTACATACATAAATGCAAATAAAATTAATTTCTCCCTTAAAAATGCATTTCAAATGAGTCATAGATCTAATGTAAAACATAAAACCTAGGACACTTCTTGAAGAAAATATAGGAAGAAAAATCTTTGTGATCTTAGGTTAGGCAAAGAGGTTAGGCAAAATGAATATTTATATAGTTTAATAAGTAATTGCCAAAAAGTGGAAACAATCCTAATACATTTTATTTTTTCTAAGTTTGTTTGTTTGTTTGTTTGTTTGTTTATTTTGAGCAGGGGGAGGGGCAGAGAGAGAGGGAGAGACAGAGAATCCCAAGCAGACCCTGCTATGTCAGCACAGAGTCCTATGTGCGGCTCAAACTCATGAACCATGAGATCATGACCTGAGCTGAAGTCAGACATTTAACCAACCCTGGGGATGGGGGTTAAGCACCTCAATCCTAATATATTTAAATTGTTGGGTGGATAAACAGACTAGTTCTTCCATACAGTGAAATACTACTCAGCAATAAAAAAAAATAAGCTAGTAATACACACACTTGTGCGAATCTAGACATTATGATGAGTGAGAGTAATGAGCCTCAAGTTTCCATTTTGTGATTCCATTTACATGACCTTTTGGAGAATGGAAAACAGATCAGTAGTTGCCAGGGATTGTGGGTGAAAAGAAGGAAGGGATAACAAAGAAAATTAGGGCATTTCTTTGAGGTGACAGAACTTTCTGTATTTTTATTCTAGTGGTGGTTGTCAAAACTCATAGGACCATACACCAAAAAGTGAATTTTATTGCATGTAAATTAAATTTTTAAAAAAGAAAGATGTACAGCCCCTGTACATAAGACACTTCACTCTCGGATTTATTTACTTAATTCACAGTTTCTGCCATACTAAAACCTCCAACAGGGCCATACTTGATTCTTAACACTAAGAATTTCTAGCCCAAGGATTTGAGCTATCCTTTTCTTAACAGGTCCGAGATCTGTGTGGGAGTGCTTGAGCTAACTCAATTATTAGAGAATATGTGAAAAGAGTGGTTCAGCCAGATACAGCTGACCACCAGCATCAGATGTGTGAATGATGCCAACTTGAAACATATAGCCCCAGGCAGGCCACCAGCTAATTACCATTGTGTAAGTGACAGCAAGTGAGACTAGCGAAGAACTGCCCAGCTGAATCCAATCCAAATTGCCAAAGCACAGAATTGTGAATAAAATGGTTACTGACTTAACTACCATATTTTAGGGTAGTTTGTTACACAGTATTAGATAACTGACATGAAGCAATTATGTCACAATCCCCGCCACCCTAAACATTTTTTTTCAGTTTTAGAGATCATACAGGAAATCCTTTGGTCTCTGGAAAAAAAAAAAAAAATTAATAGTTAATTGTTAAAATCTCTACAAATGGTGTTTTCCTGCATTAAGGGTAATAAATTATTCTAGCCATATCTATAGTAATATGTTCTTCCTTTGTAGTTCTATTTTAAGACATATGTTCAGAAATTAGTATACAGAGGAGGTCAAAGATGAGAGTAAGAGAGCTGAAGGAACCAATAACCTATAGAGGACAGAGACTAAGGCGGGGCAGGGGGATGGGGGGGGGGGCATGGTGGCTGCTTTTAAATATTTGATGGACTTTTTAAAACCCTGAGTTGATTCAAAGCCAGAAATTGGATTAATATGTAGAAGTTAAAGGAAGAAATGTTTCTGATTCAATATCAAGGAAGAATTCTCTAACATGAGAGTTGATCAAAAGTGAAGTGTACTGCCTCAAAAATCAGTGAGATGACCATCATGAGGAATTTTCAAACAAGCTGAATGGTCGCATCTTAGAAATATTTTCTGTACTGGGTATGCAGGTTATTTCTATACAGAGTGAGACACTGTACTAGATAATTTTCCTAAATTTCCTTCAGGTTCTGTGTTTCTTTAATTATTTGGCATCACAGGAATCATCACTATGTTTGCAACCTTGGACTTTTAAACTTACTGGCTTTTGAAATTTAACCAGACTTTCCGGATATGCCCCGATGCAGGCAGCCAAACAAAGTTGTTTTTCCTCATAATCTGTAGGAATGGGGACTGCCTTTGATAACTGAATCCAAACAAGCTGGAGATATTTTCTCTCTCCTGCCCACAGCTTTTGTCAAATGACCATGTGTACCAGGAATTGTTTCAAAGGACAGAGAGAAAGGTTCACCTTCAGCCCCCTCCTGCCCTGCTAAATCTGGACTGCAAACAGGGCCAGTTTCATGGTCATGAGAACTATGCAATTGCATAGGGTCCCATTCTTGGTTTAATGATCTGTTATCACTGCTTTGAAATTTTTAATAGTTTATGAACAAGGGGACCCACAAATTTTGTAGCCAGTCCTGTCTACAATTTTTATCTATAGTTCCTCACCACCCACTCCTTCCTTGTTATTTTAGACTGACTCCTGTCTTTATGATGGAATAAGCCTCTCTCTCAAGTCCTCTACTGCCTAATGGCCAATTCCCTTAGCCTCTCCTTAATCATCATACATTTTAATCTGACTAGAGTATCTGATATTGTTGACAGATCATACTTTTAAATTCTCTGTTTGGTTTCCATGACTCTATGGAAACCATAGAGCATGGTTTTCTTATCTCTGAACTTGTTTGATAAAACCAAGTAGAATAATGGATGAAATTAGTAGTCACAATACATGCCTTTGGGCTTTTCTCTCTCTAGAATGGTCCAATACTCTATCCACTAAGATATATTGGTACTCCCTTTTTTTCCACAGGGTTAGTGACAAAATGGCATCCAAATCGATAAATTTAAAGGCTGAACTACATTCCTACCTGGCTGGTATTACAAATCATACATGGTGGGTGAGAGTGGGGGCAGGGGGTTATTGTTTTGTTTTGCTTTCCTTGACACAGCAATGAAGTGAAGAACATACCAAGGCGTTCATCAGTTGAATATATAAATGGTCGTAAATTTCCTCGAGTCTCCTTCATGAAATAATCAATGACGCTGAACAGGTTTGGGAGTGTTACCTGTTTAAAGAAAGTGAGAGTAGGCTCAGTGTCATCTGTGTAAAGATAGAGTAAGAGAAAGCTCACGTGAAATTTAATGAAGACTACTGTGAATTTCCTGATCTCTAGGAAAACACATCAATACCTCACTTCAATGAGGTATTGAATGAATGGCCAAGGTTTACCTACCCATGCATTGTATTTCTCTTTTATAATATCTAATTCCCTGTTGAGAAATTTCCCTTTTCCCATTTGGATACATTTTGGTGGACAATAATTTGGTGTGCTGCTTTTCCCCAGTTACCAGATAAGAATGTGACTCAGGCTAGGCCAGAAATTTGAACTTGAGTAGAGGAACAAGAAAGGATAGTAGATTCCTAATTAGATGGTTCTTACTACAGTTGACCCTTGAACAATAGGGGGTTAGGAATGCCAACCCCATGCACTCAAAATTCCATGTTATAATTTTTGATTCCTCCCAGAATTAAACACTAATACCCTACTGTTGACCAGAAGCCTTACCAAAAACATAGTTGATTAACACATACTTAGTATATTATATGTATTATATACTGTATTCTTCCAGTAAAGTAAGCCAGAGAAAAGGAAATGTTATTAAGAAAATCACAAGAAAAATACATCTACAGTACTACTCTTTATTTAAAAAAAAAAAAAAAATCCACATGTAGGTGGACCCAGGAGCTTCAAACCCATGTTGTTCAAGGGTCAACCATACAAGTAACTGCTTCCTAGTCCCTGAAGGTCTTCCAGGTTTCCAGTCATTTTATATGCTTCCTATGTTCTTAAATAAATCCTTTTTTGCTTAAGTTAGTTATTTGGTTTCTTCCATTTGAAAACAAAGAACAGTTAAAGCTGGAAAATTTAGCACTTTAACATCTCACTGGAACAGGATCATTTACTTGACTAAGAGTAGCTGAAAAGTGTTGCCACCCCCAAGCTAATATTTTTACTTTTTTTCCTATAATTTATTTATTTTTTATAATTTACATCCAAGTTAGTTAGCACATGGTGCAACAATGATTTCAGGAGCAGATTCCTTAAGCCCCTTTCCCATTTAGCCCATCGTCCCTCCCACAATCCCTCCAGTAACCCTCTGTTTGTTCTCCATATTTAGGAGTCTCTTATGTTTTGTCCCCCTCCCTGTTTTTATATTATTTTTGCTTTCCTTCCCTTATGTTCATCTGTTTTGTCTCCTAAAGTCCTCATATGAGTGAAGTCATATGATATTTGTCTTTCTTTGACTAATTTCGCTTAGCATAATACCCTCCAATTCCATCCATGTAGTTGCAAATGGCAAGATTTCATTCTTTTTGACTGCCAAGTAATACTCCAGTGTGTGTGTGTGTGTGTGTGTGTGTGTGTGTATACACACACACACACACACACACACATCTTCTTTATCCATTCATCCATTGACAGGCTCTTTCCATATTTTTGCTATTATTGATAGTGCTGCTATAAACACTGGGGTGCATGTGCCCCTTTGAAACATCACACCTGTATCCCTTGAATAAATACCTAGTAGTGCAATTGCTGGGTTGTAGGATAGTTCTATTTTTAATTTTTTAAGGCACCTCCATACTGTTTTCCAGAGTGGCTACACCATTTTGCATTTCCACCAAAAGTGCAAAAGAGATCTCTTTCTCAGCATCCTCATCAACATCTGTTGTTGCCTGAGCTGTTAATGTTAGCCATTCTGACAGGTGTGAGGTGATATCTCAATGTGGTTTTGATTCGTATTTCCCAGATGATGAGTGATGTTGACAAGCTAATATTTTTATAAAAGTAAAATCAGGTTAAGCCTGAATATCCCTGGTAACCTTGAAAAAGAAAAAGAATTCATAGAATGACAATCTGGTTGAGGGGTAGTGTTAGGGAGTGTGGAAGGTGAAAGAACAATCCAGGGGATTGTTCAGGCTAATTATGGATAAACAAGCCCCAGTTCACCAGTCACAGAGGTACATTCTTATTCCTGATTGCTTCCAGTCAGTTGGTATTTGGGTTATCCCTGAGCAATCTAGTTCTTTGTTTCCTTCATTGGAATTTTTTGAAAAAGCCCTGGCAGTCATGGATGTGAGAACTGAGAAGCTTTGAGAGACATTTATGGCAAAGATGTAAGTGGGATGTACAAATTGGCAGCTTCTCTCCTTTTGGCAAAGGTCACCACTGCATTCAAAGAATTATGGTCTAAACATTAATAATTCAACCATACAGGGGCGCCTGGGTGGCTCAGTCACTTAAGCGTCCGACTTCGGCCCAGGTCAGGATCCCATGGCTCCTGCGCTCGAGCCACGCATCAGTTTCTCTGCTGTCAGTGCACAGCCAGCTTTGGATCCTCTGTCCCCCTCTCTCTGCCCCTCCCTGCTCACGCTCCCTCTCTTTCAAAAATAAACATTAATAAAAAATTCAACCATACTGTCCCTTTCTCTATTTGATTAACACAGTGGGCCTAGAGAGGCAGAGGCATTAAGAAGAACTTAATTTTAGAGAAGTTAAAATAAGTATCTTCAAGACTCATCAGTTCCATTTATGTCATATCACTTTTCTGGTCCAATCTTCCCTGCTACTGCAGCCTAAGATCACACAACTATATTCCCTTTTCTGGCATCCGGGACCATAACCACATTACTACATTTTCATTGGTTGAGATGAATGTAAATGCCAGTTTTCTAACATCTATAACAGGCATTACCTCAAGGTAATGGTGAAGATGAAATTAAATGGTATCGGGGTGGGGTGGAGGGCGCCTGGATGGCTCAGTCTGTTAAGTGTCCAACTTCAGCTCAGTTCATTATCTCATGGCTCATGGGTTCCAGCCCCATGTCAGGCTCTGTGCTGATAGCTCAGAGCCTGGACCCTGCTTCGGACTCTGTGTCTCCCTCTCTCTCTGTCCCTCCCCTGCTTTCACTCAGTCTCTCCCTCTCTCACAAAAATAAATAAACATTAAAATTAATTAATTAAATGGTATTGGTAAAGTACTTAGCTCTCTAATACAGTGACTTTGTGATTCTGATATTATATCAGTAGCCCCATGGTAAGTTGGTTGGGATAACAGAGGGGCTGCAGATCAAGAGCAAACCATTTCTTCATGATTATGTTGCTATTATGACAGGCATTTCTGAACTTCTGCATGATGGGTATAAGAGGACTAGGCACGCACAGAATTTTTCCCTTTAGAAATAAGTGCATTGAAATACATATAGTTGGAGGATGTACAACAGATGTTTAACAAAAAAAATATTCTCTCCCTGAAGCAACTCTATTGATAAAGAGTGCAGAGAAACAAAAGTAGAAAGAATTCTTAGCAGATTATCTTCTACTGTGCCACATCCCCCTGTGCTTATATAAACCTCACTTCTTACCCTGACATCTGCCACGTTCAGGCCTCCTTAACATGGCTGTTTTTCACCAGCACTTTGTTCCTAGGCAAGGGGTCTACTTTTCTACCTTTCTTTGAATTCTATAAGGTAGATTTAGGGAAAAGCAGAAGAAAATTCATCAAAAACAAGGAAATAGCTACTTACAGGTTTTTCCAGTTCAATGGTGTAGTTTTTTCCTACACTCATCACTTTGTAGTGCTTGATTCTTGGCATGCTAAAATGAAAAAAAAAAAAAAATGTTACCTCTCCATTTGAGTATATTACTGGATCAAATCAAACTAAAGTGAGTATAAAATATCACCTGTACAGTAAAACCTATGTATCCATTCCCATAGTTAGGGGGAAAAAAAGGGGGTTTTATTTTATTATTTACCTGGTTCTGTATGTCTCTTTTGGGGGGTTATACGCTAGGGATATAGGAAACCTGAGTCATTGAGTGGGTGAATGAATAACTAAAAAAAAAAAAAAAAAAAGGAATCAAGAACAGAAAATCTTTCAGGCTCTAGCATTTTTTAATGCTAGTAATTTACAAAGCAGGCAACATTATAAGATCCTATGTAGGCACATACAAATCAAATATATATCCTCTATAATAAAAGGGAAGTAGAAAAAATTGCTGAAAGCAAATTACTTTCTACTCCACCTTATCGCTATCCTATCAGAAATCCTTGAATGACTGTTCTTCCTGCTAGCTCATATACCACTCTGGATATCCACTAACTTCAGGACTGACTTAGAGACAGGGAAAATGCTCAGTATTAGGTACTATACGAATGTAGGAGACAATGTTAAGTACAGCAGAGGAATCGTAATGTCTTCCTCTTCTGTGGTCACATAGCACTCTAAATTATTACCACCCCAAACACATGGTATTTTACTGACTAGAATTGCTTAAGAACAAGAAGCACAGAATAGAAATTCACCTTTGTCTTCCAGCATTAGGCACACGATAAATATTTATGAAACTGAAGTTTTAAAATATTGCAAGCTCATCTTAAAGTGCTATTTGATAGAATTAATTTATATTGAGAGAAGCCAGTAGCTTTGCCTTGAATTCCCTTGATTCATATGACAACAGTGTCACAACCAGGACTTCTTCTAATGTTGAAAAGTTAAAAGCATTGGGGCGCCTGGGTGACGCAGTCGGTTAAGCGTCCGACTTCAGCCAGGTCACGATCTCGCGGTCTGTGAGTTCGAGCCCCGCGTCAGGCTCTGGGCTGATGGCTCGGAGCCTGGAGCCTGTTTCGGATTCTGTGTCTCCCTCTCTCTCTGCCCCTCCCCCGTTCATGCTCTGTCTCTGTCCCAAAAATAAATTTAAAAAAAAAAAAAAAAAAAAAAGTTGAAAAAATAAATAAATAAATAAAAGCATTTATTACACTGCCATTTGCTTGAAAGAGAAACTAATTCAACATCACACAGAAGTAGTCTAAAATCTGTCTATCAGGTTAAGTTTGTTAGCAGGGCCTCCCTCCTTCTTTCTTCTTTTTTTTTTAATTTTTTTAAGTTTATTCATTTATTTTAAGAGAGAGCACAAACAGGGTAGGGGCAGAGAGAGGGGAGAGAGAGAATGCTAAGCTAATAGCATGGCTAATAGCATGGAGCCTGATGTGGGGCTTGAACTCACGAACCGTGAGATCAGGACCCCAGTGGAAATCAAGAGTCAGACACCCAACTGGGCCACCCGGGACCCCCTCCCCACTTCTTCCTAATCAACCCTCTCTCCATTTCCAGGTCACATGTCTCTAGGACTGAAGTACACTTCTTTTTAAGGGACTTTTTCCTCATCTACTACTATATCCAAATATTCATTCTCTCAATTGAATATCACATTGGAAAATAGCTAATACTTTTATTCCAGTGGCTTATTGTAGAGCTTTACTTTTAAACCATTGCATAAAGCCTAACAAACCCTCTCCCCTTTGAAAAAAATTAAAATTAAAAAGTATTCTTTATTGCTGAACTTTCAGGAATCAGTAACAGACTGGTGAAGGAAACATTTTTGGACAGAGGTACCTTCTTTTGGGGTGGTTGATTCTAGCTTTATTTTTATATCTACATGAAGAGATCTTTATAATCATATAGTTACTTTTGAAAACTCTCACCCATTCCAATTAGAATTCCTGTATTCCTAAAAATAAGTGATTATTATTCCTTGGAAGACTGATAGAAAACTTGAAGGGCATGATTTTTATAACAAGAAAGGTTAGGTTCACATTGTGATTCTATTGTGTAAGCGCTCACCCTTCATGTTTTCATCTATAAAACGGACACGGAAATGCCACTCCTTACAGGGCTATTGTAAGTTATTGTCTGAGAAGTCCTTAGTACAATGTCTGGCACATTTAGACATATAGTAAATCATAACTATTTTTGATACTTTTTAAATTTATCATTTTAACTTAGTTGTTTCTGCAAGGCTCAACTGCTTCATTTGTAAAACATGAAAAAAGAAAAAAACTGTTCGTTTTTATTGTTCCTGAAGGAAATGCTTGTCAAGCACCCAACACAGCGCCCACAAATTGGGACAATGATTGTTGTTATTAATAATAGCCACTATATCATCATCATCATCATCATTAATGACAAAACTGTGGGAGGAAAGGTAGCAAAGATGAGCAGGGTCTCTTGGAGCTTTTGACTAGAAGGACTAAATTCTGAAGCAGAAAGGTAGGAAAAAAAAATTCCATTGAAGTCATTTAGGGTTTGAGTCTCATTTTAGACTTTTGTTTTTCTTTCATACTTTGTTTTGTTTCTCCAAAAAAATCAAGACCAAGGAAAAAACAAGATTGATAAAATGTGCTATATTGAGGTTTCCTGACAATGACCTCAAAAAAGAAGGAACCTGTCTTTTAACAAGTGTGTGGCTTAAATGTGGTATAAGTACTTGTTTTTTACTTCTGACCCCAATTTGTTACAGGAGTTAATTTGGGGTCAATATTTTCTGTTTCCTTGGCTAATGGATCTCCAAAGTGTGTATACTACTAGCTTGCCATGTAGTCATAGCAATTTTAAGAAAACAAAGCCAAACCACTAAGTTTGTCGTAAGAACAGCTCTACGTCTTATGAATTCACACACCACTGGGCTGGCTAAAGGTGGATGGTATTTTGTATCAAGAGAGGAGTCACCTGATACTTTGACACTGAATGACTTTTGCTTCTTCCGGAGAAGAATCAATCTACCCTCCCACACCTGGTTTGTTAACAGATGGAGATAATTTTACTTTCAAGTACTGCTTTGTAAACTAGCCTGTCCTTTTCAGCCAGTGTTTTGCCAGATACACTCACTTAAACTTGCATACCTGCATATTTCTCCTATAACCTATAAGACAATAAATTGGTTTTGTGGGTTGTTTCTCATCTATGTTCAGGTGCTTCCTAATCATCTAAATTTTTGCATTAAGCTTTACATTAAACCTTTACATTAAGCTCTACAGTCTAACAAGCTAACATTCTACTACTCTCTACAAGTGCTATCCTTTGTTAAACAGAAGATAGAAATCAGGCACTCTGAAAGTTCTATTTTGAGGCGTTAGGCAATGCACAGAACAGTCGCTAACATCATAGATACTTCTGACTCATAAGGAAAACTGGTACAACAACAGTTCAAATTTTTCTTACCCATTTCCAACCACAAACTATTTCCCTGAGCCTAAGGGAGCATATAGTGACTCTATGCATATAGAGCATTAGAATGCTCCACTTTGACCATTCCCCTCACTCATTCTAAATATGAACTTTGGGGGGAGGAGGAGGAAATGTTATGTTTTTAGGACCATCAGCTGTACAAAGGCATGGATTTCTATATGAATTCAAACTGGAAATAAGTTTACTAAAATTAGAATTATGTAAGCTTGATATGAACTCCTTTGCCAGACAGGAGTTTAAATACAGACAAATATAAGTAAAAACTATGGCATGAAGTTCATATCCTAAGTATAGAAACATATTGCATTTGGTCAGAAACCACACCTACAGCAGAAAACACTGTTATATCTTGGGAGGCCTGGGTGGCTCAGTCGGTTAAGCGTCCAGCTCTTGATTTTGGCTCAGGTCATGATCTCACAGTTCATGGGGTCAAGCCCTGTGTTGGGCTCTCTGCCCTGACCTCAAAGCTTGCTTGAGATTCTCTCTCTTCTCTCTCTCTGCCCCTCCACTGCTTGTGCTCTGTCTCTCTTAAAATAAATAAATAAACTTTAGGGGTGCCTGGGTGGCCAGACTTGATCTTGGCTCAGGTCATGATCCCACAGTTTGTGGGTTCAAGCTCCGTGTCAGGCTCTGCACTGATAGCTCAGAGCCTGCTTAGGATTCTCTCTCTCCCTTTCTCTCTGCTCCTCCCCCACTCATTCTCTCTCTCTCTCAAAATAAATAAACATTTTTTAAAAGCTTTACAAAAACAGACACATAGACCAATGGAATAGAATACAGAACCCAGAACTGGACCCACAAATATATGGACAACGAATCTCCAACAAAATAGGAAAGAGTATCCAATGAAAAAAAGATAGTCTGTTTAGCAAATGATGCTGGGAAAACTGGACAGCAACATGCAGAAGAATGAACCTGGGCCACTTTCTTATACCATACACCAAAAATAAATTCAAAATGGATGAAAGAATTAAATGTGAGACAGGAAACCATCAAAATCCTAGAAGAGAAAACAGGCAACAACTTCTTTGACCTCAGCTGCAGCAACTTCTTACTTGACATGTCTCCAAAGGCAAGGGAAATAAAAGCAAAAATGAACTATTAGGACTTCATCAAGATAAAAAGCTTTTGCACTGCAAAGGAAACAATCAACAAAACTAACAGACAACCAACAGAATGGGAGAAGATATTTGCGAATGATAAAGGGCTAGTATCTAAAATCTATAAAGAACTTATCAAACTCAACACCCAAAAAACAAATAATCCAGTGAAGGAATGACAGAAGATATGAAGAGACACTTTTCCAAAGAAGACATCCAAATGGCCTACAGACACATGAAAAATACTCAACATCACTCATCACCGGAGAAATACAAATCAAAACTACATTGAGATACCACCTCACACCAGTCAGAGTTGTTAACATTAACAGCTCAGGAAACAACAGATGTTGGCGAGGATGTGGAGAAAGGGGAACCCTCTTGCATTGTTGGTGGGAATGCAAGCTGGTACAGCCACTCTGGAAAACAGTGTGGAGTTTCCTCAGAAAATTAAAGACTGAATTACCCTACAAGCCAGCAATAGCATTACTAGGCATTTATCCAAATGATACAGGAGTGCTGATTCAGAAGGGCACATGTACCCCAATGTTATATAGCAGCACTATCAACAATAGCCAAATTATGGAAAGAGCCCAAATGTCCATCAACTGATGAATGGATAAAAAAGATGTGGTAT
The DNA here is from genome assembly GCF_028018385.1 of Neofelis nebulosa. Lineage (NCBI taxonomy): Eukaryota > Metazoa > Chordata > Mammalia > Carnivora > Felidae > Neofelis > Neofelis nebulosa. The sequence continues at coordinate 151,843,945 of NC_080784.1, forward strand.
ACATATATATATATATATATATATATATATATATATATATATATATATAATGGAATACTATTTGACAATGAAAAATAATGAAATCATGCCATTTGCAACAACGTGGATGGAATTGGAGGATAGTATGCTAAGTGAAATAAGTCGGAGAAAGATAGATATCATATGTTTTCACTCATACGTGGAAGTTGAGAAATTTAACAGAAGACCATTGGGGAAGGGAAAGAAAAAAATATATATAGTTACAAACAGAGAGGGAGGCAAACCATAAAAGACTTTTAAATACAGAGAACAAACTGAGGGTGGAAGGGAGTGGGGGGGGGCAGGGAAAATGTGTGATGGGCATTGAGGAGGGTATTAATTAGGATAAGCACTGGGTGTTGTATGTAAACGATGAATCATGGGAATCTACTACTCCCGAAGCCAACAGCACACCGTATATACTGTATGTTAGCTAACTTGACAATAAATTATATTTAAAAAATAATAATAAATAAATAAAAACAAAAGAAACAAAAAATTAAAAAGCTTTAAAAAATAAACTTAGAAAGAAAAAAAGAAAACACTTATTTCTGATAGCTCACATGTATGGAAAATGCAATGCAAAAGCTGGGGTAATCTAGACCACCTTAAAGAGACCAGGCTGCTATTGTGCAGGAAACATACAGTCTTTAGAGTCATTAGGTCTCCGGACTTTGTTCATTTTATACAGAATAATAACACAGCGTTCACATACTGATGGATCAAACACTCAATCCAACCAAGAATAAAATGAAGGAAGAAAAGCTAATCACTCTCTTGTGTGATTTAGCTTTCAAGCAATTAGATTAAATTTCTTTTTTTAGAAAATCTGAGAAATAGATTTTAATTCAGTTTTATATGCTCTTCATTTTTAAAGCGAAAGTAAATTAGTTAAAAGCATTCTGTACTCTATGTGATATTCAATTGCCCAAACTGTGAAAAAGGACAAGTTTCTTGACCAAGATTTACTCAACAGAAAAATTCACTTTTCTCCCAGGAACGCTTCTAAGTCCCCCTATATTTAATGGCAGTCAATTTTTATTTCTTCTGGATTTGTTTCAAAATAATCAATTAAATTATAAATCAAATAAATTAAAATTGACTAATCTGTGATATTCTACTATATTAGTTGAAAATACATCAACCCCGGGCACCTGGGTGGCTCAGTCACTTAAGCCTCTGACTCTTGATCTCAGCTCAGGTCATGATCTCAAGGTTCTTGAGTTCGAGGTTCGAGCCCCACATCAGGCTCTGTGTTGATGGTGCAGAGCCTGCTTAGGGTCTTCTCTATCCCTTTCTCTGACCCTCCCCTGCTTGTGCTCTCTCTCTAAATGAAATATAAATAAACTAAAAAAAAAAAAAAATTAAAGAAAATACATCAACCCCAAGTGTCAGGCATTATAATAAAAAATAATGAAACCACAAGAGCATTAAGTTAACATAGATATTCATTGTGGAAAATGACACACACACGGAGTCTCTTCACACACAGAAACAGGATCTGATCTGCCGTCTATCATTCTTGCCATCTATTCGGTGCACATGGCTGAAGTATAAAGACAAGTCCCTGTTTACATGGAGTAATTGGTAAGTGATGAAGCTGATTGGGCTATGGCTCACTGTAATTATTTTCTCTTTACTGCCTTTATTCACGGTCAGTGTCTTCATATTTAATATTTACAGTGGGCTGGTAGATAATGTTACAGCCAAAATAATTGATGGAATATTATCCCCACAAAGAATAATACATTCAAGAATCAAAGTTCTGTTTATATTTTTATATGAAAGATAATTACTTATTGAACATTTTCATTTAGGATAAAATCTGTATTTTAATTTCACTATCATTTGTTAAAGTGTTAACTAACCTAGAGTACCTACTGAAATGTGATATTTCATGGACCCTGAGAGCTGGAGTGGACCTTTGAAGATCCAACCACCTTAGCTACATGGAAAAATCAACTTCTGTATGTGTTACTGATTTCATCAAAGGTAAGCCACTTTACCAGAAAGAAATTATTCACCTTTCCAACAGACTCCTAAGCAGTCCTTTTTATAGATGTCAGATTATGTCGCGTCTTCATTCATCATGGTCTAGTGACCTCTCATGTCATTCAGAGTATATAACCCTTGTCCCTACAATGACCTGTAGGGTTTAGAGTAATTGGTCCCCACCCCCACCTCTGGAATCTCATCTACCACTGTTTTCTTGTTGGCATCACCAAACAGCCTCTTTCTGTTTTTGAACAAACCCAGACTTCTGCCTCTGGGCACGTGCACTTGCTACCGGGAATGCTCTTGTCCCAGACCTGGGCAAGGTTTGTTCCCTCACTTCCTTCAGGCCCCTGCTTAATTAAATGTCAGTTAATAAAGTAGGCCTTCTCTGACCACTCTGTATTAAAACAACAATAGCAATAAGAAAACGTTTCTCTATATATCGTCTCTGACAGTTCCCATCTCCCTCATCCTCTTTCATTTTACTTCTATAGACCTTATTACCATATATATGACTTTTTAGTTATGCTATTTATTTATAGTCCATGTTTCCTTACAAGAATGTAAACTCCTTAAACCAGGGAGGATGTTTTGTTCACTACTCCATCCTTAGTACCTAACATATTACTTGGCCATCTAGTAGTTGTTCAATAAATATTTGTTGAAATGAATGAACAATAGAACTATACTCAAGATCAAAGTAATTTGTCCATTCTTCTTCTTCCCTGCAGTAAATATTAGCCTTGGCTCAGTCTTTAGCATTGTTTCTATAACATTCTCTGTCTATTCTTGTGTTTCTATCTTTAGCCCCAACAAAACACACAGCAGCTGCTTATCTTGTGTGACTTTGCCTTTTAAAGTGATACCGTGCTTTTAACAATTCCATATGTTTTTTTTTTTTTTAATTAAACATACTCTATCCCCTGCCGGATAGTGATGGAATAGTTTTTGCTGTCACTACCAGGCCTCAGGATCATATTTCCCAAAGAAGGGTTCTTCTCAAGCATCTCGATTGCTTCTTTCCGGGACACTGCATAAAAACATCTATAAAGGTGAGATGAAAAACAGGATTTTTTTAACTGATGAAGATCATTACTTGAAAAAGATGCTACCAAAATAACTCTAAGAGCTGTAGTTATTAATTTTTCTTAATTTAATTCCCAGTTTTATTACTACAATTACAATGATATAATTACTGTTATTACAAGCCTGGGGCACTATTAAGTACACTTATGCTTAATTAAGGTCTTTCTTCCCTTTTCCTTCCAAACCTCTTTCTTTAACCAAAGAGGATCTGAAAAGTTACCTACTGGTCAGTATGTAATCACCATTACCATTTGAAAATCTAAAATAAGAATTAATAGTATATCTCCAGTTCATAATCTCAGTTTATAATAAGCTCTTGGATAAATAATACTGGTTGGTGGTTTCTCTTCAGGGATACAAAACATTTCTATAGATGGTTCTCTTCTATGGTCTCTATTTTAAATAACTGATATTTAAGGGCATATCTGAATCCACTCCTTTTAGTATAATATGGCTTTCCAATGGTATTGATGCTATTTTAATGCATAAATGTTTAAGAAAGCACTTCTCATTTTTATAATAAATTTTGTAGTCAATGAAAAGTCTGGGTTTTTTCAACAGAGAAAAATATGGCAAGATATGCAATTCCCCAAAAGGTTAACAGTGAATATCTCTGTGTGGTGGGGAAAAGAATGGTTTTAATATTCTTTTTATCTATTTGTAAAAATACATATTACTTGTTTTATTGAGGAAAAAAGAAAAAGAGTTTGTGTGACTTTTAACCTATCAGTCCTTCAAATGTCACTGGTTTCAGCTGACAGTGATGGTAGGCAGGTGTCAGCAATTATAGTACAGCTAGACTGTACAGAGCAGAACCTGATGTCGCAGGTGGTACCAGTGTAAGTTTCCCTGACAAGAAGACCGCGACTTCAGGAGGAAAGGGATCCCAATCTTAGCCACACTTGTCAGCGATATAAGAGTGAAAAATAAGGATGTTGCTGGATTCATCCTGTCTGTGCCTCTTCATTTTCCCACCAACACCTTCTACACTGTTCACAGGGCTTTCCTCAAAGTACAAGCTCAATCAGTACTCACTGATTAGACAACTGAATAGAACATTCAGATACTTGAAACTCTTTGGTCTAATTTTATGACAGAAAAACAGTCAACCATGGAGTTGCATGGTTAAAAAAAAAAAACCAACATCTTTTCCTTCCTTCTACATAGCGGTTTTTATTTAGGGTTGAGCTTTGGAAAGAATATCTATTTGGTCTAAAGGTGTGGGTGGAAGGGGATTTCCTGTGCGGTAAAACCTGCATTTTGAATTTTGTTGATCATGACATAGAAGAGGAAATGTGGCATCTACTCCGAGATCTAATGTTCATCCACAAGACAGTTTACTATCCCTGGTTTAATGAGGTCAATGGCTCACTCTCCTTGATAATTAGAAATTAATATTAACAATCTAATAAACAAACTAGAGTTTGCGGTACACTTACACTGGCATAGGGTTCAGTACATCCACATAATCTTCAGTAGGTTCCTGCTCCTTTTCTATAGCTGAACTCGGTATCCGCTCTGTCTCAATCCTCCTCCTTTTCTCTCTCTCTAGGACTTCCTGCAGTCGAATTACTTGCCCAGGAAGGAGTGACGCGTGTAGGGGAACTGACAGCTGAAACCAATTAAGTCAGTAGGCAAACAAGAAAGCAGAGTAACTAAATGATTTCAGCAAAGAGGAGACCGCTGTGGTCCTAAGGAGCTTCAGTTATCTGACATGGATGGAGAGGATCATGAATAGAGGATCTTGGTGTCTTAAAACTGCCTTCAAGGTGCACCTGGGTGACTCAGTGAGTTCAGTGGCCGACTTCGACCCAGATCATGATCACGCAGTTTGTGAGATCGAGCCCCACATTGGGCTGTGTGCTGACAGCTCAGATCCTGGATCTGCTTTGGATTCTGTGTCTCCCTCTGTCTCTACCCCTCCCCCATTCATTCTCTGCCTCTGTCTCTTAAAAATAGACATAAGAAAAAAAAAAACTGCCTTCAAGCCAACCACACAGCTTTAACTTGCACAATGTGCCCAATCTTCTTCCTTCTTCCTAGAACTGTTCTTTTTGGCCTGGCACATAGCAAAGTCTACCCACCTTGCACTACAGGCTAATTCAAGTAACAACATATCTCTCATTTTTCATTCTGACCTCACTAGTTCTTGCTGCCAGTTAAGTCCCAAAGTACCAGTGAGGTGCCTTGCTGTCCCACAGCTAACCTGGAATTCGCTGCACCAGCCATATGGCAACATAGGGTTCAGGTGGAACTATTCGTTAGATGACCCAGCGTCTGTAGCCAGAGGTCTAGACTTCGGTGTATCTGTGTGTGTATTTCAAATTTTCATTCACAGATTAGGATTATGATACTGTTGTACTTAGTTTCTTTTAGACTTCTCTAGAGATGTATTTTGGATTGAGTAACCTACACCCTCCTGATATTCATACCCCTGATTTACATCTCCTTATGGCCTATTTACATGTGCTTATTAATTTCTATTGTTTACATCTTATGTATGTGCATATATGTGTGTTTGTGAAGTTTGAAATAAAAACGGAATAAGGGTACACAATAAAAAATGATTAGAGACTGTTTTTCTGGATAACTTAGCTAAGCTAATAATCAGTACAATTATTTCCTTATATACCAATCCAGAAAATAAAAGAATAGAATGAGGAGAAACTAATGAGGAAGGTACTGCTTATTAATGGCCTATTATGTCCCAAGCATTGTGCTATTGGAAATCCTCACAGCAATACTATAAGATAGGTATGTTGTCCCTACTCTACAAATAGGAAAAAAAAAGGTTCAGGAAAAATAAAAAGGTTCAGAAAAGTTAAATAACTAACAGGGTCACATAGCTAGAAAATTGTGGACTCAAACTCCAGTTTATTTAATTCAAAAGCAAAGTTTCTTTCTTTTTTATCTTTTCATTTCTTTTTTTTCCTTTTCTTTCTTTCTTTCTTTCTTCTTTCTTTCTTTCTTTCTTTCTTTCTTTCTTTCTTTCTTTCTTTCTTTCTTTCTTTCTTTCTTTCTTTCTTTTTTCCTGTTCTTTCAACTACAGTCTATGTTTCTCGAACTTCTGGTAAAGCTGTCCTAACAACAGCATGGTGTGAATGTACACAGAGTGTTCAGGGAACCTAGTAAAAAACATTTATACAGCACAAAACTTAAGACAACTGTTCTCTTGGAAATTCACATGAATTTTATTTTGCATTCTGTAATATAATATGTACATTTTAATTAAAATAATGCTTTTTATCCTTAAGGAAAAAAACTAAAAAACAATTTCTTTTTGCCAAAACATAATTGGTGTACCAGGTAGATGCACCCCAAGGCTTTCCAGTGGTTTTAGTATTCTCTTTGATACCTACTCATATACCCTTGGGATACTTGTATCCCAATATAAAAGTGCTGTGACACACAAAGATGCTTTTTCACAACATCAATGGACTTCCCCATTGAGTTTCTTCCTCCACACAAGTCAAAATGTCTTTCACATCTTTGACTCGACCAGTTTTCTAACCTCCTAAGACTTCCCTACATGGTAGCTGAACATCCAACTTTCACCTGTTATTGGCTGATATAAAAAGCCAGCATCAGGGCACCTGGGTGGCTCAGTCAGTTAAGCATCTGACTCCTGGTTTTGGCTGAGGTCATGATCTCACAGTTCATGAGATTGAGCCCCACTTTGTGCTCTGCGCTTACAGAATGGAGCCTACTTGGGATTCTCTCCCCCCCCACCCCGCCCCTCCCCTGCTTCCACTGTCTCTCTCTCTTAAAATAAATAAGGAAACCTAAAAAAAAACCCAGCATCCATCATCTCAGTAAAGTGCAGTGCTTATCTCATGTGACTGCAAAGCCTTTACTTAGGAACTCACTTTGGATAGTCTGTACTTAACTGACTTCTTCTCTAAAAGTATCAGAGAACATGGTCCTTCTTTGGGGGCTGGCTCTTAAAGTACCTAATGTTTATAAGACAGTTGCTACAGAAGCTTCACTTAAAATAATGGTAGACATCCTGCTGCAACTGTTAACTATAAGCAGATCTTACTATTTGTCTCTGAGAAGATGCCATGGGAGTTGAACAGGTAAGCATCCTTTTGTCTTAAGACTAACTAAACAAATGTTTAAAGGTGAATATTCATTTTGATGGTCCTCCTGTTATATTGTTTATGTTATTCATAAAATTCATTTCAGCATTTTATAAATACGTATTAAATGAATAAGAAAGGAATTGGAAAGTATTTTAGATGATGCTATATGAGCTGTAACTATCAGCATATACAAAGAACCATTGTGTCAAAAGACCAAAAAGTAGATCTCCCTGACCACCTGTTACTCTCTAGCTAGCACATGGCCTGGTTTATTTTCTTCATAACAATTATCACAATTTTAAACTATTTTGTTTACTGCCTTTCTTCCTTTCCATCCACCTCATACAAATATAAATTTCATGAGTAAATGTACGGGTATATATCTGTCCTTTTCAATTCTTGTATCTTCACTTTACCCCTTTCACTCTGTATGGTTCATAGTCAGTGTCCAGTAAATATTTGTTGAATTAATGAATCAATCAAAAGTAATGTCCTTCCTACCTCTGTTACTGTAAGAATGAAGCCTCTCCACTCTTCCCCACTTTCTGTGTTTTCTGTCTGAAGATGAAAACAAAAACATAAAGAAGAAAAGACATAAGTGTGAACATTAACACTTTTATTAACTTCAGGTAATTTTAGAATTTCGTATGATTGTTTCATAAGACTCCAAATGTGTAAGCTATCAAAACCCAGCAAGGTTGACAAAATGCATATCTTTCTATTGAAGCACGTTGTTTTAAAAAGTCAGTTGTAATTTTTAAAGCACTTTAAATTAGTTGAAAGGAAGAAACAATTCATTTTCCTTTTTGTTTAAGACAATGTATATGTTATGAAATTTCAAAACTATTTTCTTTTGTCAGAAGTATATAGCTTCAATCTATCTGCTTACCAAACAAGTAAAATCATACACATTTACTTTTAAAAAAGTAAATGTTATTCACTTATTTCTGCAATGTGTTAATGGTTGATCCACCCCACTGGTATTTAATATTGACTGGCTTTAAGTTTGCAACCAGGTAAGACCAATATAGTTAGTCCTTAAAAATTTCCAATTCTTAGCTCTAAATCCTACTAATATAGCCAACATTTATTAAGTATTTATAAGGGGCAGCTACTGTTCTAAGTACTTCACACATTAAATGATTTAATCTTTATGGTAATTCTGCAAAAGGTACTTTAAGAAATTTTTATTTTATAGATATGCTCATTTAACATATTTATTGAGTACCTTAAGGGCTAGACACTATTCTAGGTACTGGTTCACATCAGAGAACAAAATACTAATCCTTGTTCTGGAATTTTGGATCTAGTTATGGAATAATATATCATAAGTAGAATAGTAAGTAAATATTGTAGCGTCAGAAGGAAATAAATGGGAGAAGAAAATGTAGAGCAGGGTAAGAGACATTGAGAATGTCATTAGGGGCTAGGGGAGAGGAAAAGGGTTGCAATTTTAATAAAATGGCCCAGGTAGTCTCAGTAAGAGAGATACATCTGAGTAAAGACTTACTTGTGGATGAAGAAACCAAGGCATAAAGGAGTTAAGTAACTTGCCTACAATTACACAGCTGATGAATAAAACAGCCAGAATTCAACCCCAGACATATGATTCCAATCTCGTGTTCTTTATCCACCATATCAGACTCATCTGGGAAGTTTGCTTAAAACAAAAAATCTGGGGCCCAGGGTTAGGGGTAGGGCCTAGATTTCCTAACAAGCGATTCCTAGTACAGTATTCCCCCTTATCTATGGGGATACATTCCAAGACCCCCAGTAGATGCCTGATATTGAAGATAGTACTAAACGCTACATATACTATGTTTTTCCTGTACATACATGCCTATGATAAAGTTTAAATTATAAATCAGACACAGAGATTAACAACAGTAATGGAATAAAACAATTATCACAATATTCTTCAATAAAAGTTATATGAATGTCGTCTTTTTCTCAAAATATCTTATTGTGCTGTACTCACCCTTCTTCCTGCAATGGTGCAAGATGATAAAATGCCTACACGGTGAGATGAAGTGAGGTGAATGACGTAGGCCTTGTGGTGGAGTGTTAGGTTACTACTGACCTTTTGATAAGGTCAGAAGGAGGACCATGTGCTTCCAGGCTGCAGTTGACCACGGGTAACTGTAACCACTTTAAGCGGGGGAGGGGGACTACGGTACTGTAAAGATTCATGAGCAGTGCTTGCAAGGCCAACTCGAACAACTTCTTATTCAATTGCAACAATACGTTTAACACTGTAATTGTCGGTTGACTTTAACTGGCTCGCTTTGAATGTCAATTCAAGAAAACCTTTTTTTCTGTGCAAGTGCTAGCTGTACAGTGATGAATTTAACAAACAAATTTCTGCTCGTGTGGGGCTTAGAGTTTTATGAGATTAATACCATCTTTCACAAACGGTGTATATCTAATACACAGTTCTTTTCTGAATTTTTCTAATTGTAACAGTAATGTTCTTTATAGTTTTTTGTTTTCCTTTTCTAGCCCAGAATCCAGTCCGGGATCACAGACTGCATGTAGCTGTCATACGCCACAGTTTCCATAATTGGACACAGGTGTCTGGCCTTCCTTTGGCTTTTCTCACAGTGATATTTTTGAAGATTATAGTACAGGCCAATTGCCTTGCAAAATATCTCTCGATTTGTGAAATGTGGGTTTGTCTAATTCAGTAGTTCCAAACATGTATCATGTTGGACACGTCTCAGATTCATCTGGGAACTTGGTAAGTATCAACTCAAGAACAACTTCTTAAAAACACCAGGTGGGATCTCTGACTTTGCCAGAGGACAGAAGTGTATGGTTTCAGTGTGCATGTATACTAAACAAGTGGACAGGCCCTTTCAAATCCCTATTTAGAAAACTGCAGTTTTTGGCAAGAGGCAAGAAATGTGAACAAAGAATGAGACTTGGCAGGTCCTCTTACGATTCCTCTTTACCTCAGCCCAATGGGTTGTGAAGAGGTGAGTGCTATTTATAACAACTTGTTTCCAACTAATTGCGTCTCCTCACTCACCTTCAGTTGCACTTCCTCTTTTGGTAAAACAAGGGTGAATTTTGCGCAATTCTTTTCGGTTGAATTCTGGTCAGTAAGGCATGTGAGGTCTATTATGTCTAACTTGTCAACATACTGCAAAGATAAGGGAAATCTCATTAAATTGTTTCATGGGTAACATACATTAGTTCTAGAAAGGAGGAACATAAATGATTTGGACCTTGCATGAAATCCTGGCTTTCAACTGGGCATCGCAAGCCTTCCGAACTCAGAAGGCATTTGGAGATGTATTCTGTGATGGTGTGCTGGACCTAGCCCACATGACTTTGCAAAAGCTGATTTTTTTCATTTTTAGGAAGTTTGCAAGCCAGTCACTAAACACAGCTGTTAAAAATTAAATTATATAAACATACAATTATATTAAAAACAAAGGTAACTAAAATTCAAAACTCATTATTTTCTAATTATATTACTACATTGTATTTGCTATGCCCTTGAGGTTATTTACATCCTCATTTCTGTTTGAGGGAAATACTATCTAACAGTGTATTACCATACCTTTCTTCCCAATTCAGGAAAGTCACATTGATAGGTTAAAATCAGCTGTGGTGGGAGTATTTACACCTTGGAAATTGGTAAACCTTACAAATTAGGGCTTGATTTATTGTTTTGTTAATTGTCCTAGGAGCCAGCAATTTTTTTTCTGCAAAAGCTAGATAGCAAATGTCTCAGGCTTTGCAGACCACACAGAGTCTCTGTTGCAAATTCTTATTGTTTTCATACAACACTTTGAAAATGTAAAAAGCATTCTTAGCTCATAGACTGTACAAAATCAGGCCACTGGCTAGATTTGGGTCAAGGGCCACAGTTTGCTGGGCTCTGGGTAGCAAAGTGAGGGGTAAAATATTAATAAAGCAGATAAAATGTTAAAGTTTCTTGTGTCTGAAACTTTTTCATTGTGAACAGAACAAAAAAAATTGACAAAATATTGTCCCATGATTCAGAAATTATCATGTTGTTTAGCAAAGAACTTACCCATGTCATTATCAAAATAGGTGAAGTTCTAACATACATGATTATTGCTTTGCTTTCCTCTTATCATTAATGTAAACAAAAATATCAGTTGACATTCATATCAAATGTCACATTTAGTGACAAATTTATTAGGGAAACAGCAGATTGGAAGACAATTGCATTTGTCAAATCATGATTGAATTGCAATTTTAGTTGCCTGTGGATCCAAGTTCAGAAAGATCAATGAAAGTATCTGTGAGAATCAATTACCTATATAGAAACTATAATAAAAAATATTGTAGGGGCGCCTGGGTGGCTCAGTCAGTTAAATGTCTGACTTCGGCTCAGGTCATGATCTCACAGCCCATAAGTTCGAGCCCCACATTGGGTTCTGTGCTGATAGCTTGGAGCCTGGAGCCTGCTTCAGATTCTGTGTCTCCCTCTCTCTCTCCCTGTGCCTGCTTGCACTCTGTCTCTCTCTCTCTCAAAAATAAACATTAAAAAAAATTTTTTTAAGAAAGAAAATATTTTTAAAAATTGTATATTTTATTTTTTCAACTTTGTGCTACACATTCTTTATATCAGTAATATTTATAATAAACTTGTATACATATATTCATACACATGATTTTTTCAAGAATGCTCTTCTTCAACATTTATCACATCACTGGTTATAAGGATCATATTAAGAAATTCCTCTCTTAGCCCAATACAATTAGAATATTTCTTCTGAACAACTGGTATATCTGGGCTAATCTGTATGCAGCTGGTCAGACCTGTTCTCTAGTGTGGGAAGATCAGATCCACCTCCAGTAAGTATAGTAGAGTTTTTATGGCATAATTTTTTTTTCTGAATTAGCCTCATTCTTGACTTTTTTATTTTCCTCTGTTTTGCCCAGTAGAACTTATTTTACTAGGTTCTGTTTTGTGTCCTTATTTTATTTTTCTGAATAAAGTAAGGCAGAAAAATAAGTAAGTAAATTTTTTTTCCAGACCTATTTCTATAATGATGAAGTTGTGGGTTCGTTTGGGTTGACCTATTTATTTTCAATGGACAAAGAGCAATTAAAAATGGACGGAAAGGTATAAGGGAAGCAGGACAGAATTAAAAAATTGCACACAAATCTTTTTCTGATGGATTGTCTAGATTAAGCTAAGTAAACTTTGCTGAGACAAAGGAGGAAGCAACAGAGGAGGAAGTGGCCGAATTAGATAGAGTGCTGATCTATTGATTAGAAGAAAGGAAGTTTTATCTTTTTTTTTTTTTAATTGTAGGGTTGAAAAGAGCCTTAAAGGTCATCAGTCTAATCCAGCTGCCATCTGATGCTTGAATCTCCTCCACGGCATCCCTCCCTGTAGCCATCCTGTCTATGTTGGAATATCTCAAACAACATGGAACTTATGCCTCTATGCCATTCTGCCTGCTAGCAAGCTTTTCCTTGTATTAAGGCACAGTCATTCCTCCAGTTAATTTCCATCCAATGGTCCTAGTCCTCTTTCTCTGTAATAACATGAAACGAATTCATTGACTCTTTCACATGACCTCCTGACAGTCTTTCAAATATGTCAAGGCAGCTTTAAATTCTTCCCTACTATAAGCTGAATTATCTCCATTTCTCACCTGTTCTATCTCTATGCTTTCTCCTGAGACTATCGCCCCCTCCCCAAATTTCCTAAAGTCTGCACCCTCTTTTTTTTTTTTTTTTTAAATTTTTTTTTTTTTTTCAACGTTTTTTATTTATTTTTGGGACAGAGAGAGACAGAGCATGAACGGGGGAGGGGCAGAGAGAGAGGGAGACACAGAATCGGAAACAGGCTCCAGGCTCCGAGCCATCAGCCCAGAGCCTGACGCGGGGCTCGAACTCACAGACCGCGAGATCGTGACCTGGCTGAAGTCGGACGCTTAACCGACTGCGCCACCCAGGCGCCCCGTCTGCACCCTCTTTTAACAAAATGGGTAGATGGACAATTCTGCAGTATTTCATTGTAACAGTCTGTTCATGGCATAGTGGTTAAGAATGCTGGCTCAGGAGCAGGACCTGGATGGTACCCCTTTCATTAATTGTCTGATCTTGTACAACTTCTGAATCCCTAAACTTGACTACTCTCATCTATCTATAAGTGGTGATTAAAATAGTATACCACTCAGAAGAGTTGTTATGAGAATTAGATGAGATAATGTATGTAAAATGCTTGAATGCGTGCTATGTGGCAGCTCATCTCTCAAGTCCTTACATTCATTATCTCGTCTAATCCTTTTGATAACCTCATGTAATGGGTGATTCTTTTTATCCTAATTTTAGGGATTTGGAAATGATGTTGGACAAGATCTTTTATTTGCTTCCCTGGGTTTCCTTTTATCCCTTTACCACACAGTGCTGTGCACAGGAGAGGGACCTGTGGGGACAACATCAAGGGCCCCTTTATTCCCATTGGGTTGGACCCTAGTTAACACTGGCAGGAGATCAGAAGCCTGAGGAGAGTGAGGTATTTATGCAATTGCTTCCTCAGTCAAAGATCTTACTCCTCTCAATGCAGTCATCTTCATACACTTCTGTTCACTTTTCTCCCACTTTTTTTTTTTTTTTTTTAAATTCTGGGCATCAAAGTAGGGAACTGTTCCTAGCCTCAGAGTTCTATTCTATCCTTTGTAGTTTTCCTATATCCTGTCCACTGCTTTGAATATAGCATCTTCATTAAGCTCTCTTCAAAAATGCCCAATCTGAGGGGCTCCTGGCCGGCTTGATCAGTAGGGCACGAACTCCTGATCTCGGTTGGGGGCATATGTAAGTTCGAGCCCCACGTTGGGTTTAGAGATTACTTAAAAATAAAATCTTTAAAAAAAAAATGCCCAATTTGAGATGTCATCTGTTTACTACCAGTTTCCTGTCTGATATACTGACACAGACAGGTTAAGTAACTAGCCCAAGACCCACAGTTCACAGTGGCAGGAGACAGGATAACAAGCCAGGCAGTCTGCCTGAAGACCAGGCGGCAGTCCTAAGCTGTACTCACTAAGCTGTACTGCCTCATGCCAGGTAGCAAGTGAGCAATAACTATTCACTTACCCACTATGTATACTGTACAAGGGTTAGACCAGGGTCTCTCATAGTCTCACTGACATCAGTAGGAAGTTGGAAGGCACAACAGAGGGACTCATTTTATTAAAATTTATTATGGCATTTGAAAACACCTCCATATGAATCTTACCTGTCCAGAACTCTGGTGAAAGTCATTTTAAGTTTGTTTTTGTTTGTTTGTTTTTACATGTTCTTATTTTTTTTTTCAATCTTTTATTTAAATTCTCATTAGTTGACATATAGTGTAATATTGGAATAGAATTTAGTGATTCGTCACTTACATGTAACACCCAGTGCTCAACACATTTTGTTTGTTTGTTTCTTAAATGATTTCTGGTTAATGGCACTAAAATACCTACAAGGTGGAATACATCACAAAGGCTGTTTTTTCTGTCTCTTTCATTAAATCTGGGCATGTAATAATGATGTTCCAAGAACTGTGGGCTACTGAATCCATGGTAAAAAATGTTTGTATTTAAACAAGTTACTAGATCATAAAATCTCCTACAGGTATAGCATTCCATGGTAGGCAAACATTTGACACTAAAACACTACATTTTATTTGTGGGAAAAATGAAATACACAGTTTTTGATCTTTGTGGAAAAATTGAAATATAAATCAAGTATTTGATAGGGGCGCCTGGGTGGCTCAGTTGGTTGAGTGTCCGAATTGGGCTCAGGTCATGATCTCACAGTTCATGGGTTCGAGCCCCACATCCGGCTCTGCTGACAGCTCAGAGCCTGGAGCCTGCTTCAGATTCTGTGTCTCCCTCTCTCTCTGCCCCTCCCCTGCTCACGCTCTGTCTCTCAAAAATAAATAAATGTAAAAATAAAAAAAATTAAAAATAAATTATTTGAAATTAATACTAATAAATAAATCTCAGAATCTCTTTATTCTCATGCTTAAGCTCTTAGAAGTCTCTTTAGCAGGTTATGTTTTCGTCTCCCTAGAAAAATTAATGTTATGAGGCTTTGGGGATCATCTAGTTTCTTTCGGATAATAACTGCATGATACAGCCAGATAAAAAACTGGGGAAATTAAGGCTACCCCTTGGCATTAAGCAAGTTTTGGCATTAAGCTAAAATTTTCACTTTTCAACTAAGTTTCTACCATTGGGATCAGAAAGAAAAAAATGCAAAACTAAAGACACAAGTTTATATCTTCTTCGTAGGTGCCCTGGAAACTTTACCATAGGTCTTATATCTGATAGTATCCACAGATATCAATGTTCTTATTTGAATTGGTTTTACTAGAATATCTTTACTCTTGAGAGACAGAAAACCCCAAATGAATAAAACTATATAACATGTCTATATTGGAAAAAATTGAACGAGCCAAATGTGTTTAACTACTTACTGTTGGACTTTTTTTGTCAGAATAAAAAAAAAGTGTAGTTCCTCTCAACTCTGTCCAGTAATGTTTATACTCCTGTGGGAAAGAAATTAAAAGCATTATTTCATTGGTATATATTCAACTGTTTTCTTGTTACCACTTTTCTTTGTAACTCCCTTAATTGCTGTTTGATATAGGTTTCTTCTTTACCCTGAGATAAATCACCTAACTTATGGCTTAATTTTACATTTAACTCCTTTTTTTAAAGTTCATTCATTCATTCATTCATTCAGAGAGCAAGGAGCAGCAGAGAGAGAGGGAGAGAGAGAAAACTCCAAGCAGGCTCTGCACTGTTAGCACAGAGCCCAACGTAGGACTTGAACTCACAAACCCTGAGATCGTGACCTGAGCTGAAACCAAGCGTCGGACTCTTAAGTGACTGAGCCACCCGGGCTCCCCTTTACATCTAGGTCTTGATTAAATCTTTCACAAATTTATTTTAGCATAAGGTGTGAGGTAAGGATGTAATTTGATTTGTGTTTAAATAGGTCATTTTTTAAAACTCTCCCCATTGATTTAAGACACTTGACTTTTATGTAGGCATCAATGGAAGCCTGCACCTGTAAGAGGAGCCATTTAGGGGTCAAGATAGGACAAGCATTAAATATCTAGATTCCAGGACAATTGAAAGGATTAAATAAATTGGCATATGTAAAGCACTTAGCAGAGTACATGGCTTATAGTGTGGGTCCTATAAATAGTGTACGTTTATATAAATAAAGGCAATGGAATAGTTCATAATCATAAAAATAGTTTAACATCAAAGCTAAACATTGAAGTCCGAATTTCACTCATTATTGCTACATTCACATTATTATGGGTTTTATAGAAATACAACTTTTTAGGTTTAAAAAATTTAATAACCTAGTTTCATTTCACTCAAGTGAAAGTTATTTAAATAAGGGGAATTTACATTCTGTGAAGACTGGCTGTATTACAAAAGAATGACATGGGGGTTTCGGGAATAAAATCCTTCCAAGTGTAAATACTTACCTTCATACCCAGCTCTTTCCAAAAGTATGTTTTTAAAAATTCCAGTTTTATAGACATGTTAATCATTCCTTTAGAGTTTAATAAGCTCAATGTTTATGACATGCTGGATTATCTTGACTTATATTGAGGATTAATGTAAGAGAATTACATGATTTTTTTCTTATGCTTATAAATGTGAAGACACTTTTATATATTATGGCATTTTGTGTCTCTTTAGTACTGACATACCATTTATCCTTTCTTAGTCCATCAAACTGTTTCTCACCTCTTCAGAACTGATATACTTCTTTTCTCAAATAATGGAAACTCTATAACCCATCTTGTTTTTATTTGTCTTGGTTCCCACGAAGCTCAAGATTAAATTCATTTTGAATTACAACAATCATCTTTCTCATGTTCTTAGTAGAACTATTTTATCCCTTTTTCTTCATGGCTGATAAAGTGCTATATTAGTTAGCTTTTGTTGTGTAACAAGCCACCCTCAAACTCAGTGGACTAAAATAGCAAATGTTTGCTATTTCCCATTATTCTGTGGCTGGATGATTGTTCTTTGGATATACTTCACTGTGGCTGGTCTAGGGGTGGCCTCACACACTTGCCTGGGGTCCTAGCTGGGAATGCAGAACTGAAATATGTTTTGGTCTTTGTCCCCCATTTCCTGGCACAGAGATCCTAAAACCCTTCAAATTTCCTGAATGGTAGGACTGTTTTTGTTACTAGTAATGAGTCACTTTACGTAATACCTGAGTTTATACTAATGAGATGACTTAGGATGGAATCCCTGGATAGCTTCAAGATAGGTCTGGTGGCTAAAAGGACAACTGATTACTGGGTTGGAACTTTCAGCCCTACCCACCAACCTCTAGGAAAAATGGGGGATGGGCTGGGAGATTTAAGTTTCATAAAAATTCTTGAACAATGTGATTTGATAAAATTCCTAATTGGTGAACACATTCACATGTTGAGAGGTTGGTACAGCCAAACTCAGTACGGACAGAAGCATGTGTGCTTGGGGCCTTTCCAGATCTTGCCCTATGGACCTCTTGATCTGCCTGTTCATTTGTATCTTTTACCAGAAAATGTAAGTAACGTGGCTTCCTGAGTTCTGTGAGCCAGTCTAATAAATTATAAAGTCTTCAGAGGGAATCATGGCAGCTTTTGATTTATAGTGAATTGGTCAGAAGTATAGGAGGTCTGGGACTTTTAGTTGGTGACTGAAGTGGAGGGCAGTCTTGTGGGACTGTGCCCTTAACTAAGCGGTGGGGTCTGCACTACATCTGGATAGGTAGTGTCAGAATTCAGCTGAATTGTTGAACAGCCAGATGGTGTCCAGAGAGTCAGAGAATTGGTTGTTGGTGTTGGAAAACACTCTACTGAGAAAACCAGAGTCTCACTCCACAGGGTCTTGTCTCCAGTCAGGTAAGCCTATATTTGTTCACATGCTGGCAGATGGATTCCCAGGAGCAAGAGAAGGCAAACCTAATGTGTGAGGTTTCTAATTTTCTCCCTTTGTCACATTTACCAAAGCATGACCTAGTCCAGATTTCAAGGGGTAGAAAAATAAAGTCAATCTCTTCATGAAAGACCAGAGAAGTCACATTTCAAAGGGGGAATGCATACAGTGAGGCTTGAACAAATTGGTAGTATTACTGTAGCAATCTACTTCAGGGGCAGAGTTGGAATGTGGGACAAGTTTCTTTGTCCAACCCTGTGGTCTTTCCAGTCCATCCTACCTCCTAATTGAGAGCTGGCTATAATGTTACATAAGGAACCTGCTGATACCTCCTGAGCTAAGAACAAATTAACATAGAAAAGACCAATTCAAAGGGGCATAGGATTGAAGAATCAGCCAATGTGTTATTGGCATTGCGATAGCATTTACCTGGTTTCTCTGCCACTTTCTTATGCCCTCCAATCTATCCTGCACAGTACAGCCAGAGTGAATTAAGAGGCAACATGTTCAACTTAGCCCCTTTCTATCCTCTGTCTGCTCAGCATATTAGGAGAGTAGGTGTTCTTTTTCTGGTCCTGCCATGTGGTAAAGGGCCTCCAGGAGGGGTAGGCTTGTGGCTTTTAAACTGAGTTACTGAGTGACTCAAGGTAGCTCAAGCCTACCTAAATCTGGTATAAAGTGTTAGCATTGTTTTGGCCATAAATCTAAACTACATAGCGATAGATTTTATTAATGATAAAAGTACCTAATTGATCTGTGTGGGATTCCTCTGTCTTAATTTTTAATTGGTTTCAAAATTGGGAGACAGAAAAAAATCCCAACAAATGCATATAAAAACGTATAGAGCAGGGGAAGAGGGATTAACTGCTAATGGGATTTCTTTTTAGCAGGATGAAAATGTTCTAGAACTAGATAGTGGTGATGTTGAACAACTTTCTGAATATATTAAAAGCACTGAAGTATGATGATGATGATGGTGATGATGATGGTAATGACCATTGTTTTTCCTGTGTGAGAGTGTACTGCTAGGGGACCAAGAATAGAGGTAGAAACCAGCCTCCTGCTATTGCCTTATAGAGTTGTTCAAGATTGAATGGAATAATACTGTGTGTAAAGCACACGGGACCTGGGACATAGCAAGTGGACCATAAATGTTAGCCACTTAAAAAGAAAAAAAGCATTACCTCATCACTCACATTATTAACAGGTACTTTGCATTTTTCATTATTCATATGTTACTTTTTGAGGATGGAGATTTGTATGTGTGTGTGACGGTGGTGGCATCCAAAAATCTCCAAAATAGATCTCCTTCAATGGGATTATGTATGAGAAGGGGAGGATATCTTGTGAACCAGAGTAATGAAACCCATCACCATTCACATATACTATGAAAGGGTGCCTTCATGTTGTCTTCAGTAGAGAAATATAAAACTGCATTGAGAAATTTGGCTTGAAAAGTTGTCAATATATACTGTCTCCATAATCAGGCAGATGTTCTATAAAAACCATGAAAGTGTCTAGCCACTCTGTTGAAAAGTACTTGGATTTTCTCAAGTTTGACTTCTGATTAATAAAACAATTTGATTTGGGGGGACTTTTTTTTTTTAATCATATCTCTCTTTTTAAGCCTTTCACATCCCATTCTACTGGTAAGCCTCTGCCATCAAGTCGAAGCTACACTATAATTTGGAACTAGGACGGGAGTGAGGGAGAGAGGGAAGATCAGCATGCAGGCAAATTGGTTGGAGAACTTAATGACAGGGTGTGTGGTTTTACTGGAGTATGGCATCTAAGATCAAGTTCAAACTGGAGATTCTATGATTCTTGGATGAAAAGTAAGCAAGAGAAAACTCTGAAATCAAAGTGTACCACTCTCTTCGTCTTCCAAATTAGATTTATGGGTATTAACCTGCCATATGATAGGAAAACTAAAATCCCTCATTGCCAAAGCTTATTGAGTTCCTTCTATACATACAGGTGACATCCATCTATGCTTCTAAGAAAAATTACAGAGGTGGTTCAGTCAGGAGAGAATGATATGAACTGGGTAGAATTAATCAGGGAAAAATAAGAGTTTTACTGATAAACAAACATATAGATTCATGGAAAGGATTAAGGAGGGCTTATTAAGGGTGGGGCGGGGGGAAGAAGCAAGAACAAAGGTAGTGAGCTAAGAATAAAGGCAGCCCGGAGGAAAGGTAAGATTACAAATAACGATAGGCCCTGTGAACTTCAACCACAGCCACAAGCCTAAGAATAGATCAAACTTATATTCAGTACGCAGAGACCAGTGGGTCACAGTCTTGATTGAGTTTCGGATAAGCTCTTATAAATATACCAGTATAATTCTAAATGAACTAGTGGTGAGGACTAGTCAGAGATACGTTATTTTGACACTGATATGGTGACCACATTCTTATGTTCAAGTTAATAAAAAGACATATTATACATATTGTTTTTAAGGCATATCACAGATTGAAGAAACTATGAAATGTTGCCCAAGTTCTATCTCTGATTTTTTTATTAATTTTTTTTAATGTTTATTTATTTTTGAGAGAGAGAGAGAGCACAAGCAGGGAGGGCAGAGGGGGAGACACAGAATCCGAGGCAGGCTCCAGGCTCTGAGTTGTCAGCACAGAGCCTCATGTGGGGCTTGAGCTCATGAACCACGAGATCATAATCTGAGCCGAAGTCTGACACTTAATCGACTGAGCCACCCAGGCATACCTCTATCTTAATTTCAAACAGTTCCAGAAAAATGAGAATTTTCCCCATTTGCAAAAACTGTGTTTTCATTGGCATCCTGTTGTGGCATTTAATAGCGCTTATTATCAAATAAATCTTCCTGATCAGTCCAAAATTCTCGTGCTGTGGTTTAAGTAAGTCCACATTATCTTTTTCATGAAGATTATGTATTTTTAATGGATTCTTGACCTGGGATCCATGGACTTTCTGGAATTGCATTTAAAATGGTACATGTTGGTACCTTTTCCTAGGGGCAAAATCCTTAAATTCTTACAAGTGCCCTGTCACAAAAATAGCTAGGAAGCACCTCTAAATGTGTGATCTCCTTACAGACCAGGTTAGTCCTCAGTTATATCTTCTCTAGTTTAAATGTTCTGAATTCCTTCAACAAAGACTCCACTTAACGTTCTGCAGAGTATCCCAACTTCCTCTATCCCATTTTCTTTTAAAGATAACCTTCCATATATCCCTGGCTTTCCTTCAGTTTTAAAGGTTCCCAGGCACTTCGCTGCTGCCTAGAAATCCCATTATTTTCCTTAGATTTTTCTCACAGCTTCTATTTTCACTAGCGCTCTAGCTCTGTGGCTCTCCTTTGAGCCATATTACCAGTTAACCCTCCAACAATGTAGGGGGTTAGGGTGCTGACCCTCCTGCACAGTCAAAAATTCACATATTACTTTTGACTCCAGAAAAATTTAACTACTAATAGCCCACTGCTGACCAGAAGCCTTGCCAGTAACACAAAGAGTCGATTAACACATATTTTGTAAGCTATCTGTATTATATATCTATCCTTACAATAAAGTAAGCTAGAGAAAAATGTTATTAAGAAAATGATTGGAGAAAAAGATACATATATAGCACTGTACTATATTTATCAAAAAATCCAAGTGTAAGTGGACCCACACTGTTCAAACCCATGTTGTTTAAGGGTCAACTATACCTACGGATTCAAAACTGATTTTAGTATGTTAATTAGATTATAATAAATAATAAAATGAATGAATATAACCTTTAGTGTAAGCCAGGTATTTTATATGTTATCTTCTTTAATCCTTGAAACCACCCTATAAGTAGACAATATTGTTATCCTCTTGCTCTCTTCTCCTTGACATACAAGTGAAAGATGTTGCTATGAATTCGAGTGGAAACAAGTCAATTTCATCAGAAATATTTATATCTATAGTTTATTCTTTCCATTTCAAAGTATGCTTTCTAAGAAAAGGTAGACTAACAGTCAGGTAAGAGAGTCATCACTCCTTACTATAGACCAAGCCTCTTGAAGGTAGGATCTTTGTGTTATATTTATATTCTCTGGAGCTCAGTAGGATGCTTGATGCATAGGGGACACACTATAAACATTGTTTGAGTGAATAAATTAGTTGAGCACCTGTTGTATTCCAGGCATTGTACTTTAGGTGACAAGTTGTAGTTTTTCCATTTTATAGTTTGAGAAAATTGAATCTCAAAAAGATAGAGTAAATTCCACAAGATCACAAGCAGTTAAGTGGCAAAACCATCAGGTAAAGACATGTTTTACTGACTCTAAAATCCTTGTTCTTCCTGCTAACCATCATCAGAAACAGTTATTATAAATACTTCGATGAACATTTAATGAATAATCAAATTTAAATTACAAATTAGAGGGGTGCCTGGGTGGCTCAGTCGGTTGGGCGTCCGACTTAGGCTCAGGTCAGGATCTCACAGTTGGTGGGTTCGAGCTCCACGTCGGGCTCTGTGCTGATAGCTCTGAGCCTGGAGCCTGCTTCAGATTCTGTGTGTCCCTCTCTCTCTGCCCCTCCCCCACTCAAGCTCTGTCTCTGTGTCTCTCAAAATAAATAAACATTAAAAAAATTTTTTTTTAATTACAAATTAGAAATTTCTTTTTCCCAATTCCTCTTTCCTGCCAAAGTAATCATGTGGCTAACCTATTGTGACAAGATAGAATTCACTTTCAAAGCATATAAGGGGGGGGGGGGGCACCTGGGTAGCTCAGTCAGTTAAGTGGTCGACTCTTGAGCTTGGCTCAGGTCATGATCTCACAGTTGGTGGGAAAGAGCCCACATTGGGCTCTGCACTGAGAGTGTGGAGTCTGCTTGGTATTCTCTTGCTCTCTCTTTCCTCCTCTCTCACACATGCTTGTGTAGGCTCTCTCTCTCTCTCAAAAATAAATAAACTTAAAAAAATGAAAATGAAAAAAAGAAAAAGATGCAAAAAATAAAAGCATGTAGGAGGAACCAAAAAATATTCTAATATAACTGACAAATTTATTAATACATGTTTAACACCTCTAACAGAATATAAACTACCATGTCTTTACAAAAACCTCGAATGTGCTATTGTAGATATTTTCACAATTTTTCCGTTAATAAATCTTAAGAAAACATATCTTATTATCATTATTGAACATTTCTTATGACATTTCTTGAAACACTTACATTTTTGCTACTTTGTTACTTTTAAAATTTCATAAAATTTGACCCAGCTTAATGATTTCTTTTTTCATTAGTAATAGACACTTTCATGTTTATTTCTCTCATTAATTTCAAATTATCCATAGCTGGTATTTTCAAAGCACTGATTTTAACTTATTTAATTATAATTTTTCATTTTTACATTTTAAAAAATATGAACTGCTTTTTGAATTTTGTTAGAATGAATGTATTTATATATCTTAGTGTACATATTACATACACTGCAACCTACATATTGTCTTTTCAAGACACTATCTTCATGTTTTTAGAATATACAACTATATTTAATGTTAAACAATATCAATTTTAGCATTTTCATAATTTATTTTCCAAAAGTTTACTATTAAAAAATAATTTTACCATTATTTGTAAACTTCAAACAACTAAGAGGAAGAGCAAAAGTTTTCATTTCAATCATAATATTTTGTATTAAATGATACAAGTCATTGTGGAGCATACTAGTAAATAGAAAAAAATATCAAACATTTTATCTTCCAACCTGAAATCTTCTGTTATGTTTACATAAATTCTTTGGAAATGTAGCTTATTCAATTTTTTTTACATTGGTGACTTAACATTAGAATGTTATATTATTATATATAATACATACATATATACCTGAATGTGCTTAAGCCACACATTGTCTTTATAATTATGCAAAATTGGCATCATATTTCTGAACTCAGGGAAGAGGGCTTAATCACAACAGAAACAAGGCAGCACTTGTCACATCACATCACCATGAAACAAATTTTACATTAACGCAGAAGCTGCTAGTTGCAACGTTATCATCTATGGACTTACCTGGCATTCTGACCTCTTGACTAACAAAAAACCTTCAAAGTACAAAGGTAGAGCAGTAATCTTTAACCTTTCTTGGAAGATCCTGCGAGGAGCTGGTTTTGGGGGCTTCTTATCCATCATACCCTCTTGGTGTGTGGTTTGATTTCAACTATATCCAGTCTCAAACAAAATGAGATCTCCTTTGTGTGAGAGGAAAAAGCAACTGTTCAAAGAGGAAGTCCCAACTCAATATTTAACCACCAACAGTACACACATACACACACACACACACACACACACACACATTTTTTTCCTTTACTTTTTGTGAGGTGAGAAAGAACAGGCACAGACCAACTTTGAAAGGGCAATCTCTATGCAAATTTAGAATTACTGAGGATTACAGTAGCAAAACAAATAGAAGATTAATATCACCAGGGGATGAAAAGAACCGATGTGGAGGTTATAAACTTTGGAGGAGTCATCAAGGTCACATTTGTTTTCTTCCACCTTCTTTTATTTATTGCTTTCCATCTTTACCCCCACAAGATATGACTTGAATTAACTTCACTCCATTAAAAATTACTTTATAGGATAATTTTATTAGTACTATTTCTGTTGTAAATCTTTTAAGACTGGGCTTTGCTTACATTTTATTAAAGATTGGAGTTCCTTATCCCATGCCTATTTTGATGATCTGCTAAATATAAACCACATGGCAACATGGGATTTTTTTACTTTTCTGTCAGTAAGAATTTTGAGTTCATGGGTTACCAGTTGGCAAAATATATCTGGCAGAGAAAGCTGTAATACTTCAAACTTTTATTTTGTTCTTTTATGCTTTCTGAGCTGTGGATCACTGATGCGAAGATGCATAGATGGGGTCTCTACGGTTATCTAGTAAGATTTAGAAAGCTACATTGGGGCCCAAATACATTCAGTAGTTGTACGTGGGAAACGGTCCTTTAGAGACTGGATTTGGCCGAGAACTGTGCAAGGAATGATGGGGGAAGGAAACACTGGAAGGAATCATGGTATGTTTTGCAGGGATCCTGAGAAGTTCCACCATTTCTTATTTCATCCTCTGTATTTCAGAATTACTATGGATTTAGTATAGCCAAGGCCTGAGCATTCTCCCCAGTGAGACCAGCTGATTCTTAGAAATCAAAATAAGGTAGGACTCTCGAGTCTGATCCTCCTTTCCTAATGGAGACATCACATGGTTTTCCCCACCAGTATGGGTTCCATTGGATCTGCAGCTGTAGATATGTTCAGCCAAATTGTCTACAAAGTGAGGTACAGCAATATAGACTAATTATCAGTTAACCAGAGGAAAGTGTTTAATTAATCATCCAAAATAAAAACAGTTTGAGACAGATATTGGGAGTTGAAGATTCAAAATCACTCCTTTGCTTATATATATCTTTTTATGTTTATTTATTCACACTTTTTTTATTTTGAGAGAGAGAGAGAGAGAGACAGAGAGAGAGAGAGAGAGAGATAGCATGAGCAGGGAAGGAGCAGAGAGAGAGGGAGAGAGAGAGAATCCCAAGCAGGATTCTCTGAGCTAAAATCAAGAGTTGGATGCTTAACCTACTGAGCTACCCAGGCGCCTCTCCTCTGCTTTTATATTAAGTCGAGAGACCTCCTTCCTATTATTACTCAAACCTTCCAGTAATAAAATACAAGTCCTGCTTTTTTTTTTTTTTTTTAGGTAAAACCACACTACTTTTCAGTTTCAGTATAATCGGAAAATGAATGACAAGGAAAACCTCCTGATTTGATAAGTGACCTAATCCACCTTTTTGGCAACTGGTAGCTGGTGTAACACAGGCAGGAAATGAAAGGAGAGATGAGAACAGAAAATGGAAAGAAGGGGAGGGAGATAGGATGCTGTGAAACAGCCATGGTTGGAATATGAGAAAAGTAGTCACTGGCATTGTGGCCAGGGAGAAAAGAATGCTTCTAGAAAAATGTAAGCATAGGAATATTTCTGAGGAATAATCATCTAGTTAACTATGTCTTTCTTACCTACCTTATGAAAAAAATACGCAAAATTAAAGAAAAACCAGCTTATCAGCCTCTGGACGTTGCTTTGGTTTGCTGATTTGCAAGTCACATTAATTGTTAATATACCAATGTTCAAATGATGTCTCCCTAAAAAAAAAAACAAAAAAAAAACAAAAAAACTACGAGATGCAAACATCCTGAAACGTTATTAGCCAGTTAGACCTGCTCACAGTTTCCAACTGCATCATGACAATGGAAATCCTCTTATAGATATCTCAAATTTTAGGTGGTGAATAATGAGTAGCCAGTTTTGCTACTCACCAGCTGAGCCCTTGAGCAAACCGTTTAACTTATCTAGGATCACAACTTCCTCCCTCGTCTCAAGAGCTACAGTAGGTTCCTCAGAAGTCTCCTACTTTTCACACTTTTTCTTCTCTAATTCATTTAAAATGACATCTAATCAAGTCACTCCCCAGCTTAAAACATTTTGATAGATTCTCATTGCTTTTGAGCACTCTTTCATTTTTTTTCAGTCAACACTAAATATTGAGCACCAATAATGTGCTCACACATAGAATACAAGATCCTTCATAACAGGGCCCTTAAATTGAAACTCCTTAAAAAAAATCTCTCTCCTCTAATAACTTTGGTTAATCCCAATAGGCTCGATACCTCATGGTCTTTCGCATCTCCTCATACCTTTCGAACTACTGTATATCTTGTTTGGGTGCCCTTCGTTCTTCTTAAAATGACAACTTCCTGCCTACCCTTCAAGACCTCAGTTGAATATATCCTTGTCTGTGAAGATTTTCCTGATTTCCTGAAGCCTTCCCCATCTCCAAGGAGAAATTTTATTGCTTTCACCCTGCATTCCACAGCATCTTACAGATATTTTATTACAGTATTTGGCCTACTGTATATTAGTTATTAGTATACATTCTGTATCAACAGGAAACTAAGTTTTTCAAATACAGGGATTGTGTTGAAGTTGATAGGTAGTAGATTGCAGTAACCATTGATTAAATGACTAACTTCCGGCTGGAAAATACAGTTCTAATTTTGGAGCTCTTAGCCTCTGCTGTGACAGAAACTTTTTTTCTGATATGTGTGACCATTGGTTGACGCAGATTCTTTTGTTGCCGTGTAGAACAATCACGTTATTGTCAAACTGCTGGACATAGCCATCATCAGCTCTGTGAACAGGAGTTTGTTATACATTAGATACATGGCTACAAATTAAACAGTTTTGAATGAAGTATAAGATTAACTCATATAAAATCAAAATCTCAGTGCTCTTTTGAGTCATCCATGTTATAATGCAATTCAAATGAATACACATTTTTATGACAGTTAAGGCTCTCTAAAGTACTTTACTATCCACTTATTAGAAATGATTCAATCAATCACTCTGTATTAGAGCCTCCAACCTGTCTCCTGTATTTCCCAATTTCTGATCTTTGTTTCACATGTTTATTGATGGTTTATTGCCATTTCAATCACAACTCATTATAGTAAATTTTAAAGATGTTTGAATACGTTTATGTTTACAATCCATAACTGAAGAATACAGCTTTAATTTTAATGACTGGCTTACTTTGTGGCATAATGAGTCATAATTACTCAAAAAAAAATTCTACTAGGTGTTTTGGGACAGAAAAAAGAGGCAAGGAATCACTGTTGTAGAAGTGATACTCGTAGCTCTGTCAGAGTGGTCTAATTTGCTGACATGATTTTTAGTACAAAGAGTTGCATCTAGGATGATAAAAAGTCTTTCTAGTTAAATGTTCTCACTATTTTTTAGTGTAGGGTATTATTTATATTAGTGAGAAATGTTTCTTGCATGTCACATAGATACAGGTTTCTAAATGAGATAAATCATTGCATAATAGTAGCTGTAATAGAAACTGAAAATTCCAGATAGGGTGATAGTTTGGGTGGTAGAGCAATAATGAATTTAGTTTTAGCTATATCAAGCTCAATACAAAGAGAGTTTAGGTCTACATTTTTCTTCCTCTTTGCTTCATTTAAAACCCACTAAAAAACCCAAAAAACAAAAAAAACAAAAAACCCCACTACTGCTGCTTTCTGGGATAAGGTAGGTTAGTGCATAGTATCCATTCCAGCCCCTTCCAGTGTGCCATTATTATTACTTTTTAATGTTTATTTATTTTTGAGAAAGAGAGAGAGACAAAAAGAAAGGGTGCACGCATGTGCATGGGGGAGGGGCAGACGGAGAGGGAGACAGAATCTGAAGCAGAAGAGAATCTGAATATGTCAGCACAAAACCCAACATGGGGCTCAGGCCCACGAACTGGGGAGCCATGAGATCATGACCTGAGCTGGGTCGGATGCTCAACCTACTGAGCCACCCAGGCACTCCCGTATGCCATTCTTTACTGCAGAGGCTGAAAAGCTAAAAACTACATATCCAGACCTTTTTTTTTGGAGCTGGAGTTGGGTAGCAAGGTAGATGGAAACAGAATTTATTCTTGATTTGCTGTTCCCCTAGGCTGAAGCATGGTCTATAGGCTTCTAATTTTTTGTGTGGCAACACTATCAGAAGTCTCAGTAGTTGATCACTAGTTTCATGGGTGGTGATAGTTAGTCAAAGCATGGAACGTCAATTTTCTGGTACCTGTCACGGTGAATATGATGTGTTTCTGGAGCCAGCAGCAACAAGGAGGCTTCCTGCTCATGGAAACTTCTTATTCGTTGTGGCTTCCTAGACATGGAACTTTTGTAACAGAAGTGACTTCCTGATTGTGCAGTGTCAGTATGGTTCTGGAGATTCCAGCACCAGCATTAGCTTCTCCGCTTTTCAGTTTGCTTCCTGATTGTACATACAACAGCTGGCTCCTGGTGTTCAGTTCTGCAGTGTGTCTTTAGGAATCATTCCTGAAAGCCCTGAATATGTTATTTCTCCTTCCATCCCAACAATTCTGTAAACCAATAATGCATACTAGTAGATCCTGTTTTTGCCTAAAGTAGCTATTATGAGTTCTATTCTATAGAAGTGACCCCTGATCAATATAGTTCTGCACCGTCTACAGGAAGAAGTGAGAATTTATGCTAACATTGAAGGTGTTCGGAATCTAGTTCATTTTGCAAACATGAACGAACACTCTACAATATCTGACAGATTTTCTGTCAATAGCACAGCATTTCCTTTTTTAAAATATTTTTTTAATGTTTATTTTTATTTTTAATGTTTTTAAATTTATTTTTGAGAGAGAGAGAGAGAGAGAGAGACAGCGAGCAGGGGAGGGGCAGAGAGAGAGGGAGACACAGAAACCAAAGCAGGTTCCAGATTCCGAGCTGTCAGCAGAGCCCAGCACAGAGCCCAATGCAGGGCCCTAAGCCACAAACCATGAGATCATGACCTCAGCTGAAGTCGGATGCTCAACCGACTCAGCCACCCAGGTGCCCCTATTTATTTATAAAATAATAATTTTTTTTGAGAGATAAAGCACATGCGGGGGAGGGGCTGAGAAAGAGGGAAAGAGAATCCCAGTGCTGCCCAGTCTGGTTAGAACCAGACATGGGAATCAAACACATGAACTGTGAGATTATGACCTTTTTGTTTTGTGTCTTTGTTTGCAGTTTATTTTCCTACTTCTTTCACCCTTTCCCACTGTTAGGTATGGACTACAAGCTATAGTTTGGGCACTTTATTGTTTATGAATTTCTATAGGTGCTTAAATTTACAAACATCTCATATAGCATGCTTTATAAATACTTAAAATAATTTCTTAATTTTTCCTAATAAATGGAAAACTTACTTATATAAGTTCTAGAAAAAACAAGTCTTCAGGCATAAATTAAAAAAATGAAAATTACATGCTCGTCCACCATCTACCATTAGCACGGTTTGGATGGGTACCATCACCTTTTTGGCACTTTTTCTCTATTTGTGTATATTTACATAATCAGATAAGTACATGATATTTGATAAACTACATTTTTTCATATAACTTGTCTGGAGCATATATCTGTGTCAATAACTACTAATGTTTATTATTTAAATTTTTGCCTAGTACCACTAAAGTAATTTAAGTCTTTGCAAGGTTAAATTATAATGCAGAAAGTATTAAACTTTTGAAAATCTAATTGTACTTTTTGAAAATTTATTTTTTTTTAATGTTTGTTTTATTTTTGACAGAGAAAGAGAGAGAGAGAGCACACAGGGGAGCGCAGCAAGAGAGGAAGATGCAGAGGACCTGAAGTAGGCTCTGTGCTGAGCTGGAGAGCCCGACGTGGGGCTTGAACTCATGAGCTGTGAGTTCATGACCTGACCCAAAGTTGGACGCTTAATGGACTGAGTCACCCAAGAGCCCCTATTTCTTTCTTTAAAAAAAATTTTTTTTAAATGTTTATTTATTTGTGAGAGAGAGAGAGAGAGAGGCAGACTGCGAACAGGGGAGGGGCAGAGAGAGAGATGGAGACACAGAATCTGAAGCAGGCTCCAGGCTCTGAGCTGTTAGCACAGAGCTGGTCGTGGGGCTTGAACTCATAAACTGTGAGATTATGACCTAAGCCAAAGTCTGACGCTTAACCGACTGAGCCACTGAGGCACCCCTAAATGTGTTTTAAATGACAAAAGCTAATTTTTCAGAATTATGCTGACTAGAAGTAAACTACAGAATGGAGATCCAGAGAATAGTGTATTTGTTGTGTTCTTTTTATTTATTAAAAAAAATTTTTTTTATAAGGAAACTCTACCAGCAGTGTGGGGTTCAAACTCAGAACTCTGAGATCAAGAGTCACATGCTCTACCTACTGACTCAGTCGCCCCTGTTGTGTTCTTGGGAAGAGAAACAATATATATATATATATATATATATATATATATATATATATATAATAGAATTCAACAGCAACTATGAATCAAACACTTGGCACAGAGGTAACTGTAAAGATTTTTATGTAGCACTCAATTAAGAACTCATGGGGACTTTTAACCCATTGTATAAAATTGTTTTCGTGAACGTTGCTGCCACCTACCTGCATACTGCAAACACACTTTATAATTTGGCAATTAGAGTCTTAGAAGAGCCTATTTAGTAGAGAAAAGGCTACTTAAAGTGAGTGTACTTAACACATGGAACAACATTTGACAGTAAAGAATTTTAAAAATTTAAATGTTATATTAAAAAATAAACTCCAAAATTACATAAATAAGTTTATTTCACTTTAGCAAATTAAGTTATAATTGAAATGTTTATAATTTTTACAAATTGATTTTTGGAGTGTAATTTTTTTCTGACAAAATTATCCTATAGTAAATTGCTAATATTTTCACTTTTGACTTTTGTGTGAGGAATAAGCTTAGGAATCCCCCGGGCTTGCCAATGGGTTAACAAGGCAATAAAGAAGTACAAAGCCATAGGATGCTAACACCCGAGTTTGGGTAAACAAACAAGGCAACCAAGAATAGGGAGGTACAAAGGCACCCAGTACATCGGTATATGAAAAAAACAAGATTAGATATGCAGGGCGGAAGCACCCCCAATTTAGTGCTATAGCAGAAAGCTGCTTTCACAGGAAGGAAGGACCAAGTTAGGTGAACAGGTAAATTGGGCTATAGACCACTGCGCTGGAGATGAAGCAGCCCAGAGCAGAGATGATTATTAAAAAAAAGGTGCCTTGTTAACCCTGAGGTCACGTGTCCTATCTGTCTCCTCCCCTAGACTAGCTAAGATAAACAGAGGTGGTGCCTCATGTCTCCTGTAAACAACTTTCTGCCCGACTGCAGGCATCAGGATTTTGCTTTGTATTAACCCAAACCCCTAACCCTGAATATCTTCAAGACCTCCTTTCCCTCATGTTCATAAGTTAATGTTCACAGATTTATTATCTCTTTGTGCACGTCCATCACCATGTTTGTAAGCCTTCTGATCCTTAAAAAAACGGGGCAAGGACCCTTATTTGGGTCTCTTGTCTTTTCCCGGACATTAGCCGTCTCTCATTTTTCATCCTGCATCCTGCTCTTTTGCTGGCCAAAAGAGAGCTTTAGACTTAGAGTCTATGACACTTTGGCATAATACTTTTTTTGCAATAATTTTGAGAACTTCAGTAATTTTATTAATGCCACTTTGCCCTATCATTTTAGAATGAAAAGTTTCCAACATACAGAGAAGCTGAAAGAGCAGTATTTTTATTTTTTAAAGTTTATTTATTTATTTTGTATGTGTGTGTGTGTGTGTGTGTGTGTGTGTGTGTGTGAGAGAGAGAGAGAGAGAGAGAGAGAGAGAGAAAATGCAAGTGGGGCAGGGGTAATAGAGAGAGGGAGAGAGAATCCCAAGCAGGTTCTGCACTGTCAGCATGCAGCCCGATGTTGGGTCAAACTCATGAACCATGAGATCATGACCTGAGCCGAAATTGGACACTTAATGGACTGAGCCACCTAGGCATCCCTGAAAGAGCAGTATTAATAAACACCTACACATCTACCATGTAGTTCCAATAACTGTTAGCGTTTTGCCAGATTTGCTGTAACTATATCTTTTTTTTTAACTGAACCATTTCAAAGTACTTACAAACATCACATTTTACCCCTTAATACTTCATATGTATATCCTTATCCTAAAAGAATAGGACATTTTCTTACATCAACACAGTAGCATTATAATATCTAAGAAAATTTTACATTTCCCTGTCATTTAATAATTACTACTTTAGTTTTCCATTGCTTAATGTTCTTTATGGCTTCGTTTTGAATCACAGTCTGACCCTAATTCCCACACTGCATTTGGTTATCTCTCTCTCTCTCTATTGGTCTGATCCCCTGTGCTTGCACAGATGAATCAGAAGTGCCAGAGGTGGGGTGGCTCAGTTGGTTGAGCATGAGATTTAGGCCATGATTTCACAGTTCATGGGTCAGCGTGAAGCGCGCTTTGGAACCTCTGTCCCCCTGTCTCTTTGTACCTCCCCTCACAAGCTCGCGTGCTCTTTTTCAAAAATAAGTGAACATTTAGAAGAAGAAGAAGAAGAAGAAGAAGAAGAAGAAGAAGAAGAAGAAGAAGAAGAAGAGGAAGAAGAAGAAAGAAAGGGAAAAAGAAAGTGCCAGAGCTGACCTCAGCTTCATTATAATGTTAAAATCCCTTCTGAATATTCATCCCAAGGCCTAATAAAAAGAGCCTGCTTTCCCCTCGTTGGAGAGACACTGTTTTGGAAATTATTCCCTGTGATCTCCTTGTTTGTACAAATAGTTGACCTTGTGAGGCAACTCCACCTGGTGTAGTCTGCCTGTAAGTCACCAAGGAGTGGGTCCACTTTGGTTTGGTAACACTCTCTAACATTAATTTTTCAAGTCCAGTTCATTGACGTATAATATATAGCAAAAGTCATCCTTTCTTTAGGAGCACAGTTCTGAGAGTTTTGACAAAAACATAAGAGTATCATATTGAAGACATAGACTATTTCCAGCATCATAAAATGTTCCCTCCTTGGCCTTTGTTGTCAGCATCTTCTACCCCCAACTTCATCTGCTGGCAACTATTGGTTTCATTTCTATGTGTATAATTTCATCAAGTTACATTTATGTAATCATACAGCAGGTTGCCTTTGATGTCTGGCTTCTCTTACCTAGCTTTTAAGATTCATCTAAGTTGTTGCATGTATCAGTAGTTTGTTTTTATTGCTGAGGAATATTCTGTCATATGGATGAACTACACTTTATAAATATGTACATATTACATTTACATGTACGTAAATTACATTTAATATGTAAATGGTGGACATATTACCAGTTTGAGTTTATTATAAATAAGGAACAATTTAAATTTTAATAGCAATTGTGTTACAATTCCTAGAGCAAGTTCATTTAGAGTGTAATTTTTAAGGTCTAAAATATTCTTTAAACTAGTTTTAACCAATTTTAAACTATCTGCATAAAATCCTAAGCAACTAAAAGTTTCTAGTACCCTCTTAAGTTCAGTTTCTGTAAACTTTATTTCCCATATACACATCGAATACACATAATTCCATAGACTGATACACACACACACACACACACACACACACACACACACTCCTCACCTAGGTTATGTAGCTGTGATGGAAAACTTCAAGATTTATCCAGTTACCATGGAAGTTCATAAAGAGAGATCTGAATGTATTTGGGGGGGGGGTGCGCAGGGGGCCTATAATGACAGATCTAGGTTTTATAAACATTAGTCCATCAACTAGCAATCCTATTTTAGGATGCCAAAACCATTGTGGGGCTATAAATAGTACGACAGATGCAGAGGGAACGGAAAAGTTTGCTTGGGGATGGTGGAGTTTCCATAACTTTTGGTTTTCATAAAGTGTTGCTCCATTTTCTCTGTAGTTATTACCAACACCCTTTGTGCCCTGCATTCGATACCAGCATGTCACTGCATTTCAAGTTTCACAAAATACCTCTGAGAGTTACTGTTTCCAGTGGAAACAGGGAATATCATTTTAGATGTGGAAATTTACATTGGTGATTGTGCTTGGTAAAATTTCTCACTGAGAAATAAAGAGTGTAGTGATTAAGTGCTCAGTTCTGGAATCAGAATACCAGGGTTCACCCCCAGTTCTGCCATTTAATGGTAGTGTGATTATGGGGCAGTTACTTAAACACTATCCCACTTCTGTTGTCTGTAAGATGGGGATACTAGCTGTCTTCTTTTAACAGGAATGTTTTAAGAATAAAATAAGTTAGTGCATGGAGAGCATTTAGAAAAAAAAAACAGTATATGGTGTGTACGGAATAAATGATAGTTTTTTTATTATAATGTATTCCAAATATGACATCAAATTATATAATGTAGTCTGATTGGCAAAACCCTATAATAAAACCAATCATTATTTATTGAATTCTTACTATGTTCCAGGCATTTCACCTAGATATTAAAATGAATTAACCCAATATCTCAGCAACTTTAATATTATTCCCATTTTACAGACAAGGGACTTGAGAAACAGATAGTTTAATCAACTTACCCATTATGACAGAATTCTTGGGAGTAGAATGGAACCCAGTCTGACTGTAGAGTTAATATATAGTACCTCTTCCCTACCAAAAATAAACAAACCATAGGTGATAACATTTGTTAAATCATTACATGTTTAAAAAGTTTATTAGTTCAACTCTTGATTAATGAATTTATTCAATAAGTAATGTATTTTATGATTAAAATTTCTGTGCAAATTTTTATTAAATCACCAAAATAGAACACAAGTTTCATAGCATCATAAAATGGTCAAGTCTTCAGAGCATTTATAAGCTCTATTATATAATTATATAAATAAGGAAACACCCGGAATAGTGCCACAGTTTTATTCTAGATGATACAGCTAGTCGCTGAGTATATTTCAAGACTACTGATTTAGGTCTCCTTTCAGGACATTATACTTAAATGACATATATTTACCTAAGTCACTTTGTTGGCAATGCTTCATGAAAATAGTACCCACATATTTGAAAGAAGAATACATCGTTATCATCATCAACGTTACATTGTTATTACTTTCTGAGGTGATGCATAGATGGACTCGGTGTGGAGGATGAGCCCGCACAATGAACTATTTCTTTTCAAACGATTTCTGCAATTTTTACCTTTATCCTTCCAAGTATTATTTTTTACTCTGTAATAGAACCGCTGTCAAGTTTTACACCCGGCTCAAGAATAAAGGCTGTTCTCGAGACGGTGCCTGCTCAGAGCAGCTTTACGGAAATCCCCAGCTTTACGTTCAATCCTCCGATTGCCTAGCCAGCAAAAGAGGAGAAAACAGTTAGAGAAAGGGAGGGCGGGGCTATGGGAAAGATGGGGCGGGGCTGCGGCGGACCCTGCGAGGGGCGGGACTGTTGGAGTGTCCAATGTGAGGGCGGGCCTTTAACGGCTTTCTATACGGTTGAGCTGTTCGTTTTGCGCATGTGCAGACCGTTTCAAACCGCGGAGACCTCTGGGTGCTCCGGGAGGGCCGAGCCAATGGGTGAAGAGCGTCGGTAGCGCGCTTACTAGCTCGCAGTTCCTTCAGTTTTGCCACCTCCCACCTCAGGGGCGCTCCTGGGGTGCCGCCTAACTGCTCCTCCCGCGACTCTGTCTGTGCCGGGCTTCTTCGAGTCACGGCCCGCGAGGGCTTGCGTGCCAGACCCCCGGCGCGGGTGGGGCCGGGTCGGAAAATGGCTGCGACGGGTCTGGTAAGTGCAGGCTCCTGCCGCTTCTGCGTATGGGAGCTCGGCCGCCCCTGGCACCTGCGCTCGGGGCGGGAGAGAATGAAATGTTTTACTGTGGCTTCTTGGAGATTTCAGTGGAAAAGCCCGCCAAGTTTTTGAGATCAGAGCTGATCGTGTCCTGATAGCCAGGAGTTAACTTCCTTGTATTGTTTCCCCACAGGTTTTAGTTTTGGTTGTGATGGCATCTGTCTCTTCAGAGAATCTTGTGATTGCTACTGTTTTGGTCTAACTCTGGTTTCTAGTCCTCCAAATAATTTTCTGTCTATAGAAGTTTTGAAACGCCTAAAAAGTGTGGACTTGCTGGTCTGCAGAAGCATATTATTTGTGGAGTGCTTGTTACTGGTAAAGTTTTCTGAAAGGCAGGTGTTAGTTAAAAAGTGCTTAAGGTATGAATGCCCAAGGGGGCGGGAACTAATTTTTTGTTTCCGTGTTATTGGACTCCCTTGGTATTCAGTATTCTGTATTTCACACTTTGCTTATAGTTACTATATATTGTACAACCCATGTCGGCCCCTGCCCTAAACGTGTGTTTTCTACTTTATCTCTTTTTAAGAAAATCTTCACCAATGATATCCCACTTATATAAAGTTATAAAGTAATGCTTGTTTGCATAAAGATGTGTAAAAAATACTGTACAGCGTCCTTTTAATGTGAGCACATACATTGTTTATATTGTATAGAATTAAACAGAAATAAAGCCATTCTCATTGTAGGAAGAGGAGGGGAATAAAATTTACCTAATGCCCACGGTTCCTTTTTTTAAAGAGTTAATTTTTTTAGAGCAGTCTTGGGTTCTTAGCAAAACTAAGAGGAAGGTACAGAGATTTTCCATATACCCCCTTACTCCCACACCTGCATAGCTACCCCTGTTGTTAGGATCCCCCACCAGAATGATGTATTTATTACAGTTGATGAACCGCATTCACCCATCATTATTGCCCGAGGTCCATAATTTATACTAAGTCTGACTCTTGGTGTTGTACATTCTGTGTGTTTGGACAAAAGTCTAATGACACGTAGCCATCCTTGTATTACCGAGTGTTTTTACTACCCTACATATCCTCTGTGTTCTGCCTATTTCTCCCTCCCTCCCCACTGAACTCTGGTAACCACTGATCTTTTTACCATCGCGATAGTTTTGCTTTTTTCCAGAATGTCATATAGTTGAAATCATACATACATAGCCTTTTCAGATTGACTTGTTTCATTTAGAATGACGCGTTTAAGATTTATTCATGTCTTTTCATGGCTTGGTAGTTCATTTCTTTTTGGTGCTCAATGATATGCTATCGTCTGGATGTACCACACTTTATCCATTTACCTAGTGAAGGACTTCTTGTTGCTTTCAAGTTTTGGCAGTTATAAAATTGCTATAAACGTCTGTGCAGATTGTTGTGTGGACATAAGTTTTCAACTCCTTTGGGTAAATAACAAGCAATATGATTGCTAAGTCATGGTGAGAGTCTGTTTACTTTTGTAAAAACCACCAAATCTGCCTTCCAAAATGACTGTACCATTTATATTAAAAAATAAATGAGAGTTGGGGCACCTGGGTGGCTCGGTTAATCGCCTGACTTCAGCTCAGGTCATGATCTCACAGTCTGTGACTTCAAGCCCCGCATCGGGCTCTGTGCTGACAGCTTGGAGCCTGGAGCCTGCTTCGGACATGTGTCTCCCTCTCTCTCTGCCTCTCCCCTGCTTATGCTCTTTCTCTCTCGCTCTCAAAAATAAATAAACATTAAAATAAATAAATAAATGAGAGTTTTCTGTTGTGCCATATCCTTACCAGCATTTGGAATTGTCAGTGTTCCAGATTTTGGTCATTCTAATAGGTATAGTGGTATCTCATTGTGGCTTTTAATGTGCTTTTTCCTGATGATATGTGATGTGGAGCATCTTTTCATATGCTTTTTTGCCATCTGTACATCTTATCTGAGGTCTTTGGCCCATTTAGTTTTTAATTGGGTTGTTTATTTTCTTATTGTTGAGTTTTAAACATTCTTTGCATATTTTGGATAATGGTCCTTTTCAGATGTACCTTTTGCAGATATTTTTTTCTAGCCTGTAGCTTTTCCGCTCATTCTCATTTTTGTTTGTTTGTTTGTTTTAAACCATATATTTTAGTTGGTTCAAATGGCAAGAATTCATTCTTTTTCGTTGCTGAGTAGTATTCCATTGTGTATATATACCACATCTTCTTTATCCATTCATCAGTCAATGGACATTTGGGCTCTTTCCATAATTTGGCTATTGTTGAAAACACTGCTATAAACATTGAGGTGCAGGTGCCCCTTCGAATCAGCACTCCTGCATCCTTTGGATAAATTTCTAGTAGTGCAATTTCTGGGTTGTAGGGTAGTTCTATTTTTAATATTTTGAGAAATCTCGTACTGTTTTCCAGAGTGGCTGTGCTGGTTTGCATTTCCACCAACGATGCAAAAGGGTTCCCATTTCTCCACATCCTCACCAACATCTGTTGTTTGCTGAGTAGTTAATTTTAGCCACTCTGACCGGTGTAAGGTGGTATCTAAATGTCGTTTTAATTTGTATTTCCCCGGTAATGAGTGGTGTTGAGCATCTTTTCATGTGTCTGTTAGCCATTTGGATGTCTTTGGAAAAGTGTCTATTCCTGTCTTCTGCCCATTTCTTCACTGGATTATTTGTTTTTTGGGTGTTGAGTTTGGTGAATTCTTCATACATTTTGGATACGAACACTTTATCAGATACACCATTTGCAAATATCTTTTCCCATTCCATTGTTTGCCTTTTAGTTTTGTTGATTGTTTCCTTTACTGTGCAGAAGCTTTTTATCTTGATGAGGTCTCAGTGGTTCACTTTTGTTTTTATTTCCCTTGCCTTCAGAGACATGTCAAGTCAGATGTTGCTGCAGCCGAGGTCAAAGAGGTTGCTGCCTGTTTTCTCCTGTAGCATTTTGATGGCTTCCTTTTTCATTAGTTTTTTCATCCATTTTGAATTTATTTTTGTGTATGGTGTAAAGAAAGTGGTCCAGTTTCATTCTTCTGCATGTTGCTGTCCAGTTCTCCCAGCACCATTTGCTAAAAGAGACTTTTTCTCCATTAGGCAATCATGTTTTTAATTATTAAGAATTTTTCTTGGTCTTAATTTAGTTGTTTAGTGTTTATAGTATATCACTTTTGTTTTATGAGTCCAGTATTTCAAATCTCTCTTGAAGGTACTAATTGGATTTTTGTTTTTGTTTTTTTCAAGTTTTTTCTTTCTCTCTCTCTCTCTCTCTCTCTCTCTCTTTTTTTTTAAATAGAAGCCTAGTTGACACTCAGTGTTACATTAGTTTTAGGTGTACAACAATAATTCAACAAGTGTGTATGTTGGGTTATGCTCTTCTTTCTCATTCTTGGTATCAGTTTTCTCTTGGCCCTTTTTCTTCTCCATTTTTAAAATTTATATCTTGATATTCATGTTTTGTTTTAGAGACCTCTGAGTGTCTCCTGATCCACAGATGCTGGTGATATTTAAGACAGACAATAGAATACAGTTTTTTAAACTTGTGTTTATAGGGATAGGGGATGTCGGAGTCTGTTACTTTGTTCATTCCCTTTCTCACTCTTAGCCTCCTCATATTTTGAGTTTTGTAGTTCTGCATTGTTATGGTTTTCTCCTGGGCAGATCAGCTTTACTCCTCATCAAAGACTGGATCCTCTGAACTAACTTTTGTCTGCTACTGCTTTTATTCTGTTTTATCAATTAACATACTTCATTTATTTTCCATCTTCTACAAATTTCTTAAATTTGTTAACAGATGGTCCTCTCTTCATTGTCTTTTTCATTGGTCTATGCCATTGTAGCCCTTAACTATTATTTTAGAGGAATCTTCCTGCAAGGAAAGGAGATAAGTAGATACTGCTTATCAACCAGCCTGAATTATTGGAAGCCCAGATAGTTGTGGTTTTGATGATGGGAAAGGTATGGGAGTAAGGGGAGGAAGATGGAATGATTCCCAGGGTGAACAAATTAGTATAAGCAAAGATTTTGAAACAGTAGATATGAGGCAAGTTCTCCTTCACTTGATCCAGAAGAATTCCTCTTTATGGTACTGTAATAGACAATAAGCAAAACTTGCTGAATGAACAAATGAAGAACTTAACTTTTTACCAGTTTGATGATTTACTTTTCTTTCAGGATCATCTCAAAAATGACTACAGAAGAAGATTTTGCCGACCGTCCAGGTGAGTTACATATTTAACTTTTAAGGTCATTTTTATTTCCATTTTTAGGAAGTGATTTTTAAAAGAAGAAGGGAGAAATTACTTCTGTCTAACATGATTTCTGTGCCCACTGATTAAGTATAGTCATCTTAGTGATTTTATACTAACAGAGAAATATTAACGCAAGCAGTGTAATGACTACTTAATGGCAGTGAGAAAAGAAATTCACCTGATAAATTATGGATCAGGAAGAGGTAGTCTCAGTTATAAGTGACAGCCATGGGGAAAGCAGTCTATAGAATGGATTGAATGGTAATATTACAAAGATAGAGCTCATTTGGTAGGGCTAAAAGAAAATGTGCGTATAGATTATAAAAAGAAATAAAAAGTATCTTTGTGGTGTGGAACTGTTCAGTATCTTGACTGTGGTGGTGATACCTGAACCTATAGATGTGATAAATGGCACAGAATTAAATAGGAACAGAAACGCACAAATGAGTACAGTTGACCCTTGAACAACTCAGGGGTGAGGGTTGCTGACCCCTGCACAGTTGAAAATCCTCGTACAACTTTTGACTCCCCCAAAACTTGCTACTAAAAGCCTACTGTTGCCTAGAAGCCTTACCAATAACATAAAATAATACAATAATACAATTAATAAAGTAGAGAATAGAAAATGTTATTAAGAAAATCACAAGAGAAAATACTTTTACAGTACTGTATTTATTGATACATTTTATTAATATATCATCTCTCTCATTATCTACATCATCTGTCATTACCTACATCGATATAGTTATATGATACAAAACACTGTAGATGTTATATAACACTAGACATCAAATATGAAAAAGTGATGTGGAAAAGAAATTCACATTTTCATGTTTATAGGTATAACGTACTGATAATGAAAGCAATATGATTGCTTTATGGTAGCCTAGTGTAATCGATACGATTGTTTCGTGGTAGCCTAGTCTGTACACTAATGAATGAATCATTATAAAATTTTTATGGCATATGGTATTATAGTTATATTCATAATACAGTATTAGAAACATTGTTAAGTCTTTTTAAAAAAATACCTGTGATGACAGGCGTGCTGTATGGTAATGTACTTCTTTGAAAGGAAAGTTACAAGACAGTAAGAAAATAAACAGATTATTAGTTTTATGTTAAATATCACTTACCCACTTCATTCAAGTTTTGCACATGATGTTCTACACACTGAATACTTAGACAATGATGATGATGACTTAAAAATGTCTCCTACCTGTCTTGCTGTACAGTTAACTAGATTTTCACATGAAGATACACACATAACACAGTTTATTAATGGTACGGCATGC
Organism: Neofelis nebulosa; assembly: GCF_028018385.1. NCBI lineage: Eukaryota > Metazoa > Chordata > Mammalia > Carnivora > Felidae > Neofelis > Neofelis nebulosa. The sequence goes on from NC_080784.1 coordinate 151,885,809, forward strand.
TGATTATTTACTGTTCATTAAGTGGAAGTGGACCATCATAAAGACCTTCATCCTCATAGTCTTCACACTGAGTAGGCTGAGAAGGAGGAGAAAGGGTTGAGGTGGTCTTGCTGTTTCAGGTGTGGCAGAGGTGGAAGAGGTGGAGGAGGTAAAAGGGGAGGCAGGCACATTCAGTGAACTTTTTGCAAATACATCATAATTTCTGTCTGACTTTGCTTTTTCATTTCTCTAAAAATGTTTTTATATGGTACCAATCCTTCCACTGTTTAATTCGGTGCCTGTATGCCTGTAACTAAGGTCTATGTTATAAAAGAAGTCAAAAGCAGTCTTGAATGATGGGAACCCTCTGCCAGATTGTCTAATGTCAATTTGTTTGCTGGCAGTGCTTCTTGTATATCTTTTTCCCCATCATCTGGTACTGTTGTGAAAGTGCTCATCTCCATAAAGTCATCTTCTGTTAATTCCTCTGGTGTGATGTCTACTAGCTCTTGAATTCCTCCACAATCTGTATCTTGAAACCCCCAAACTTTTTTGCCATATCCATAATCTCTTTCATGATTTTATTTTATGTATTTATTTTAATTTTTATTTATTTATTATTTTTTTTTGAGAGACAGAGACAGAGAGAGAGAGAGAGAGAGAGCATGTGCACATGCTTGAGTGAGGGTGGGAGTGGAGAGGGAGAGAGAGAATCTTAAGCAGGCTCCCGCCCAGCACAGAGCCAAGGTGGGGCTCCATCTCAGACTGTGAGATCATTACCTGAGCCGAAGTCAAGAGTTGGATTTTTAACTGATTGAGCCATCCCAGTGCCCCATGTTCATGATTTTCTTGATTTGCTCTGTTGTAAATCCTGTGAAGTCATGTACAACATCTGCCTACAGTTTTTTCTAGTAGGAATTTATTGTTTCAGTCTTGATGGTGTTCACAGCCTTTTCTGTAACAGTGATATCTTCAATGCTTTAATGCTTCCAGACTTTCATAATGTTGTCTCTATTGGGTTCCTGTTCCATAGTGTTGACAGACTTTTCCCTAAAGTACCATGTGTAATGAGTCTTAAAGATCCTTTTGACCCCCGAATCTAGAGGTGTTATGTTGGGGCGGGTAGACCATTTTCACTTCTGTGTTGAACTCTTGTGGTTCTGGGTGTCCAGTGGCATTGTCCAATATGAAAAGAACTTTAAAAGACAGTCTCTTACTGTCAGGGTACTCCCTGATTTCAGGGACAAAGCATTGATAGAACCAGTCCAGAAGAAGGGTTCTCATTGTCCAGCCTTCTTGTTGTAGTATAACTAAAAATCTGGCAGCTGATGTTTAACTTCCCCTTTAAAGCTAGGGATTAGCATCCTTATAGATAAGGTCAGTCCTGATTATAAACCTGACTGCATTTGCACAAAACAGTAGAGATTAGCCTATCCTTTCCTGTCTTAAATCATGGTGCTTGCTTCTCTTCCTTATTAATAAATGCTCTTTGTGGCATTTTTTTCTAGAATAGAACACTTTTGTCTGCATTAAAATCTGTTTAGGGAGATACCCTTTCTGAGCATCCTCAGTGATTTTCTTAATGGCATCTGGGAGCTCGTCTGCTGCCTCTTTCTCGTTCAGCAAAAGTTGATTTCCTGTTTATCTTGACATTTTTTAAGTCAGATCTCTTTCTAAATTATCAAACTATCCTTTGCTGGTATTAAATTCTCCAGCTTTAGATCTTTCATCTTCCTTTTGCTTTAAGTTGTCTTGTAATGACTTCACTTTTCTCAAACCATATTAGAATCATAATCATGCCTTCTTTATAGCATCTCCTGCATCCACATAAAAGCTGTATGTTCCGTACAAGATCAAAAGGTACTTTGCAGAAAGTGCAAGGTTTTGTCCTGCTCTAGCCTACAAAGACAGCTTCATGAATTTCCCTTTCTTTTTTGGCAGTGGTCCTTATGCTGCATTTATTTATCTTGAAGTAGCAGGCAACCATAGCTGCAGACCTCAATCTATGGTATATATCAAGTAATTCAACTTTTTCTTGTAGTGTCATGACATTTTTTTGTTTCTTGGGAACACCTCCAGCATCACTAGTGGTAACCTTGTTGAGTCCCTGGTGTTACTCAAGATTTATGGTATTGCACTAAACATGATGAAGAGTGGGAGAAGTATGAGAGATCACTTTTTACTGCAATACACAATTTACTGGAGAGGTGAATTGTTCACTCAGAGATCATTAGTGTTATATGGGCATTTTAAAGGGATAGTCACCAACAAGGGAGCTCACCACAATAGCAACAAGATGGGGGCTCCTGGATGGCTCAGTCAGTTAAGCGTCCAACTCTTTATTTCAGCTCGGGTCATGATCTCGGGGTTCGTGGGATTGAGCCTGTGTTCGGCTCTGCGCTGACAACACGGAACCTGCTTGGAATTCTCTCTTTCCCTCTCTCTCTGCACCTCCCCCCGCTCACATTCACTTTCTCCTCTCCCTCAAAAGAAATCAATAAAGTTAAAAAAAAATAGCAACAGGAGGTGGCTACAAAATTATTATAGTAGTGTTATAGCATGAACTATAATTAATTTTATGCAGTTATGATTTAATACTGTGTCTTTATATCTCTTGACTATAAATGGCACTGTGTACTGTGTATGTAAGTTTTGATTAATTTTAACTTCTAAGAATAGATTTGTGTGTATTTTATGGTAGTAGATGATAAAATAGACTAGTATCTACTAATATCTACATCTATTTTATGCATTGATGACATTCTTAACTTTTTGTTAAATATTTTTTATATTTCTAGGCTTTGTGGTTTGTCTGCAAGATTTTTAATTGTTGAAGGTCTCCAAAAAATTTTCTAATATGTTTACTGAAAAAAATCTGTTGATGAGTGGACCCATGCAGTTCATAACAATTTTGTTCAAGGGTCAACTGTATATGTAGAACTGGAGAAACCTAAATAAGATTAGTGGATTGTATTGGTATCAGCATCCTGGTTGTGATTGTATAGTATAATTTTACAAAATGTTACCACTGGGGGAAACGGGATGAAGTGAACAAGGGATCTCCTTTATAACATTTCTTACAACTGCATGTGAAATTACAGTTAAAATTTTATACTGTTTCATAAGCTGCTAAGGGTAATGATACTGAATCAAAAGTGCATTTGAGAACTTGTAGGGAAGACTGTTACTTAGAGCTGTTAGGACTTGTGACTATAGAGTTTTTATTAAAGAAGTGTCTTAGTACTGATTGGATTTGTTCAAAAATGTTGATGTTCTTGTTTAGATATAAAAGTGGTCTAAGATGGCTTTAGATGTCACTGTTCATTCAAGGAGTATAATTGTTATTATACATAATGACATACTGCTTCACATACTTTTCTGGGAACTCTTGGACTCAAGTACTTGTTTTGTCCTTACATAGTAAAGGTGATATTTTTCCCATTAAGTAAAATAACATTTTATAATGAGATATGAAATTTTCAAAGTAGATGGTAACATAAATAGCAAGTGTCTTATGGAAATGATATGTGACATTTTCCCTTCATTCCTTCTTATTAGAGCACCTGACATTAATACGAAGCAAGGCCAAAACATACTGGAAATCTTACAAGATTGTTTTGAAGAAAAAAGTAAGGCTTCATTTCAAGATGGACTTGAGGGTTGGGTTGGATGAAAATTTGTGATATTCATTAATATTAAATTCAGCAAATGTGTTCTAGTATTTAAATAAATATATGTAAAATGTTTTTCCAGGAATTTTGAGTACATGTGCAATCCTTTACCTTCTGTTACACTAAGGATAATACTGTCAAAAATGAGCATAATTTGTCATTTCCTTTAGGTTAGGTCACACTAGAGTTCTATGGTCTAGAAGTCCATAAATAATTATCTTATGCAAGAGAAAGTATTTCATGTAATGGGAATAAATGTGCAGAATTCTTAGGATCCCTAAGAGAGAATGTTTGGTGATTCGCAGTTCATTTTAAAGAAATGGTGAATTATTGCAAAAACTTTTCTAAGTGCTTGTCAGCATCAGAAGGTATTGAAAAAAGAGAATAGGCCAACCAAAGAAACAAACACAGAGAGTGGAAAAATATTTCTTCTATATAAGCTCTGAAAGAAGAGCTGGTTCATTATTTCTTCAGGAATCTTGTTTGTCTTTTTCAGTTCCTGATGTCTTCTAGGCACATTTGAATATTGAAGCGATGTTTGTATGTAATTTAAACTAATTGTGTTTAAAGAGTCAGCAAACATCTTCACATTTCATGTAGGGCTTCTTTTAATTATAACTCAAAGATTTTATACCATATGTCATTTAAACTTTTTTTTTTTTTGCTTTTTTTAAGGTCTTACCAATGATTTTAGCACAAATTCTACAAAATCAGTGCTTTATTCAACACCTAAAATGGAAGACATTTGTATTCAGTCATCAAGCAAAGAGGTAAGTCAAAAAGGAGAGCTGATATAGCTTTAATAAGTGAAGCATTACACAATATAGTTACGTCTATTTTAGTTGTTTGTAAGTCTTATTCTTAGAAGGGAATCCTATATTCCCATTGACTTTCTATAATTTGGAGGTGGTTTGTGAAAATTCTGACTTGACATTTCCTGTGTTTGAAATTGGAGGTCTGGGTTTAGAATTATAAAATTTTGGGGTGTCTGGGTGGCTCAGTCAGTTGAGCATCTAACTCTTTTTTTTTTTTTTAAATTTTTTTTAACGTTTATTTATTTTTGAGACAGAGAGAGACACAGCATGAACGGGGGAGGGGCAGAGAGACAGGGAAACACAGAATCGGAAGCAGGCTCCAGGCTCTGAGCCATCAGCCCAGAGCCCTACGCGGGGCTCGATCTCGCAGACCGCGAGATCGTGACCTGAGCTGAAGTCGGATGCTTAACCGACTGAGCCACCCAGGCGCCCGAGCATCTAACTCTTGATTTCGGCTCAGGTCATGATCTCATGGTTTGTGGGTTTGAGCCCCGCATAGGGCTCATTGGTGTGGAGCCTGCTTGGGATTCTCTCTCTCTCCCTCTCTCTCTGTGCTCCCTCTCTCTCAGAATGAATAAAAAAAACAAAAACAGGGGCGCCTGGGTGGCTCAGTCGGTTAGGCAGCCGACTTCGGCTCAGGTCATGATCTCGCGGTCCGTGAGTTCGAGCCCCGCGTCAGGCTCTGTGCTGACAGCTCAGAGCCTGGAGCCTGTTTCAGATTCTGTGTCTCCCTCTCTCTTACCCTCCCCGTTCATGCTCTGTCTCTCTCTGTCTCAAAAATAAATAAATGTTAAAAAAAAAAACCCTTGGGGAAAAAAAAAAAAGAAATACCAAATTTTAACAAAATTATTTTCACCTTTCCTAAAATAATAATTAAATTAGGTTTTTAGGAAAGTAGGCAATGACTTAAGTTCCTAATCCAGATTTGAAAATTTGGTTGTTTTCTGAATATTGAGGTTAATCTATTGCTGTATAAGGGAACCAGTCTTTTTTTTTTTTTTTTAATGTTTATTTATTTTTGAGAGAGAGAGTGTGAACTGGGGAGGGGCAGAGAAAGAGGGGCAGAGGATCCAAAGAGGGCTGTGTACTAACAGCAGTGAGCTCAGTGTGGGGCTCAAACTCATGAACCACAAGATCATGACCTAAGCTAAAGTCACATGCTCAACTGACTGAACCACCTGGGTGCCCTGGGAATCAATCTTTTATAGATCATATCTTAAGAGGATAGGTTGACTTAACTCTACAAAATAGCCAACTTTCAAATAGAGTTTGTGAAGCTAATGAATAAAGACAAGTTATTCAAAAGCACAATACTAATTGGAGAGAAAAATTATGTAGTGCTAGAAATAGCTTTACTAGAAATTTGTATAAACATCTAATTATGCAGTTGACCCTTGAACAATGCAGAGGTGAGGGTTGCTGACCCACTTGTTAGTTGAAAATCCACTTAAAACTTTTGACTCCCCAAATATTTAATTACTAATAGCCTACTGTTGACCAGAAGCCTTACTGATAATGTAAACAATTGGTTAACATGTATTTTGTATGTTATGTGTATTATATACTGTATTCTTATAATAAAGTAAGCTAGAGAAAAGAAAATGTTAAGAAATTTATAAGGAAGAGAAAATACATTTATGTTATTATGCTATATTTATTACAAACAAATGTGAGTAAGTGGACCTGCACAGTTCAAACCCTTGTTCTGTGGTGAACTATATATAGCCTTTTGGTTCCAAGGAATGTAGACAGATCCATTTCTTTCAGAATTGAGAGACCTTCTTTAATGTGGTAAATTATACTGATTTTTGAAAGTTAAATCAACTTTTTAAGTTTTCTGGGATAAATTTGACTTGGTCATAATGTATTAACCTTTTTTGATTTGGTTTGCTAGTATTTGAGGCATTTGCATCTATGTTCATGAACAGTATTGTCTTTTTCTTTTCTCAAAACATTCTTGTAGGGCTTTGGTTTCAGGGTGATGCTAGAGGTTTCATTTGTAGGTAGGATGTGACAAATTGCAATAGGCCACATTCCTGTTGCAACAACTAGTTAAAAAGAATGAATGCAAACATCATATTTTTAGAGACATGGGAGCTGTGGAAAGAACAAAATCTAGATAAAATTCCAAAGAGAGAAGAATCTTGAGAAGATGAGTTGATGATTATTAGTCATTTTTTTCCCTGAGAGTATTAACTAATTTGGGGTAAAAGCTGAGGGTTTTAAGCTGGTCCATACGGAGTGTCTACCATGGGGCAGCACAGCTTTTTTCAGGTTCCTCTAACCCTTGTTACTAAGATTTCTTGTTTGTAGTTTCTGTTTCCTGCAAGTACCTTTTTGCTTACCTTCGTTGTTTCCTTTATTTTAGAGCCTTTTGTCAGATGTCCAGTGAATCTTAGTGGTCTCCTTATATTTAAGAGTGGAAACTAAAATGGTGATTGCAAATTCTTGTTGTACAATAAAATTTGTACCTTGGTAGATTTTACTGTGGTATGATCTGAGCCATGTCATTGTGGATGTCCAGGTGTTAATATCTATAGGTTTTTGTTTTTTGTTTTTTTTTTAACTTGGTTTGGTAGGTTTTTCTAACAAATCTCTTCTGCTTGGGAGCTTGATTCCAATGACAAATGTTCTCAACCAGGTGTAGCAGAGGGAAGGCACAATTTGAATGCTTCTGCCTAAAATCTCTATTTTTACTATATTACTGTTACCTTCATCTGTGTCTGAGTCTATAGTCTCTCTGATTCTGAAACTCAAGAGTAAACACCTACTATGCCAGAGTTGGGAGAGGAGAGGCTCTGCAACTCTTGACTACTTCGTATACATACTTTTAACAACTTCACTGTTCGTAGGCCCAACTTGGAGCCTCTCTTAGAGTGGCCTTGCATCTCTAATAAATGATCTTATGGGTTAAACATAAATGTGTTTCCTTCTGCACTTTCTCCACTTTCTGGACTGATTAGTTGCTGCTGATTTGCTTTCTAGCTTAAACAGTTTGTTGACATCTCCCATCTACTCCCTTTTCTTTTCTCTACATACTTCTGGATTTATACATTTTATTTATTTTTTATTTTCTTAAAGAAATATATATATTTTTTAAATGTTTATTTTTGAGAGAGAGAGAGAGAGTGAGCGAGTAGGGGAGGAGCAGAGAGAGGGAGACAGAATCCTAAGCAAGCTCCATGTTGTCAGTGCAAAGCCCAATGCGGGGCTCAAACTCATATGAGTCATGCATGAGATCATGACCTGAGCTGAAACCAAGAGTTAGACCCTTAACTGACTGAGCCACCCAGGTGCCCTGGGTTTATACAGTTTAAAAAATCCTAATGAGGTTTCAAGAGGAACAGAGACTAGTGAGAGCTTGCTTGTCTTTCTTTATGTAATTGAGTTCTATAATGTATTCACTGAACAGTGCAGGACCTTCTTTACTTATATATCCCCCTGTTGGTAGAGTTTTAGGTTGTTTCCATGTATTCATTATTACAGCAGTGTACACCTTTGTTCATGCCTCCTTGTGCACATGTTGTAAATCGAATTTCTCTAGGACATGCATATTTCAAATGAAATTGTTAAATATTGTCTATTTTTTCTGCAACATGTTTACAAGTTTTGTTTCCTACATGCAGTGTATGAATGAGATTTCCCTTTTCTATATTTTTAAAATTTATGACTTGATATATTTCAAATGTACAAAAGACTATATGTATATAAGGTATTAAAAATAATATAAATGAACACTTATGTACTTATCCTTAGTGTAAGACGTATCAATCAATACTTTTGCAGCATCAATGTTTCCCTTTCTAATCCTGTTCTTCTCCCTCTTCTCCCTGCACAAAGGTAACCACTATCTTGAATTTTATGTTCATCATTCCCATCCTTTATTTTATAGTCAGACTTTTATGCTTCCCACTGGGTCTGCAGAAAGTGCACTTGTTCTTTCTAGCAGTGAAGTGCATATAGTCTTTCTGCCCAGGGAAGCCTTCTGAGGCTTAACCTGTTTTTATTGGGGGCTGATTATATTAGGTACCCTCTGCCAACCAACATCCTATACTTCCTGAAGGAAAAAAACAGGTGTTCATTATAAATCACATTTTTATACAGTCTAGGCAGGCTGGCATGGTAGGCACAGCCTAATCAGGTGGTAATAGAGGAAATATTCGGAAAGCCAAATTCCCAGCTGCCAGTCAAGGGCCAGCCTTGTAAGCAAGTCCTTTAAATGATCAGATGTCCTATGTTAACTCCTCTAGTGAGTGAATCTCTAAAATATAGTGTATATATATATATATATATATATATATATATATATATATATGTGTGTGTGTGTGTGTGTATATATACGTATATATTCATATGTGTATATACATATATATGTGTGTATGTATATGTATATGTAAATATATGTGTGTGTGTGTGTATATATATAGTTTAACATGCCTCTACTTTGAACTTTGTGTAAATGGGATTATAACCTACTTCTGTGGCTTTTTTTTTTTGTTTTTTTTTTTTTTGTTAACAATTATTTATTCCTGATTCTGTAATTTATGAATTTCACTGTTGAATGTGTGATATTATATTATGGGTCTATATCATAATCTATCCAGTTTACTGTCAAGATAGGTTTTTGCTGTTCAGAGCAGCATTGTTTCTATGTTAGGATTTATGAAATTTCAACTTTATTAGATAATGCCAAATTGTTTTCTAAAGTAGTTATTCAAGTATATAACTCTACCAGCTGTTTTATTATTTTCCAATACTTTTTTTTTTCCAATTTAAAAACAAATGTATTCAATTGCTAATACAATGGAGTAGATCTAATGTTGTATATCTTTTAGGCTCAGTGCCAGAAATCACATCCAAAGTCAGTTCCAGTTTCTTCAAGGAAGAAAGAAGCCTCTAGGCAGTTCACTGTAGAACCAAGGGAAGTTGTCAACAGATCAGGTTGGTGGCATTCCCATGGGTGTTATTTGCTTAGACATATTTAAAAGGAAATGCTGAAGGTGTTACCTGTATTGGCTTGAGTGACGGGGTCATGGATTAGCCCAGGCAGAATGGTCCGTGTTTTTGTTTTTAAACATGAATAAGCTTTTTTTGATTACTTATTTCTTTATTTTAGTGATAGGAACATTGATTACTGTGATCTGGTAAGAGACATTAAGAATTATTACAGGGACTATAGCTTTAAGAATTTTCAAATAGATTTGTCTTTTTTTTTTTTTCCTGAACAATTAATATTATCTCACACAGTTTCTGTGGGTCAAAATTGAGAAGCAGCTTAGTTAGATGATTGTAGGTTGAAATCTCTCATTAGGTGGCAGTCAAGATGTTGGCCATGGTTGCAGTCATCAAAAGGCTTGACAGGGGCTATGGGTATGTTTCTAAGATGACTCACTCGTGGGCAGGAAGCCTTAATTCCTTCTCACATGGACCTTTCCATCGGCGTTTGAGCATCCTTTTTTTTTTTTTTTTTTTTTTTTAAAGGGAGTTATAATTGACATATAACATATTAGCTTCAGGTACCCAACATGATTCAATATTTGTACATACATGGTCAGTGTTCTTTGTCTCTATTCTCCTTTTGTTCATTTTTCTTAATTATTTGTATGTGCTGCAACTTTTTTAAAAGTTTACTTTATTAATGCTTTTCAAATTAGAAGAGTCCTTCTTTTGAGGTAAGCCTCAAAGATTAAAAAAGTGCTACTGATTGTTACTGCCATCATCCTGCTGAGGTAACTTTGGAATGAAAACCTGTGTAAATGTGTGTGTGTGCTTGCATGTGTGAGTGCATGTGCATGCATGCTTTCAGAAGAGGCTTTACGATTTTCTTTTACACCAGTTTTCTTTTACAGTATAGGCAAGTACCTTTTACCTGATCATTTACTGTTTTATTCTTTTTGCCATTTAGATAGTATTACGTGATCTCATTGTCACTTAGTGTCTATGTCTGTCATCACTGAATTTGAGCACTGTTTTTATATATTTACTGGCTATTTGAATTTCCTTTTATCTGAGTTGTCTATTCATATCCTTTGCCTATTAGTTTTTTCTTGTTTATGAGAGGTCTTTGAATTGAGTCTCTCTGTTTATCTGTAATTTGTGTGGCAGATATTTTTCCAAATGGTCCCTCGATAGTTGTATATTTTGTTTATAGTATCTTTAACGATATGATGAGTATGATTTTTGGAAAATGTTTATTTTTGAGAGAGAGAGAGCATGTGAGCAGGGAAAGGGACAGAGGATTTGAAGCAGGCTTTGTGCTGTCAGCTCAGAGCCTGATGCAGGGCTCAAACTCATGAACCATGAGATTGTGACCTGAGCTGAAGGCCCACACTTAACTGACTGAGCCACCCAGGTGCCCTGATGAGTACGATTTTTTATTTTAATTGTCAAATGTGTGATTTTTATGGCTTTTCTTGTTGTGGTATATGTAGTATCCTAGCTTTCATCTTAAGTTTTTATTTAAATTCCAATTAGCATACAGTGTAATACTAGTTTCAGGCGTACAATATAGTGATTCAATACTTCCATACAACACCAGGTGCTCATCACAAGTACACTCCTTTTTTTTTTTTTTTTTAATTTTTTTTTATTGTTTTATTTATTTTTAAGACAGAGAGAGACAGAGCATGAGCAGGGGAGGGGCAAACAGAGAGCAAGACACAGAATCGGAAGCAGGCTCCAGGCTCTGAGCTGTCAGCGCAGAGCCTGACGCGAGGCTCGAACTCACAGACTGCGAGATCATGACCTGAGCCAAAGTCGGACGCTTAACTGACTGAGCCACCCACGCACCCTGCAAGTGCACTCCTTAACCCCCATCACCTCTTTCACCCATTCCCCCACCCACCACCTCCCTTCTGGAAACCATTGCTTTGTTGTTTATAGTTAAGAGTCTGCTGGGGTGCCTGGGTGTCTCAGTTGGTTACGCCTCCAACTTTGGCTCAGGTCACAATCTCACGATTCTTGAGTTTGGGCCTTGTGTGGGGTTCTGTGCTGACAGTGTGGAGCCTGCTTGGATTCTCTGTCTCCCTGTCTCTCTCTGCCCCGCCTTCACACACACACTGTCTCTAAAATAAATAAATAAACATTAAAAAAAGTCTGTTTCTTGGTTTTTCCTCCCCCACCCCATTTCATTTGTTTCTTAAATTTCACATATGAGTGAAATCATATGGTATTTGTCTTTCTCTGACTGGTTTGTTTCACTTAGCATTATACCATCTAGATCTATACATTACCACATTTTGTTTTATTCATTTATCCATTGATGGACATTTGGGTGGTTTCTGCTTCTTGTCTGTTTTGAATAATGCTGCTGTGAATGTAAGTGTACAAATATCTCTTGTAGTATCTGCTTTCAGTTCTTTTGGATACATACCAACAAAGGAATTATTGAGTCATACAGCAATAATATTTTTAATTTTTTGAGGAGCCACTAAACTTTTCTGTAGTGGCCGTATCATTTTACATTCCTACCAGCAGTGCATAAGGGTTCTGATTTCTCTACATCTTCACCAACACATGTTATTTTCTGTGCGTGTGTGTGTTTTGTACTAATAGCCATACTAATGGTGTGAAGTAGTATCTCATTGTGATTTTGACTTGTTCATCATTGTCACTAGGGAATTTTATTTTTTATTTATTTATTTATTTTTTTAAATTTTTTTTAACGTTTATTTATTTTTGAGACAGAGAGCGACAGAGCATGAACGGGGGAGGGTCAGAGAGAGGGAGACACAGAATCTGAAACAGGCTCCAGGCTCTGAGCTGTCAGCACAGAGCCCGACGCGGGGCTTGAACTCACGGACGGCGAGATCATGACCTGAGCTGAAGTCGGCCACTTAACCGACTGAGCCACCCAGGCGCCCCTCACTAGGGAATTTTAAATTAAAATAATAATTAGATACCACTACATACCTATAAGAATAGCTAAAATCTAAAAAAACTGGTTTTTTTTTGTAACTCATTTCTTTGAGAGTTTTGGTCTTTTGTTCAGGAGAATTTATAACTAATTGTTAAGACATTTTTATGATGGATGCTTTAAAATTCTTATTAAATAGTTCCAGCATTTGATTCATCTTGTCCATATGTGTCCACTGATGATATTTTTCTTATTCAGGTTATGTTTTTCTGGGTTTTGTATAATGAGTCATTTTGATTATATTCTTGACATTTTGGTTATTATTTTAATAGACTCTTGATTGTATTTAAATCATTTCTTATATAGCACATAGTTGCCTTGTTTTGGTTTATTGTGTAGGTTCTTGCCTACTTTTGGGGGTTTTATTTCTAGTGACAATTAAGTGTTAGAGTCCTAAGCAGTGGTGTTTTGGTCTGTTTGATTTTCTGATGCTGCTGAGATTCCAGGTCAGTTCTTGCTGGTGCTGTGTCAAGTGAATGGAAGGTGCTTTCCTTGGTACCCCATGGCCTCATTCACTCACGTCGGGGCTGGGGTCAGAAGCTGTTGGGATTGGATCTCCTTAAATTTGAGACAGGTGGAGGACAGGATGGGGGTGTAGGATTCTTTTATGTTTTTCCTGCCATAGTTTAGACTGTCCATTGGTGCCCTTGTTGTGAAGCAAGGCCTGGGGTGTACTAACTGTGGTTCAGAATGTCACCTTGGTCTGGGAAGCAGTGGTTGGGAAGGTAAAAGGCTTTAGTATTCTGCAGCTCTTTGTGGATCATATAGCCTGCTATACTTGATTGTTAACTGGAGACTAGGTTGGTCCAGGCACAGGGTTAGTCCAGTACTTTGCTCCTCTGCTACTGCTGTCCTATAGAACTTATGGAGTGGGGCCTGAGTCTTTGCTGCTCTGACACTGCCACTGCAGAATGGAGTAGTTAGTGGCCCAAGTTGTGGAATGGGCGTTGGGGTTCCCCATTAGGTCTTTGTTGTGTTTCCTTTCTGCAAGTCTGTTGGCCAGAGAATGTAGGCTATTTTTTCTCCTATGCCTACTGGTGGTTCTGGATCGCAGGAATCTCTAGAACCCAGTCTGGGGGTACACGGGAGATTAAAAGAAAACCCAAGGGATTCATCATATTGTCTTTGGTGGCTTAAGGCTTGAGGTTCCTAGCAAATACTCCTTTTCCCTTCCAGCTTTCAGAGTTCTCTTATTGTTTCATGGGTAATTACCAGGGAATTTAGAGGGAAAAGCAGGGAAAGCTGAATATGCTGTCTTGTTCCGTAAATCTTCCAAAAGCCCTTTTTTGATTGTATTTAAAATTTTTAATATTTGCTTGTTAAGGATATAAATCAATATGAATACTCCCCAGCAGTTCTACTTTTTTTGACATTTGGAGGCATATGGCTAAGAGAATAGTGTGTATAAATATATAAAGGTATGTGTATATATGTATGTATATGTATACAAATATTATGTATAAAGAATATATTTTATGTATATCTTTATGTATGTACATATAATTTTTTATGTATCTCTATACATATCTGTTACGTCTCTATATGTGTATGTATATGTACAAATGTGATCATTTAGCTGCCCTAGTTTACTGACTTATTTTTTTAAAGTTTATTTATTTATTTTGAGAGAGAGAGAGAGCATGAGCAAGTGGGGGAGGGGCAGAGAGAGAGTGAGAGAGAGAGAATCCCAAGCAGGCTCCACGATGTCTGCCCAGAGGCTCATGCAGGGCTGTATCCCACAAACAGTGAGATCATGACCTGAGCCAAAATCAAGAGTCAGACGTTTAACCAACTGAGCCACCCAGGCATCCCCACTAAATTTACTGACCTAAAGATCAAATGTCATAATTCTCTAAGATTACTTTATTATTTTAGCTGTATATAGATTTATTCAAATCTTGAGTAAATTGACTTTCCATAGAATTGTGAATTTCTGTTGAGAATTTTTGTCATTTCAGAACTTCAGAGCATGGATCGAATACATCTTCACATTCATTAATTTCATAAATTAGAACTTTTAAAGCACTTGCATATTTTAATCATAGATCTTTGATTATAAACTTAATAAACTGCAAGTCTTTTGGAAACCCATTTCTAACTTGCTGAATTTTAAAAAGCACATTTGGCTCTAATATTATTATTTTTTGATATCTTTATATAATTTTCTTCTAGTTCAGGACCATGAAGTTCATCAGCAAATTTTGGCAACTGATGTTGGTTCTAAAAATACACCTGACTCAAGAAAAATGTCAAGTGAAAAACTAAAAGGTCATCACGGTGGAGTTGATGAAGAATTTTACTTATCTGTTGGTTCACCTTTCGTTCTTTTGGATGCAAAAACATGTGTATCTCAAAGTGCTGTCTCATCTATTGCCCAAAACAGAAAGACTTACACTTCTGAAAAGTCAGAAAATACATTGTCTTCAAGTACAGAGATTTCTCTTAAAACCAGAAAAAGGTGAATTTTTATTTACTTAAGTAATAGTCATCCTGTTTAAAAAATTTTTACCTTTTATATTAAAGAGTAAGTAATTTGGTCTTTTATGTATTTTATAGCAAGTATTGAGGAATATTAACATATTAGGAGAAGAGCATATATTTCAGTTTATATTTAATAATAGGAAAGCTTACAGTATATTTCAGAGAAGTTTGTGGGTAAACTTTTCTGTGGAAAAAAATTATTTTCTTCTAATGATAAATTTTCTATAACTCCTAAGAGTATTTTCTCTATGTTATTTGTAATTACAAGGATAGGTGTGTCTCAGGTCATTTCTAGGGTAACAAAGGATAAGTATTTTGAGGATAAGTTGTGGTAAACCCATGTCTATTTCTTGGGGTTTACATTTTGGCCTTTAAGAAGAAAAGTATATCATTCAAAGTCCTTTGCTGTTGGGACCTTTGCAGTGAGTGTGATTAATATCTGTCTGGTGTCTTGTGTTATTCTTGGAGCCAAGAAGTTAAGTACATTCTAAGATTTTGCTATTCAAAATGTGGTCTACGGCTCAGTATCTAGAGCAATGCATTATCTGGAAACTTGTTAAAAATGCAGAATTTCAAACCCTCTCTAGTCCTGATGAATAAGAATCTACATTTTAAACTCTTCAGATGATTCAAAATTTTACTGTTTGAGAACTAGTGCTCTAAGCTATAGATTTTCTTGGCCTGTTCTCTTACTTTTTCCCATGGACTAATAAGGCATTTAATTTTCCTGGGCACTTACCTTGTATATTTTAAGACGTTATAAATCAGCACTTACAGATTTTAAATAAACGTCTAGTAGAAAATTTTGTAAGCGGTCTGTATTCTTAACTGAAAGGTAATTCAGGAAAACTCCTAATTGAACAAATTTTGACAGTCTTCACCTTGCCGTCCTTTTACCTTTTAGGTTAAATTTTGAAGATAAAAATGTTTCGAAGAAAGTAGAAATACCAAATGAATTATCAGAAACAGAGGATAAAGTATCAGAAGAACCACAAGAGAGGAAATCGTCAAGAACATCTCAGAAAAGAGTACAAGATTCAGAATATGAAGTTCAACCACAAACTAAAAAGAGTTTTTCAGCACTGTTTTTAGAAACTGTAAAAAGAAAAAGTGAATCCAGGTGAGTTATTAAGAAACTGTCCTTTGAGATGTTTGGTTTTATATTCTGTGAACAGTGTCATGGATTCTTAGTGCTATTTAACTAGAAGTTAATCTTAATTGGCACAAATTTTAATTGAAATTGTGCCCAACCTATAAGGAATATGTAGTTTCTTACCAGCAAATGACCTCCAAAACCATCATTTAATAAATACTAAGTTAACTGTGAAAGAAAATAAGTTTATTCAGCTTTCATTTCTTTTGCCCATTAGCTCGCTCTTTTTTCTTTTCTTTTCTTTTCTTTTCTTTTCTTTTCTTTTCTTTTCTTTTCTTTTCTTTTCTCTTTTCTTTTCTTTTCTTTTCTCTTTTCTTTGAGTTTATTTATTTATTAATTTATTTTGAGAGAGAGGGTGGGAATCCTCAACAGGCTCCACTCTGTCAGTGCAGAGCCCAGTGTGGGGCTCCATCCCATGAACTGTGAGATCATGATCTGAGTCTGGATCAACAGTCGGATGTTTAACCAACTGAGCAACCCAGGTGCCCCATATTAGCACTTTCTAGTTTGTATGATATCACAGAATGAAGACAGTATTTAGAAATAGAATTATGTCATGGTGTATTTCACTATTACAGGTTTTAAGTCTTTTTTCCTTTTCTTCTGCTTGTGTTAATAAATGTATAGTCCTAAAATAAATTTTAATCTGTTCTTGCCTATTTAAAAACCTTCAGAGGTTTTTAACTGATTCTTAACTGTGATTCAGTGATTCTTAACTGTGGCTGCACAGTAGAGTTAACTAGAATTAATGGCAGCTAGGGTTGAGAACTACTGGCTTA
Source organism: Neofelis nebulosa (assembly GCF_028018385.1). Taxonomy (NCBI): domain Eukaryota; kingdom Metazoa; phylum Chordata; class Mammalia; order Carnivora; family Felidae; genus Neofelis; species Neofelis nebulosa. The sequence continues at coordinate 151,902,602 of NC_080784.1, forward strand.
TATAAACTTCAGATTTACTAGCTGGTGTTTACGGCCTTTACTCTCCCTAGTTAACTCTTTTTGCCAGCTTGGTCATGCACATTTGCATTTGTCCCTGTATTGGCCTACCATTTTCCATTGTCATGTGCCAGTCTCCTTTTCCTCTCCTGGTGACATCTGCTTCTTACTTCATGGATGGCTGTCTTCTTACTGTAACCTTATATGGCAGAAGGTGACAAGGGGGCTCTCTGAGGCTTGCTTCTTTTATGAGGGTATTACTTCCATTCATAAGTGTTCTGTTGTCATAAAGGCCCCACCCCCAAATACCATCCCAGTGGGGATTAGGTTTCAGTTTATGAATTTTGGAAGTATACAAATAATTCAGTCTGAGCAGGTATCAATATTGTGCCTAAGCATATCTTCAGTTTGAATGATGTTGATATTATGGAAGTCCCTTGAAGTGGAATAGAGGAGCAGATATAGAGAATTCTTACTGGCTGGTTTGGGAAATCTTAATTTTTAAGTTCTTAGCATTACTTCTATATATTATGAAAAATGAATAGATATTATGAGTTATATACAATAAAACAAATCAAATCTATAACAGATTGGCTATTTCTTTTTAACGTTTATTTATTTTTGAGACAGAGAGAAAGCATGAACGGGGGAGGGTCAGAGAGAAAGGGAGACCACAGAATCTGAAACAGGCTCCAGGCTTTGAGCTGTCAGCACAGAGCCCGATGCGGGGCTCGAATTCACGGACTGCGAGATCATGACCTGAACCGAAGTCGGATGCTTAACCAACTGAGCCACCCAGACTGGCCTACCCAATTGAGCCACCCAATAGGCCCCCAGATTGCCTATTTCTTTAAATGTTGAAAACTAACATTTCTATTTCTGTTTCATTCATTGTGGTCTTCTATTTATATTGACTTTGTTTTTCATTAGATTTCTAAAATTTTCTAGTTACATAAACTTGCTAAAGCTCTACCTATTAGAAGATAGTATGTTTCTTAGTATATATATTTAGAAGATTTACGTTATTAGATTTATCACAGATTTGAGATTAGAGAAATAGAGAAGGCATTTTCATTTCATAATCTTTTTGTATATGTTATTAATGAAAAGACAAAAAACATAGTAATCTAATTCTTCCATTCTAGCTTTGCTTCTTTTATGTGTAAGAATGGTTAAGCATCCTTACTCAAGTGAAAAAGGCAGAAACAGGAGTGCATGTGCTAGCTTTGGAGTTTGGATGTTTACCCTAAGTCTTTATTTATGCATGTCTCACTTCAGTACCTGGTTTGCTTGAGGCTGTTGCTTTAAAAAGGAAGGAAATGCAAAAGAGTACCATCAGATTACTATTCCTTTGAATAATTCCTTCATTTTCCAGAAAGCTTTCTCAACTAATTGGAAAAGATGCTGTTTAATCCCAATTGTTTACCTTTCTAGATACATTACATTTATTTCTGTACCATGATTACCATGTTAAATTTGAAAATGTGTGAATTATTCAAACTTGGAGTGAATTTTTACATGATATAATTTAATGTAAAATTTACTAGTGTTTTCTTAGAGTATTAGATTTGAAGGAAATAATCTTGTTTTGGATATGAAGAAATCTGGGCCCTAAGAGATCTGTATACATCTATACAAACATATAATTAGTATAACATTATATATAATAACAGCATGCATTTGGGACTGTCAGTGTATCTGAGCTATATTTAACACATTTCTGGGTTTCAACTTTTTGATATATATATATAATGAAACATTAAATTAGTTGATGTCTAGGCTCTCTTGAAGCTCTAAATTTTCTTTGATCTCATTAGTATTATAAATGAGTATAATGGTATTATAGAAATGTAAAAGGAGAGGGATTTTCAAGGGTAAGGGAAAATTGAGATGTGAACTGTTCTTTAAAAGATACATAGATTTTATTCCTACACAGATTATTTTACTTTCCTCCAGAAAGCAAAGGTAAAAACTTTCTTTTTTGAGTCATTATTTATTGTAACATTCTGTTTTAGTCCTGTTGTTAGGCATATAGCAACTGCTCCACCTCATTCATCTCCTTCAAATGATCTAAAGTTGTTAGAGGATGAATTTATAATTGATGAATCAGAAAGAAGTTTTGCCAGTACATCTTGGATTACTATACCCAGAAGGGCGGGGCCTCTGAAACAATGCACAGTAACCCCTGCAGAGAACACTGCACTCCTTCAAAGTAAAAAGTCAAAAGAAAAACATCACAGTGTATCAACTGCAGATTTGACAAGTGACAAACGTTCTGGCAAAGCTCACCCAGTAGGGAGATCTCAGCCCTCTGAACAAAAAGGAGTGAATAAGGGTTGTGCTTTGTCAAATGAAATGGAAAATCATTGTAGATCTACAAACTATGAACTATATTATGAGAATGCAGAGAAATCATCTGGAAACAGAAGGACTATAAGACAAAAACAGAGAAGAAAATTTAAGGCCAATGTACTTGAAGAACAGGTTGATACAGAACAATCTAAAGATAAAAATACAAATATGTCACATATCACCCAAGATAAGTTACAAAGAAATTCAGACAGAAATATGGAAGAGTGTGAAGATACGATAAATGTTGCCGTTTCCAAAAAACAGGTGCTGCCCGTAGGTAAGTGTTTTATATTAAGTATAACTATGAACATTATTTTACTGCTTTATGTTTTTATACTATTTCTATTTAGCTTTGGAAAGTAGGCAAAGTAAACCTAAATCTGTAGGCTCTTTTCTAGAATGTCTATTTTACATATAATTCAATTCTGAGTCACTTGAGTTTTGTGTAGCTTCTAAGATGGTGCACATGTAAAGGAAGAAGTGAAGGGGAAAGGCCCGTAAATCAGGTGGTTACCAGAATATGAATAAGACAGCATCATGTATTCTTAGAGGTTTATTAAAATATAAACTGGGAAAAAAAACCCAGGGTAGTATGGGAGTATTTCTTATAGGATAAAACATTATACTCTTTTATATCATTTTAGTATTCATCTATACTCATTTATCTAATATTCACTCAATTGCCAGACACTGCATTGGACACTGAAATTACAAAGATTATTAAGACACAATTATTGCCATTAAAAAAAATCAATCCAGTAGTATCTGTAGACCAACAGGTATGCCTGTACATTCACAGGACAATAATGGAATCACACAGAACAGTTATCTAACTAATAGCTCAATAGGTCTTTTTATCTTGGATCACTATATTATTTATCATCCAAACTGGGACACTTGAGAATGAGAGGAATGTCAGGACAGGAAGCATAAACTGGGATTCTCTCAATCTGAAGTGTGGTTACTCTCCTTACATGGCTACCCATTTTATAGTGATTGAGGTATAATGATGGCACTGTCTTCTAGATCTATTTATTTTCTTTGTACCACTTTTTAAGTAATAGAAAAGATCGTCATTCTTATAGAATTTCTTTAGTTAATGGAATGGAAAGCACTTAACAAATGTATTAGACACTTTAGGTGTACATAACATAATTTAATCCTTCTTGACAATCCCATAAATTAGAAAATACTCATGGTTAAAATATGCTGGCTCAGGATCTGTCCCATCGTAGAGCCCATATTTTTTCAACACTATTAAGAAGTTTTGAAGTAAGTAAAAATGCTTTTGATGCTCAATTGGAAAAACTATTAACCAGAAAATTCTATTCAACAGAATTTTTTATGTACTTAGAGATTCTAGATGACTATACTGTATTGCTGATACAGAAGGGAGAAAGTATATTAATTTTTTTTTTTTAATGTTTACTTAGAGAGAGCGTGAGCAGGGGAGGGGCAGGGAGAGAGGGAGACACAGAATCTGAAGTAGGCTCCAGGCTCTGAGCTGTCAGCATAGAGCCTGATGTGGGGCTTGAACTCACAAATTATGAGATCATGACCTGAGCTGAAGTTGGAAGCTCAACTAACTCCCAGGCACCCCTGGGAGAAAGTATATTAAAGCACAGTATTTAAGCTAGTTGTTGTGAAAAGAAATTCCACTTTAATAATTACCTAATTATTTTAGCTTTCCTTTTGTGTAATCTGTATCATAGACTTTATATTACCTGAAATAATAGTTTTGTCCATGTGTACCTTTGTGTACTTGAAAAATTCTGCTTAAAATAAAGGGGAAAAAAAGCTACCTTCTCTATTTTGTGGACCTCTTTTGTAAATGCCTGACATGTCCCAGGTGATTTTTGTTGGAATTATTTTTCCTTCCTGCCTTCTTTCCTTCCCTTCCTTCCTTCCTTCCTTCCTTCCTTCCTTCCTTCCTTCCTTCCTTCCTTCCTTCTTCCTCCCTCCCCCCCCACCCGCTTCGTCCCTTCCTTTTTTTTTTTTTTTTGTTCTTCCTTTACTTTCTCATTAGCAGCTGGCTATTTGAAGAAAATATAAAGAATCTCTGACTAAACCGAGATTATATTATAGGAATTTTTTTTTTCTTATTAGTCCCTTAAGTAGAATATGAATTCATAAAATTTGAAGGTACAAAATTTTTATTTATCCATAAGTTCTTAGGAAGAAACATTGTATCAAGAAAGTACACTTGAAGGAGACTCTAATTATGAGTGTTAAACATTTATTGAATGCAAAATTCTTCACGCTAATTTTCAGTTATATTAAATTCTTCCTTATCTAGATTGGTTAGTGAATATAATGTCTGATTAATTACCAGTTAATTTTCTATCACTGTCATAACAAATTACCCCATACTTAGTGACTTAAAACAACATACATTTATTATAGTTCTTTGGGTTGGAAATCTGAAATTGATCTCACTGGACTAAAATCAATGTGTTGACAAGGTGTCTTTTGTTTCTGATAATTCTAGGAGAGAATCTGTATCCTTATCTTTTCCAGCCTCTTGAAGTTGCTTCTATTCCTTGAATCATAGCTCCCTTCTTTCATCCTCAAAGCCAGCAATACCAGCCTTCTCGCATTTCCAATTTTTTTTGTGTCTTCCATTGTCCCATCTTTCTGACCACTACTTCTAAGAACACATGTAAATAGATTGGGCCAGCCTAGATAATTCAGGATAATCTCCCTGTTTTAAGGTTTATAACCTTAATCATTTCCTCAAAGTCTCTTGCCATGTAAGGTAATATTTTCACAGATTATTGTGGGTTGGGTGAGTACATCTTTGGGAGGCCATTCTGCCAACCATATCAGTTTTCAAAGACTAATAATATGAAGATAATTTAAGTCCAAAGATATTTTTACTCTGAAGATTTTTTTTTTTTTTTTTTTTTTTTTAATTCAAAAGGCACTTGACGGGCGCCTGGGTGGCTAAGTTGGTTAAGCGTCAGACTTCGGCTCAGGTCATGATCTCGTGGCTCGTGAGTTCAAGCTCCTCATCAGGCTCTCTGCTGACGGCTCAGAGTCTGGAGCCTGCTTTGGATTCTGTCTCCATCTCTCTCTGCCCCTTCCCTGCTCCTCGAACTCTGTCTCTCTCTCTCTCTCTCAAAAAGAAATAAGCATTAAAAAAAAACAACAACAAAAAGGCACTTGACAGATTTGTAATGCCTAAACTGATGATTTATTTTGAGGCAGTGGACTTTTCCAGTTTTGATGTCTCTCAGGCTTCTTAAACTGAATGTGTTGGAAACTAAATTCTTCCAAACTTCTCCTTCTTTTGTTTTCCTGTCTTCATAAATGGGACCATAATAAATCTAATAGGAAGGAAACTCGAATCATCTTTAACTTGTCTTTTCTTTACTTAGCAACCCGTATAAAATTAATTAAGTCTTCTGACTTCTCCCTAAGTAGCTTTCATATCTGTTACTTCTCTCCATGCCTCTTGCTATTCTTTTTAGCCAAGTTAGAGTCATTTATTTCTTAGATTATTGTAGCAGTTTATGCACAAACCCTCTGGCTTCTTAATACTCTCCAGATTCATCTCCTGGGTTGCTTTATAATGAATTTCTTTCAGTTCTGTGAACAAACTTCTGTCTCAACTGTGGGCCCTTTAGAAAAATTTTCCTAATTTTTCCAAGCTTTCCAAGTTTTGTGTTCAGTTAAAATACCACTTATTACTTGCCACCCTGGTATGTTCCTGTGTATGCTCCATTAGCGTCCTTTGTATTTTATCACACATGTAATTAGTTGCTGGATTTCCATCTTTCCTTCTGGCATTTAGACTGAAAGCTCCATGAGAACAGGAACTGTATCTGTCCTATTCCTAAAATATCCCTCAGATCTTAGCCTTAGCAGTTATCTCTATGGGTCATTGGCGTACATTTTTAATCAATGACAGAAATATTACTCTATTTTGGATGAATAATTTTGCTGTTTATTAAAACGTGTCCCACCTTCAGAATGATACTTCTTTATGTGTAAATATGCAAAATTTTCTACAGTAGTGGAAATTTATCGCTTGTGAGTCACCTCTTTTTCTGGCCATTGCCCTACTTAGGACATATATTTCCTCAGTTCTAAGTCAACTATCTTCACTTTACTGTCTGTTCACATATCAATTATATCTTCTTTATGTATTCTTGTTTATTAGTTTTCTAAATTGTTTGTCATTCAGTTTCTAATCTTCCCTGAACTGAAATTAGTTTCTGAAATAATCGGTTTGTTTTTGACTTTGTATGATATTCTTTTTCTGTATCACTGAATAAGTCTTCGGTGATAGCATTTTCCTCCTCAGATTCTTTTCCCTTTTTCCATTGTTCACACTGATTTTTTTTTAAGTCGATTCATGAACATGGGCAGTTATCTCTGAAATCATGAGCACCTCTCATTTATTAGAACAGTTCCTGAGAATACTTTTGATAAATATAAGGGAAAGTGAAAAAGGGAAACATAGAAGAAAAGGAGTTAGAGAATGAAAAATGAGGGTGGACACATAGTAGGCCTGAAAGTGATGCTCACTGCTGAGGATTCTTGCCATTTTACAGATAATTCCTTAAACCACTTATTAGTGGTAACTATGTTTGTTTTTGTTTTTGTTTTGTTTTGAAAGCTTAGGAATGCAAATCTGGGAGGGGGGGAGGGTGGAAATCTTAAGCAGGTTCCTCCCCCAGCCTGGAACTTGACCTGGGCTGAAATCAAGAGTACTGACTGAGTCACCCAGTGCCCCTAGTGGCAACCATGTTGAAAGTTCTCTATTTTTGCTTTAGTGTTTTGTAAAACTGACCCTTTTATTATTTTCTATATCCACTCCCCAAAATACCTCCTTTATTGTCGAGTTTTTTCTGTCTGTGGTGACCCTTCCAGTATCTCCCATTCTCATTACTTGGCAAGTATTGGTTGATTCTAATATTAAACACAGTATTGGTAAGGTATATTCTTTCCTTTTCATCAACTTTTTTGTGCCTGGTTCACATTATTAAGGCTACTATTTTTCTTTTACTCCTTTTATAAGCATAAATCATTCTCTTTATCTCAAATTCAGAACACTTCCAAATCCTGTAACTTATTCTCAAACTGGAATTGGAGAGTGATATCATTGTAAGGAATCTTGACATAATTTGGCTCGTTTTCTCTTCTCTCCACTCAATCCAGTTTAACTGGGAGAATGACTAAAACACGTAGAATAGTGCTTTTCAAACTTACATATGCATTTGAATTCCCTGAGGATTTTGTTAGCGTACTGATTCATAAGCTGATTTAATAGGTGCGAGGTGGGACCCAAGGTTCTGTATTTCTAAAGTCTCTCCCAGGTGATGCTGATACAACTGATCTATGAACCATACTTGGTGTATCAAAAACTTAGATTGTATCTAGAGTAGTTAATGCTGGGTAGCACTTTTGCCAGTTTCATTGCCTACTGTAACATTGGCTTCATCCTGAATTCACATTTCAAGTATATGTTAGTCATCAAGCAGTGTGAAAAGTTTCATTTAACTGACAGATCTTATTGAGAACATTTGACTTAAAAAAAAAAAAAAGGAGGTGAAAAGAAGCTCACTGGATAAATTTAAGATATTCCTATAATTGAGGTTTTTTGTTTTTTGTTTTTTTTGTTTTGTTTTGTTTTTTTACCTATTGTGATTTTCTGAAAACTCTTTGGTTCAATAGATTGTAAATTGTTTTAATGGTTTCCTTTAATTTAGGAAGCAAGAAAAATAGCACCAGTGTTCCTTATGCAGAGAATCAGAAAAAAGCTAAAAAATATAAAAAGAAGCAATTTTCCAGTGGGTCCAAGAAGAACAAACTTGTACCTGATGAGGTGACTTCAACTATTACAAGAAGTCGTAGAATTTCGAGGCGTCCATCTAATTGGTGGGTGGTAAAGTCAGAGCAGAGTAAGTATTTTATTTAAATTATGTTCATTGAGAGCTCCACAAAGTCATTCTATGAGAGACTTTGTTTTATACAACCATTTTCCACAGAAAAATCTTATGAGAACAAAGTTAAATTGGATCGTTAATAGAAATATTAAATCAGTTAAGTATGCAAATCTTCATTTGGACTCTATTCTATACTGTATTCTAGATATAGGGATATATCTAGAAAACAAACCCCTGTCTCATGGGACTTACATTCTAGTGGAGGAAGACCAGCAATATAGATGTATAATTCATGCAGTGATAGGTAATAAAGAAAAAGTAAGCAGATAAAGGATAGAAATGGGAAGTAGTTGACAGAAGTAGGGGTGGATGAAAAGATAGAACAGAAGCAGTAAGAGTCCATTTTGATCTTTCAGAGCACATATCACAAATATGAAGAGGGGAGCCATACAAATAACTTGGTGTGGAACATTTCAGACCAAGGGAACAGTATTTGTAAAGGTTCTGATGGAGCTTACTTGACATCTTTGAAGAATTCAAGAAGGCCAGTATGGCTAAAAAAGAGTAAGCCAGGAGAGGTGAAGTCAGAGAGGCAGGCTGTGATAGAGAGTTTAGAAAAAGTGTATTGGGAAACTCCTGGAATAGTTTAAGCAATAAATTAAAATTTAAGTGACTTGATTGAGTCATCCTTTTTTTTTTTTTTTTTTTTTAATTTTTAAGTTCATTTATTTTTTTGAGAGAGTGAGAGAACGAGCAGGGGAGGGGCAGAGAGAGAGAGAGGGAGAGAGAGATTCCGAAACAGGCTCTGCACTGACCATGCACCTTGCTGCTCAGACTCACGAACTGTGAGATCATGACCTGAGCTGAAATCAAGAGTCAGATGCTTAACTGACTGAGCCACCCAGGTCCCCTGATTGAGTCATCTTGTAAAATAATTACCCTTACTTCTGTAGAGAGGAAGCTAGGGCTCGGCAAAAATGGAAACATGAACACTAGTTAAGATATTGTTGGACAGAAGAGATGAAAAGTGGTTGGATTCATTATTAATGGAGTAGAGTAAGAGAGAACCAGGAGTCTAGCATGACTCAGTTTTGTTGTTTTTTTTTTTTTCCTGAACAAATAGAATAATGGAACTCTACTGTTTAGTGAGATGAGGAAAAGTATGAGAGAAGCAGATTTGCGAAGGATATCAAGATTTGAGGTTGTGATAGATACATCGTAGAGATAGCCTGGTTAATGAATTTAAAGTTAGGGGGAAGGATCTGGGAGGACATAAATAATTGGGGACTTATCAATATATAGGTGAATTTAAAACTTTAGGACTGCTTGAAATCTAATGATAGACTGAACCTGGCAAAGAAAAATAAGCCAAGGATTAAGTTGGGAGACACCAGTGTTAGGAGTTGGGAAGGAGTGGGAAGATCCATCAAAAGAAACTAAACATGCGCAGTTAGTAAGATTAAAGGAAAATGAAGAGAACTTAGGGTTATGGAAGCAAAGTGATGAAAGCATTTTAATTAAGGATTGAGTGATGAACTTTCTAAAATACTGCTAATGGTCTGAAGTAGTTGAGGTTTAAGAATTGACAGTATAATTTTGGGCCACATGGAGGCTGTTGGTCACTTTGATAAAAATGGTTTCTGTGGAATGATTGGATCAAAAGCCTGATTGGAGTGGTTTCAAGAGAGAGTTGGAAGGGAAGAAGGAGAGACAGTAAGATAAAGGAGCATAGCAGATATGGGGTTAAGAGAAGGTTTTTTGTTTTTTTGTTTTTTTAATTATAAGATATTACACATGTTTATCTGCTTATTTAAAATAACCCCATAGAATGTAGAAAAGGAGAACCCTCTTCACTGTTGATGGGAATGCAAACCAGTGCGGCCACTGTGGAAAATAGCATGGAGGTTTCTCAAAAAGTTAAAAATAGATATAATATAGCAATTGCACTACTAGGTATTCACCCAAAGAATATAGAAATACTAACTCAAAGGGTACATGCACCCCAGTGTTTATAGCAACATTATCTACAATAGCCAAATTATGGAAACGGCCCAAGTGTCCATCAACTGATGAATGGTTAAAGAAGATTCACACACACACACACACACACACACACACACACACACACACACACAAGCAATATTACTGAGCCATAAAAAAATGAAATCCTGCCATTTGCAACGACATGGATGGAGCTAGAGAGTATTACGCTAAGCAAAATAAGTCAGTCAGAGAAAGATAAATACTGTATGATTTCACTTATATGTGAAATTTAAGAAACAAAACAAATGAACAAAGGGAAAGAGGGGGGTGCAAACCAAGAAACAGACTCTTAATTATAGAAAACAAACTGATGGTTACCAGAAGGGAGGTGAGTGGGGGAATGGGTGAAATAGATGATGGGAATTAAGGAGTGCACCTGTCCTGATGAACAAACAGTATGGAAGTGTTGTATACCTGAAATGTTAACTAACTGGAATATAAATAAAAACTTTAAAGTGACTCCTGAATACAAAAAATAAAAAAATTAAAAAAAATAAAATGACCTCATAGAAAGGTAGAGAATAAATCTAGATCACAGTCCTTGAGTAGGCAAGGACAGGACTGTGATCTAGTATACAGATGGAAGTAGTTTGGTAGAATTGAGGGTGGAAAGATAAAGATTTACTTTTCTGTTGTTTTTCCTCCATGAAAATAGTAAGCAAGAACATCAGGTGAAAGTGAAGTGAGAGAAGTGATAGTAGACGTTTGAAGTTTCCTTAACATCAGAAGGATACAAAGGAAAATCAGAAAAAAAGTACATGGGCAAAGTCTGAACGAGCCCTCTCCCAATGAATTCTTACCAGAGGCACATAGTTCCTCCAGCAATGAATATTTGCGACAGATGTATAAAATGTTGTCTACTAGGAAAGCTCATTAGGGATTAATGCTCAAGATTTTTACCGGAGGTAGTCACCTAGGCACTCTGCCTAGCAAGTACTAAAATTCGACTCCCTGAAGGAAAGCAAGTATTTGACATAAACTGTATTTTTTGCACAAGCAGTTTAGGCACACTAAACTACATTTGTCAGTTAGGAAATGATGGGAACCCTCCCAAAATTGAAGTTCCCACATGCTAGGCTAGGCAAGAGCTAACTTTGCAAGCAGGTCTTTCTAAGGATAACATTCTTAGGTCTGCAGTGCTATCTCTTTTCTGTACAGGGTGAAACATTTATTGTTTTGGAAACATTTTTGATTTTTTGTAAGGGAGGTGATCATGAAAAGATGGTAGATGATAAGGTAACATTTAATGGATACTGTTGACTCTGGTATTGAGATCAACAAGTGAGAGACTAGACAAATGTGGCACTCCATCTGGGGCCTTGTTGCTATGAATTTTTGAGTCATTGGGATCCTTGATTATAGCAGAAAGAAATATTCTGTTGTAGCCTTCCTTGGATTTTGGATTTAGATCTCAGTTTAAATGATTATTTCTCTACTTTGGCTAAGTTATTTTGTTCAGTTTCTTACTCTGTAACATGATTACAAACACATCTACCCCATTATAAGGATTTAATGACATGTAGTTAGTATATAAAATGTTATCTCCTCCTGATACTACTTTGAGGAACTCACCTTTCTGCCCCAAGTGCCTGAAACTGTACTATGGCAGATGAGTGTGTAAATACATGAGAAAATGAAAATCTTACAAAGTTTGTATAAGTGTTTTAGAACTCTGAAACTTATCAAAAAAGACTTGTGTAGCAGCTTTGAAACAGGTGTTGAATTTCTGATTGAGTAGGGAGCCACAAAAAAGAGGAATACTTAGGGGCGTCTGGGTGGCTCAGTCAGTTAAGCGGCCGACTTCGGCTCAGGTCATGATCTCACAGTGCGTGGGTTCGAGCCCCGCGTCGGGCTCTGTGCTGACAGCTCGGAGACTGGAGCCTGCTTCAAATTCTGTGCCTCCCTCTCTCTCTGACCCTCCCTCATTCATGCTCTGTTTCTCTCTGTCTCAAAAATAAACATTTAAAAAAAAAAAAAAAAGGAATACTTGTAGATCTCATAGTTCAAACAGTCCTTCATCTGGTAGGAAAAGAAAGTCTGAAGCTCAATAAAGCAATATGACTTGCACCTAAGGTCATAGACCTGTGTGCTAGAACTGGAAAAAAATAGAACCCAGGTTTCCTGACTCTTGATCCATTGCTTATTTCCCTATCAAGCAACCAAGCTGCCGATAGTGGATGTGTGGCCGTACTGCTTTTTCGTGTATGTTGAGACAAATTTATTGAGTGCCCACTGTGAGGCAGGAATGGTGTAAGGTAGAACCAGTACTAGAGTGAGTCAAGTGAGTAATATACAATGGGAAATTCGAGGAGGTGTTTGGTCTCTAGATTGTGTGTGTTCACATTCAGTACTTGCATGACTCTGAGAGTGAGAACCTTCTTCAATTTTTTAATTTTATGATGAGAAAAAAAAACTTTATGATAACTTTTAAGATCTACTTGTTGGTATTTATTTTGCAGTGTATATATATATATAAAACTATCACATTGCGCACCCTGAACTTATACAATGTTAATGTCAATTATATCTCTCAGTAGGATTGGGGAAAAAAATTGCTTCACCACTGTCCTGACCCTGATGTTAGGCATTGGAAATGTAGAGATAGGTAAAAGAGCAAACTTGGTCTCAAGGAATTGCCAGTCTGCTGGAAGAGAAAGATAAGTAAATAAATAGATGGATGATAAATGTTATCAGAGGGTTGAGAGAGAGAGCTACCTAATTTAAGCATGGGAATTTGGGACAGCTTCCTGAAGAATGAATTAGGAATTAGTTAAGTAACTGGGTGGGGTCAGGAGGATGGATGGAATGTTTCAAGCAGAGTAGCATGTGCAGAGATCTGGAGCTGAGAGTGTGACCTTTTAAAGATTATTTTAGCAGAGTTATATGGAAGGCTTGTTAAAATACAGAGTATTGGGCCCTACTCTGAGTTTCTGATTTAGTGGGTCTGAAGTGAGGCCTGAGAATTTGCATTTCAAACAGACTCTTAAGTGATGCTGATCCTGCTGGTCTGGGACCAACCCTTTAAGAACCAGTGCTTTGGAGAAATGCAAATAGTTCAGTATTGCTGGCTGCTTTTTTTTTTTTTTTTTTTTTTTTTTGTCAGTTTGTTTATTTGGAGGATAGAATTTTGATTAATGAAATAAGTACTCTACATGTAGAAATAAATTATTGAAAATATTTGGACGTAATCCTTAAGTTACAGATTATCACTAAAAGACTTTAGCAAGGTTGTAATGACCCAGCTTGTGTTTTCCTAAGATGATTCTTGAAACAGTGTGAAGAATGGATTGAAGAACGGCAAGGCTAGAGAAAGGGAAACTAATTAAGAGGCTCCTTTAATAATCCAGATAAGATGCCAGTCCCTGCTAATGACAGGCAGGAGAGCTTGAGAGAAGTGGATTTGAGTGGTGTTAAGAATGTAGAAATGACAGGATAAGGGGACTGATTGCAGATAGAGACAGGAGTCTTGGCTGACTGAGATTTCTGATGTAGGTATTTGAGCAAATAGTTGTGCTTTTTGTTAAGAAAGGAACTAAAACCAGAGGGGCAGATTTAAAGGAGAGTGATTATGATACCAGCATCTACGTAGTAATTACAGTTAAGAGTACAAGGGCCCCTCAAAGTAGGTATATAAGAGTGAGAAGCTGAAGCTGGAACCGTGGGAAATACCAGGATCTTAAGGATGGCCACAAGAGTAGTGGGCAGAGACAGGGTGGTTTTGGAAGCTTGTGATAAATTTGGTACCTATGTCTAAAAATTGAAAAGCTGCATAGTTTATGAATTTAATTTGAAAATAAATATAGCCTACGAGATTGGTGTATGTGTGTATGTGTTTACATGAAAATATATATAATGTTGGTATTTCAGTGAACCAGATAATTTGGATAAACATTATGCTAACTTTAGGTTATCATTGAATCCTTCAGGTCTTGTTTATAGCAATTCTTCAAGAAGAAATGAATTGTCAGTGTGTCACAACAGTAGACAAACACCTGTTGAAAAACCAAACCAGTCATCTAAGAATATTGGGGACAAAACTATTCCATTTAAAGGGCAGAAGAGAACTACTTCAGGCAGCTCAAGAACACAGGAGTTTTTAACTGCTAAAGATTCTAGAAGAATTATTGACCATGATAACATTTCTGGTTCTTCCCAGAATGAGTCATTGAAAAGTGATGAGGAAGACCTGGTTAAGAAGAAAAATCATGATCATTCTGGGTATGTCTATTATGTATACAATATAGTTATTTTTGCTGTTTAGCATTTAATAGTTTGTGTCATTTAATCATTTGTGGAGAAACAGTATTAGCGTAAAGGGCTCTGCAGTCTGACAGACATGGTTGTAAATTCATGCTCAGCCATTAGCTGGTGATGCCCTAGGGCAACATAGTACTCTTGAATTTTTTTCCTCATTTTAAAATGGGGAATAATATATATAGTACATAGGATGTGACTAATATATATAATAAGAGTAAGTATTACTGTCATTGAAGAGTTGCTTCTTTTTTGGAGCACCCAGGTGGCTCAGTCGGTTGAGCGACTGACTCTTCATTTCGGCTTGGGTCATGATCCCAGGGTTGTGGGATGGAGCTCCGAACCAGGCTCAGCACTGGGTGTGGAACCTGCTTAAGATTCTTTTTTTCTCCGTCAGCTCCTCCTCCATAAACTCCCGTAAATAAAAAAAAAAAAATTTTTAATTAAAAAAGTTGATTCCTTTTTAAAAAAAATACAGTGGTAAAAACATAAATTTTACCATTTTGGTCATTTTTTTAAATTTTTTTATCTTTTAATTCTTATCTTTTAATCTTATTATTAACGTATAGTTTGATTTGCTTCCTTCTGAGTGAAGTTAATGTGATTTCAATAATTAGGAATATATCTTAATACTTCTCCCCCTAAGGTGATAATAGTTAAGGTACTTTTGAGTGCTTATTATGTGTCAACTATTTGCTAGGAGCTTTTCAATGAATTTTCATCAGTCCCTGACAACCTAGTGAGTTAGGTATTGTTCTTGCATATTTTTACTTCTTAACATAGCATTTATTCTTTCATTTACTCAACAAATAATGCATATTACATGTGAGAAACTGCAGGGTGCTAGGGGTGTACAGAAATAAATCATTAGAGTGCCTTAAAAATAGCAGTGTATGTAACCAGTAAGGAAATCAAATTAGTAATCAAAAATCTCCCAAAAAACAAGAGTCCAGGGCCAGATGGCTGTACAGGGGAATTCTACCATACATTTAAGGAAGAGTTAACACCTATTCTCTTGAAGCTGTTCATAATGGGGTATATCTCTGGATTTCATTGCATTTTCTTAATTATTAGTGAAATTAAATAGTTAAATGTCTTTTCATTTGTTTCTTGCTCATTTTTATTTTTTCTTAGAAAAAAAATTTAATTTATTTATTTTGAGAGAGATAGTACAAGTGAGGGGTGAGGGGCAGCGAGAGAGAGAAAGAGAGAGAATCCCAAGCAGGCTTCATGGCTGCCGACGCAGAGCCCTGCATGGAGCTCGAACTCACGAAACTGTGAGATCATGACCTGAGCCGAAACCAAGAGTTGGATGCTTAACCATCTGAGCCACCCAGGCCCCCCTTGCTCATGTTTAAATAGATTGTCTCTTTGTAAATTGCTTGGCCAATTTTATATTTTTTTAGAATTGATTTTTAGGAACTCTTTATTTTGGCTTTTAATCCTTAATGGGTCACATGTATTCGTGTCTTTCATACAGAAGACATAATTTTAATGTATGATTAACCCTAGAGCATCATGGGAGTTAGGGGCACTGACCCCTGCACAGCCAGAAATTTGCTTGTAACTTTTGACTTCTCCAAAGCTTAACTACTAATAACTTATTGTTGACTGGAAACGTTACTAGTAGCATAAACAGTTGATTAACACATATTTTGTTTTTTACATATATTGCATGCTATATTCTTAACAATAGAATAAATTAGAGAAAAGAAATTGTTATTAAGAAAGAGAAAAAAACATTTACAGGATTGTATTTATTGAAAAAAAATTGCTTATATGTGGACTTGTGCACTTTAAACCTGTGTTATTCAAGGGGTCAGCTGTAGTAGAATTTATTAGCCTTTCAGTGTTGTGAACATTTGCTTTTTTTGTAGACTCCAAGGTTATAAGGATCTGTTTTTCTATATTTTTTTCCTAAAAACTAACTTGTTTTTTTATATTTACTTCTTTAACCCATCTGTAATTTATTTTTGTGTTTGATGTGGAATAGGAAATTTAAATTCTTTTTTTCTCCGTGTAGGTGTTGAATGGTACATTTCCCCCACTGATTTGTAATGGCCTCTCTTTTATCAGATTTGCATATTTATATCATCTTGTTTCTTGTATCATTTATTTGCATAAGATTCCTGAGAGGTGGGTAGGACACTCGTTAGCTCCATTTTTACATATGAGGAAGGTCTACATAGATTAAATAGCGTGTCATTAGAGAACTAGGTCTTCTGACTAGTAGTCCAATTGTTTTTATTTGAATGTATTAATAATAAAAATAAATCAAAGTTTTACTAAACAAAGCAGTTGAGCCTTACCTATAGGTTGAGAGAAATAGGTTAAGATAAAAAATTTGTTTACATTGAGTTTTTAAATTTCAGCTAGTATTCTTATAACAAACCTTATCTTTTATGTACAATGAGAATGTATGGTACTCCCCACACCATACAGTTCACTCATGAAATGCGTACAATTCAATGTTTTTTTAGTATATTAACAGATAGGTGCAAACCATCAACACAGTCAATTTTAGAGTATTTTCAGCACTTCACAAACCAGTACTCATTAGTTATCATTTCCCTACTCCCCTCTGCCACTACCCTAAGAAACCACTAATCTACTTTTTATCTGTATAGATTTCTCTACAGTTTGGATTTTCATCTGAATGAAATCATATAGTATGAGTTTTTTGTACTGGCTTCTTTTGGAAATTTTCAAGTTTCATTCATGTTGTAGTGTATATCAGTACTTCCTTACTTTTTATGACCAAAAAATGTTTTGTTTTATGGTTATACCATGTTTTGTTTATCTTTTCATTCACTGATGGACATTTGGGTTGTTTCCACCTTTTGGCTCTTATGAATAATGCTGGTATAAACATTTGTGTACAGGTTTCTATGTGAACATGTGTTTTCATTTCTCTTGGATATATACCCAGGAGTGGAGTTGCTCTGACATATGGTAACTATATTAAAATTGTTTGAGGAACTGTAAGATTGTTTTCCAAAGCATCTGTACCATTTTACATTCCTGCCAGCAGTGTATGAGGGTTCCAGTCTCTCTGCATCCTTGTCAACATTTGTTATTATCTGACTTTGATGCTAGCCATCCAAGTTGGTATGAAAGTAGTATCTCTTTGTGATTTTCATTTGCACTTCCCAGATGACCAATGATGTTGAGCATCTCTTCTTTTGTTTATTGGCCATTTGCATATCTTTAGAGAAAAATCTATTCAGCCTAATTTTTTGGGTTTTTTTATTGTGTTGTAAGAGGTCTTTATATTTTGGATACAAGTCCCTTGTCAGATATGTGGTTTGCAGATATTTTCTCCATTCTGTGGGTTTTCTTCTTGCTTCTTAATGGTGTCCTTTGAAGCACTAAAGTTTTTAACTTTCATAGAGTCCAATCTGTCTATTTTATCCTTTTGTTCCTTATACTTGGTGTCATATCTAAGAATCCAAGTTCATGAAGCTTTGTCATTATCTTTTCTTCTAAGAGTTTTTCTTACATTTAGGTTTTTGATCCATTTTGAGTTAACTTTTGTGTATTCTGTGAAGGATTCAACTTTATTCTTTTGCATGTGACTATCCAGTTTTCCATAATTGTTTGTCAAAACGACTACTTATTCCCCCATTGAATGGTCTTGGCATCATTTTTGAAAATCAGTTGACCATAAATATATGAGTTTCTTTCTTAATTCTCAGTTTTTTTCTCTTAATCTATATATTAATTCTTGATCCAGTACTACACTGTCTTGATTGTTACCATTGCTATGAAAAGATTTGAGATCAAGAGGTATAAGTCCTCATTATTCTTCTTTTCAGATTGTTTTGGCTATTCTTGGTTCCTTGCAATTCCATATAAATTTTAGAATCAGCATGTCAATTTCTACAAAGATATCACTTGAGAATCTGATAGAGAATGCATTGAATCTGTATATCAGTTTGGGAGATATTGCCATTTTAACACCAAATCTATCGATCCATGAACATGGGATGCTTTTCCATTCATTGAGGTCTTTAACTTATTTCAACAGTGTTTTCAGAGCATAAGTTTTACACTTTTGTTAAATTCATTTCTAAGCATTTTATTATTTTAATGCTATTGTGAATGGAATTGCTTTTTTTTTTTGATAGATAAATCAACTTTTATTTAACTACAGACATTATTCAAATTCTCTATACTTGTTTCCTTCAAAATAATTAAGAATATAATTTATCATAAATGGGAAAATGACACAAAACAAACTTCCCCAAGACTTTGCAATAATAGCACCAACAATACAAATTACTATATTTCTTTGGGCAACATTATTTTTTTTCCTTCTCTCTCCTTTTTTTTTTTTTAATTTAATTTTTTTTTAATTTTTTTAGTTTACATCCAGATTAGCATATAGTGCAACAGTGATTTCAGGAGTAGATTCCTTAATGCCCCTTACCCATTTAGCCCATCCCCCTCCCCACAACCCCTCCACTAATCCTCTGTTTGTTCTTCATATTTAAGACTCTCTTATGTTTTATCCCCTTCCCTGTTTTTATATTATTTTTGTTTCCCTTCCCTTATGTTCATCTGTTTTGTCTCTTAAAGCCCTCATATGAGTGAAGTCATATGAAGTCTTTCTCTAATTTCGCTTAGCATGATACCCTCTAGTTCCATCCACGTAGTTGCAAATGGCAAGATTTCATTCTTTTTATTGCCAAGTAATACTCTATTGTATATATATACCACATCTTTTTTATCTAGTCACCCATCGATGGACATTTAGGCTCTTTTCATACTTTGACTATTGTTGATAATGCTGCTATAAACATGGGGGTGCATGTGTCCCTTCAAAACAAGGGATACCTGTATCCCTTGGATAAATACTTAATAGTGCAATTGCTGGGTCATAGGGTAGATCTATTTTTAATTTTTTGAGGAGCGTCCACACTGTTTTCCAGAGTGGCTGCACCAGCTTGCATTGCCACCAACAATGCAAAAGAGATCCTCTTTCTCCGCATCCTCGCCAACATCTGTTGTTGCCTGAGTTGTTAATGTTAGCCACTCTGACAGGTGAGGGGTGGTATTGCATTGTGGTTTTGATTTGTATTTCCCTGACGATGAGTGATGTTGAGAGTTTTTTCATGTGTCGGTTGGCCATCTGGATGTCTTCTTTGGAGAAGTGTCTATTCATGTCTTTTGCCCATTTCTTCACTGGATTCTTTGTTTTTTTGGGTATTGAGTTTGAGAAGTTCTTTGTAGATTTTGGATACTAACCCTTTATCTGATATGTCATTGGCAAATATCTTCTCCCATTCTGTCGGTTGCCTTTTAGTTTTGCTGATTGTTTCCTTCGCTATGCAGAAGCTTTTTATCTTGATGAGGTCCCAGTAGTTCATTTTTGCTTTTGTTTCCCTTGCCTCTGGAGACATGTTGAGTAAGAAGTTGCTGCAGCCAAGATCAAAGAGGTTTCTGCCTGCTTTCTCCTCAAGGATTTTGATGGATTCTTGTCTTACATTGAGGTCTTTCATCCACTTTGAGTTTATTTTTGTGTATGGTGTAAGAAAGTGGTCCAGGTTCATCCTTCTGCATGTCGCTGTCCAATTTTCTCAGCACCACTTGATGAAGAGACTGTCTTTATTCCATTGGATATTCTTTCCTGCTTTGTCAAAGATTAATTGGCCAAAGGTTTGTGGGTCCATTTCTGGGTTCTGTATTCTGTTCCATTGATCTGAGTGTCTGTTCTTATGCCAGTACCATACTGTCTTGATGATTACAGCTTTGTAGTATAGCTTGAAGTCTGGGATTGTGATGCCTCCTGCTTTGGTTTTCTTTTTCAAGATTGCTTTGGCTAGTCAGGGTCTTCTCTGGTTCCATACAAATTTTAGGATTGTTTATTCTAGCTCTGTGAAGAATGCTGGTGTCATTTTGACAGGGATTGCATTGAATGTGTAGATTGCTTTGGGTAGTATCGACATTTTAACAATATTTGTTCTTCCTATCCAGGAGCATGGAATCTTTTTCCATTTCTTTGTGTCTTCTTCAGTTTCTTTCATCAGCTTTCTATAGTTTTCAGTGTATAGATTTTTCACCTCTTTGGTTAGATTTAGTCCTAGGTATTTTATGGTTTTTGGTGCAATTCTAAAAGGGATTGATTCCTCAATTTCTCTTTCTGTTGCTTCATTGTTGGTGTGTAGGAATGAAACCAAGCTCTGTGCATTGGTTTTATATACTGCACTTTGCTGAATTCATAGATCAGTTATAGCACGTTTTTGGTGGCATCTTTAGGGTTTTCCATATAGAGTATCATGTCATCTGCGAAGAGTGAAAGTGTGACCTCCTGGCCGATTTGGATGCCTTTTATTTCTTTGTGTTGTCTGATTGCAGAGGCTAAGACTTCCAATACTATGTTGAATAACAGTGGTGAGAGTGGACATCCCTGTCTTGTTCCTGACCTTAGAGAGAAAGCTCTCAGCTTTTCCCCATTGAGGATGATATTAGTGTTGGGTTGTTCATATATGGCTTTTATGATCTCGAGGTATGATCCTTCTATCCCTAGTTTCTTGAGGGTTTTTATCAAGAAAGAATGCTGTATTTTGTCAAATGCCTTCTCTGCATCTATTGAGAGGATCATGTGTTGTCCTTTCTTTTATTGATGTGATGAATCACGTTGTTTTGGGGATATAGAACAAGACCTGCATCCCAGGTATAAATCCCACTTGGTCGTGGTGAATAACCTTTTTAATGTATTTCTGGATCCTGTTGGCTAATATCTTGTTGAGAATTTTTGCATCCATGTACATCAGGGAAATTGGTCTATAGTTTTCCTTTTTAGTGGGGTCTCTGTCTGGTTTTGGACTCAAGGTAATGCTGGCTTCATAGAAAGAGTTTGGAAGTTTTCCTTCCGTTTCTGTGTTTTAGGTCGGCTTCAAGAGAATAGGTATTAACTCTCCTTAAATGTTTGGTAGAATTCCCCTGGAAAGCCATCTGTCCCTGGACTCTTGTTTTTGGGAAGGTTTTGATTACTAATTCGATTTCTTTACTGGTTATAGGTCTGTTCAAATTTTCTGTTACTTCTTGTTTCAGTTTTGGTAGTGTATATGTTTCTAGGAATTTGTCCATTTCTTCCAGATTGCCCATTTTATTGGCATATAATTGCTCATAATATACTCTTACTATTGTTTTTATTTCTGCTGTATTAGTTGTGAACTCTCCTCTTTCATTCTTGATTTTATTTATTTGGGTCCTTTCCTTTTTGATCAAACTGGCTAGTGGTTTATCAATTTTGTTAATTCTTTCAAAGAACCAGCTTCTGGTTTCATTGATCTATTCTGTTTTTTTGGTTTCGATAGCATTAATTTCTGCTCTAATCTTTATTATTTCCTGCCTTCTGCTGGTTTTGGGTTTTATTTGCTGTTCTTTTTCCAGCTCTTTAAGGTGTAAGGTTAGGTTGTGTATCTAAGATCTTTCTCTCTTCTGTAGGAAGGCCTGGATTGCTATATACTTCCCTCTTATGACCGCCTGTGCTGCGTCCCAGAGGTTTTGGGGTGTGGTGTTATCGTTTTCATTGGCTTCCATATACTTTTTAATTTCCTCTTTAACTTCTTGGTTGGTCCATTCATTCTTTAGTAGGATGTTCTTTAGTCTCCAAGTATTTGTTACCTTTCCAAATTTTTTCTTGTGGTTGATTTTGGGTTTCATAGCGTTGTGGTCTGAAAATATGCACGGTATGATCTCTATCTTTTTGTACTTGCTGAGGGCTGATTTGTGTCCCAGTATGTGGTCTATTCTGGAGAACATTCCATGTGCACTGGAAAAGAATGTATATTCTGCTGTTTTAGGATGAAATGTTCTGAATGTATCTGTTAAGTCCATCTGGTCCAGTGTGTCATTCAAAGCCATTGTTTCCTTGTTGATTTTTTGATTGGATGATCTGTCCATTGCTCTGAGTGGGGTGTTGAAGTCTCCTACTATTATGGTATTACTATCATTGAGTTTCTTTGTGATTAATTGGTTTGTATATTTGGATGCCTCTACATTTGGCTCATAAATTTTTATGATTATTAGGTCTTCTTGGTGGATGGACCCCTTAATTATGATAGAATGTCCTTCTGCACCTCTTGATACAGTCTTTATTTTAAAGTCTAGATTGTCTGATATAAGTATGGCTACTCCGGCTTTCTTTTGTTGACCATTAGCATGATGGTTCTCCATCTTTACTTTCAATCTGAAAGTGTCTTTAGGTCTAAAGTGAGTCTCTTATAAACAGCATATAGATGGATCTTGTTTTCTTATCTATTCTGTTACCCTGTGTCTTTGGATTGGAGCATTGAGTCCATTGACCTTTAGAGTGAGTACTGAAAGATACGAATTTATTGGCATTATGATGCTTGTAGAGTTGGAGTTTCTGGTGGTGTTATCTGGTCCTTTCTAATCTTTGTTGCTTTTTCCCTCAGAGAGTCCCCCTTAAAATTTCTTGCAGAGCTGGTTTAGTGGTCACAAACTCCTTTAATTTTTGTTGTCTGGGAAACTTTTTATCTCTCTTTGTGTTTTGAATGACAGCCTTGCTGGATAAAGAATTCTTGGCTGCATATTTTTCTGATTCAGCACGTTGAATATATCCTGCCACTCCTTTGTGGCCTGCCAAGTTTCTATGGATAGGTCTGCTGCAAAGTTAGGGACTTTTTTTTCCCTTGGTGCTTTCATGATTCTCTCCTTGCCTGAGTGTTTTGTGAATTTGACTATGATATGCCTTGTTGATGGTCAGTTTTTGTTGAATCTAATGGGAGTCCTCTGTGCTTCCTGGATTTTGACGTCTGTGTCTTTCCCCAGGTTAGGAAAGTTTTGCGCTATGATTTGCTCATATAACCCTTCTACCTCTATTTCTCTCTCTTCCTCTTCTGGGACCCCTATGATTCTGATGTTGTTCCTTTTTAATGAGGCACTGAATTCTCTGATTCTTAATCGTAGTCTTTTGCCTTAATCCCCCTCCTTTTTTCTGCTTCATTATTCTGAATGGAATTGCTTTTTAAATTTTATTTTTGGATGTTCATTGCAAGTGTATAGAGATACCTTTGTTTTTTGTTTTTTTTTAAATTTTATTTATTTATTTTGAGAGAGTGAGAGAGCGTGCACCAGCAGGGGAGGGGCAGAGAAAGAAAGAATCCCAAGTAGGCCCTGCGCTCTGAGCTAGAGCATAGAGCATGGGGCTTGATCTCTCGAACTGTGAGATTGTGACCTGAGCCAAAACCAAGAGTCAGGAGTACAACCTACTGAACTACCCAGGTGCCCCTACAATTGGTTTTTGTATTTGACTTGTATTCTGCAACCTTTATGAAGTTATTTATTAATTTTGATAGCTTTTTAGTGGATTTTGTGAGATATTGTGAGTACAGAAATCATGTCATTTGTTAATAGTTTGACCTGTTCCTTTCCTGTATTTTATTTATTTTATACTGCCTAATTGCTCTGGCTAATACAGGTGGCAATAGCAGATTTCCTTGTCTGGTTCCTAAATCTTAGGGGGCAAGCATCCAGTCTTTATGTTGCTAGCTGTAAGTTTTTCAGCTATCCTTTATCAAGTTGAGGCAGTTCCTTCTAGTCCTACTTTGTTAAAACGTGTTGGATTTTGTTAAATGCGCTTTTTTTTTGCATCTATTGAGATGATGCTGTAATTTTTATTATTATTGATATGATGTTTTTCGTTAATTGGTTTTCAGATGTTAGACCAAACTGCATCTGTGGTGTAAATCCCATTTGGTCATGATGTATGTATAATTACATTTATACGTCTCTAGATTTGCTCTGCCAGTATGTTGTTGAGTTGTTTGGTCTGCACTTTTCTTGTGATGTCTATCTAGCTTTGGTATCAAGATAATACTGACTTCATAAAGTGATTTAAGAAGTTCTCTTCTGTTTTTTGAAAGAGTTTGTGAAGAATTCATAGTCTTTGAATGACTGGTAGAATTCAGCAGTAAAACCATTTGGGCCTTTATTTCTGGGTAGTTTTTGATTACTGATTCATTTTCTTGTTATAGGTCTTTTCAGATTATTTCTTCTTGACTTAGTTTTGGTAATCGTATGTCTTTAGGAATTTATTCTATCTTGGTTATCTAATTTATTGACATATAATTGTTCATAGTATTCTCTTAATATTTTTTCTAACTCTATGATAGGACTTGTAGAGAGAGTAGAATCTTCAGAAGTAAACCATCAAATCTCAAAAGTTTGCATGCTCTTTAGTTATGTTTATGCAAATTATTTTCTCACATATGGTAAGAATAGGCTGGTAGACTGAGTGAAAAACAAAACATAGGACTTACAAGAGAAATGTGAGAGAAGAGAAATTATGCAGTCTGGGAATAGTATATCTTCTTTACATATAATTAGCTAGTAGCTGTTAAAGAATCCCTCTGAACACACTACTGTTCCTCAGTAGGCTGACTAGGGCTGTCAAAGAAAACAATTTAAGTTGTTTGTGGATTTTCAAAAAAACCATGGTAGATTAAATGTGTAATATATATCATATGCTGCCCATAGGTAATGTCTCTGGGTGTCCTCCTGTCATCACTTCCATCTTAGGCCTGGTCTGTACCATTTCCTTTATCAGAATTTTTCTTTGCAGGTCCTAGAAACAAATTTTCTTCCTAGGCTAGTTACAAGTCCTAGGACCTGAATAGGTTTATCTGATATTTGTTACAACCAATATTATATTATCTACTGATGGTATGTTTCTGGAAGGAATGTTTTATGGAGAAATGTAAACAATTTTTCACTTTACATATTCACAGAGGTACAAGAAGCCCAAAGGATCAAGATAGTATAACTGCACAAAATGTTCATCCAAAGTCTCAGGTCAAGGGATTTACATGCAAGACACTAGCAGAGTCTAACTTGGATTCTGGAGAGCCTAAGACTTCAGTTTTGGAAAGAAGGTATGCATGTTTTCTAAGGATAATTGGATTTACTTAGTATATTGGTTACTCTTTGCTGTGTAACAGATTACCCGAACTTTTATTAGTGGTTTGCAAAACATTTATTGTTTCCTAGTTCCTGTGGCCCAGAAGTCTGGGAGAAGTCTGGGAGCCTTAGCTGACTAGTTCTCTCTTAGGGATTCTTATGAGATGTAGCATTCAAAATATCTGTCAGGTTTGCAGTCCTTTGAAGGCTTGATTGTAAATGAAAGATCTTCTTACAAGGTAGTTTGCTCCCATGGTTGTTAACTATAGGCCTTCCTTGTCATGTGGCCCTCTCCATGGGGCTGTTCAATATGGCAGCTGGCTTCCAATCAAGCAAGTGATCCAAGAGAAAGTGTGACCATGATGAAGGTCATAGTGCCTTTTAATGACCTAGTCTCTGGAGTTGCACACTTTCACTTCCACTTTATTCTGTTTGTTAGAAACAAGTCATTAAATTCAGACCACATTCAAGGAAAAGGGGAAAACTCTCTCTCTTAAAAACAAGTATTTAAGAATTTGTGGGTATGTGTTTAAAACAAGCACACTCCATGAACAAACCAAATTAACCTACTCTTATAATATCTGAAATCATATACCCTTTTTTAAAATGAAGGAATGGTAAATTATAACAGATTCTCAAGACTTTTCAGGGATGGCTGAGATTTCTTTACTTTTTGATGGGTTATGACTACTATGCCTATCCTGTGTTCATAATAGAGGCAAGGAATCTCAGACAGGGATAAGCTGAATCATTTCTGAGCAGTTTTTAAATTTAAATATTTTAAATTCCACTTGTTTTTGGCTTTTTTTTATTAAATGAAAATAAGCTGTTTGATTTTTTTTTTAACAATTTAGCAGTATTTATTTACGAGAAAAGACATATTTGAAAATGACATAAAATTTAATCAGATCAGTATTAACAGAGGAAGTTCTGCATTGATTTTGTTAATGAACACTGTCTTTGAACCTAATGAAGAAAAAAAATTTCCCCCTAAACAATTCCATTCTCCTAGTCACTAAATATATTCTCCAAAAGTATATGTGATTTTCATTTTTATATTTTATTTTATTTTATTTATTTTTTAAATTTTTTTGTCTTTTTTTTATTAACTTGTTTTTTATTTTTTAAATTTACATCCAAATTAGTTAGCATATAGTGCAGCAATGATTCCAGGAGTAGATTTTTTAGTGCCCCTTACCCGTTTAGCCCATCCCCCCCTTCCACAATGCCTCCCGTAACCCTCATTTTGTTCTCCATATTTATGAGTCTCTTCTGTTTTGTCCCCCTCCCTGTTTTTATATTATTTTTGTTTCCCTTTCCTTATGTTCATCTGTTTTGTCTCTTAAAGTCCTCATATGAGTGAAGTCATATATTTGTCTTTCTCTGACTAATTTCGCTTAGCATGATACCCTCCAGTTCCATCCACATAGTTGCAAATGGCAAGATTTCATTCTTTTTGATTGCCGAGTAATACTCCGTTGTATATATATATACCACATCTTCTTTATCCATTCATCCATCGATGGACATTTGGGCTCTTTCAATACTTTGGCTATTGTTGATAGTGCTGCTATAAACATGGGGGTGCATGTGTCCCTTCGAAACAGCACACCTGTATCCCGTGGGTAAATGCCTAGTAGTTCAGTTGTTGGGTCGCAGGGTAGTTCTATTTTTAGTTTTTTGAGGAACCTCCATACTGTTTTCCAGAGTGGCTGCACCAGCTTGCATTCCATAAGCTGATTGATTTCTAATTTTACTTTTTAAAATTTGATTTTTATCACGAGGTGTTGAGTTGACTAAAAATTTATTAACTGATCCATGAGTTTATTTTTATTTATTTATTTATTTATTTATTTATTTATTTATTTATTTTAATGTGGCTGCTAGAAAATTTTATTTATTTAATATAATTTATTATCAAATTGGCTAACATACAGTGTATACAGTGTGCTCGTGGTTTTGGGGGTAGATTCCCATGATTCCATCGCTTACATACCACATCCAGTTCTCATCCCAACCAGTGCCCTCCTCAATGCCTGTCACCCATTTTCCCCTCTCCCTTTGGTCCCCCCCATCAACCCTCAGTTTGTTCTCTGTATTTAAGTCTCTTATGGTTTATCTCCCTTCCTCTCTGTTTGTAACTATTACATGAGTTAGTTTAAAAGGTTATAAAATTCAGTATTTATCCTGACAGTTACAGGATTAAATTATAGATTCTTTGTTTTATGCAGCATGTAAGTATATTCTTGGCGACCTATAAATCACTGTTGGTTTTATAAGAAAGGAACGTTTGGCAGTTTTAGGACAAAATGTCCATTAAGGCAGATAACTAGATATATGTATTATAAAGGCACAAATTTTACGGTTTACTTTTTTATGTTAAAGTGGACCTTTCAGGCTCAAGAATTATTTATCATCTGAAAAGAGTAATTCTGATGTGGATGATAAGGAAGTTCAGGAAAGTTCAGGTAAGTTATTATTTATTGTCTACTCTCTTGATATTTATGGCTTTATGCATACAGAGTACGGTGTGCTATATTTTATTTAAATTATCACCAATGGCAAATGTGTACTGAGTACTTACTTTTTAAGAGCCTTACTATATGTTTAGAGATTTGTAAGACCTTACACCTAGGTGATAAAGGGAGGGAGAGAAAGAGAAAGAATGACACAATGACAGTCCTTTCTTTGAGGTAGAACATAATGAGATAATTGATACTTAAAATATCTGTTCTAATATTTAAAAATGTTAAGCTGATAAGGGTATAAATGAAGCAAGATTAGCCATGTATTGATTACTGAAGCTGTATAGTGGGTGTATCAGTTTCATTATACCATTTTTTCTTTTTTTGAATGTGTTTGAAACTTTCCATAGTAAAGTTTTTAAAATGCCTGTTAATAATTTTGTAATTTTTTATGCTTCTAAAGAATGTATGCTTGAAATATAATCTGTTATACTATTTTTTCTTTCCTAATTCACTTAATTCTTTTTCTTTTTAATTTCCTTTTCAAATGCTAGAAAAGTGGAATTTTTTTTAAAAGATTGTATTTTTAAGTAATCTCTATACCCAATGTGGGACTTAAACCTACAACCTCTAGTTCAAGAGATGCTCTGCCACCTGAGACAGCCAGGCACCCTTTCTTTTTCCTTTTAAATAGTTTTTTTTCTCCCTGTGTTTAGATTTATTTTATTATTTTTCTCCTCTAAGTTGAATACTTTCTGTATTTATTTTTCTACTTTTTATTTTATAAAAAATAAAAAACAGTGAATTTTCCTAAGTTTAGTTTTGGCTTAATTTTATTTGTCATGTTCTTATTGTAGTGGCTTAATTTTAAATGTCATGTTCTTATTGTAGTACACCCCAAATTGCAGTGATTTTTCTTTGACCCAGGAGTTTTTTTTTTAAGAATATATTAGTCAAGAGGTTGGTCTTAAGAGCCAGGAGCCTACAGTTGAATTCAGCTCAGGTTGAGCTGAATTTTATATTACTTACTATGCTATCTTGAGTAAAAAAATTTCAGTGTTAATAACTCAGCCTTCTTATCTGTAAAATGGTGATATCATTTCCAATCCCATAGCTTTCTTGTTTAGTTTAATATCTGGTCTATATTAAATACATAATGTTGGCTGTTATTCTAAAATGTTTTGTTCTTTGTTAATAATTTCTAGTTTCATTTCATTGTTCTAGGGAACTTTGGCTTTTATTATTTATTCTTTGAATTTATTAAGGTTTTCTTTGCATTCTGTATAGTATGCTTAGAACACATAAAATTCATGAAAGAATTTTATAGTTCTCTCATGGGTACCTGAGAAAGAAGAGAATATTACTTTTTTGTGTACATGTATGGATTTACAAATATATATCTTTTTATTTTGTTAATAATGTAAGTATGTGTAAATTTTTGAATATATTTTGACTACAGAAATCTTAAATATTTACAGAATATTATGGGACACTTACTATGTATTCTTTTAGGGGCTAGGGATGTGGTAGAGAACCAAACTGACAAAAACTACTGTCCACCTGGAGCTTACTTTCTGGGGTACCAGGAAAGAAGCAATAAAAAGCAAAACTTAATGATTTGTTGGATGTTGAGAGTAGAAAAATAAAACAGATTTTTGGGTGGGATATGGTGGTTACATTTTTAGGTAGATGAGCAGAAAAGGCCTCACTGAGGAAATGATCATTTGAGCAAAATATGAAAAAGATGAGAAAGCAGAGAATGCAGCTGTATGAGGAAATAATGCCCCAGGTAGAGGGAAGATGTTCTGATGCGGTAATGAGTCTGGTGGTGAATACCAAGGAGATTGGGTAAATCAGAGTAAGAGAGGGAGAGTAGTAGGAGATGATGTCACAGAGACAACGAGAATGAAAGATCACATAGGATGTTAAAGGCTATTTTAAGGATTTTTGGCTACTCCTAAGAGAGATGGAAGCATTGGGAGGTTTTGAGCAGAGGAGAGACATGACGGACCTATAAACAGAATTACTGTGTCTGCTGTGTTAGGGAGGGACTCGTGAGTTTGAGGGGCTCATGTAAGGTTGGAAGCAGGGAGACTGGTTGGTGAGACATTCATAATCTCAATGATAGGTTGCTTAGACTAGGGTGGTGATGGCAGTGAAAGGTGGAGAGCAGTAGTAGGATTTTGAATATTTTTGTAGATAGAATCAACAGGATTTCCTGATGGATGGGGCTATGGGAAGAGAGAGATGTCAGGGACATCTTTAAGGCTTTTGGCCTGAGCACCTGAAAGAATGGTGTTGT
Organism: Neofelis nebulosa; assembly: GCF_028018385.1. Classification (NCBI taxonomy): domain Eukaryota; kingdom Metazoa; phylum Chordata; class Mammalia; order Carnivora; family Felidae; genus Neofelis; species Neofelis nebulosa. The sequence goes on from NC_080784.1 coordinate 151,932,835, forward strand.
CACTACTTGATTTGGAGACTACTAGGGAAGGAGCAGATTTGGGGGAAAAGAACAGGATCTTAGAATTGAACATGTTACGTTAGATGTTATTTTGATCCTTTATAGACTTTCTTGTGATTTCTGAAATCTGCTGAGGGCTGCTAGAGTTGAAGTAAAGTATTTCCACTGTAGTTGTATGCTTTTTTTCCTCCATCTGTTTCCTGCAGTGTTTGCTCTATACATTTCACTGCTGTTGCTGAGCATATAAGCCTTTATATGGAATGTACCTGCTTTGGTCAGATTTATCATCTTGATCCTGTTACAATGCTTTTACCTTGTAGTCTGTTTTGTCTAATATTAATATTGTGACCCTTGCTTTCTTTTGGTTTGTTCTTACATTTTTGTTCATACTTTTACTTAACCTTTACTACAGAACTAAAATAAAGTGGTTTAGAAACAGTACATGATTGAATTTTTAACTTTCTCTGTCAGTATTTTTTCTTTTAATAAATGCTTAACACATTTGTACCTGCTGTGAGAACAGATAGACTTCTTCTTTATAAAGTTGGTAGGCATGCTCATATATGCTAAGAAGAACTCAGGAATTTATTTTTTTTACAACCAGTTGAAGAGTAAAAATAACCTTGAATCATAATCTATTTTCCTTTAAACTAGCTGGCTATTGGTCTTTGTCTTCACGATAGCTAATGTGTGAGTAGAAATTTAAAGGCAGACATTTCTTGTTTTCTTTGTAGGAAACCTTGTTTTCCTCAAACTCCATGCTTATTAGGTTTCTTTCTTTTTTTAAACTTTTACTTTTTTGTATTTTTAATTAATTAATTAATTTTTAAAATTTACCTCCAAGTTAGCATATACTGCAACAATGATTTCAGGAGTAGATGCCCTTAATGCCCCTTACCCATATAGCCCATCCCCCTTCCCACAATGCCTCCAGTAACCCTGTTTGTTCTCCATATTTAAGAATCTCTTATGTTTTGTAGCCCTCCCTGTTTTTATATTATTTTTGCTTCCCTTTCCTTATGTTCATCTGTTTTGTATCATAAAGTCCTCATATGAGTGAAGTCATATGATATTTGTCTTTCTCTGACTAATTTCGCTTACAGTAATATCATCCAGTTCCATCCACATAGTTGCAAATGGCAAGATTTCATTCTTTTTGATTGCCGAGTAATACTCCGTTGTATATATATATACCACATCTTCTTTATCCATTCATCCATCGATGGACATTTGGGCTCTTTCAATACTTCGGGTATTGTTGATAGTGCTGCTATAAACATGGGGGTGCATGTGTCCCTTCGAAACAGCACACCTGTATCCCATGGATAAATACCTAGTAGTGCAATTGCTGAGTTGTAGGGTAGTTCTATTTTTAGTTTTTTGAGGAACCTCCATACTGTTTTCCAGAGTGGCTGCACCAGCTTGCATTGCCACCAACAATGCAAAAGAGATCCTCTTTCTCCTCATCCTTGCCAACATCTGTTGTTGCCTGAGTTGTTAATGTTAGCCATTCTGACTGGTGTGAGGTGGTATCTCATTGTGGTTTTGATTTGTATTTCCCTGACGTTGAGTGATGTTGAGCGTTTTTTCGTGTGTCGGTTGTCCATCTGGATGTGTTCCTTGGAGAAGTGTCTATTCATGTCTTTTCAGGCACTGCTACTTTGATTTCCATAGCTCTCTATAGATATGCCTGTCCTGGACAGGGAAATTAGATTTTATGCTCACTAAAGTTTCTTCTAAGCCAGCAATTTTATGAAGTATCTCATTCAGTCATTTTTAACCATCTTTTGCTATCATGGACTTATTTGAAAATATAATGAAAGCTTAGGCTTACTTTTCAGGAAATATATATGACATGTAAAATTGTATCAAAAATTTTAGATCATTAATGGACATTAAGTGTTCTAGTTACATGTTGCTGCATAATAAACACCTAAAACTTAGTGGCTTAAAATAGTAATTGATTTATCTCTCATGGTTCTGTGGGTTTATTTGGCTTAGTTAGGCAGTTCTCTCTTGGGCCATGTCATGCATTCATAGTTAAATGCAAACACTGTGGCTGGAGTCATTCATTTGAAAGCTAAACTGAGTTGGAAGTCCAGGGTGAGTTTTTCACTTCTATATATAGCACTTAGCTGGGGTGGCTGGAACAGGGTGGGTGGGGGCTGACCAAGTATATCTTTTTTCCTCCACATGGCCTTTCCATGTGGTTAGCTTGGGTTTCCTCACAGCATGGCAGTCTTGGAGTGGTCAGATGTCATATATGGTGTCCGCCTTTTTCCATAATGAAGTTCCAAGAGACCCAGGTGAAACCTGCTATCTTCTTAGGACTTAGCCTTTGAAGTCCCAGAATGTCATTCTTACGTGTTCTGTTAGTCAAGCAAGTCACAGGTTAGCAGAGATTCAAAGAAAAGGGCATTGGACTCTGCCTCTTGATAAAGAACAGCATTTATGTATAGGAAGACAAAGAATTGATGGCAACTATATTTGGATGCTATTTATAACACTAAAGTTGAAAACTCTGACCTAATTGGAGCACTGATAATTTAGTACACTTGGACTATTTTAGAAATTCGGAGATCATGCGTTACATTATTAGCATATTAATTGTTCATTATTACACCCTGCATTTTTATCTATCAAGTAGCTTATTTCACCTGAAGTCCAGAAGCCATAGAAAGCCTGCTTTTCTGTTATTTTTAACTATTAGGCTCCTTAGACATATACATTATAGCAAAATCTAGAGAAATGTTTCATTAGTCTTTATTCCTTGGCAGTAGAAAGTAAAAGAAGTAATAAAATGTATTGTCAGGTTAAAATTTCTTTAATATTGATTTAATCGATTGATTTAATTAATATTTATTTAATATTGAAATTGACCAACTAATACACTTTAATTCAACATGGAATTAATAGTCTTATTCATGATATTATCATTTGCATTTTGCAGGTGACTCAGGAGTAAAAATATCTAGAGTACTATCAGTGAATAAAATACATCACAAGTTAGGTAAGATTATTTCTTTTAATATCTTCATATTATAAAATCTCTGTTACTCAGTAGGACTTAATTTTTCTGAAGCAGGGGGATGTATTTGGATTAATTGACAGATAAATTAAAACCAAGTGTTTAGTTTTCATGAATTTTACAATAACTCATCTCCGGCCAATGATTTTCTTTATTGTTCACTTAATAAATCCTTTATCCCTCTCACTCTTTTTCACATAGTAATAGTAGGAAGCATGATTTCACCTAGGCTAAAAGCTAGGGCAGAGAATCTGTAAAATAGAACTGCTAGGTAGATGACATCCCTGACAACTCCCGTTTTTATCCAGTTGACTTGTAAACAAAACAGTAACTGGAATAAATAAGTAGGCAAAGATGGGAGCTGAGGAACCCATGGAGAGGCCATGGAGGATTAAAACTCTGTGCTTCCCAAAGAGATATTTGCCAGTCAAGATTCATGGGACCTCTCACCTTTGTAGGATTGGAGTGCCCTTGTATGTTTCTCTCTGTGCTTGAGGTTGGGAGTGCCCCTGCACTTGTACCTGAAGAGAACCACTCACTGGAAGAGAAACTTCCTTGGATTGCTTCAACGACAAACTCACATCTTGTCAGTATTTTGGGCCCAATGAAGAGAGACTCTTAGTGCTTAATGCTTGTCTTGAAGTGGATTGCTAACTAGTCAAGAGTAGGCAAAGAGAAATAAAAATGTTCCTCAGCAGGGGCTTTATCAACCAAAGAGAGGAAAATCAAGCATTATGCCTAAAAACAGTAGTCAGCTACTGGTGAGGTAGAAGTTTTGCAGTAGATAGATAACAATTTTAACAATAAAAGAAAGATTCATTTATAGCATAGAAAACTTTATGGTATTGAAAAACCCTATTTTTTCAATTTAAAAAGTTGGTAGATGAAGTGAAAATAAAGATGGTCACTGTTACTGAGAGCTGAATTAGTAGCTGGTGTTGACATGGAAGAAATTCCTCAGAGACGAAATATAGAAAGATGGAAATCATGAGGGGAAAAAAGGTATGCAATGGAAATAACATGGAGACAATTGAGAAAACTTGCAAAGAATAGGATTTACAGAAAAGAGAAACAGATGGAGGAGAGAGAATTACAAGTAATATGTTAAAGAAAACCCCTGGATTAAAGATTGGCTCCTATCTGTAATTTGAATGAGTTTGCCAACTTTTAGTCAAAATCCTTCAAAAAGATATACTTCTAGTCATCAGTGAATAAAATTCCTAAATTTCAAGAATATAGGGAAGCTTTTAGAATGAAAAGGTTACAGATAAAGGAGAAAAAATGACTAGCACTGCTTATCTGTGTAACATTGGAAGAATAAAATAACATCTGTAGCCTAGAGATGTATTATAATCCAATAATCTTATATCTGGCTAACATATTTTTCTTACTGATAAGTGAATTTACTTTGCAGATAATGCGAAGATTGAGTTTACTCTAAATCCTCCAGGCAGAATATTCATGTGAGGTATTCTAAACAAGTAGATAAATCAGAATGGAGTCCAAAGAGAGGAAACAGTGATGAGGAATAGTTCTTGTAATATATGTGGTTAAATTTAAATAATGTGTATTCGTTTTCTGTTGGTATGTACTAAATTACCATAAATTTAGTGGCTTAGACAACACACATTTATTTATTATCCATATTTTCTGTGGGTCAGAAGCCCAGGCACAGATTAGCTGGGTCCTCTGTTCAAGAGCCTCACAGGCTGCAATCCGAAGTATCATCCTGGGCTGTGGTGTCATCTGAGGTCCTCTTCAAAGCTAGTGTGGTTGTTAGAATTCAGTTCCCTGAAATTGTGGGATGGAGGTACCTGTTTTCTTGCTAGCTGTCAGCCATGGGCCATTACTTTCAGCTTCTAAAGGGTACTTGCAGTTCCTTGCCACATGACCCTTTCCAGAGGCCCCTTCACAGTGTGGCACCTTGGTTCTTCAGAGCCAGCAAGGAGGAATTTCTCTCTGCTTCTGCTAGATGGTGTCTTAAATGTATAATATCCTATATATTGTCATATATATATGTGTGTGTGTGTATACATACATATATATATATATATATATATATATATATATATGTATGTATAAAATCATGATTTAATCACAGGATTATATATTGTTACTATTACTATCACCATACTCTCCAAATGAGAAGAAAGTCACAGTTCACACATACATCTTAGGGGAGAGGATTATTATACAAGGATGTGAATCATTGCTGATTACCTTGGGGTGTGACTAGTAACTAATGCTAATGTGAATGGGGATTTATAAGTGCTAAATAATGATTTTTGTAACAGTACCTTGAAATCCAGACTATATTAATAAAACTTAGTATGGTAGGGAAGAGAGTAGTGGCAGAAGAGTGGTATTAAAAGTAGTCTAGGGGCGCCTGGGTGGCTCAGTCAGTTGAGCGTCCGGCTTCGGCTCAGATCATGATCTCGTGGTTTGTAAGTTTGAGCCCCGCATCGGGCTCTGTGCTGATGGCTTGGAGCCTGCTTCGGATTCTGTGTCTCCATCTCTCTGGCCCTCCCCCACTCACGCTCTGTCTCAAAAATAAATAAACATAAAAAAAAATTAAAAAAAATAAAAGTAGTCTAAAAGTTTTATTTTACTGAATGAGAAAAAGGAGAGGAGAGTGTATCTTGGTAAGGGTTATATAATGTTTTAAGTACAATCACGGAGAAACAAGAGTTTGACTTTTGAGTGTCAGGAATGGGAAGGTGACCAATATTAGAACGAAAAATCACAGTAGAACTTTGAAATGACCAAGGGAAGAGAGGAAAAAGAAATGGGCATTTGTTGGAACCAATAAAAATGAGAAAGAAGAAGCACTGATATAACTAGTAAGTATAAAGTAAGATGGAAGGAATAAAAGGAAACATGTTAGTTGTTATACTAAATAAGTGTAAATGGATTGAATTCCTCTCATGTAGGGACTCTCAGATTTGGTTGAATAGTACAAATTGACTTATGTGTTTATAAGAAACACTTAAAACAGGTTTTAAAATAAAAGATTGTCAAAAAATTAAGTGGGCTAGTGTAAATATAAAGAAAATAGTGTAATTTTAGTATTAGGCAAAGTGGAATTTAAGGTTAAAATACAAGTGCTGAACAGAATAAAGAAGGGCATTAGTGATAAAATAAAGAATTAATGAAATAGAAAGAAAAATCACAAACTCTTATGTACCAAACAACCTACCAACTAAAATGTATAACAGTACAGTTAGACTGGGAAATTTTAATAAACTACTTTCAGAATTGGAAATTTCTAACAAACAGTAAGTAAGAGCATAGGAATTTAATTATATAGCCAATAAAGTGAGTTTAGTATATAGAACTTTGCATTGTTCAGATAAAATGAGTGGATTTATGTATACAAACATGCACACATAACTACCTCGATTTACAAATTTCCTACTGTGGAGCATTTAGATGGTGTTCAAACTGGTTTTTGTTTTCTAACTATGAATAGTACTACCATGAACATTCTTGACTATATAGCTTTGCCCATTAAAAAAAAAAAAAGTAATAGAAGGTTGCCTGGTTGGCTGAGTTGGAAGAGCATGTGACTCTTGATCTTGAGGTCATGAGTTTGAGCCCCGTGTTGGGTGTAATGAATGAATGAATGAATGAAAAAAACAGTAATAGTTACTGTTTAATGAATTGCTATATATCAGGCATTTTACAGCATTATATTAATTTATATCTCATAAAACTCCATGAGGTGGGTTCTATTATTTATCCTTATTAGACAGATGGAAAAAACTACAGAGGTTGAATGACTTTAGCTTCTGTGATATTTCACAACTGGTTCATGGTATAGTTAGTATGTAAGTTTGACTCCAAAACTTAGCTCTTGAGAATTCGGAAGAAATACTTCTAACAGAAAGCCAGATAGATGGTTATGATAAACTGTAACAACCAAAGTATTTTAAAAGTTGTAATGATTATTTATAAGAGTTTCAGTTTATTGATACTGCTTTTTTTTTCTACCGCTTTTAAAAAATATTTATTTATTTAGTTTTGGTTAATGTATAGTGATACATATATATATATATACGTATACATATATATATATATATACATATATATATATATATATATATATTTAAGTTTATTTATTTTTGAGAGAGAGAGTGCACAAGCGGGAGAGGGACAGAGAGAGAGAGGGAGACACAGAATCAGAAGCAGGCTCCAGGCTCTGAGCTGTCAGCACAGAACCTGATGCGGGGCTTGAACCCACGAATCACGAGATCTTGACTTGAGCTGACGTCAGACATTTAACCAACTGAGCCACCCAGGTGCCCCAGGTGGATTGTTCCTTTTAATTTCCTTTAGATTTTTTTTTTTTTTTTTTTTTTTTTGGTGTGGTTTATCTTGCTCTTTCGTTTGCAACATATTTTTCTGTCTCCTTATTTTGTCTAATGTTCTATTTGTTTCTCTGAATTAGAACAGCTTCCTCTCTTGGTCTTGAAGAAGTGGACTTGTGTAGGAATATCACCTGTATAGACTGTGTGTGCTTGGCATCTTTGCCTGGCCAGCTGGAGCCAGAGTGAGCATGGGCTGGGGGTTCTGGGGCATTTCATGTCGAGGCTGCCCTGGTGGGATGGCTGGACCTGGACTGTGCTTGGGCTGGGGTCACCTTGGCATGATGGCTGGAGCTGGAGCAAGGGTAGGATGGAGGGGGTCCCTGGGTGCTTCATGCCAGCACTGTCTTGGTTGGATGGCTGGAGCTAGGGTGCAGGGATGGGGTGCTACCCTGTGAGAATAGCTGGAGCTAGGGTCCTGGGGCTGTCTAGCAACCCTAGCAGACTAGCTAGAGCACCCAAATTCTGATCCCATCTGTGTTATCAAGGTGGAAGAACATAAGCAATGGTCCTTGCCAGCACCTCTGATCTGGAGAGAGTTCTGGCAGCTCCACCACTTTTTGGCAGATGTTGTAGGGTTAGTAAATGAATTTCCTTCAGTTTGGGTCCAGTTACCCTTTAAACCACTGTTTTATTTGTTTTATATTGTTTTGTATTGTTTTGTTTTCTTTTGTTTTTGTGCCTCAGGGCAGGTGAATCTGCATTTCTCAGTGACATCCATTCCTTTTGCAGGTCACGGTATCAGGGTAGGGTTTCTGATGTTACTGTGTGTTGTCTCTCCTTTCTCTCTGTGTCCCTCTGTCCTTTGTTGAGCAGAACCTGTTCAGTCAGCTCACAGTTCTTCAGGAGGAATCGCTCTATATCTAGGTGTGGGTTCAGTGTGTCCATGAGAATGGGAATTGAGGGTCTTCCCTATGCCACCATTTTGGGCCACCTCTAGCTTTGGCTCTTATTGTGAATATTTTTGCAAACTCCTTTCCTATAAATTAAATTCTGAATCAAAGATTATTATAATAGTTATTGCTAATTTATCCTCAATCTGTTTACATTTCCACCTACAGTGTATTTATTTCTGTGCTTCTTTAACATCATTCACTCTGAGTGTTAAGTTTTTTAATCTTTGCCAATTTTTTAGTTTATTGTTACATTGGCATTTCTTTAATTACTAACACAAATATATTGTAAAATTTTGTTTTTCTATTGGTTTGTCTAGAAACATTAGTGTTCCATAGGGTAATATCAATTTTTCCACTACAAAGTACCATACAACTAAACATTTATATGTATACATTTTTGTTTAATATTTTTTTACAGTATTGCCTTCCAACACACCAGATGTTCGCAGGACCAAGAGAACACGATTGAAACCTTTGGAATATTGGCGAGGAGAGCGAATAGATTATCATGGAAGGCCATCAGGTAAATTCCAATTTACACTTTAATATCTGACAATAAAAAATAATGAGGATAGCCACAGTTTATTTATATATATTACGTTTCAAGCACTACCTTAATATTTACTCAGATTATCTCATTTTATCATCATCCTTCAAAAATGAGTCAAGAATAGATTCAAGTACAAATTTGTCTGATTACTATAGAGATGCTTTTCTTTTTCTCTCTTTGGTAGCAGTTTGAGGTAAGTGTGTGGCTTTATAGAGTTTTATTATTCCATACTATTAAACAAGGTTTTTAAATGCATAAAATGAGTCACTAGATCAGAATATGAGAAAATTATGACTGGCAGATATTAAGTATTTCCCTTTGCTGTTCTCATCCCACTTTCTCATCATATTTCTCTACATAATGTAGAGAGTGGGCAAGGAAGTACAATGAGTGTTCTCTAAAAGTTATTTCCTTTCTGTGATGGGTAAATGTAAGTCAATGAGCTAAGCTGGCATGTGGATTATTATAAATATTTCATTGCTGGCCTTTGTGTTCTTTGTTTTTTATTTATTTGTTTATTTTAAATATAGTTTATTGTCAAATTGGCTAACAGCTAACATACAGTATGTACAGTGTGCTCTTGCTTTTTGGGGTAGATTTCTTTTTTGTGGTTCATCACTTGCATACAACATCCAGTGCTAATCCCAACAAGTGCCCTCCTCGATGTCCATCATCCGTTTTACCCTCTCCCCCACTCTCTCATCAACCCTCAGATTGTTCTCTGTATTTAAGAGTCTCTTAAAGTTTGTCTCCTCAGTCTCTGTTTGTAACTGTTTTTTCCCCTTCCCTTCCCCCATGGTCTCCTGTTAAGTTTCTCAAGTTCCACCTATGAGTGGAAAACATATATCTTTCTCTGACTGATTTACTTCACTTAGCATAACACCTTCCAGTTCCATCCATGTTGCTGCAAATGGCATAATTTCATTCTTTCTCATTGCTAAGTAGTATTCTATTGTATATATAAACCACATCTTCTTTATCCATTCATCAGTTGATGGACATTTAGGCTGTTTCCATAATTTGCCTTTGTTGAAAGTGTTGCTATAAACAGTGGGTTACAAGTGCCCCTATGCATCAGCATTCCTGTCCTTTGGGTAAATTCCTAGTAGTGCTATTGCTGGGTCGTAGGTAGTTCTGTTTTTAATTTTTTGAGGAACCTCCACACTGTTTTCCAGAGGGACTGTACCAGTTTGCATTCCCACCAACAGTGCAAGAGGGTTCCCATTTCTCCATATCCTGCTAGCATCTGTTGTTTCCTGAGTTGTTCATTTTAGCCACTCTGACCGGTGTGAGGTGGTATCTCTATGGTTTTAATTTGTATTTCCCTGATGATGAATGACGTTGAGCATCTTTTCATGTGTCTGTTAGCCATCTGGATGTCTTCTTTGGAAAAGTGTGTATTCATGTATTCTGCCTATTTCTTCACTGGATTATTTGCTTTTCAGGTGTTGAGTTTGTAAGTTCTTTGTAGATTTTGGATACTGACTCTTTCTCCAATATGTCATTTGCAAATATCTTTTCCCATTTCATCAGTTGCCTTTTAGTTTTGTTGATTATTTCCTTTGCAGTGCAGAAACTTTTTATCTTGATGTGGTCCCAGTAGTTCATTTTGCTTTTAATTCCCTTACCTTTGGAGATGTGTTGAGCAAGAAACTGCTGTGGCTGAGGTCAAAAGAGGTTGTTGCTTGCTTTCTTCTCTAGGGTTTTGGTGGTTTCCTGTCTCACATTTAGGTCTTTCATCCATTTTGAGTTTATTTTTGTGTATGGTGTAAGAAAGTGGTCTAGTTTCATTCTTCTGCATGTTGCTGTCCAGTTCTCCCAACACCATTTGCTAAAGAGATGTCTTTTTTCCATTGGATACTCTTTCCTGCTTTGTCAAAGATTAGTTGGCCATACATTTGTGGTCTAATTCTGGGTTTTTATTCTATTCCATTGGTCTGTGTGTGTGTTTTTGTGCCAATACCATGCTGTCTTGATGATTACAGCTTTGTAGTAGAGACTAAAGTCTGGAATTGTGATGCTTTGGTTTTCTTTTTCAATATTATTTTGGCTCTTCGGGATCTTTTGTAGTTCCAGACAAATTTTAGGATTGTTTGTTCTAGCTTTGAGAAGAATGCCGGTACAATTTTGATTGGGATTGCATTGAATGTGTAGATAGCTTTGGGTAGATAGACAATTTTTTTTAATTTTTTTTTTTTAACGTTTTATTTATTTTTGAGACAGAGAGAGACAGAGCCTGAGCAGGGGAGGGTCAGAGAGAGAGGGAGACACAGAATCCGAAACAGGCTCCAGGCTCTGAGCTGTCAGCCCAGAGCCCGATGCGGGGCTCGAACTCAGGGACCGCGAGATCATGACCTGAGCCGAAGTCGGATGCCCAACCTACTGAGCCACCCAGGCGCCCCTAGGATAGACATTTTAACAATATTTGTTCTTCTAATCAATCCATGAGCATGGAATGTTTTTCCATTTCTTTGTGTTCTCTTCAATTCCCTTTATAAATTTTCTATAGTTTTCAACGTTTTTTATTTTTATTTTTGGGACAGAGAGACAGAGCATGAACGGGGGAGGGGCAGAGAGAGGGAGACACAGAATCGGAAACAGGCTCCAGGCTCCAAGCCATCAGCCCAGAGCCTGACGCGGGGCTCGAACTCACGGACCGGACCGCGAGATCGTGACCTGGCTGAAGTCGGACGCCTAACCGACTGCGCCACCCAGGCGCCCCTATAGTTTTCAACATACAGATCTTTTACATCTTTGGTTAGGTTTATTCCTAGGTATTTTATGGTTCTTGGTACAATTATAAATGGGATCATTTCTTGATTTCTCTTTCTGATATTTTATTATTGGTGTATAGAAATGCAACTGATTCTGTACATTGATGTTATATCCTGCGACTTTGCTGAATTTATGTTATCAGTTCTAGTAGCCTTTTGGTGAAGTCTTGTGGTTTTCCATGCAGAGTATCATGTTGTCTGCAAAAAAGTGAAAGTTTGACTTCTTTGCCAGTTTTGATGCCTTTTATTTCATTTTGTTGTCTGATTGCTGATGCTAAGACTTCCAACATGATGTTAAGCAAGAGTGGTGGGAGTGGACATCCCTGTCATGTTCCTGATTTCAGGGGGAAAGCTCTCAGTTTTTTTCCATCGAGGATGATGTTAGCTGTGGTGGGCTTTTCCTATATGACGTTTATGATGCTTAGGTATGTTCCTTCTATCCCAACGTTCTTGAGGGTTTTTATTAAAAAAGATGCTGAATTTTGTCAGATGCTTTTTCTGCGTCGATTGACAGGATCATATGGCTCTTATCCTTTATTTTATTAATGTGATGTATCACATTGATTGATATGCGAATATTGAACCAGCCCTGCAGTCCAGGAATGAATCCCACTTGATCATGGTGAATGATTCTTTTTATGTGCTGTTGAATTTGATTTACTAATATCTTGTTGAGAATTTTTGCATTCATGTTCATCAGGGATATTGGCCTGTAACTCTCCTTTTTTGTGGGGTCTCTGTCTGGTTTGGGAATCAAGGTAATGCTGGCTTCATAGAATGAGTTCAGAAGCTTTCCTTCCTTTTCTATTTTTTGGAACAGCTTGAGAAGGATAGGTATTAACTGTGCTCTAAAAGTCTCATAGATCCCCAGGGAAGTCTTCTGCTCCTGGACTCTTATTTGTTGGGAGATGTTTGATAACTGATGCAATTTCTTTGCTGATTATGGGTCTGTTCAAGTTTTGTATTTCTTCCTGTTTGAGTTTTAGAAGTGTGTGTGTGCTTAGGAATTTGTCCATTTCTTCCAGGTTGTCCAGTTTGTTGGCATATAATTTTTCATTGTATTTCCTGATAATTGCTTGTATTTCTGTGAGATTGGTTGTGGTAAGTCGATTTTCATTTGTGATTTTATCTATTTGGATCCTCTCTCGTTTCTTTTTGAGAAGTCTGGCTAGGGATTTATCAATTTTGTTTATTTTTTCAAAAAACCAACTCTTGGTTTCATTGATCTGCTCTACAGTTTTTTTTAGATTCTATTTTGTTTATTTCTGCTCTGATCTTTATTATTTCTCTTCTTCTGCTGGGTTTGAGGTGTCTTTGCTACTCTGCTTCTGTTTCCTTTTGGTGTGCTAATAGATTTTGTATTTGGGATTTTTCTTGTTTCTTGAGATTGGCCTGGATTGCAATGTATTTTCCTCTCAGGACTGCCTTCACTGCATCCTAAAGCGTTTGGATTGTTGTATTTTCATTTTTGTTTGTTTCCATATATTTTTTAATTTCTTCTCTAATTGCCTGGTTGACCCATTCATTCTTTAGTAGAGTGGTCTTTAACCTCCATGCTTTTGGAGGTTTTCCAGACTTTTTCCTGTGGTTGATTTCAAGTTTCATAGCATTGTGGTCTGAAAGTGTGCATGGTATGATCTCAATTCTTTTATACTTATGAAAGGCTGTTTTGTGACCCAGTATGTGATCTATCTTGGAGAATGTTCCATGTACACTCAAGAAGAAAGTATATTCTGTTGCTTTGGGATGCAGAGTTCTAAATATATCTGTCAAGTCCATCTGATCCAATGTATCATTCAGGACCCTTGTTTCTTTATTGACCGTGTGTCTAGATGATTTATCCAATGTTGTAAGTGGAGTATTAAAGTCCCCTGCAATTACCACATTCTTATCAATAAGGTTGCTTATGTTTGTGAGTAATTGTTTTATATATTTGGAGGCTCCCATATTCAGCGCATAGACATTTATAATTGTTAGCTCTTCCTGCTGGATAGACCCTGTGATTATTATTTTTTTTTTTTAATTTTTTTTTTTTCAACGTTTTTTATTTATTTTTGGGACAGAGAGAGACAGAGCATGAACAGGGGAGGGGCAGAGAGAGAGGGAGACATAGAATCGGAAACAGGCTCCAGGCTCCGAGCCATCAGCCCAGAGCCTGACGCGGGGCTCGAACTCACGGACCGCGAGATCGTGACCTGGCTGAAGTCGGACGCTTAACCGACTGCGCCACCCAGGCGCCCCGACCCTGTGATTATTATATAATGCCCTTCTTCATCTCTTGTTACAGCCTTTAAAGTCTAGTTTGTCTGATATAAGTATGGCTACTCCAGCTTTCTTTTGACTTCCAGTAGCATGATAGTTCTCCATCCCCTCACTTTCAATCTGAAGGTGTCCTCAGGTCTAAAATGAGTCTCTTGTAGACAGCAAATAGATGGGTCTTATGTTTTTATCCATTCTGATACCCTGTGTCTTTTGGTTGGAGCATTGAATCCCTTTACATTCAGTGTTGTTATTGAAAGATATGGGTTTAGAGTCATTGTGATGTCTGTAGGTTTCATGCTTCTAGTGATGTCTCTGGTGCTTTGTGGTCCTTGCAACATTTCACTCACAGAATCCCCCTTAGGATCTCTTGTAGGCCTGGTTTAGTGGTGATGAATTCCTTTAGTTTTTGTTTGTTTGGGAAGACCTTTATCTCTCCTATTATTCTGACAGACTTGCTGGATAAAGAATTCTCAGCTGCAATATTTTTTTCTGTTCATCACATTGAAGATTTCCTGCCATTCCTTTCTGGCCTGCCAAGTTTCAGTAGATAGGTCTGCCACTAGTCTTATGGGTCTCCCTTTGTAAGTTACATCCCGTTTATCCCTAGCTGCTTTCAGAATTTTCTCTTTATCCCTGTATTTTGCCAGTTTCACTATGGTATGTCATGCAGAAGATTGATTCAAGTCACGGCTGAAGGGAGTTCTCTGTGCCTCTTGGATTTCAATGCCTTTTTCCTTCCCCTGATCAGGGAAGTTCTCAGCTATGATTTGTTCAAGTACACCTTCAGCCCCTTTCTCTCTCTTCTTCTCCTGGAATTCCTATGATATGGATGTTGTTCCATTTGACTGCATCACTTAGTTCTCTAATTCTCCCCTCACATTCCTGAATTTTTTTATCTCTGTTTTTCTCAGCTTCCTCTTTTTCCATCATTTAATCTACTACTTCACCTATTCTCTCCTCTGCCTCTTCAATCCGAGCTGTGGTCGCCTCCATTTTATTTTGCACCTCATTTATAGCATTTTTTAGCTCCTCATGACTATTTCTTAGTCCCTTGATCTCTGTAGCAATAGATTCTCTGCTGTCCTCTATGCTTTTTTCAAGCCCAGCAATTAATTTTATGACTATTATTCTAAATTCTTGTTCCGTTGTATTGCTTAAATGGTTTCTGATCATTTTGTTAGCTGTTGCTACTTCCTGGAGTTTCTTTTGAGGAAAATTCTTCTGTTTCGTCATTTTGGGTAGTCCCTTGGGTGGCTCTAAACTGCAGAGCACTTCCCCTGTACTGTCCAGGTAACCTGTGTTGGTGGGCAGGGCCGCAGTCAGACCTGATGTCTGCCCCAGCGCACTGCTGGGGCCACAATCAGACTGGTGTGTACCTTATTTTCTCCTCTCCCAGGGGTAGGACTCACTGTGGAGTGGTGTGGCCCCTGTCTGGGCTACTTGCACATGCCAGGCTTGTGGTGCTGCTTCGACGGGATCTGGTCTATTAGCCGGGGTGGATCCACAAGATGCACAGTGGTGGGAGGGGCAGGCTTAGCTCCCTTTGCCATCGGTGGTCCCCTGTGGGAGGGGCCTGTAGCACCAGGAGGGAGGCAGACCCGTGGGAAGGATGGATCCACAGAACCACAGCATTGGGTGTTTGTGCGGTGCAAGCAAGTTCGGTGAGGGGAACTGGTTCCCTTTGGGATTTCGGCTGGGGGATGGGAGAGGGAGATGGTGCTTGCCAGCGCCTTTGTTCCCTGCCAAACTGAGCTCTGTCTTCCAGGGCTCAACATGTCTCCCTCCCGGTGTCCTGTCATCGTCCTGCTCTCCAAGCAGAGCTGTTGGCTTATAACATTCCAGATGTTAAGTCCCACTGGCTCTCAGAACTCACACAGTCCGGCCCCTCCACGTTTGCAAGCCAGACTTCGGGGGCTCTGCCTTGGCAGGCAGGCTGCCCCTCCACCGCCCAGCTCCTTCCCACCAGTCCGTGTAGCGCGCATCGCCTCTCTGCTCTTCCATGGGCCACTTGTCTACGCTTGGCTCTGGAGAGTGTTGTGCTAGTCTTCTGGCAGTTTTCTGGGTTAGTTAGGCAGATGTGGGTGGAATCTAAGCGCTCAGGACGTGGTGAGCCCAGTGTCCTCCTACACCACCATCTTCTAGAGGCAACTCCAGCTTCATCTTTTTCTATAATTTTATCTTCTATTTTACTTATTCTCCCCTCTGCCTTTTCAATCCTCACTGTCACCGCCTCTATTTTATTTTGAACCTCATTTACAGCATTTTTTAATTCATGACTATTTTTTAGTTACTTGATCTATGCAGCAGTAGATTCTCTGCTGTCTTCTATGCTTTTTTCAAGACCAGTGATTAATCTTATGACTTACTCTAAATTCTTGTTCAGTTATATTGTTTATATCTGTTTTGATCAATTCCTTAGCTATTGCTACTTCCTGGAATTTCTTTTGAGGAAAATTCTTCCGTTTTGTCGTTTTGGCTAGTTTTCTGTACCTTATGTGTTTTAAAAGCTTGTTATATGTCCTACATCTGTGAGCACTACTATATTAAAGAGGGGTCATACACTGTCCAGGGCCTGGCCCTTCAGGAGGTGTTTTTTGGAGTGTGTTACTTGCTCTCTGTTGTTGACTCTGATTGCTTTATCTCCCTACTTTTAGTGTTGTTTTGGACCCTGTACCAGGTGTGCTTTGATTTGTTTGTTAAAGTAGCTCTATGGCCCACCAGGTTGTCCGGGCCCCTGGAGAAATCTCTGTCACTCTGCAGCCTGGACTCTTGGGGTTCAAAGTCCTTTGGCCTCAACACTGCTGTGTTTGAGGGATGAGGGAACTTTGGGTCCCCCTATTTCTCCGCCATGTTGAATCTCTCCTCTTTGTTTGTTTTTTAACCTTCCATTGATAACTGTTGATTTCAAGCAACAGAGATCATTCTCCCATCTTCCATCAGCTCATCTGTATTTAGGGTAGTGGAAACATAAGTGTGGTTGGTTGGTATTTGTGTTATTTGAGTTACTAGCTGTAAAATGGAATAGTAGTATATCCTCTGGTAGTCTGAAAGGAAATACGCTATATTAATTTAAATTTTTTTTAATATTTTTACTTTCCCAGGTATGATACTTTATTACCTTTTTTGTTGTTAACTTCCAGGAGGATTTGTGATTGGTGGAATACTGTCCCCAGACACAGTACCATCTAAAAGGAAGGCAAAAGGAAACATTGGAAAAGTCAACAAATTAGCTAATAGGAAAAGGATCTGTCTTGATAATGATGAAAGAAGTATGAACTTATTCCTGAAAGTAACTTTTGGATTTTATTTTAAATAATAGTACGCTGGTGGGGCAACTGGGTGGCTCAGTTAGTTCAGTCTCTGACTCTTGATTTTGCTCAGGTCATAATCTCAAGGCTGACAATGCAGAATCTGCTTGGGATTCTTTCTCTTGCTCTCTCTGCCACTCCCCTGCTTGTGCTCTCTCTCTCAAAATAAATAAATAAACATTAAAAATAAGTAGTGCTCTGAGAGGTAGCTCTTTATAAATTTTGAAATTTATTTCTAAAACCTTTAGATATAATAGTTTAGGGTGAATTCACTTTTTTCTTCTCTCTTTTCTATTAAGTTTTTTATTTAATTCCAGTATAGTTAACATATAGTATTATATTAGTTTCACGTGTACAATATAGTGATTCAGCAATTCTATACATCATTATTCAGTGCTCATTATAAGTGTACTCTTAATCCCCTTCACATATTTCACCAAGCCCCTCTCCCACCTCCCCTCTGATATGCTTCATTTTAAATGAGTACCCTCAGTTAAAGTTTTTTTTTTTAACTTTTTTACTTGAAGCATACTTCAGAATACATGGTTCTAAAAGATGTATTTAAAATAGAATACACATTTTCTTCAAGTACACACAGAAGAATCCCCTATTAAAATCACATGAAAAGAAATATGATGAATATTGCAAATTTAAGAAGACTGAAATCATATCAAGTATATTTTCCAACCATAGTGGTATAAAACTGAAGATTAACAATAAAATAAAGCTAGAGAATCTACAGTGTAAATATTAAATATTTAATACATAAATATTAACACACTACTCCACAAGATTGGACCAGATAAGAAATCAAACGCAAAACTTGTCGTTACTTTCAATGTTATTGTTTAATCTGGTCTCTATTTTATTTACTTCTGATATTTATTTATTTATTTATTTATTTATTTATTTTTAATTTTTGTTTTTTTCCTTCCTTTACTAAATTTCAGCTAAGTCTTTTCTTTTACTGGTCCCTTGTGGTGTAATGTGAAGTTGTTTATTTGAAATTTTCTTAATACAAGCATTTATAACCATAAATTTCACTCTTAACATCAGCTTTTGCTGCATTCCATGAGTTTTGGAATATTGTATTATTTATTTTATTTTATTTTATTTCCTCCCCTCCCCTCCCCTCCCCTCCCCTCTCATTGTGGGGCTTGAACCCACAACCCTGAGATCAAGAGTCACACAATGCCCCATGTTTTTCTTTTATTTTGAATTTACTTTTTAGCGTCCACTTTTGTCAAGATTTTGGAAATAACGCAGATTTTGTTCTTTAAAAAAAATCATTAATGGCATAATATAAAGCATTTCTTCATGAGTAAATTGCTTTTCACTGAAACTGCCCTTTCCTGTGCTCAAACTATGATTAAAATAGATATTTTAGGGGTGTCTGGGTGGCTCAGTCAGTAAGCATCTGACTCTTGAACTCAGGTCTTAATCTCAGGGTCATGAGTTCAACTCTGTTGTAGCCTACTTCAATACAAATAAAATGAAATAGATATTTCAATAAATTTTTTTCTGAAGTGTATTACATACTTCAGCTCTCTTAAAGGATATTCAGTATGCCATATACCTTCTTGATGACGCAAGAGTATCAAGAGTTGTCAAATCAAGCTTACAAAAATAAATTTAGTATGTTTGCTTCCATACTAAATCATTGTGGTTCTTGAATTTTTCTTTATCAGAGTGGTCATTTATAAATAGGAAAATTGGAAGAGAGTGTTATGCCTCGGGCAATTTTTTTTTGCGTTTGGTTTGTAGCTATATTTCATACTAGACTTATTTTTTTTTTTTTTTTTATAAATTTTTTTTTTTTTTCAACGTTTTTAATTTTTATTTTTGGGACAGAGAGAGACAGAGCATGAACGGGGGAGGGGCAGAGACAGAGGGAGACACAGAAGCGGAAACAGGCTCCAGGCTCTGAGCCATCAGCCCAGAGCCTGACGCGGGGCTCGAACTCACGGACCGCGAGATCGTGACCTGGCTGAAGTCGGACGCTTAACCGACTGCGCCACCCAGGCGCCCCCATACTAGACTTATTTTTAATTGAGAAGAATTATTTAACTAGTTTCTATTTCAATGATACTTCTTTTGCAGAGAATAAATTCATGGTAAATCTGAATGTACCTTTGGGAGATCCATTGCAACCAACAAGGGTAAAGGACCCAGAAACAAGAGAGGTGATTCTCATGGGTAAGATTAGAGATGATACTGAAAATGCTTAATTTAACAGCTAGTAAGGGCAAACTGCTGGCTGGATGACTAGCCTATCTACTTTTTCTTTTTCTTCCCAGCTGTTTCAGAGCCAAAGTCCAGTAGGGTATCTAATTCCAATAAGCAGCCTGTGTGAAGACTACTCTGGAGAGAGCATTGATACCAAACAACATCTAGAGGGCACATAACACAATGTATTTATACTCTGGGTTACAAGTGCTATCATTAGGAGTGTTGCCTCCCTGGTAGGGTATAGGTCTTCTTTGATCAAGAGGACACATGGGGACAAGGGCTTTTTATGGGTAATTGTTGCAATTTAGCTGGTAGATCCCAGGATACCCCCTTACTGTGAGACCAGACAGGGACTGTGGGCAGGATTTAGACAGCCTTATGGGTCATGCATACCAAAAATAATACCTGGGATATCAGACCTTTAGGATGATGACTAGCAAGGACACTGATCTGCCACACAAATGCCAGGTTTAAGTTGAAGGTCAGCCCAGGGTCCTAGAAGCCTCCTGTTGTATCTAGTAGGCATTAAAAGTACAGTGCCTGGGACACCATGATTGGTTCCAAAGGAGGGGCTGTAGTGCGAGAAGGGCAAGTAGGGGACACTCAGCTGTTTAGCAACTAGGCAGTATTTACATACAGGAAATATTTAGATGTTTTAACTGTTTTGACAGTACCAGTAAGTACTGAGGACTGTTTATCCTAAGTCAGAGGACAAATAGGTCAAGTCAGAGAGGTAGTAATGGTATTTTCACTTAAAATTTTGGCTGTGAAGTAAGTTCCATTTGACATCTTAAGTAGTGCAGTTATTTTTATAATCAGATTGTTTATTTGGCAACAGGTAGAAGTACAGAAAATTTTGTTTAGTGTAGTATCTTAAAACATTTGCTGTTTAGGTTCGAAAAGTAGTGAGTTTGTCAGGAGTTCATTGCTTTTTATCTGTTTCTTCATCTATGTATTTTCTATGTCCTATAACCTGTGAGATTACTAACATTACCAAAAATCCAAGGAAACAAGCCGATGATAAAGAATATATTAACTATATATTTGGCAAGGTTTATAAGTAAAAGGGGAATTGAAGAGTGAGGTAGTTATTTTTGAGCATCTATTAGAACTCTTGCTTCACATGACAGAAATCTTGCTATTTAATAATCAGTCAGGCAAGCACAAAATCTGTTGTTATGATGATACATTTGTTAATTGTGGGCTTTGTTAAACTTTTTAAAGATATGGAATTCTACCTTGTGTCCTAGCTAATTTTGTTTTCTGAGCTATAATAGAAATAATAATAATACTGCCACTATTATCGTTAATATCCAAGGCTTATCTAATGCTTATTTTGTGCCAGGCAGTGTTTTAAATACCTTATACACATTAATTCATTTGATAGTCACAGCTCTAACATAGATGAACTGTTGTCTCATTTTATAGAAAAGGAAGCAGGCACAGGGTGAGAAATAACTTGCCTGGTCACACAGCTTATAAGGCAGACAAAATTCTACCTCTACCATTTTATTTAGCTTGAGTAAATGAGGTTTATATCTAGAAATAACTCTGTTGTATACATGTGTGTATATGTTCCATCATTGATCATTATTATTGCTATTGCTTTATATTTATAGTAGTGTTTTTCCCTTAGATCTTTTAAGGCCACGAGATACATATCAGTTTTTTGTTGAGCATGGTGAATTGAAAGTATATAAAACACTGGATACACCCATTTTTTCGATGGGAAAATTGATATTAGGACCACATCAAGAAAAGGGAAAACAGCATGTTGGCTCAGATATATTGGTAAGTGTATTTCTCCATATATTTATGTTTGGGTATAACTCTCATTTATTGGACTTGATGAGGCATTAAAAATACTGTTTTCTCAGAAATGAAATTACTATAGTGCACGAGAATTTTTTTTATTTGTTAAGTCTTTTTAGAGTTGGTCAACCAATGGTTATTTAAAAGTACTTATTCTGTACATAGCACTGTAACTTCAAACTTCAAAAATTCCGACGTTTCTTTACTTAAAAGAATCCTAGAATATATCTAGGTTTGCAGACAAATCAGTAAAGCCAGTGAAAATTAAGCCTAAATCTCGTTTCTCAGATCATGTAGTTTAGCAACAATGAGGTTTTAAAAGTCTTCTTCAGAATCATGTAATTAGCAGTAGACGGAGGACTAGAAGCTAGTTACTTCAGTAAGTACTAAATAATGTATTACTGTATATGGCAGTATTACTGGCTGAAATTATAATGAGATGGCAAGGTAGGTCAGTCTCTGCCTCTGTCTCTTACTGGAGATACACACCCCTACACCACTGATGTGAGATACATATATTTGCACATTTTGAATTTGAAAATTACAGAATTTGAAAATCACCAAATTTTAAGAATAGTAGTATTTTACTGACATTTAAAAAACGTTATGTCTGAGGCACATTTTTCAGTAAGTAGCGTTTCAGGAACTTGTGGTATCATGGGTTAGTAGAGTATTGTGTTCAAAACAATTATTTTTACTGACAAAATTGAAGTAAACTCAAGAAGGAAAAAAAGAAAGAACATGCGGGCCCTTGAATTTGTATTAACAAAGAAGTTTGAGACAAGGAAAGAAGTTACACATGAGAGTAAAAGAGGAATTCATTATTACATTAGTATAAGTAGAATCCAGATTTAAAATGCTTTAATTTTTTTTTAAATTTATGTATTTACTTATTTTGAGAGAGCACACGCAGGTGCTCATGAGTGGGGGAGGGCGGAGAGAGAGAGAGGGAGACAGAGAATCCCAAGCAGTCAGCACAAAGCCTGGTAAAGGGCTCAAACTCACAAACCGTGACATCATGACCTGACCCGAAACCAAAAGTTGGACGTTTAACCAACTGAGCCACCTAGGTGCCCCAGATTTAAAATACTTTAAGATATACTTTAAGCCAATCTTAAAATGTTACTGATCTTCAGGTGCTATTAAAGGAGTAAAAGTAAAGCATTTAACTGAAGTAATAATTCCTGTATAATCGTTAAAGAACAATTAATTAGATACGGATTGTGCAATACTATCATTGAAATAATAGCACTTACCCATTAAATTGTAATGCCATTATAATACAAAAGAAAATTTGAGTAGTGAATGTTTTGTAAGTATTTAACCTGGCCACTATTCAAAGGAATCCACGTTAGAAACGTGGATATTTTATATTTACTGAACTAGTAGAAATTATTGGAAAGATAATTGTATTCTTTGACCTATGAATCTCATTTCAGAATATTTTCCTAAGAACATAATTTAAAGGTTAGGGAAGCTGGACATATGTAGGTATTTATTGTAACATTGATAGTAATTGCAAAAATTAGACACAGTTGAAATGTCCTGCAGGAAGAAATGGTTATATTTTATATTTTGACCTAATAAGATAAACCATTATATGATACTAAGCAGTTATATAGCATTTAGATGTTCCATGTACTCTACTAAGTATTTTTATATCAGTTTAGACATATTATTTTATTTTTATTTTATTTTATTTTATTTTATTTTATTTTATTTTATTTTTACATTTAAGAAATTTTATTATTTTGAAACCTCAATAGGAACTGAAAATGAAGTCATCTTTAAATAATTTTAATTAAGTAAAATTATTACCATGGAGGAGTAATTATATATAAGCAGTTCTATGCCCGAAGAGACCAATTAACTTTTTTTTTCGCCTTGATAATTAATTATTTTTATTCCCATACTGCAGATAGGAAAATTGAGTTGAGGGTGAAGCAAGCATTTTCTTACATGTACAATAGACACAATTTTTAAACTCTACTTCACAATCTTATTTCCAGAAACAAGATGGTAAAGTTTGACAGGATTTTAAGACAATTTTTGTAGCCTCTTTTCCAGATCATATGAAAAGATATATTTTTAAAGCTTGTGAAATGTAAAAGAATATTTCTATATTATGTGACTTAACTGCATCATTTTATTAATCTGCCCTATGAAGTTCTCCCTCCCCATTTTAAGATCCATTTTAAAGACCATGTTAAAGATAATAGGTGTCAAAGGTAAGGAATGTACTTGATAACCAGTACTGAAGACCTGTAACAGAGAAGTCTCATACCTTGCTGAAAACCTCTTATCTTCTCTCACCTTCAAGACTCACCCAATGCCTTGGCACAGCTAAAATATAGACATATTATTTTAAAGAATAGCCATATAAGAAGACCTTTAGGATAAATATTTAAGCAAATTTTTATAAAATAGAGAGTTCCCTATTTTACTGTGACTAGAATTTAAAAATGAAATTGAAGGAACTGTAGAAAAATAACATGTTATTAGGTTATTATAGTTGATTTTTATTTCTTTGAAATATTGTCTTTAATGGTTTTTAATGAAAATGAGTTAGTTTTTTTTTCTTGATAACAAGGAGAATAGTTTTACATTTTTTGTTTAAACACGAAGCACACTTTTATTTTTTTAAATTTTTTTAAGTTTATTTTTATTTTTATTTTGTTAACGTTTATTTATTTTTTGAGACAGAGAGAGAGAGACAGAGCATGAATGGGGGGAGGGTCAGAGAGAGGGAGACACAGAATCCGAAACAGGCTCCAGGCTCTGAGCTGTCAGCACAGAGCCTGACGTGGGGCTCGAACTCACGGACCGTGAGATCATGACCTGAGCCGAAGTCGGCTGCTTAACCTACTGAGCCACCCAGGCGCCCCAAGTTTATTTATTTTTGAGAGAGGGAGAGAATGTCAAGCAGGCTTAGCACAGTCAGCTCAGAGCCCAATGCGGGGCTCGATCTTACGAGCTGTGAGATCATGACCTGAGCTGAAATTGAGAGTTGGCTAACAAACTGAGCCACCCAGGTGCCCAAAACATGAAGCGTGCTTTTCAATATATGCTTTTGAGAAACAAAAGGGACCAGATGGAGAACCAGCATAGGGCATTAACTCTTTCCTTCAGACTCAATGTTAAAGAATCTCTATGAGAGGGACATGATAGCAGTAGTAGATTTGTTAAAATCAAACCACAGAAGAATTAACAGATTAACTATAGGAGTTGGTTGTGGAGCTCTCCCAGAAGACAAGAAGAGATTAAGAAATGGAAAATATAAAAGTGAAGCGATGTGGGGAACAGAAAAAAAAATAGAAGAGAGATAAAAGCACAAATGAGTGAAGGGTAGAAATATTTGAAAAATTAGACAATAAATATTCCAGAACTGAAAAACAGAAAAGTGAGAGCAACACACTTAAGGGAACCAGAGTTCCTTAGAGAAATGTCTGAATGCAGGCCTGGGGCTGAGCTTGAAATATTTTGGTCATACCTATGGGCAGACTTACCAAAGACCATTAGAATTGGGTCATAAGGTCACAGGATCCAACTTGAAGATGCTTTCATTGGACAAAGATGTGAAAGCTTGAGTATCAATAAAAATAACTTAAGTGAATTGATACACATCTGTTATATCTAAATTCATGAATTTTAAAGACAGCTACAAAGATAGCTACATTCACCATTGTTGGAGAATTCTAGGAAGCTAACTCATTTTGACAACAAATATGGTAAATAAAGGGAAAGAATCAAACATTTATTCTGCCCTTTTCATATAAACCATACTATTATGTAACCAAATAGATATGAGGCAAAATTTGTTCTCTTAGAAATATTCCAATTAATACATGAGGAAGAAGTGTTAGAATGAAATATTACCATTTTGCAACCCCTGAGAAACTGTTGGATCTATCTAGATATGGAGCATCAGTCTCTGCTAACATCTGAAAAAAAGGACAGCCAGACATTATGTGCCTCCTCATGGAAGAATACAGCAATATGTATGAAATAGTCTTGTCTCTTCCATCCCCTTAAAAAAAATTAACAACAACAACAAAAATACCTGAATTTGATCCAACTACCAGTATAGGAAATGAAGAATAGATGACCTTTCAAATGACCCCCTCAGAGTGTAATGAGCAAAATTCAGCTGTGCAGAGGTTTTTACAACAAACTTTGCTGCTCGATTTCTTTAATAAATACATTGCAAGAAATAAAAAAGAACCAAGTAGAACCTATAGATCAGGGTTTCTCAACCCTGGCACTATTGACATTTTAGACCAGATAATTATTTGTTGTAGGGGCTTTCTGTGCACTGAGGGATGTTTAGAAGCATCCCTGGCCTCTACCAAATAGACTCTAGTAGTACTTCTCTAATTGTAAGAAACAGAAATGTTCCCAAATATTGCCTGTTGTGTCCTGAAATTGAGAAATCATCCCCAAATTGAGAGCCACTATAGTGATTTAAGTGATTTAAGAGGATAAGTAAACTCTTCAAAACACATTTAAGAGACAATTGGAAATTGTAATACAGACTGGGTATGTGATATTAAATATTCATGTTTAGGTGTGATAATGCTGTTGTAGTCGTGTTTTTAAAAAAGCATCTTGAGGTGTACCTGGCTGGCTTAGTTGGCAGAGGCTGCAACTCTTAATATCAGGGTTGTGAGTTTGAGCCCTACTTTGAATGTGGGGATTACTGAAAAAAATAAACAAGACTTTAAAAAATACATAAAATAAAAAAGCACCTTGATTTTTTAGTACACGCTGAAATATTTATAGATGGGTTTATGATGCTGGGGTATTATTCCAAAATAATATGGAATGGGGGAAGTAAAGAGACTGAACAGGGAAGGTTGTTGGTGTTAGATACTCATGGTAGTTCAACATTCTATTTTTGTGTATTTCAAAAGACTTCTTAATAAAATGACAGAAATGAGGAGTTGTGCTTAGAGAGCCAAACTGAATAGGTAAGAAAAAAAAAAAAACACCTAGAAATATATGCTTGACGTTCTGGGTAGTATGTTTGTTGCCTTTTGTTTTTTAAATTGGGACAAATTTTTTTAGATGTAATAAAAATTTTTTTAAATTAAATTATAAAAGTACCTTTGGAACCATTACAAGAGCTTTTTTCCCATTTAGGGAGTTAGTATATCATATTAAGAGCATGCATTCTGGAATCAAAGTGCCTGAGTTCAAACTCAGCTCTGCCATTTACATTGTGAACTTGGAAAATTACACCCCTCTGTTGCCTCTATTTCTTCATTTGTATAAAGCTATTAAAATAGTACCTGTCTCACTGGTAAGTACATACATTAAATGAATATAAATTAAGTGATCAGAACAGTGGCTGGCAAGGAGTAAGTGCTAAATAAGTGCTAGCTGCTATTTTAGGCTCATTTTACAAAGAGTTAAGAAAAAAAAGGAGGAGGAAGAGGAGGAATAATTCTCAGAATGTTTTTGATTGCTAAATCTCAAAATCTGAATCTCATTGTTTGAAGGCTTTATGTTGTTTTAGTTGCCAAAAAACAGATCATTGCCAGGATGCTACGTATACATAAATATAAAAATTGACATGTTTGAATATGGAAGCCTGTACGACTGAGAGTTGGTTTTATCCTTTTACTTTCTTAATGTTGATACTTATTTAAATGTATCATTTGTTTGGTTTGTTTTTGCTCTCTCTTTGGTTTGTCAGTTTGAATTACATGTCCCGAGCATGTAACCTTCAACGAGGTGTATATAAAACCTAGCTGTTTTTCTAGTATACTAAAGTGATCTTATTTACAGTGGTTCTGAATTTTCATAAGCTGGTAAAAAATAAGAACAAAAGAAATTTCTTCCCATGTTAATTTTCTATTGCTGTTTTAACAAATTAGTATAGTTCCAGTGGCTTAAAACAACACCCATTTATTATCTCATAGTTATATAGGCTAGAATTCTTCTATTTTTAAATGTTTATTTATTTTGAGAGAGAGAACGGGGTAGAAAATCCTAAGCAGGCTCTGTGCTGACAGTGCAGAGCCAGACATGGGGCTCAAACCCACAAACTGTGAGACCATAATCTGAGCCAAGATCAAGAGTCAGAAGCTCAACCAACTGAGCCACCTGGGCGCCCCTATAGGTTAGAATTTTGGTGAGCTTGGCTGAGTATTCAGTTTAGAGTATCACAAGGCTGGAATTAAGATGTTGGGAGCCCTGTATTCTTTTCTGGAGGCTCTTAGGATGAATTTGCTTTCAGGTTCGTTCAGGTTGTTGGCAGAAATCAGTTCCACATGGTTGTAGGACTGAGGCTCCCATTTCCTTGCTGGCTCTTGGTCAGAATGTCATTCTTAGCTTCTAGAAGTAGCTTCTATTTCTTGGCTCATGGCCCTCTTATCTTCAGTGCCAGCAGTCTGTGCCTTTAACATGCTTTGAATTTCTCTGTCTTTTCCTCTCCTTCATCTCCCTTCTGCTTCCAGCAGAAGCAATTCTCCACTTTTAAGAGGTTTGTGTGATTAGAATGGGCCCAACTAGATAATCCAGGCTTATTTTATTTTATTTTTTTAGAAGATATATATATATATTTTTAACGTTTATTTATTTTTGAGACAGAGAGAGACAGAGCATGAATGGGGGAGGGTCACAGAGAGAGGGAGACACAGAATCCGAAACAGGCTCCAGGCTCTGAGCTGTCAGCACAGAGCCCAACACGGGGCTTGAACCCACAGACCGTGAGACCATGACCTGAGCCGAAGTCGGATGCTTAACCGACTGAGCCACCCAGGTGCCCCTAATCCAGGCTTATTTATCTCCCCATCTCAAGGTCCCTTTTGCCATGTAACAAAACAAGTTCTGAAGATGAGAGTGTGGACATCTTTGGAGGGCCATTTTTCTGCTCTTTCTTAAAGGAAATGTTTCCTTTAAGTTTCATTACAGTGAGTGAGTTGTGGTGGTTCAATTTGAAATGAAATTTTAATTTTTAATTTTACAGGTTTTTTATGTTAACTTTGGTGATCTTTTATGTACCTTACATGAAACACCTTATATAATAACAACTGGGGATTCATTCTATGTTCCTTCAGGTAAGAATAATTAAAAACATTTTCTTTCATATAGTTAAATATTTATATAGTTGCTCATGAGCACCATGCAAATGGAAGCCACAGTGGTCAAAATGAAACTGTTGTGTGACTGATGCCAGAGAAGTTTGATACATATTTTAATTTTATCATTAGGTAAGTATGTTAGTATTTGGTTACCCGAAAATTGAACAGGAGTTGTTTGTTACTAAAGTTAAAAATATTTAGTTAGAAGATATGTTGTGTCCAATGTAGGAGGAAAATTATTTCTCCTGTATTATCTCTGAGACATTATGTAGTCAAACAATTTTTAGTAGGTTATTTTAAGCATACAGAATAGTGTGTTTCATTAGCTGTTGAAGAGCACAAGCCTTTGGAAAGAGGACTTTTAATTTGTTCTTTTGTTTATTCATCATTCAATGAAGGTGACTGAAAGTCTCTCAAACATTGCTCTTAAGAGTGGGATACATAAGTGAACCAAATAGGGAAAAATCCCTGTCCTCATGGAGCTTACGTTCTAATGAAAGGAGACAGTAATAGTAGCAGTGTTTATACAGTCTTTAGTATGTATCAGCACTGTTGTGAACACTTTATTTATTATAACTCAGTTAATCCTAATATGTATCAACTTCTAATATATAGAAAGTCACAGTGTGTCACAGTATTGTACTCACTGCTATAAACCTGCCTTATATGTGTGGCTATTCTATATTTTACTTCTGTTGTTATTTATAATTAAGAGAAGCATTTGCTCTTTTTAAACTTTGAGATTCTATTTTACCTTTTATAATTACTTTTATATGCATATATCTGGTTTAGGGGAATCTACAGCAGTTTCAATGAACTAATAACAGTTGAATTCAGAGAAAAATTTCCTCTTCCTTCACCCTTGTCTGATTCATCTTTGCATTTAGAATGATCAGAATGATGTAAAATTTTCACTTTTTCAGACCTTATCTGGATTACAGGTGATGGTTAACTCTTGGATTTTTTTAGTTCATGTAAGACTTACTTTAGATGAATTTATCTTAAAAAAAATTGGTAATATATAGTTTTTAACTGCCTTAGTGATAGCTAAACATTTAATCAAAAGGAAATGATTTCTATGGAAATAACTGGTTTTTTTTTCTTACTGCTTTACTTCTAGGTAATTATTACAACATCAAAAATCTCCTGAATGAGGAAAGTATTCTTCTTTTTACTCAGATAAAAAGATGAAAGATGAAGCAAAGTTTAAATAAGTGTGTGTGTGTGTGTGTGTGTGTACACACATATGTATAAAACAGTTTGTGCAGTTGAGACATTTATCTTTGTAATTATTTGTGATGTTTTAAAATAAAAGTTTTATTCAATTTTGTGTTCTTCTATTTGATAAACATTTCAAACTCCCATATGTGTCTTCTGCTTTTTCCACAAATGTACCCCATAGGCCTGTATTGATACCCACACTCATAGTATTTTAATAACATGAAAAGAATACCAAAATCACTGCTCTCATGGTGAAATATAGGACATACCTATTTTAGAAGAGATTTGATTAATATATTCATTCATTTAAAAATCTTTTCCAAATGTTAGTGTTAAGTGACGAATCCAGTAATAGGAACTGTGGTATATATATCACTAGTACATCTGAATTACTTTCCTAAGGCTTTGTAAGAAAATAGTACAAACTGGTGGCTTAAAAACAAAAATGTATTTCCTCAATTCTGTAGGCTAGAAATCTGAAATCAGAATGTTGGCAGGGCCATGTTCTCTCTGAAATCTTTAGGTTTCACAATAATGTTTCTGCTTAGAATTCCTCTTTCTATTAAAAGGATAGTCAGGGGGTGCCTGGGTGGCTAAGTTGGGTAAGAGTCTGACTTCAGCTCAGGTCATGATCTCACAGTTCATGAATTCGAGCTCTGTGTCTGGCTCTGTGCAGAGCAAGCAGCCTGCTTTGGATTCTGTGTCCCTCCTCTCTCTCTCTCTCTCTCTCTCTCTCTCTCTCTCTCTCTCACACACACACACACACACACACACAAATAAACATTAAAAAAATCATTAAAAAAGTAAAAGAGTCAGTGTGAAAGATGATTTAAAAAATAACTCAGGCTTTCTTCTTACCAGATGCACTGAAAATATGTAGGAAACTAAAGAGATTTAGGGGATAAAATGGTTAAATGTCAAAAACAAATTGCTAGCAGTATTTCTGTAGTCATTTTAAGTATTCTCCTATTAACCTGAAAATCTGAGTTTCATTTGTCATCATTATAATTGAACAGTATGTTTTAAATGTTGCTCTTATTTTGAAAGATCATTGCAAATGTATTACTTTTTCATTTGAAGCTGGTAGGGCATTGTCTATGAACTTCTCAGTGTCTCCATACAAAGTTGCAGAGTTTAATAAATGAATAAACTTTTTATCACTAGAGAAACTGGTATACTTGCTTTCCCAGGTCAAGAGTTGTAGACGCTAAGTCTAAAGTTCTTTCTTGTCTAGCAAGAAAGCTGGACGCAGGATTAAAATGCCAGAGATGGCTAATGTCTGGGAAAAGACAAGAGCCCCAATAAGTGTCCTTGCCCTGTTTTTATTAGGATCCAAAGGCTTACAAACGTGGTGGTGAACGTGCACAAAGAGACAATAAATCTGTGAAGATTAGCTCATGTACTTGAGGGAAAGGGAGTCTTGAAGATATTCGGGGTTAGGGGTTTGGGTTAATACCAAACAAAATCCTGGCCCTGCTGAAGGTTGTTAAAAGCAAACCTGAGGCCTACCCCTTCTGTTTATCTTAGCTAGCCTAGGTGATGAGATAGGACTCGTGACCTCAGGGTTAACAAGGCACCTTTTCTTTTGTTAATCCTCTCACCTCTGGGCAGCACAGCAGTCTATTGCCCTGTTTATTACCTTGTTTACCTAACTTGACTCTTCCCTCCTATGTGAAAGCAGCTTTCTGCTCTAGTACTAAATTGGGGGTCACTTGTGCCCTGAATACCTAATCTTGTTTATTTCATATACCTATGTATTGGGGCCTGTGCTCCTCCCTACTTTATTCTGGGGGCCTTAGCCCCCCTTCTCTATCCTTATTTGCCTAATCTTGTTTACCCAAACTTGGGTGTGAGCATCCTATGGCTTTGTCCTTCTTTATGACTTGTTAACCCATTGGTGTAAACCCAGCAAATTTCTAAGCTTATTTCCCACAATGAGTTAATAGGACTAGCTGTGTTTTGGTCTTTACTTAGACTGGCCAGATTTTGCTCAGTAATTTGCAATGGTTTGATTTTTTTTTTTTTTTTAAGTGAAGCATTTATTTTATTGATGTAACTTACAATTACATCTCACAGTTCAATGAGTTTTTGCAAGTATACTTATACCTAAGTAACCCACAAAATTTCTTCCACTTAATGTTCCTATTCTGTCCAGTTCTTGCCAGCCTGACTTCTATCTCTTGGGCCATTGTTCTGCTTATCATGGTAAAGAGGTTTTACTTGCTCTAGAACTTTATATACACGGACTCATAAAAATACTTACATTCAACACAGTATCTAGGATTCATCCACTGTGGTGGTTTGTCTATCGGTTGTTCATTCATGTTTTATTGCTTAGTAGTATTCCAGATGAGCACTGTTCCTTCTTTTTGTAATCTCTAGAAGAGTATACAAGATTGTTAACATTTCCTTCTTAAATGTTAAGAAAGAATTACCAGTAAAACCATCCAAGTCTGGACTTTTCTTTCTGGGGAGATTTTTAATTAGGGCTTTAACTTCATTAGTAAGTATCGGAATATCCATATTTCTTACCTCTTTAATTTTGGTAAGTTTGGTTTTTGAAGAATTTGCCTATATCTAAATTTCAACTTGATTTGCATGAGATAATATTTTTTTCTTTCAAGAGCTTTCTTGAGATTTGATATATCTTAAAATATTTAGAAGTTAATATAAAAATGCTTAGTGCAGGATCTGAAGCACAAGTTACACTATTAACAATTTTTTAATCTTTTTTTGGTCATTTTTTTGCTATTTATCAGTTTTGTTACTCTTTTAAAATAACCTTCGTTTCATTGATTTTTCTCGTGTTTCTATTCCATTCATTTTTGATCTGATTTTTATAATTCAGTGCATTCTACTTTGGATTTTATTTTTTTTTTCTACCTTCTTAAGGTGAATGTATTTAGATTGTTTATTTTAGAATTTTCTCCCTTTCTAATTCAGCCATTGAAAGCTGCACTTTGATACGTCATTTAATTCAAGACATTTAAAATTTTTTCTTGTTCTCATTGACCAGTGGGTTATTGGAAGTGCCTCTTATAATTACCAAATATTTGAGTTTCCCAGATTTGTTTTGCTGAACTAATTTGGAGATTTGCTAAGTTTTCCCACAGGTTTAGATTGTACAGCCCTGTGATTTCTATTGCATCTATTCAGTTCTGCTGTTGAAATATGAAGGCATCCGTAGACAAAGTAAATGAAATAGATGTTGCGATAAAACTTTACATACAGAAATGCAGTGATCTTCATTCAGCATGTGGGTGTGATTTGCTAGTCCCTGATGTGTACAGAAAACATATTTTGTATGCTTTCAGTCCTTTAACATTTATTGATACTCTTATGATCTGCAGTATGTTCTGTCTTTGAGAATGTTTCCTGTGTTAGAAATGTGTATTCCGTTGCTATTGGAATATTCTGTTGATTGATAGTATTAAGTCTTCTATATCCTTACTGATTTGTGTGTAGTTTTTCTTTCCATTACTGATTAGGAATATTGATACCTCTGATTCTACCTATTGAATATTTTCTTTTCTTCTCTGTCAATTTTCCCTTCATCTATTTTGAGACTATTGAGGTTCATTTTCATTTATTATTTTACTGTTGTGTTGACCTATTTATCATTATGAAATACCTTTTTTGGTAAGATTTTCCATTTTAAAGTTTATTTTGCCTGATGTTAGTATTGGTAATTACTTCAGCTGTCTCACATATACCATTTGATATATCTTCTGTCCTTTTACATTATTATGTCTTTGAATTTAAGACGTGTCTCTTTTAGAAAGCACATAGTTGGGAGTTTTAAAAATCCAGTCTAATAGTCTCTGCCTTTTTTTTTTTTTTAACGTTTATTTATTATTGAGAGACAAACACAGAGTGTGAGCAAGGGAGAGGTAGAGAGAGGGGGAGACACAGAATCTGAAGCAGGCTCCAGGTTCTGAGCTGTCAGCACAGAGCCTGACGTGGGGCTCAAACTCACAAACTGTGAGATCATGACCTGAGCTGAAGTCGGTAGCCCAACCAACTGAGCCACCCAGGCGCCCCTAATCTCTGCCTTTTAATTGGAATATTTAATCCACCCATTTAATGTAAACATTGGTAAGATTGGATTTATGTCTGCCATTTTGTTTTCTGTACTTCTTAAGGTTTTTTTGTTGTGTTTGTTATAACTTTGTTCCTTTCTGCCTTATTTTGGTTTAGACAGTCTTTATAGTGTGCCATTTTAAATCTTCTGGATTTATATTTTGAATTATTTTAGTAGTTGCTGTAGAGATTTCTTTATTCATCTTAAATTTATTTCAATCTCTGTGAGGTTACTTACTACTAACCTCATTTCAGTAAAATTTAGCAATTTTGCATTGCTATCATTTTATTTCTTTCCCCTTTTAATTTATGCCATCATTATTATATAAATTACATTATGATATGCATATATTTGATTATGTGTATTTATATGTTCCAAGAATTTGGTGTTATAATTATTGTTTTGAATGATACTCTTTTTTTTTTTTTTAATACTTATTTTTAAGAGAGACAAAGTGCGAGCAGGGGAGGGTCAGAGAGAGAGGGAGATACAGAATCTGAAGCAGGTTCCTGCCTCTGAGTTGTCAGCACAGAGCCCGACACAGGGCTTGAACCTGAGCCTTAAGTCAGACGCCCAACTGACTAAGCCACCAAGGCGCTCCAATGAATGGTACTCTTTTAATTAAAAAAGAGAAAACATATATACAATCTTTTATATTTACTGTCCTTCATTCCTTCCTATGTATCTAACTTACCATGTGATGTTCTCTTCAGCCTGAACTTTAGTACCTCTTACAGGGTAAGTCTGTTAGCAACATATTCCCTTAATTTTTGTGTATCTGGGAGTGCTTTTATTTTGACTTCATTTCTGAATGATGGTTTCCCTTAATAGGTAATTTTAAGGTTACAGTTTGTTTTGTTCTAGCACATTGAGTTTGTTTTTCCATTGCTTTTTGTCCTCCAATTCTGACAAGAAGTCCATTGTTAAGTATATTGTTCTTTGTGATGTGTCATTTTTATGTGGCTCCTTTGAAGATTTTTTTGGTATTTTATCACTTTGACTGTGGTGTTTCTAGATGCATTCTCTTTGTATTTATTCTGCTAGGGATTTGGTGAGCTGTTTATATCTGAATGTTAATGTTTTTTATCAAATTTGGGAAGTTTTGGGCTGTTACTCAAAAGTTTTTTACTTCTTTCTCTTTCCTCTCTCATTACACGTGTTTGTTTCTGATCTGTTCATTTTTTCAATCTTTTTTTCTTCTAATTCTTTGGATACTTTCTATTGATTGTCTTGAAATCAATGAGTCTTTGCTATCTCACATTTGCTGTTGAGCCCATCTAATGATTTTTATTTTTAATTTCAGTAATTATGTTTTTTAACTCTAGAATTTAAATTTGGTTATGTTTATATTTTTATTTTTACATATAGATTTCCTTTTTTGTTGATTCATTTTTAACACACACCCTTTAATTCTTTAAACATGTTTATTAATCTCTTATTGAAATATTTGTTAATCTAACATCTAGGTCCATGCAGACTCCATTACCATTAGCTACTGCTTTTTTCTCTTAGTATGTTTCATATTTTTCTGTTTTTTGCATGTCTAATAATTTTTGGTTGAAAATTAGTCATTTTAGGTAATATATTGTAGCAAGTCTTGATTATGTTTTATATTTAAGGTTTCTTCTTCTTCTTCTTCTTCTTCTTCTTCTTCTTCTTCTTCTTCCTCTTCCTCTTCCTCTTCCTCCTCCTCCTCCTCCTCCTCCTCCTCTTTCTCTTTCTCCTCCTCCCTCTTCTTTTTTTTTTTTTTTTTTTTAAACTTAGGAGCTTGCCTGGACTCAAACTATGGAGTCTGTTGCCTCTGTGGTGTGGAGCTTTTGCTCTCTCTGCTCAATTTTTAAAATTCTTTCAGTTTTTATCCAGAATAAAACTACATCCATAGGGGTAGCTTCTGTCTTTATATAGTATATATATAAATCAGGAAATGATGTAAACAGAGGTTAACATCAAACACTTTTCAGTCTATAGACTTTCTACCCTCTGCTCATTGCTTCCTGTGTGGGATGGGGGAGATACAGTGTTGCAGCCAGTTCTAAAGTCTTCATTGACTTTTACGTTTTGTCATTCTTGGGTCTCTCCTATGCATACATCATATTTGAGTTAGAATGTTTACAGAACTAATCATAGCCCTTCGTTCTTGTTTCCAAGATCATCTAAGTAAACTTCTGGAAGCTCTGCTGCTCTCTGAGAACTAGGACAGACACTTTTGGCTAGTAACTGCAGGTTTCCTGGTCCATTCCTGATTTCCCCCACTTTAACTGGCAAACTTGTATGTTTGCACTGCTGCACTGAATCAAGTCCATCATCTTACAGCAAAGTTGTTGATTTTTATAGTCTGCTACAACCTGTTAAAGCTATAATCTTTACTGACCAATTTAGGTAGGATGAGAACCTCACTCAAGAATCCCAGACTCCTAGCTGTTTTTTATCCAAAGCTCTAGCAATTTTCAGGAATAGTTCTCAACTTATTATTTACCTTTGGTTGATTTCCAGTGCCTTGAAATGATAGTTTTTGACCATTTTTGTTTGACTTCTTCATACTTGTATTACTGGAAATAACCTTTCGTTTGTCTTACTGAGTTTTTCTTCTTTTAAAGAATTTTATTTAGGAGGCTAAATAATAATAATTGTTATTAATTACTATTATTTAATGTTTGTTTATTTTAGAAAACACAAGCAGGGGAGGGGCAGAAAGAAGGGGAGACAGAGGATCTGTCAGCACAGAGCCCAGTATGGGGCTCGAGCTCACAAACTGAGATCATGACCTGAGCTGAGGTCAGACGCATAACCAACTGAGCCACCCAGGCACCCTGGAAGTTAAATTATTATTGATCAGCATGATCCTGTTGAGAATTTGTTTTAGTCTGTTAGGATAGTTTTAGATTGGTTGTTACTCTAGAGCAGTGATTCCCAACCAGGGGTGATTTTATGATTCAGTGGACATCTGGCAATGTCTGGAAACAGTTTTGATTATTACAGTGAGTATGTGTGTGGATGCTACTGGCACTTAGTTTGTAGAGGCCAGGAAGGCTGGCAAACATCCTAAAATGAACACACCCCCTCTCACCCCCAACATGCATGCCAAATAA
Organism: Neofelis nebulosa; assembly: GCF_028018385.1. NCBI lineage: Eukaryota > Metazoa > Chordata > Mammalia > Carnivora > Felidae > Neofelis > Neofelis nebulosa. The sequence continues at coordinate 151,969,534 of NC_080784.1, forward strand.
TTATCTGTTTAAAAATGTCAGTAATGCTGAGGTTGTAAAACCATGCTCTAGAGACAGAGTAGCTTTCCTCAAGTGTGGCCTTTCTGTATCTAAAAGTAAAAGCCTGGGTTGTTCAGCAAGGGCTCTCTACCTTGGTTGGTGTCTATATTTTGCCACTTCTGTCAGCTCACAGCTCCTGGTAATCATCAGGCCTCACAAAGATATTTTGTTTGTTTGCTTTTAATAAAAATTGTGTATATTTAAAGTGTATGACATGGTGTTTTGACATATACAGTGAGATGAGTACTGCAGTCAACTAGCATGTCTGTCTTCTCACAGTTTCCATTGGTGTGTGTGTTTGTGTGTGTAATGAGAGCATCTGGAGTCTACTCTTAGCAAATTTTCAGTGTATCATTCTCTATTAACTGTTGTCATTATACTGCAAATTATATCTCTAGAATTTACTCATCCTACATAGCTGCGACTTTGTACCCTTTCAAAAACCATCTTCTGATTTCCTTCACTTCCCCATCCCCAGTAACCACTGTTCTACTCTTTTATGCGTTCTACTTTTCTATATATGTATATATATATATATATATTTCACACATATAAGTGAGATATTTTCCAGAGGAGACCTATATATGTCTGTTTATATATGCCATTTATAGAAATTGCCAGCAGGTGTATGAAAAAATGCTCAAATCAGTAATCATCAGGGAAATGCAAATCAAAACCACAATGAGTTATCACCTTACATCTATTAGGATGGCTATTATCAAAAGGATAAAACATAAGCGTGGATGAGGAGGTGGAGAAAAGAGAACCCTTGTACACTGTTGGTAGGAATGTAAAGTGGGGCAGCCTTTATGGCAAACAGCATGGAGTTTCTTCAAAAAGTTAAAAGTATCATGCAGTTCTATACTCACTCTTCTGGATATATATCCAAAGGAAATGAATCAATGCCTGGAAGAGCAATTTACACACCTATGTTCATTATAGCACAATTCACCATAGTCAAGATATAGAAACAAACTGTCATCAGATGACTGGATAAAGAAATTGTGGCATATATACATACAATAGATGCTAGTCTTAAAAAAGGAGGTCATGCCACTTGCAACAACATGGATCAATCGGGACTATATTATGCAAAGTGAAGTAAGCTAGAAAGGGCTCACAGAATTTTGCTCTGCATATTTGCAATTTATTCAGTCAAATTCTAGAGCTATGATGGCTAATACAGTAGCCGCAAACCATATGTTCTAGCCATTTAAATTTAATGTCAACAAAATATTTAGTTCCTTACTTATACTTGCCACAGTTCAAGTACTCAGTAGCATGGTACTTACTGGTAGCTACATACCAGACAGCACATTAAATATTTCCATCATTGCAGAAAGTTCTATGGCACAACACTGTTCTTGAGCACCATGCAGATTTCTGAAGCTCTATTTCCTTTTTGATATCCCACTCTACAATTCCAGCTCTGTCAACAGCCCCATATAATCTGTTTTCTTTGCCCAGTGAGGTCATTGCTCTGAATTCCACTCCCTGTGCTCAGTGTTGGAAAGTGCCCTTAGGAATGAAATCAGGTGACTATGGAGTTAACTTTTTGCATCCTACACTGTTGACCAATGCCTGCACATAGTTACTTCTTAACATGTTGCTAGTTTATAGTTGTGCTGGGAAGATAAGTTTAATATCCATTAATCAATCATGGTCATCTCCCACAAAAGCTCATGATGCTTGTAATAATTTATTTTTATTGTCTGGTAGTGTTACAGTTTTGTTATCCATTCACTTGCTGAATGGATGTACCTTTCATAAAATTTCCCCCAATGGTTACATGTTATGTAACTATTAATACAATGTCCAACACAAAATTTGCATGGGTAAAATGTGTGGGTATGGTTCCATTCATTTTATCATATGTAACCACTACTGCAATCCAGATACAAAGCTATCACTGCAAAGCTATCCTTTATATTGTCTCTTTATAGTCACATCAACTCCCCTCCTCCCCCCACCCTGCCTTCTAGTCTTAACCTCTGGCAAACACTCATTTATTCTTCATCTCTTTTTTTTTTTTTTTTAACGTTTATTTAATTTTGAGACAGAGAGAGACAGAGCATGAACAGGGGAGGAGCAGAGAGAGAGGGAGACACAGAATCTGAAACAGGCTCCAGGCTCTGAGCTGTCAGCACAGAGCCCGACGCCGGGCTCGAACCCACGGACCGTGAGATCATGACCTGAGCCCAAGTCGGATGCTTAACCGACCAAGCCACCCAGGCGCCCCTATTCTTCATCTCTTAATATTGCCACCTACAGAGTGTTACATCAAGGAATCATAGAGTATACAACCTTTGGCTTTTTTCACTCAACATAATGCCCTTGAAAGCCATCCAAGTTGTTGTACATACCAATAGTTCATTTCTTTTTATTGCTGAATAGTGTTCTTTGGTATGGATGTGGTACAAGTAAAGATGGTATAGCATTGTGTACCTGTGTCTGTGTAAATTTACGTTTTTATTTTTCTGGAATACATGTGCGGCAATACATATGGTAAGTTTTTTTAAGAAACTACTAAACTATTTTCCAGAGTGACTGTACTGTTTTGCATTCCCACTATCAATATATGAGATAACCAGTTTCTTCGCATCCTCACCAGCATTTGCTATTGTCCCCTTTTTTTTTTAAAGCTGTTCTGTTAGTGATATCTCATTATAGTCTTTGTTTTTCTCTATTGATGTTGAACATCTTTTCATATGCTTATTTGTCATCCATATATCTTCTTCAGTGCAATGTCTGTCTCTTCATGTCTTTTAACGATTTTCAATTTGGATTTTTTAATGTTGAGGTTTGATCATTTAAAAATATATACACCTGGGGTGCCTGGGTGGCTCAGTTGGTTAAGTGTCTGACTTTGGCTCTGGTCATGATCTCACAGTTCATGAGTTCAAGCCCCGTGTCAGGCTCTGTGCTGACAGCTCAGAGCCTGGAGCTTGCTTCAGATTCTGTGTTTCCCTCTCTGCCCTTCCCCTGCTCATACTCTGTCTCTCTTTCTCTATAAAAAATAAACATTATAAATGTTTTAAAATATATATGCCTGAAACTAATACAATGCTATATGTCAATTATATCTCAATAAAATGGGAAAAATATATTTTAGATAGGAGTCGTGTGTTAGATATGTGGTTTGCAAATATTTTCTCCTAGTCTGTGGCATGCCTTTTCATCATTTTAATGGGGTCTTTTGAAAAGCAAAGTTTTAATTTTGATGAAATCAAATTATGAATTTTTTTCTTTTATAGATCACGCTTTTAGTATCATTCAGGCACACTGATGTATTTTTAAGGTGTACAACTTGATATATAACATGTATACATTGTAAAATGATTATCAAAATCAAGTTAGCACATTCATTACCTCACATAGTTACCATTTGGGGGGATGTATGGTGAGAACACTTAAGATCTACTCTCAGTAAATTTCAATTGTACAATACAATATTATTAATTATAACCATGCAATACATTAGATCCCCAGATCTTATTCATCTTATAACTGACATTCTGTACCCTTGACCAACATATCATTTTCCCCACCCCTCACCCCCTGGCTACCACCATTCTACTCTCTAGTTCTAGAGTTTGACTATTTTAGATTCTACCTGTGAGATCATACAGTATTTGTCTTTCTGTTTCTGGTTTATTTCACTTAGCATAATGTACTCCAGGTTCATGTTGTTGCAGATGGGAGGATTTTTTTTTTAATACCTGAACGATATTCCGTGTGTGTGTGTACCATATTATTCTGTCCATTCATCCATCAGTGGATGCTTGGGTTATTTCAATATCCTGGCTATTGTGAATTATGCTACAATATACATGGGAGTGTAGATACTGCTTTGAGATCCTGATTTCATTTCCATTGGCTATTATTCAGAAGAGGGATTACTGAATTGTATGGTAGTTTTGTTTTTATTTCTTTGGGAACCTCCATACTGTTTTCCATAAAAGCTGTACAGTTTTACATTCTTATCAACAGTGTACAAGGATTTCCTTTTCTTCATACTCTTGCTAACACTTGGCAATTTCTTGACTTGATAATAGCAATCCTGGTGGATGTGAGGTGATAACTCTGGCTACTTGCATTTCCCTGATGAGGGGTGATATTGAGAAAATATCTTTGAAAAAATAGATTTGAAAAAATATCTATTCAGTCCTCTTATGATTTTTAAATTGTATTTATTTTCATGTTAATTTAACTTAATTTAATTTTGCTATTGAATTATAGGAGTTCTTTATATATTTTGGTTATTAACTCTTTTCAGATATGTGATTTGTGAATACTTTTTCTGTAGGTTGCCTTTTATTTGTTGAATTTTTTCTCTGTTGTACAGGGCTTTTTAGGTTGTTGTCTCTTGTTTATTTTTGGTCTTGTTGCCTGTGGTTTTGGTGTGAAACCCCCAAAAAATCATTGCCAAGACTAATGTCAAGAAGATTTTTCCCTATGTTTTCTTCTAGAAGTTACAGAGTTTCAGGCCTTATGTTTAAGTCTTTATTTTGAGTTAATTTTTATGTATAGTGTAAGATAAGATCTTAACTCCATTATTTTGTATATGGATATTCAGTTATCTCAAAACGATTTATTGAAGAGATCTTCTTTTCTCCATTGTTGGTATCCTTGTTAAGGATTAGTTGAATGTATATGCATGGGTTTATTTCTTGGTTTTCTATTCTGTTCCATTGGATTATGAGTCTATTTTTATGCAATACCATACGTTTTCATTACTATAGCTTTTTAAGACAGTCTGAACTTAGTGTAAGGCCTCCAGCTTTGTTCTTTCCCAGGATTGTTTTGGCTATTTGAGGTCTTTGATAGTTCGATATGAATTTTAGGATTGTTGTTTCTATTTCTGTGAAAAATCCCATTGGAATTTTGGTAAGAATTACATTGAATCTATAGATGACTTTGGGTAAGATAATCATTTCAACAATGCTAATTCTTCCAATCCATGAATAAGGAGTATCTTTCTATTTGTGTCTTCTTCAATATCTTTCATCCTGTGGCTAAGAGGGGCTATAGCTAGGTTATAGGACTATTTTAGGATCTACATCTGGACTGAATTTGGAAGTATATGCATGTGTGTGTGTGTTTATTTTTTCTCTTTTATAAGAGGGTTCTTATGAGAGGTTTAGGTTTTACATTTAAGTACATTCGCCAGAATTACCAGAACAAAGCTTTGTCTCTGATTTTAAAAGTAACGTGTGATCAAAAAGAAAAAGGAAAGGACCAAGAATGAGAGAGGAGAGATCACAACACAGCAGAAATAAAAACAATAATAAGAGAATATTATGAGCAATTATATGCCAATAAAATGGGCAACCTGGAAGAAATGGACAAATTCCTACAAACATATATGCTACCAAAATTGAAACAGGAAGAAATAGAAAATTTGAACAGACCCATAACCAGTAAAGAAATCAAATTAGTAATCGAAAATATGCCAAAAAACAAGAGTCCAGGGCCAGATGGCTTTCCAAGGGAATTCTACCAAACATTTAAGGAAGAGTTGACACCTATTCTCTTGAAGCTGTTACAAAAAATAGAAATGGAAGGAAAACTTCCAAACTCTTTCTATGAAGCCAGCATTACCTTGAGTCTAAGACGAACACCCCACTAAAAAAAGGAACTATAGACCAATTTCCCTGATGAACATGGATGCAAAAATCCTCAACAAGATGTTAGCTAATCAGATCCAACAATACATTAAAAAAGTTATTCACCATGACCAAGTGGGATTTATACCTGGGATGCAGGGCTCATTCAATATCCGCAAAACAATCGACGTGATTCATCACATCAGTAAAAGAAAGGACAAGAACCACATGATCCTCTCAATAGATGCAGAGAAAGCATTTGACAAAATACTGCATCCTTTCTTGATAAAAACCTTCAAGAAAGTAGGGATAGAAGGAGCATACCTCGAGATCATAAAAGCCGTATATGAACGACCCAATGCTAATATCATCCTCAATGGGGAAAAGCTTAGAGCTTTCCCTCTAAGGTCAGGAACAAGACAGTGATGTCCACTCTTGCCACTGTTATTCAGCATAGTATTGGAAGTCTTAGCCTCTGCAATCAGACAACACAAAGAAATAAAAGGCATCCAAATTGGCCAGGAGGTCAAACTTTCACTCTTCGCAGATGACATGATACTCTATATGGAAAATCCTAAAGATTCCACCAAAAATCTGCTAGAACTGATCTGTGAATTTAGCAAAGTGACAGGATATAAAATCAATGCACAGAAATTGGTTGCATTCCTTTACAATAATGAAGCAACAGAAAGAGAAATCAAGGAATCAATCCCATTTACAATTGCACCAAAAACTGTAAAATACCTAGGACTAAATCTAACCAAAGAGGTGAAAAATCTATGCACTGAAAACTATAGAAAGCTTATGAAAGAATTTGAAGAAGACACAAAAATATGGAAAAATATCCATGCCCATGGATTGGAAGAACAAATATTGTTAAAATGTTGATACAACCCAAAGCAATCTACACATTCAATGCAATTCCTACTAAAATAACACCAGCATTCTTCACAGAGCTAGAACAAACAATCCTAAAATTTGCACGGAACCAGAAAAGACCCAGAATAACCAAAGCAATCTTGAAAAAGAAAACCAAAGCAGGAGGCATCACAATCCAGGACTTTGAGCTATATTACAAAGCTGTAATCATCAAGACAGTATGGTACTGGCACAAGAACAGACACTCAGATCAATGGAACAGAATACAGAACCCAGAAATTGACCCACAAACGTATGGCCAATTAATCTTTGACAAAGCAGGGAAGAATATTCAGTGGAATAAAGACAGTCTCTTCAGCAAGTGGTGCTGGGAAAACTGGACAGTGACATGCAGAAGAATGAACCTGGACCACTTTCTTACACCATACACAAAAATAAAATGGATGAAGGGCCTAAATGTAAGACAGGATGCCATCAAAATTCTTGAGGAGAAAGCAGGCAAAAACCTCTTTGATCTTGGCTGCAGCAACTTCTTACTCAACATGTCTCCAGAGGCAAGGGAAACAAAAGCAAAAATGAACTATTCATCAAAATAAAAAGCTTCTGTACAGTGAAGGAAACAATCAGCAAAACTAAAAGGCAACTGACAGAATGGGAGAAGATATTTGCAAAAGACATATCAGATAAAGGGTTAGTATCCAAAATCTATAAAGAACTTCTCAAACTCAACACCCAAAAAACAAATAATCCATTGGAGAAATGGGTAAAAGACATGAATAGACACTTCTCCAAAGAAGACACCCAGATGGCCAACCAACACATGAAAAAACTCTCAACATCACTCATCATCAGGGAAATACAAATCAAAACCACACTGAGATATCACTGCATACCTGTCAGAATGGCTAAAATTAACAACTCAGGCAATGTTAGCGAGGATGCGGAGAAAGAGGATCTCTTTTGCACTGCTGGTGGGAATGCAAACTGGTGTAGCCGCTCTGGAAAACAGTGTGGAGAGTCCTCAAAAAATGGAAAATAGAACTACCCTATGACCCAGCAATTGCACTACTAGGTACTTATCCAAGGGATAAAGGTATGCTGTTTCGAAGGGGCACATGCACCCCAATGTTTATAGCAGCACTATCAACAATAGCCAAAGTACGGAAAGAGCTGAAATGTCCACTTATGGATGAATGGATAAAGAAGAGGTGGTATATATATACAATGGAGTATTACTCGGCAATCAAAAAGAATGAAATCTTGCCATTTGCAACTACGTGGATGTAACTAGAGGGTATTATTGTAAGCAAAATCAGTCAGTCAGAGAAAGACAAATATCATATGACTTCACTCATATGAGGACTTTAAGACACAGAACAGATGAACACAAGGGAAAAGAAACAAAAATAATATAAAAACAGAGAGGGGACAAAACATAAGAGACTCTAATATGGAGAAGAAACAGGGTTACTGGAGGGATTGTGGGAGGGGGATGGGCTAAATGGATAAGGGGCATTAAGGAATATACCCTTGAAATCATTGTTGCACTATATGCTAACTAACTTGGATGTAAATTTAAAAAATATTAACAATAAATAAAATAACAGTAATGTACATTGTTGTACATTGTTAAGATACTGGTTTAAGATAGATAGTCTTAGGGGCACTTGGGTGACTCAGTTGGTTAAGCATCCAGCTTTGGCTCAGGTCATGATCTCATAGTTTGTGAGTTCCAGCCCCGCGTTGGGCTCTATGCTGACAGCTCAGAGCCTGGATCCTGTTCCAGATTCTGTCTGGATTTCTCTCTGACCCTCCCCCGCTCACACTCTGTCACTGTCTCTCCCAAAAATAAATAAACATTAAAAAAATTTTTAAAAAGATAGATATTCTTAATATTCTTTATAATGTTAAGGAATATTCTTCTGTTCTACTTTTTAAAGATTTATTACGGAAGTTTGGGGCTAAATCTCATATCGTGTGAAGGTTCTTGACTTATATTAAGAAGTTTAATAGGTTAAAATTCACTGCATAGCAACATTAGGGTTAGTAGTTGGTATATGAAGTCGACAAACTCATTTCCTTCCCACCAAATCTTTTTGTGTTCCTTTGCCAAGGTTATGATGGTTAAAGATCAGAATGATCTCTAAGACTATGACAGTGGGCTTCTTTATACACACTCCTACTACTTCAATATTCCCAGGCTTCATATTATTCTGATATTCTTGGCCTTCTGGAACTCATAGTTCTTTTTTTGGCGCATCCTGATTATTCTGTAATCAGGCCATAACATGCAGAACATATACAAAAAGAAAAGAATAATAGTTACCTTATTTGGCTATTGGCATATTTTTCCTCTAGTGGCCTCTTAAGAATAGGACATGATGGGGCGCCTGGGTGGCTCCACCTGTTAGGCGTCCAACTTCGGCTCAGGTCATAATCTTGCCTCCTGTGAGTTTGAGCCCCACATTGGGCTCTGTGCTGACAGCTTGTAGCCTGCTTTGGATTCTGTGTCTCTGTCTCTTTCTGCCCCTCCCCTGCTTGCACTCTCTCTCTCAAATAAATAAATGCTAAAAAAAAAAAAAAAATAGGGCACAACATGGCAAAAGTTTTTTCCTCAGCAATCAAGATGCAGACCCTCTTCCCACATTGTCGTATAAAATCCATCAGAGTTAAAGGACTTAGACAAATAATCGTTATGGCAGGGTTAGGTTATGAAACTCTGAGCTACCATTGTGGTTGGATTTCTACCCAATGATAGATCAGCTTTTTAGATCAGACCTCTATGAGTGAATACTTTTTGTTTTCCCTCAGAGAATCTTGCACATCAGAAAATGTAGGTCACAAACCACTGATGCTGTTAGTATGAAGGATTTACGTAGTATAAGATATCTTATTAGTCTCTTAATATTTGAGCATTTTCTTCCTCTGGTAATTCTGGCAATTCCTTCCCACCAAATTTCCTAAAATCTTAGCACAAATATTTGCTAGTTAGGACATACTTTCCTAGCACAGAGTAGGCCTTCAAAAGCAATGTTTCATATGATTCAAATGTGGGTAATATAAAGAGCATATTTTTAGTAAAACTAGTTTTAATAATTTGTGCCAGATGTTGCTACAATTTAGTGGGGTTATAAAAACAATATTTTGATAAAGTATAATTTTAGGTGTTTAAAAAAATTTTTTTTAACATTTATTTATTTTTGAGACAGAGAGAGACAGAGCATGGATAGGGGAGGGTCAGAGAGGGAGACACAGAATCCGAAACAGGCTCCAGGCTCTGAGCAGTCAGCACAGAACCCGATGCGGGGCTCGAACTCACATACCGCGAGATCGTGACCTGAGCCGAAGTCGGACACTTAACCGACTGAGCCACCCAGGCGCCCCAATTTTAGGTGTTTTTTAAAAAATTATGATTATGTGCTTAGTCATGTTGCCTGATGAGCCAGAGGGAGAGAAAATTTTAGATATCAGATTCTCACTCCAGTGAAGCAGATCAACCCTATCAAGATACCAAGGAATTATTAGTAGTCTGGAATAGGTAATTTAGCAAATGATACATACTGAACTTAAGAAGGATAGTTATTTTAATATTTTTGTCCTGCCATCTGCATTTAATTACAATCCAATTGTAGCTCATAAACAGCTGCTTAATTCATTCAATGATCCAAAAGTATTTACTGGACACCTGCTATCTAATGATTAAATGATGCAACTAAAGGTTTTTGTAAACGATGAAGTGCTATAAGAATGCACGGTAGGGGCGCCTGGGTGGCGCAGTCGGTTGAGCGTCCGACTTCAGCCAGGTCACGATCTCGCGGTCCTTGAGTTCGAGCCCCGCGTCAGGCTCTGGGCTGATGGCTCGGAGCCTGGAGCCTGTTTCCGATTCTGTGTCTCCCTCTCTCTCTGCCCCTCCCCCATTCATGCTCTGTCTCTCTCTGTCCCAAAAATAAAAATAAAAAAACGTTGGAAAAAAAAAAAAAAAAAGAATGCACGGTAATGGTATACAACTCAATAGCAAAAAACCCAAATCTGATTAAAAATGGGCAGAAGATCTGAATAGACATTTTTCCAAAGAAGACATACAACTGGTCAACAGGTACATGAACTCAACATCACCAACTATCAGAGAAATTCAAATAAAAACCACAATGAGATTATCACCTCACACATGTTAGAATGGCTGTTATTGAAAAGACAAGAAATACATGTTGGCAAGGATGTGGAGAAAAGGGAACTCTTACATACTATTGGTCGGAATGTAAATTAGTTATCTACTATGAAAAATAGAATGGAGTTTTCTTTTAAAAAAAATTAAAAATAGAACTACCACATGGTCTAGCAGTTCTACTGCAGATATTTCTCTGAAGAAAACAAAACCACTAACTTTAAAAGGTATGCACCCTCATATTCATTGCAGCATTATTTACAATAGCTAAGATATGGGGAACAAAGTAAATGTCCATTGATAGATGAATGGATAAAGAAAATGTGGTATATAGATATAGATATAGATATAGATATATAGAATAGAATTCTATATCTATATCTATAGAATAGATATCTATATATCTATATCTATATATGTATAATCTATATAGAATCTATATATGTATAATCTATATAGAATTTATCTATGTATCTATCTATCTATAGAGTAGAATTCAGCCCCCAAATAGAAGGAAATCTTACCATTTTCAACAAGAATGAACCTTAAGAGAAATATCACATTATCTCACTTAGAAGTGGAATCTAAAACAAAAACAATCAAAACCAGCCTCATAGATGCAGAGAACAGATTGGTGATTACCAGAGGTGGGGGATGAGAGGTCGGTGAATGAGTGGAAGGGGTCAAAAGGTAAAAATTTCCAGCTACAAAATAAGTCATGGGGATGTGTGTACAGCATGGTAACTATAGTTAATACTGTATTGCACAGTTGAAAGTTGTTAACAGATGTTTATAAAGTCCTCATCGCAAGAAAAAAATTAAAAAAAAAATTTTATGTTTGTTTATTTTTGAGAGAGAAAGAGAGACAGAGCATAAGCAGGGGAGGGGCAGAGAGAGAGGGAGACACAGAAACAGAAGCAGGCTCTAGGCTCCCAGCTGTCAGCACAGAGCCTGACACGGTGCTCTAACTCACGAACCGAGAGATCATGACCTGAGCCGAAGTTGGCCGCTTAACCTACTGAGCCACCCAGGTGCCCCGAAAAAAAAAAAATAATAATGTATGTTGACAGGTGTTAATTAGATTAATTGTGGTGATCACTTTGTTTTATATATATATATATATATATATATATATATATATATATATAAAGCATAGATACATACATGTATGTATGTATAACATAGTGATATAACATGGTGTTTGTTCATTTATCAACTGTAACAAATATAAAACACTAATGCAAGACATTAATAATAGAGGAAACTTCTGTCAGAAGAGGGGGCATGTAGGAATTTTTTGTACTTTAAACTCAATTTTTCTGTATACTTAAAACCACTCTAAAGAATAAATCTCTTCATGATGATGATAAGAAGCAGCAACAAGGAATTTTGTTGTTGCTATTGAATACAAGGCAAAGTATCTGAATATTATCTAAATTTAATCATGCCTACTGGTTAAAAGAGTATTGTTAAGAAACTAAAAGTTTCCTAATTCAAGATAATAGACTAAGCACCACACATTCCACCACTCCCCACCCCCCAGAATGGAGGAGATAGTTGAGCAGTTCCAGGTTTAGGTACTGGATCCTGAGAAAAAAGTAGAACACAGCTTGGATCCCCCAAAATAGATACAGATGAAAATTAAAAGAATAGGTGGCTGCATTTATGGGTTAAAATGCTAAATACTCTGTGTCCTTATTTTTTCAAATGGCAGCTCTGTCTGCCTGTTGGTTGGTTCCAAGGCTACACCCTGAAGGGAAGCTTGCTATTGACAAGTGTCCCTTCCTCTACATGGAGGCTACTATCCTCCTCAAATGAAAGGATTATTAGGGAGAAAGAACAACCAAACTGCAGAAGAAAACCACACAGCAGTAAAAAAAATTGGCATGAAAAAGATCAGGATGAACTGGCCCAACAACCAACAAGAGAGAAAACAATTCCGGTAAGAGAAAAAAATCTAAAAAAAGAAAAATTCTAGTTAGTATCTTTGGAAGTATTAAAGAAGAAATTGGATCCACAAAATAAGCATCAGTGTTGTTGAAGAAATAAAACCTGCCAGGGAATAAAAAAGAGTTATTAGTAATTTAAATGTTCTGTAGGCATGCTAAATACTAAAAAGGACATGGTTGAAAAACCAATCAGCAACCTGAAAGACAGAGATAATAAGAGAAATATACAGAAAAGTTAAGGGACATGGTAGATAGATTTAGCAGGTACAGCATTTGTAGGAATTCCATTAAGAAGGAACAGACTGGAAAGGAGAAAAATAATGGCAGACAATTTTCCTGAGTTAAAGAAAGAAAAGTTTTCATACTGAAAGAATCTGCTAAGAGCCAAGAAGAAAAGAATTTGAAAAGATGCACCTAGAAACATTTTGACAACATTTTCTGAACTCTTAAGGATAATAAAGGAAATTCTAAAAGCTTTCAGAGAGAAATAGAACAAGAGCCTTACAAAGGAATAAGAATCAATTTCAGACATCTCATCAACAATAGTGGGCTGGTAAGAAAAGGAAAATTTCTTCCAAGCCTGAGATATAATGATTTTGAACTTAGAATCTATACATAGCCATGTAATCAAGTGAAGGTAAGATTGATTGTTATAATGAAAACATTAAAAAAGTTTGTGACCATTAGACATCATATGAAGAAACTTGAGAATGCACTCCAGAAAAGAAGTGTTTTTTTTTTACAGATGAACTCAGAAGATACTGGAAATAGTAAGGAATGGTAGGCCCCAAGAGATACATTTCTTTAGCCTTTACTGTAACTTGATTCTATACTGAAAAGTGTAATATTCATTAAAATTATATTGTGAAGGCTATTTGTTTTAGCTTTAAAATAAACGTAATGTAGAAGGCCCAGAGATGTAATTTTAGTTACAGATCATAGCGTAAGCTATCCTTAACTTAACATTGCAAGAAATTATATCATTAATAATACAATTTCTGGGTGCCTGGGTGGCTGGCTCAGTCGGTTAAATGTTCAACTTTGGCTCAGGTCATGATCTCACAATTCATGAGTTTGAGCCCTGCATTGGGCTCTGTGCTGACAGCTCAGAGACTGGAGCCTGCTTCAGAGTCTGTATCTCCCTCTCTCTCTGCCCCTCCCCTGTTAGCACTCTGTCTTTCTCAAAAATAAATAAACCTTAAAAACATTTTTTAAAAAGTAATAATAATACAATTTCAGTTTATAACTTACAAATTCTCATTAAACCCACGGGTTCTGTATGACTTTCCCCTAGGGCCTGTGTTGGGTAGACAATAGCCAAGAGTCATCCACCCAGATTGCTTCATCTCTAGCCAGATAAATGTTGAATCTGTATTTTGAGCTTTTACTTCACTCTTGGACTCTAGTCTATATTTCACACTGCCAGTTGAATGTCTTGCTCTGGATGCCTACTAAAATCTCAAACTCAACATGTCCCAGTCTGAATCCATCATGCGTGGTTAAAAGCCCAACAAGATTTTCCTTATGACTGCCCTACCTGTAATTAACATTACCTAAACTACTTAGGCTTGCAACCTTAGTCTTTCCAGATGCTTCCTTTCTCTCATCCTCTTATATATGATTATTATAAAATTCTGCAGTTCTGTTTTGTCATGTATTTCAAATGACAAATAGGCCCTTTATATCCAGCCTTATCCTAGCCTTGTTTTCTGCCTAGACTGTTGCATCGGCCTCCCAAACCCGTCTCCTGCCTTGTCTGTAATATCTCCTTTATTATAGCCATGTTACCGATAGATACTAGAGTAATCATCCTAAGATATAGACATAATTTGGTTATTCCCTTGCTCAAAAATTTTCAGGCCCATTTAATAGTGTCCTACCACCTTTTGCAATGGTTCTCACGTTTCAGTGTCACAAACAACACCCATGGAGCTAGCTACAAATGCATGCTCTGAAGACCCACTGGTAGAGATTCTGACTTATTTAATCATGAATAAGGCTCAAGAAACTGCGTTTTTAACAAACATCTCAGGGGGCGCCTGGGTGGTGCAGTCGGTTAAGCGTCCGACTTCAGCCGGGTCACGATCTCGCGGTCCGTGAGTTCGAGCCCCGCGTCAGGCTCTGGGCTGATGGCTTGGAGCCTGGAGCCTGTTTCCGATTGTGTCTCCCTCTCTCTCTGCCCCTCCCCCGTTCATGCTCTGTCTCTCTCTGTCCCAAAAATAAATAAAAAACGTTGAAAAAAAAATTTTTTTTTTTTTTTTTTTTTTTTTTAAATAAATAGGGGCGCCTGGGTGGCGCAGTCAGTTGAGCGTCCGACTTCAGCCAGGTCACGATCTCGCGGTCCGTGAGTTCGAGCCCCGCGTCAGGCTCTGGGCTGATGGCTCGGAGCCTGGAGCCTGTTTCCGATTCTGTGTCTCCCTCTCTCTCTGCCCCTCCCCCGTTCATGCTCTGTCTCTCTCTGTCCCAAAAATAAATAAAAAATGTTGAAAAAAAAAAATTAAAAAAAAAAAAAAACAAACATCTCAGGTGAATTGTTGAAATGCACTGGTTTTTTATATCCAAATTCTTTAGCTTTATAATAATCTTCAATAATTGGTTTCTAGAATACTCTTGTTTTTATTACCTCTATACACATATACATGCTTCAATGAAATGATATTATCTCAAGTTCTCCAAACACCAACATTTTCAGACTTCATTGATTTTCTTAATCTTTTATCTCCAGCTAGGATATACTGTCTATGAATTGCTGCTGGTCTCATTGTTAGGGGGTCTGTTTGAATATCACCCCCTCAATGGAACGTTCCCCACCCCCTGACCAGATGTGAGCTCTCCTTTCTCTAAATTTCCATAGTAACGTGACAGCGTATCCCTGCATGAGATTAGACTTTGGGATTTTTTTGAATCTTAGTGAACAAAGACTGAAGGAAAAAAAAAAAGTAAAGTCAAGGTTGGTGTTCTATATCCTAAAAGGCAGAGTTTTAGATTTATCTTTAAGGCAAAATTCACTTTGTTCTGGAACATCAGATGGGCTCAATGAAACACCAGCCATGTATCCAGACAGTGCTTACATTACAACCCATGTAGCATTTCCTAAAAGAGTAGTTAGTTCTTGATTGTAGAGAAAATTATGAATATGTTCAGATTTTAGTGTGATATATAAAAAATAAATGGCAAGTGGATCAGTTTGCTATGACTGTCATAACAAAGTACCACAGACTGGGCAGCTTAAAGAAGAGAAATTAATTTTCTCACAGGTCTGGAGGCAAAAAGATCAATGTGTCAACAGGGTTGATTTTTTCTCTTGGCTTGTAGATGAGGTCTTTGTGTCTTCATATGGTCTTTCCTCTGTGAGTGTATCTGTGTCCAAATTCCTCTTCGTAATAAGGATGCTAGTTATATTTGGTTAGAGCCCACTGTTTTGACCCCATTTTAATTTAATTACCTCTTTAAAGGTTTATTTTCAAATACAGTCACATTCTGAGGTATTGGGGGTCAGGGCTTCAATAGATGAACTTTTCAGGGACACAATTCAGCCCACAAAAGTGATTACAAGATAGTATCATTTCATACTGGTTAATACTTATTTAGAGGAAATAAATTCAAAACAGGATTTGGAATGAGAGATCAGCAAAAACAGTTTTGATGACACTGAAAATGCCATTAATTGTATTGAATTTTATTATTTAAATTAACTCCTTCAAGTATGTATTTCAGCAATATATTCATTATCTTTATTAGTCTATATCATCTGGGGACCAAAAATGTCACAATTTTTAATACTAAACTCTTCAGAATATCTAAAAAAGAAAAAATCATGAAGCGTTGTCTCTTTTCCACTACTTGATTTTCCTCCCTTTTTAGTTATATAATTAAGCAGTTAAAATCATATCAAAATATTATAACAGAATATAATTAACATTTCCAGTGTTGAGACCCAGAAAGACATGCCTTGCTAAGGTCACAGAGTTAGAAAGGGGAAGATTTGGGACTTTGAATCCAAATCTCTCTGAGGCCTATTCCCTTCATTAGTGTACAGGGTGCATAGTGTCCCCTAAATTCATGTCCACTTGGAACCTCAGGATTGATCTCATTTGCAAATAAGATCTTTGCATATGTAATTAAGTTAAGGATTGTGGGGCACCTGGGTGTCTCAGTTAAGCATCCCACTCTTGATTTTGGCTCAGGTCATGATCTCATGCTTTGTAAGATCGAGCCAGGGTCAGGCTCTGCGCTATCTCTCTCTGCCCCTCCTCTGCTTATTCTCTCTCTCTCTCAAAATAAATAAATAAACTTTTAAAAAGTTAAGGATTGAGATGGGAGCATAGTGGATTAGGGTGGGCCCTAAACCCAATGCCAGTGTCCTTCTAATAGATAGAAAATGACACCCATGCCACATAAAGATGGAGGCATAGATTGCAGTTATGCTAGGGAGGCTAAAGAAAGGATGTCAACAGCTACCACAGGCTGGAAAAGGCCAAGAGAGATGCTCCCTTAGAGCCTTCAGTGGGAGTGTGGCCCTGCTGACACCTTGATTTCAGACTTCTGGCCACTTAGAACAGTGAGAGTACATTTCTGTTGTTTTAAATCACCAAGTTTGCAGTGATTTGCTGCAGCAGCCCTGTGGACAGTTACCCAATCCCACTGCTTTCAGTTCTTTTGGGTATATACATCAGCGTGGAATGTCTGTGTTATTGGAAATTTTATGTTTAACTTTTTGAGAAACCACTAAATTGTTTTCCACAGCAGACACACCATTTTACATTTTTACATTCCCAGCAGCAATGCACTAGGGTTCCAATTTGTCTATGTCCTTGCCAACACTTTTTATCTTCTGTATTTTTAAAAATTATAGCCATCCAAATAGATGTGAAGTGGTATCATTGATGTTTTCTTAGTCGTCTTTTTGCATTAAAACAATTAATGAATTGCAATTGGGCAACAGAGTTAAAGTAACTTTTTTGGTAACCAATGGATTTTTTATGATCAAGGTTAAGGTGATTTGTAAGATACCTTTGTTTATCAAAATATCAGCTGCTGCATCTCCACTGACTCACTGAGAAATCACACATCCAGACTTCCCACCATGTTAGAAATGTGTTCTCCCACTGGTGTTTCACTCTAACCCCACTGATGCTGCTATACCTCTAATTCCACAGGGTGCTCCAATAATAAGAAAGCACTGAAATGTCCAGTCACTTTTACTTCCAGGTGACCCCCACCCAATTCTAGCAGAAAGAAAAAAATATTGGCTGATGTTATTGGGAGGATATTGTAGCAGTTCACTAGAAGGAAAAACTGCAGGAAGTAGAGACTCGGGACTAGAAACTGAGATTCAGCTCTGAGAAGAGAGCATTCTGGGTCTTTCTTTCTCTCTCTATGTACATCTTTCAATCTCTCCTACTGAAAAATAGGTAGATGGCCTGTTCTAGTTTTATATTCTTTCACATGCTGTGTTTTCTTTGGTATCTCTATCAGAAAAATGCTGGAGATTATTCTGATTCACCTCACTCCCTGTGACCCCGCATTGCTGTGGTGGAAGATGGCTTTGAGTAATAGTGGGATGGTTAGTTTTATGTGTCAACCTGACTAGTCTAAGGGATATGTAGATAGCTAGTATAATATTATTTCTGGTATGCCTGTGAGGGTGTTTCTGGAAGAGATTAGCATTTGAGTGATGAACTAAGTAAAACAGATGGTCCTCTCCAGAGTGGGTGGGCATGTTTAGAGGTCCAGATAGAACAAAAAGGCTAAGGAAGGACAAATTCTCTTTCTCTCTCTGCTTGAGCTGAGACATCCATCTTCTCCTGCCCTTGGACTCTGGGGCACCTGGTTCTCAGGATTTTGGATTCAGATTGTGACTTTACACCATTAGCTTCCTGATTCTCAAGACTTCAGACTTGGAATGACACACCACTGGCTTTCCTGGTTCTCCACCTTGCAGATAGCTGATTGTGGCACTTCTCAGCCTCTGTCATTGTAAGAGCCAATTCCTATAATAAATATCTATATCTCTACATATATCCTATGTATCCTATATATATATCTCTATATGTTATGTTTCTCTGGAGAACCCTGACACAAATAGTGTGGAAGAAAGTACATGGGGAGAGAACAACACTTGGATTAAAGTTGTCTTATTCTGGGTGGCTTAAACAACCATAGTCTGGGTGGCTTACACAACAGAAATTTATTCCTCACAGTTCTGGAGGTAAGAAGTCCAAGATTAATGCTCTAGCAGATTCGGTATCTGGTGAGATCCCACCTCCTGGTTTGCAGCAGTTCTGCTTACTGTGACCTCACATAGAAAGGGAATGGAGGAGGGAAGGAATCTCCCTTCTGTCTCTTTATATAAGGGCACTAATTCCATCATGGTGGCTCCACTCATGACTTAATTACTTCCCAAAGGCCTCACTTCCAAATACCAACACATTGAGAATTAGGATTTCAATGTATGAGTTTTGAAGGCATACAAACATTCATTCTACAACAAAGTAGACATCACGAAAACTATGCTTCAACAAACATCATTAATAATATTGAAAGACTTGGGGCGCCTGGGTGGCTCAGTCGGTTGAGTGTCTGACTTCAGCTCATGGGTCATGATCTCACGGCCCGTGAGTTCGAGCCCCACGTGGGGCTCTGTGCTGATAGCTTGGAGCCTGGAGCCTACTTTGGATTCTGTGTCTCCCTCTCTCTCTGCTCCTAACCCACTCACATTCTGTCTCTGTCTGTCTCAAAAATAAATAAATATTTTTAAAAAATTAATAAAAGTAAAAGACTAGTAGAATGGGAGAAAATATTTGCAAACTGTAAGTCTGATAAGAGATTGGTATCTTTGGGGCTCCTGGATTGCTCAGTCGATTAAGTATCCAACTTTGGCTCAGGTCATGATCTTGTGGTTCGTGAGTTCGAGTCCTGAATTGCGTGAACTGGAGCCCTGCTTTGGGCTCTGCGTTGACCAGAGCCTGCGTGGGATTCTCTCTCTCTCCCTCTGTCTCTGCCCCTCACTCACTTGTGCCCTCTCTCTCTCTCTCTCAAAAATAAATTAAAAAAAATAAAGAGAGACCCTTGTATATCTGATATATAAAGCACTTCTACAATTAAGTAATAAAGAAACAAATAATCCAATTTTAAAATGGGCAAATAATTTGAAAAGATATTTCACCAAAGATTTGTACAAATGGCCAATAATCACATGAAAAGATGCTCAACATCATTAACTATTAAAGAAATTTGAATTGAGACCGTAGTGATATATCATAACCATTAAAGATGGCTAGTATAAAAAACACAGATAAAGACAAGTCTTGGAAAGGATGTGGAGAAATCAGAACCCTCATGAAATGCTGGTGGGGATGAAAAACAGTGCAGCTGCCTGGAGCATGGTCTAATAGGTCTTTAAATAGTTAAGCCTATGTTATCATATGATCCAGCAATCGCACTTCTGGATATATACCCAAGAAAAATGAAAATATGTATTCATGCAAAAAGTTGTATGCAAATGTTCATAGCAGCAATATTCATAATAACTCCAAAGTGGAAACAAACCCAACTCTATCAACGGATGAGTGGGTATGTGAAATCTGGATATCTGTACAGTGGGGTATTATTTGGCCATAAACATGATGCTGATACATGCTATAACTTGGATAAACCTTGAAAACATTATGCTAAGGGAGTGAAGCCTGTCACAAAAGACCACATTATTTTGTTTATATAAAAAGTTTAGAATAGGTAAATCTATGAGACAGAAACTTTATTCATGGTTGCCTAGTGCTGGTGGGGAAAGAGGAATTGGAGAATGATGTGTAAAGAAGGGTGGTGATTTTCTTTACACAGGGATTGAAAATGTTCTAAAATCTATAGTGGTGATGATGCCTGATGCACAACTCTGTGAATGTACTAAGAATTAGTGAGTTTTGCACTTTGAATGAACTGTATGCACGTGAATTTTATCTCAAAAGAACTATTTTTTAAAAAAGTACCATGGCTGTCTGGAGGAAGAGCACTTATGTTTGAGCTGTGAGCTGAACCAGCCACTTTTTTCACGGAACATCATTTTTACCTGAGTGACTGACAGAGGCTATTGTTATTCAGACTTAGGTATTGGGCGGACATGTTTTTAAACTTAATTAAATGAGCCTGTAAAAACAAGGAAACTGAGAATATGTGTGTCCAATAATAAATTTGAGCTTTCAGGTGAGAATTAGAATTTTCTTTGAAGACTTGGAGACTTGTATCTGCCAGCTTGTATCCGTCATCTGCTGTAAACTGCTTCCTAAATAAACATGAGTTTTTGATATGCTAGAGTGAAATGTGCTAACACTGGAAGATCTGTGTAACTCAGTGAACCAATATGTTTAAATGAGCCACGTGTGATGCAAAATCATATATGGATAAAAGATCCATTCAGAGTATAAGAGAAACCAATGGAGTTTAATATAATGGAGTTCAGAAAGTTCAATAATGTGGCATTTCAGATGTAACATTGCAACTAACATTTAAGATGCTACCACTTGCCAAGTTTTCTCATAGTATCAAAGAAGAATATACACTATAATCTGAAAAGGTTATTAAAGTACCCCTCCCTTTTCCAAACACCTATCTGTGTGACCAGATTTTCTTGGTGTATTTCAACCAAAACAACATATTGCAGCACACTGAATGCAGACCCAGAGGTGAGAATCCGGCTGTCTTCTATTGTTATGGATGTATGTTTGTGTCTCCCTAAAATTCATATGTTGAAACCCCAGTCCCCAATTTGATGGTATATGGAGTCTTTAGGAAGTAATTAGCTTATGAAAGTGGAGCCCACATGATGGGATTAGTGCCCTTATAAGAACAGACAAGACAGTGTTCTCTCTCTCTGCCCCCTCTTCCTTCTTCCTTCCCTCCCTGCTAAGTGAGACACAGTAAGCAGGTCTTCAATCATCTGCAGACCAAGGTTAGGTCACAAGACACTGAATCTGCTGACTACTGATGTAGCCTTGGACTTCCCAGCCTCCAGAACTGTGAAAAATAAATTTCTATTGTTTAAGTCACCCAGTCTATGGTAGTTTTGTTAGAGCAGCAGAACAAAGACATCTATTAAGTAGATATAGATTTGCAAAAACATGAAATAATGACACGCTTTCTGAAAATGTGTTTTTTTCCTTATGAAATACTATGTGTTATGTTAACATGTAATAGGTTTATTGCTACTTAAAAAATAATTTAAATAATTTGGAAATAAACACTTAAAAATTATCCATTTTAATTGTTAATACATTAAATTTTAATAGATACAATCCACACAAAAGCTCTTTGGGGTCCTCAAATTTTTCAAGAGTGTAAAAGGACCCTGAGACCAAGGTATTGAGGAGAGAGAATACAGGCTATATCAAGGCATGTATTACACAGAAGGGGAGAGGTGCCCCCCCCCCCCTTTTTTTTCAGCTCAGGCAGGAGCCTGCATGGGGAAGAGAGGGTAGAGTTGCAGAATGGAGGTAGGTGTAGGGCCTACTCCCTGTCCCCACCTCAAGGTATAAACCTTGGATTGGGGGGAAGAGAAGTTTGGGCAATTGCAAAGCAGAGTATCTTTGTGGCTGGTTTTCCATCAGAGAATCTGGGTAGAGAGGTCCTGCAGTCCTCCCCCAGCATAAAGTGGTTGTGGGGGATTTACCCTACTTGATTCCCTGACGCCTATGAGTGGCGTGAAGGGGAAGAAGATGGTTCCTATGTCCTTCTGGGGTATGTGGGATGTGTCCAGAAGTGTGGGACTACGTTGCTTGCAGGTAGATAGCTCAACGCTGGAGGCTCATGGGGGTCATGGGAAAGTCACAGAGGTCAATGAGGGTCAGGGCAAAAGCCAGTCACAGTGGTGGAGGAGACCACCGATGTGGGCAGTGTTGACAGAATAGTCAGCACTCAGATCCTTCAGCTGAAAAAGGCTGAAAGAAGGATGCTCACAAGTGAGACCCAGGCGAGGTGTTAGGATACCTCAGAGATCAACATGGGCGGAGATGCCCCTCCTTCGTTACCTAAGCTGACCCTCTACCCTGAGAGGCGGAAAACCCTCTGGGAGAACCAGAGACTGAACTAAATTGGAAGAGAGGCTTTTGTTTTTGTTTTTAATATAGAAGTTACGATGAATGGGCAATTTTTCCTGCTGTTGAGTGGAAATGAAGGCCTTTGAGGAAGTTAAGCTTATTTATAAAAGAATAAAAAAAAATTACATCTGAGTTGTGACACATTTCTCTCTCCCACTAAACTTTCATTCCTGTGTTCTGTGTTATACTCACTGTTGTATCCCTAGAATTTAGGCTTATGTTTGGTCACTCAGTAAATAATTGTTAATTGAATGAAGAGTAAACTGATTTGGAGATCCTAGTTCTGTTTTATGTTTGACCTTCTTATATACTGTTTATGAACCAGCCAGGCCACACTGAGCCCAAAGCCCCATGGCGGTCAAGCCAGACTTCTGCTCAAAGAAGCCAGACTTCTGGTTTCCCAGGAGACTCCAAGTAAAAGTTCAAGTCCTTACAGTGGCTTTCCAACATCCCCCCCACACCAGCTCTCCTCTTTGATTTCTTGCACGTCTCCATCCACTCACCCCATTCCAGCTACACTGGCTTCTCTGCACCTAGAATATACAAGGCATGCTCTGCTTTGCCTATCTTTCCCACGATGCCCACCTGTCTAACCCCCTCACACCTTCCTTGTCTTTGTTCAAATGCCTCCTTCTCCTTGAAATCTTCCCTGACTGTCCTGTTTAAAATTGCAACCTACTTGATCCCACCTGTGAGTCTCTTTGCAGCTTTATTTATCCCCATAACCCCTGGCACTTTCTAATTCGTATTTATTTGCTTATTTATATTGCTTATGGTCTGTCTTCCCTTACTAAAATGCTCAACAAGGACAAGAATATGTATTTCAAAAATTCCTTTTACTGCAAGAATGTTGTTTGGCATAAAATAGTGTCTCCATACAGATTTGTTTAATCTATTGAATTGAACTGAGCTCTGGTTCTTTCCTGGAACTTCATTCCTAGAAAGCTCTCTGAATTTCCCCTTTTCTGGCACACAGCCCCATTCAGCTCCCTGAGTTATATTCTCTGTTCTCCTCTTCTAACCTTTGGCTTTCAAACCTTATTCCTGCAGCTATTCAAGGAGTTTATCTTGAAGTCTTATCTACCTTGTTCAAAACAACTTCATTTTTATTCTCTGTTGGATCATCTGTTTCCTGGGAAAAGCCTTTATTTCCTTCATGTCACTGTCATTCTTTGCACCCGCCACCCCAGTCACACATCCAGGAGGTTGTTGGCAGTCTTGTCTTGTCTTGTCTGTCATGTAGTCTGACTGTCAAACAAGATTCACTCACTCCCAACGTTAGCATATTGAAATCTCCCATTTACATTGCAAGTACACTTGGCCCAGCTGGATTGAGGCCATTCTCCACACATAGTTTTGGATTTGTTTTTTGTGATGGGTGGGAGGTAGGAGTGGGAGGTTGAGGAAGGATGGGAACTAGGCATAGTGATTATATGGTGAATTCAGCAAACTTTTTTTTTTTTTTTTTTTTGTAAAGAGTTGGCAGGGGTTTTTGAAATCTATTGCTTTAACTTATGGAAATGAATAAACATAACCTTACAGATATCAAGATCTTTCCAAGGTCATCAGTAAGTAAGTGGTGGAGCTAAGAATGGAGTCCAGGCTTTCTGTCTCTCAACCCAGTATTCTTTCTGTTCTATCAGGCTAACCCCCCAAAAGAATATTTCAGGAAAACCATTTGCCTTCTTCTTTAGCATCACCAGATATACCTTTCCTCATTCCATTGGTTTCTCTTATTTTGATCGAGTGGAGTTTATGAATTTGGAAAACTACTTGGTCCTTAGGTTTAACCTGAAGACACAATTTTAGGGAGTCACAGGTGGCACTAAAATGCAAATATTTTATCTGCTTTTTGTTCTCTGGTTTCCTCATTAGAATACATTGTTTTTCTGCATGGCACTGATGGTGATTATTACTTCCTAGTTACAGCCTCTGAAGTAAGTGTACAGTATGCTCAGGTTAAAATAGTTTGTGAAAATGATTTGAATAAGTTTCTGCATAAATATTATTAGCTTCTTGGTAACAAGAAGCTGACTGTCAGTCAGCTGTCTGAAACTGAATGGGAACCAGTTTGAAACTATTCATGTTTTTTTGTTAAAAATTTTTTTAATTTAGTTTATTTTTTTAGTTTCAAGTGTACCATATAATGATTCAACAATTCTATACACTACTCATTATTCACCAAGATAAGTGTGCTCTTGATCCCCTTTATCTATTTCACAACATCCCCCCCGCCCCCTTTCTGGTAACCATCAGTTTGTTATATTTAAAAGACTGTTTTTTGTTTGTCTTTTTCCCCTTTGTTCCTTTCTTTCTTTCTTTTTTCTTTTTTTAAATTCCACATGAGAGATATCCTATGGTATTTGTCTTTCTCTGACTGACTTATTTCACCTAGCATTATACCCTCAGGTCCATTTTGTAAATGGAAAGGTCTCATTCTTTTTTATGGCTGAGTAATATTCCATTATATATATGTATAATATATAGAGTTTTATTATAAAGTTAATATACAGTTTTATTAATTTGGTTTATCTTTTCAAAGAAACAACTCTTGTTTTCACTGGATCTGTTATTTATTTATTTATTTATTTATTTATTTATTTATTGTTTCTATTTCATTTATTTCTATTCTAATCTTTATTACTTTATTACTTTATTAATATACAGTTTTATTAATTTGGTTTATCTTTTCAAAGAAACAACTCTTGTTTTCACTGGATCTGTTATTTATTTAATTTATTTATTTATTGTTTCTATTTCATTTATTTCTATTCTAATCTTTATTACTTTATTACTTTATTACTTTCCTTCTTTTACTGGATGTGGGCTGTTTGTTCTTTTTTAGTTCATAGGTGTAAAGTTGGTTGTTTGAGATTTTTCTTGTTTCTTGAGGTAGGCTTATACTGCTATAATCGTCTCTCTTAGAACAGATTTTGCTGCATCCTAAAGATTTTGGACTGTTGTGTTTTAATTTTCATTTGTCTCCATGTATTTTTTGATTTCCTCTTTGATTTCTTGGTTGACCCATTTACGGCTTATTAGTATGTTATTTAGCTTCCATGTATTTGTGTTCCTTCCAGTTTTATTTTTGTTTTTGATTGATTTCTAGTTTCATACTGTCGTGGTCAGAAAAGATGCATGATATGATTTTAATCTTTCTGAATTTATTGAGACTTGTTTTGTGGCCTAACATGTGATCTGTTCTGGAGAATGTTCCATATGAACTTGAAAACAATGTATATTACACTGTTTTTCAATGGAATATTCTGAATATATATGTTAGGTTCATTTAGTCTAATGTGTCATTCAAAGCCACTGTTTCCTTATTGATTTTCTGTCTGAATTATCTATTCATTGTTGTAAGTGGGGTGTTAAAGTTCCCCACATACTATTACTGTATTGCTATCAATTTGTTCCTTTATGTCTATTAATAGTCGCTTGACAGTGTTGACTAAAGATAAAGCAATTACATGTGTTGGGTATATACATGGCAGATTGACAAAAAAAAAAAAAAAAAGCCACAATAATCCTTCACTCTTGCCTGGATATATGCCCTTACAGCGTGACTTTGTAGGCCTTGTGACTCACCTTGGCTGATAGAACGCAGCAGATGTGATAGTGTACCAAATCTGAGCATAGGTCTCAAGAGTCCTTCAATACTTTTCAGTTTTGGCCTTGGAAACCTGCTCTGATGGCATGAGAATGAGCCTGGGTGAGGCTGCTGAGGGGTGAGAGACAATGGGTAACAGAGACAAGTAGTCCCAACTAAGCTCCTTGAAGACCAACCACCTTCTGGCCAACCCAGCAAATGACCAGAGATGTATGTTTGAGGTGGTGAAGACCAGAAGAGCCATTGGCTGAGCCCAATCCAAGTGGCTGAACTGCAGAATTATTGTTATTTAATTCAGTACATTTTGCATGGTTTCTTATATAGCTACAGATACCAATTGCTCAGCTCACCATTAGTTGTAATAACTTAATTGATCCAGATTAGAAAGTCTTTTCTAGTGAATTCATTTATAGTGTTATCTCTGAGACAAAGCAAGGCGTTATTTAAGGATGGATGTGTCTGTAGTCTAATGTTCAGTTAGCATTTTAGTTGGGAAATTACAGATTAGCTTAAGTTGTGGGTTCTGTTTTAGCTTCAAAGGTCATCTCTGGTAGTTCTCTGTTGGAGCCATGGAAACATAGGAGAATTTTTTTTTTTTTTAACATTTTTATTTATTTTTGAGACAGAGACAGAGCATGAATGGGGGAGGGGCAGAGAGAGAGGGAGACACAGAATCGGAAGCAGGCTCCAGGCTCTGAGCCATCAGCCCAGAGCCCGATGCGGGGCTCGAACTCACGGACTGTGAGATCGTGACCTGAGCTGAAGTCGGACGCTTAACCGACTGAGCCACCCAGGCGCCCCAGGAGAATTTTTGTTTTATATGTGCTACGTAAATAAGAGTATGATTCAAGTGTATGGTGGAAATAAAAGTGCACCAGAAAATATAGAACCTAAAGGTTTTCTTGAGTTTGGCACTGAGACCCTGGAGTTGTGTCCTCCAGCCAATGCGGGCGACTGAAGATGAAAGGGACATTAGGGCTCTCGCTTTGTCAGCAGTTAGAGTGATGTGAGGGAGGTGCAGAAAATGGCCGTCTGGATGTAAGAATAGAAAGTTAACAAACTAACAATAGCATCCCACAACAACACTTTGTCTTCAAGTAAGAAGTCGTATTGATTATATCTTCCAAGGATATCAGTAGTTTTACTGATAAGAAGTAGGAACGATACACTTGCAGAGACTAGCTTCTAAGTAAGAAACCCTCAGGACTGTGCAAATTTTAGTCTTCCTTTTTAAACTCGGCAGTTTCTCATGTTTTATGTCATTTATTGCCAATGTATACAAAATATTCTCCCCTTTAAAATGTTATCGGGACTGAACTTTTGAATATCTGGCATTTTGAGAAACAGGGACCAAATGCAATCATCTAGTATTTTTAAGTGGCAGCTTTAAATATCATGCTGAGATACATTAATATTACATAGATGAACAGTGTATCTATTTAGCTTTTATAAAGATCTGTTTAACACAATGCAGTGTGCAAATGAAACCACAAGGTGGCAAAAGGATGACTGTAATCTCCAAGGCTTTTTCCCCCTCCAAACTAAATGATGTATTCTCTATGAGCTAATTAACCCTGTCATTAATTCAATGGAAGGGTTAATTAGTTAAAGCTAGGCATAATAGTTACAGTTTCCAAAAATATTTTAACCTTTTAATAATCTCCATTTCATTTGTATGCAGGGAACACCAAGGAATGAGAATTTGGCTTGCCAAGAATAAATCCACAATTCTTTTTGGTCTAAGAACTAGAATCTAACATTTAAAGTCGATTACAGTGAGTAGACACAGGGCTCAAATATGCTCAGATCCCCCTGAAATTAAAATGAATTTAATTGTCTTACATTTAAGCCCCAAATTCTTATGTAGAGAAAGAAGATCAAAGAAAAAGTAGCATTATTTTCTAGAGTGATTTTGGAAAAAGAAGATTTACATGCTAGGTTTAATTTCCCACTTCAAATGATTGCTGAGACAGGCGAGGCTAGCATGTGGATTGGTGAGGGGTTGGGCAGGAGAGGGATGATGGACTGAAGGTGGAAATAATTATACTATAAGTAACAACCTTTCTGTTCCATTGTTATAGCCTTCCAGATGTTCCCTCTTTAAATTCTCTTCATGAACCTGTAAGATGAGGAGTATTATTACCATCCCTGTTTTATGGTAGAAGAAATTGAGGCTCAGGGTGGTTAACCAAAGATGACCTAGCTAGCTAGAAGAAGAACCCAGGTAGTCTGAGTCCAAAGTTCATGCTTTTTAGCAATTCTATTTTACCAACCCTGAACACATGCTGAAATTAGCAGCATGACCTCAAGTTTTGTACTTTTATAAGCAAATGTGTTTCTGGGGCACCTGGGTAGCTCAGTTGCTTAAGCGTCCGACTTCGGCTCAGGTCATGATCTTACGGTTCATGGGTTCGAGCCCTGCATCCGGCTCTGTGCAGACACGCTCAGTGTCTGGAGCCTGCTTCTGATTCTGTGTCTTTCTCTCTCTCTGCCCTCCCCTGCTCACGCTCTGTCTCTCTCGAAAATAAAATAAAACATTAAAAAAAATAGGTTTTCCACATAGTATAATGTATATAATAAACAATACACTGACACAAACTAATATATGGCATATACCATTTACATGGTAAAGTTGATGGTAGTTTTTATTAACATATGTTTCAATGTAGCTGATTTCTTTTTACAAGGGAGAAAGAACCAGTTAAAAGCCAGGAAGTCTAAGTTATTACCTGGTCCATTTAGCAAAAATTTCCCAGGAGTATGACCTCAGTTTTTGAAATTGAGACAGTGCTACATCTTAACAATTGACCAGCTGTTTTGTGCACCTCCAGGAACAAACTGGGAAGCTTTCCCAAGTTTATAGCTTTTGAACTGGTCTCTGCATGTATGAGTGAATACATGAATATGTGTGTCTGGATGAAGCTGGTCATACTGAGAAGGAGAGGAAACTCAACCCAACCTTCCTGTATCAAATAATTATTCCTATGAAATAGGAATCAAAATCACCCCCACTGTTGCTAGGGGTGCTTATGAATCTCAGTAGGTTGGATGGTCTTCATCAATCTTGGCTGAATGAATATTTTCAGTTCCTCTGATTGAAGATGGCAAACTCTGACTGAAACTACAAGTTAAAATTAGAAATTTGTATTTAAAAACCACAAAACTAAATAAGAGTGAATAAAATTTAAATAGTTAAACCCTGAAATGATTTTTTTGCAAGTTGGTAGCATTTATAATTTTGGAGTTATTAAAACTTAAACTACACTATGACTTTTGGGTCTCTCTCTCTCTCTCCATATATATATGTGTGTATACACACACACACACACACACACACACACACACATATATACATATACATATACATATACATATACATATACATATACATATTTGATGAGGAAACTGCTGTCCTCAAGCAAAAATTACCTGCTTTGGCACTGATGTCATCTGCCTATACCGTCTTCTCTTCCTACTTGTTGTATTAGTTTCTCCCTTATATTTCATAATGACGTTGACACCTGCTGATGCTCTTTTCTCTCTGCTGCCATTGACCAACCAATGTCCACTAGACAACCCAGCCAACACCTAACCTAGTGGTACCTCTACCCCTGTGACATATACTTTTACCCACACTTGTGACATTGTCTTCATCTGGATGCTCTGGGATGAATCCCTGTCTGTCCTAGCCTCCGAACCACTTGCTTCCTTATTTGCAGTTTACCTTTTCTCTCATCTCATTGTGATCTCTAGTCTCTTGCCTTTCATGTTTTCCTAAGTCTAGATGTTAGGGTTTTTTTTTCCTACTAAAAACACTTTTTTTTTTTAAAGAGGCAGCTATATATTTTTAATCTAAAGATTGGGCATACAAGAAGCATTTTACATAAATTCCTAAGGGACGTACATCCCTTGCACAGTGTCTTTTAGTTTCTTACCAGTACCTTCTTCTCTTATTTTTCCACCAAACTGCAAATCTTATCTTGCAGGACTTGGGATCAATGTAAGTAAATTCTTCATTCTGCATTCATTCCTCAACTCTCAGTACTTTTTTGTCCTTCCTCAGACTCTATGGTATTGTATTTCATCCAGAACAGTCTTTTTTAAATCCAGTTTTACAGATTAGAAGCCTGAGGCTCAGTGACATTAAAAGCTTGTTCATCATTCTCTGGCTAGAAATTGGTAGAGCCAAGTTAGGTTATCTGAGTTCAGTGACTTTTTTTCCTTATAAGATGTTAAGTAATCTCAGAAAAATAATATACACTTTTTAAATTTATGTTAATTACATCTTTTCTGAAATTAAAATTTATTTTTGTGATTTTTGGGAATAGAAAAATGACTAGAGTATTTGCTATAATCAAGGAAAGTTGCATGAGTGTACGTATTATACCAGCAGGTGGCGCTCTGGACCCGTCATCTACTTAAATCAGTTTCTGACTAATGCTAAGAGTTTAACTTTATCAAAGAAAAAGACATAACACACCATCTAATTTATAGTATCTCTAGCAAATATAGCTCAGTTGTCACATGTAGCGCCTGCAAAAGCGGATCAGAATAATTTAAGGATTAGAACCAAGGCTCTAGAGGGAAAATTTGGGTATTTGGTCTCATTTTGGAAGTACCTTAATAGGTAAGTTTTTCATAAATTACCAAACCATTTAGTACAGGGAATTTCAATCCTTGGTTTTATGGCACATTAGGACGTCTCCAATTATCTCAAGATGTGCCACAAAAATCTTATAAAATGATTATGTTTCTCTTTGATGTAAGTAAAAATATAGATTTTAATGCTTCTAGGAAGGATAGGAAGCAGCAACTTAGATAAATGATAGATTTAAGAAGAACTGAAAGAATGCTCTTGCCTATCTAAAATGTCTCCCTTATTGATTTGCAATAGTGTTCAAAATTAACATTTCCCCACCCCTCTTCCTTACAGGTAAGGCTTTGAAGGACCCAGTAAACTGCAAATGTGTTATCTGGGTAGGCTAGACCATTACATCATTCAGACTTGTCAATACCACCACAACAGGAATTAGATTAACTTTAGTCATTTAATCACCTGCTAGTGATTTGAGTGCAAAGGGCAAAGGTCAGAAAATCAAATGGAAGAGAGGATTAAAGAAGATGTATAGCTTCGACTGAAGATGTCTTGTGCCCTGAAATGGCTGCTCTGGATACCTGTGTTTAGTTTTACACATTTTCTTTTTTCTCTTTTCCTGCCTTCTCCCTCCCCTCCCCTTCCCTACTTTTCCCTTCCCTGGAAAAAAAATCACCGAGCCCTTCAGACTGCCATAACAGTGTGAAGGAATCCTCTTTGACAAGTATATGCTCCAGAAGTAGCTTGCTTGAACCATCTTGCTAGTAGTTTCCTCTCTCATCTGCCTGAGGGGGCTGGATGCCAGGTTGAGGGGACTCCAGGAGCAAGAGCCCAAGGAGTGGACCACCATAAGTGGGAGCTAAGGGGGTGTTGGGGAGGCTGGGCTGAGGCATGTCTCTCACATCAAGGAACTCTGTGGAATAGAGGCCTTGGCAGAAACTCCCTCCACTCCCAGCCCTCCAGAAAAGGATGTACACATGGGCTCCACAGAAGAACCAGCATTTGGACACTTGCCACCCAGAGGGCATCCATGTCTTAGACCACAGAAGCATCCATAAATAAAAAGACAACACTTTTCTCTAATTCTTTTCCCTTGTTCAAAAAACCCAAGAGCTGGAAACAGAAGAGAAGGAGAGGAGGACTTATTTATACAAGGAAGCCCGTAGACTGAGGTGGTTCTAATACCTTAGCAACCTACTAAAGCAAACCAAATCCTAAGCCTGTAATGCCTCCAGGTTAAGAAATAGAAACCTGAGGACAACCAGCCAACAACAGCCAATGAGGCTTTCTCAAATAGCGGACCTGCTCAAGCTATAGCCAGTCAAATCATTTCCTTGTTTTGCTTCCATCTCTGCTCTATAAAAACCTTTCACCTGGCTCCAGTCAGTGGACCACTCCTAACCACTGCCAGTTTGGTACTGCTTGATTCAAACCTGTTTTAATATGCTTCATTATGAAGTGAAGGTCACACAGCGGTGCCTTAGTGTATCCCATCCCTTCCTTCCTTGCTTCCTTGCCCTTTTTCCTTACCCTCTGCTTTGACCTCACCGCCTCCCACCAAAATACTACCAAGGCTCTACCTTCCAGAGGCCCCAGGCTAAGATAGGATGCTATCTGTGGTAATGATGTAAATAGTTTTAGAAATCTCTGGGAATTTGCAGGCCATCAAATGGGAAGTTAGAACATTTTCCAAGTTAGTTTCTCTCCCATCTACAGTTGTGAACACCTGAGCACAAACGTATGTATGTTTGTCTTTGAATTCTTGGTCTGCAGTAGATTCATGGCACCCAGGAGGGACTCAACAGATGCTATAGCTGATTTTAAAGGGTTACATTTTTAAAAAATGCTTTATTTATTTTTGAGAGAGACAGAGAGACAACGTGAGTGGGGAAGGGGCAGAGAGAGAGGAAGACACAGAATCCGAAGCAGGCTCCAGGCTCTGAGCTGTCAACACAGAGCCTGAGGCGGGGCCTGAACCCACGAACTGTGAGATCATGACCTGAGCCGAAGTTGGGTGCTTAACCGACTGAGCCACCCAGGCGCCCCCTTAAACTAAAGCTCTGAAATATCTAAAAGTCATTCATGGACATTCTGCTGGAAGAAAACCTTATACTTAACTCAAAATACAAATTGATAAGTGCAGTTAGTCAAAGAGAGATTACTCACATCATAAAATAGCTTCTTTAGATAATTATACAAAATAAGAAAAAAACCTCTCATAAAATTTGATTTATCAGAAAATTGGCTTATACAAATATATCCAGGATTATGTTTGTTTCTAACAGAAGCAAACCAGCTTATATACGTGCTAGAGTCATTCATAATCAAAGATCACTTGTGACAATATTGAAATGTTCTATAAAGTGTGGACTTTTCTTGGCATATGACAGAGTATCTACATAGATGATGAAAATATTCACATAAATATGCATGGTTAAAACAAGCTGTTCAAAAACGTAAACGCTTTAAAAATGACCTGTCCTCCATAATGTATGGATTAATAACAAATATTCATGCTTATGTTCACTAATATGAAGTGCTTCTGATATACCTCATTTGTGTCCTTTCAAAGAGTAATCATGTAAGTTAGGATTCAGGGGCTTCTACCCAGAAGCATCAGGGAGGCTCAGCATTGAGTTCCTATTAGCTGGAATGCTGTCTGTCCCAAAGGTGGGACGAGCTTATCTTTTTCTTTTTTAAAATTTGTTTTTACATTTTATTTATTTTTGAGAGCAAGAGAGACAGAGTATGAGCGGGGTAAGGGCAGAGAGAGAGAGGGAGACACAGATTCCGAAACAGGCACCAACTCTGAGCTGTCAGCACAGAGCCCCATGCAGGGCACCAGCTCATGGACCTTGAGATCATGACTTGAGCCAAAGTTGGACGCTTAACCAACTGAGCCACCCAGGCACACCACCCACCCCCCACTTTAAAAAAAAAATTTTTTTTTTTTTAATGTTTTAGGGACAAGCTCAGCTTTAATACCAGGCTCATCTGCTTTCAAATATTGGCTTTCAAGTTTTAAATGATAACTTAACCACAGTTCAGTCCCCTCCTTTATAAACTAATGATCATAATGCCCTCCTGATCAGCTCTGGCATTGTTGAATGGTTCAAAAGGGATAAAGTATGCAAAAGTGCTTTGCAAAGTCTAAAGTGCTAGTTAAATGGGGATATTATTATTATTACTCAGGAAGAACACTCAGCTCATTGCTTAGTAATGGTGAGGCAAACAGTGTCACTAAATAAGACAATATAATGGTCTTAAGAGGCTCTAATTCAGTTTCTCCTTTTTATTCAAGCACACAATTGCATTCTAACACTTCACAGACAGCCTGAAATGGGCCCTGTGGAGGCTGATAAGGAAAATTAGAACAAGGAGCTATTTGCTCCCTCATTTTAATAACTGAGTCAAGGAGCAGGCACTTCAATACAAAAAAGAAGGAACACTTTCTCTCACTCAGTCCTCAGAAAGATAATGACTCCATTACAAAGCAGGACTTCTATAATAAAGGCTGAGGCGGTGCTCAAGGAGTTTTCCCTGCGTTTGAAGAAGGAGAAAGACACATCACCATCAAAACAAAGTGTCTTCCAAGTGTAAAATCTGACTTAGATTCAGTCACCATTCACAGAGGATGGTCATTTTCATAGAATTTTTTTTTTTTTTTTTTTTTTAAATCACTCTGGATAAATGGGCCCTCAGTTACAGATAGTTGCTGGGTATCATGCCTTTCAATTGCATTCACCTTTATTTGTATATTGTAAGGGAAGAAAAAGTTTTTCTTGACCCTCTGAGGGTGTCTGGCTGGGTCTGAAAATTAAACTGACAGAGATTAATAGGAGAAAAGCATACCCATTTATAGAAGTTTTACGTGACACAGGAGCCTTCATTAAGGAAATGAAGACCCAAAGACACACACCTGAATATTTTAGGCGAGGTTTGACAGAGAGTGGGCAGTTTTGTAGAAATACAATAGGTCAGAGTATGAGTTAAGGTAGTTAATGGCGGGAAATGTCCTTCTTGGCGACCCTTTGTCTTTGGAGATAAGCATGTTCCTTTCTTTCCTATAAGAGATGGCACCTTCCACAAGAGGATTTTGTCTTATTTTTAATATTTTTATGCTTATTTATTCATTTTTTTGAGAGAGAGAGTGAGGGAGGGGCAGAGAGAGAGAGGGAGAGAGGACCAGGGAGAGAGACTGAGGGAGGGGCAGAGAGAGAATCCCAAACAGGCTCCTCACTATTAGTGCAGAGCCCAATGCAGGGCTTGAACTCTTGAACCATGAGAACATGACCTGAGCTGAGATCAAGAGTCTGATGCTTAACTAGCTGAGCCAGCCAGGCGCCCTCTAAGTGGTCAGTCTTATCCAGTGTTTCAAGATGAGGTTAATGTAGAGCTGCTTTTGTGCCAACAAGTGAGTATTTTTAATTCTGTCAATTCCCTTCCTATTGATGGAGAGTGACTCTAGCATAGTATCCTTTGCTGATAAGGATGCAATCATGTTTAAAAAGATAGTTGCATACGGGCACCTGGGTGGCTCAGTCAGTTAAGCATCTGATTTTGGCTCAGGTCATGATCTCAGGATTGGTGAGTTCGTGCCCCGTTTTGGGCTCTGCTGACAGCTCGGAGCCTGGACCCTGCCTCAGATTCTATGTCTCCCTCTCTTTCTGCCCCTCCTCTGCTCACACTCTGTCTCTCTCTCAAATAAACATTAAAAACAAAACAAAACAAAAAGGATAGCTGGATACCAGCAGGCACTATAACTGTTAAACATCACACTAGTAAAGAGTCAAATTGGGACTTTTCCTCTGAATTCTCAGAGCATTTTAAACTTAAAATTAATTTTTTAGGGGCATATTGAAGGATCTAATTTTTATCAATCAGCTTTCTAGAATTTTTGTATTGCTCTTTCATTGTGTATTAAAATGTATTTTTTTTAATTATAAAAGTTTACTATAGCTAATTCTAGAAGTAGGAGAGGGATTCCTGGGTGGCTCAGTCAGTTGATCATCCAACTTTTGGTTTGGGCTCAGATCATGATCTCATGGGTTTGTGAGTTCAAGCCTCATGTCGGGCTGTGTGCTGACAGTGCAGAGCTTGACTGGGATTCGCTCTCTGCCCCTCCCCGACTCGTGTTTTTTTTTTTTTTTTTTCTTCTCTCTCTCTCTCTCTCTCAAAATAAATAAATTTTAAAAAAATTAGAAGTAGGAAAAAATTAAAAGGGCCTGTAATCTCCCAGTCTAGAGATATTGGACTATGTTTTTCCATAATTTCTCTTTGTATCTCTGAATATATTGACAGCATTGATTAAAATGTACATATTATTTTATAACATTTTTCATCAACTGAATCATGACTACATTTCCACCAATAAATGCTTTGGTGAGCCCTTACTGATCTATGTCAACAATGACTTTTCATTGGTTTAACACTATTCTACAAACTTTATATGTATTAACTCATGTCCTTCTCAGAACACCCTATTTATAATAGTGTTACTATTTTTAAAAAGTTTTTTTTTTTTTAATTTTTTTTTTTTTCCAACGTTTTTTTTTATTTATTTTTGGGACAGAGAGAGACAGAGCATGAACAGGGGAGGGGCAGAGAGAGAGGGAGACACAGAATCGGAAACAGGCTCCAGGCTCCGAGCCATCAGCCCAGAGCCTGACGCGGGGCTCGAACTCACGGACCGCGAGATCGTGACCTGGCTGAAGTCGGACGCTTAACCGACTGCGCCACCCAGGCGCCCCTAAAAAGTTTTTTTTAATGTTTATTTATTTTTGAGAGAGAGAGAGAGAGACAGACTCTGAGTGGGTGAAGGGCAGAGAGATAGGGAGACACAGAATCCAAAGCAGGCTCCAGGCTCTGAGCTATCAGCAGAGAGCTCAACGTGGGGCTTGAACCCATGAACCGTGAGACCAGGACCTGGGCTGAAGTCAGATGCTTAACCACCCAGGTGCCCCAATAATAGGATTACTATTATACCCATTTTACAGATAAAGAAACTGAGGGACAAGAAGATAAATTACTTACCTTAGTTAATTCAGCTAATATGTGGCAGAGCCAGGATTTGAACACAAACTATGTTTCCCTGTTAAATTCTCTTTTCTATTCTCCTTCAAAATGATCCCAGACTTTATGCTTTCTCATCAAACCACCAACACTCTGAGGATTCCTCAGTGCTTTTCCACGTTTGGTGGCAGATTTCCCATGTTCCCCTTGAAGGGGAGCAGGCTATGCCACCCACTGTGTGCACTTTGGCATGTGGATTATGCCACCAGGCAATTGAGACGATGTAAGGCTTGGGGGAAAAAGTTTTATCTCTGTCTTAAGTGCCTAAAAAACTTTAGATAGGGGGCCTGGCCCAGAAAGAGAGCTATTACCAGAGATAATGTTTCAGCTGAAAAAGGTTTTATCTGGATGGTAGGGCAAATGGCTGATTACCAAATATTTGCTGTGAGCTGCCCTCCCCTTTGAATCCCCAGGCCCCGTCCTATTCCTTAGCTCAGGATAGCATATAAGCCCCAGCTGCTCAATTGCCTTTGGGTCTCCTATTTTTATGGGGCTCCTGTACATACAAAATAAAATGTGTTTTTCCCCTGTTAATTGGTCTCATGTCAACGGAATTATTAAACCAGCCGGAGAACCAAGAAAGGAGGAAGGAAAAATGTTTCCGGCTCCTTGTGCACAGTGTGCCACTGCCTCTGCCACCTGTTGCTTCTCTGAGCACAGCTTCCTTCTGCTATCTGCTGCTATCGCTCCCTCATCCCAGGCCTCTGAGAAGGAAGCCACATCCAGTCCTCGTCCTTCATTTCTCACAGCACAAACCAGGCTGCCTCCTAGAGCAAGATCTTGCTGAGTCTCATGGAATAATATCTAGGAAGTCCAACACAAGGGCTAATGTAAACACAAGGGCTCCTTACTGCAGCTACTGTGTAAGCCGGTCCTCTAGGAGGGCCCTCCCTGCCTGCTGTACTGTGCGTCTCCATGGACAGCTATCGACTTGAAGAATTTCCATGTCTTCGGTTGGGATACTTGTCTCAGTCTGAGCTAAGTTCTTAATTCTAATTTTCTGTCCTAAGGGGCCTTTCTCCAGCATGGCTGAAGAGGAAGTATCTGCTTCATTTAGAGAAGGCTCTATTCCCACCCATGGGGGGGAGGGGGGTGAAAATTATAGTAGGAAAATTATCTCAGCACATATTATCAAACATCAGCATATCTGGGGTTATTCAATCCTAATTAACACTGCATAAAGGACACCAATATTCCAGCTTCATTTCATTTTCTGTTTTTTTTTCTTGCATTAAAGATTATTTCTACATGTGCTTTCTGCAGTCCTGTGGTTCTTAACCTATATCGCTTATAAGCAACTATTCAACACACATCCTTTCAGGTAGCAATTGATAGCACCTGAGCTATACATACAGAGATAAGACATAAGATTTCATAGACAATTATTTTCCAGCATTTTCTTTCTTTTACAAATGCAATCAGGAGACAGGAACAGCATGGTTTAATGATAAACAACAACAATGAAATTTTCTTCGAAGTAAAAACAAAATCTGAATTCAGGTGATGTCACAGTGTTACAGCTTTCTTCAAGGCTATTCAGTGGATCCTTTTTTTTTTTTTAATGTTTATTCATTTTTCAGAGAGAGAGAGAGAGAGAGAGAAAGGGCACGTGTGTGCACAAGTGAGGTAGGGGCAGTTAGAGAGGGGGACAGAGGATCTGAAGTGGGCTCTTCACTGTCAGCACAGAGCCCGACGAGGGGCTCAAACTCATAAACCCTGAGATCATGACCTGAGCCGAAGTTGGACGAATGACTGACTGAGTCACTCGGGTGTCCTTTGTTGGTTCTTTTAATTTTTTTTTTTTTCAACGTTTTTTTATTTATTTTTGGACAGAGAGAGACAGAGCATGAACGGGGGAGGGGCAGAGAGAGAGGGAGACACAGAATCGGAAGCAGGCTCCAGGCTCCGAGCCATCAGCCCAGAGCCTGACGCGGGGCTCGAACTCACGGACCGCGAGATCGTGACCTGGCTGAAGTCGGACGCTTAACCGACTGCGCCACCCAGGCGCCCCTGTTGGTTCTTTTAAAACAAATTGGGGCCACACCTCAATGCTGATCATACTTTCCCTTCCAACCTCTAACATCACCCAATTTCAGGACTTGTTATAAAGCTACAGTAATCAAAAGAGTGTGATAGTGGTACAGAGACAGACAAATAGACTGGTGGAATAGAAGAGAAAGTCCAGAAATAAACCCACATATATATGGCATAGGTGTATGGACAACTGAGTTTTCACAAAGCTGCAAAGACAATTCAGTGGAGAAAGGATAGCTTTTGCAATAAGTGGTAAGGGCATAACTGGATAGACACGCAAAATGAAACAAAACAAAAACCATGTAACTTCGACCATACTTTGTATCATATATAAAAATGAATTCAAAATGGATCGTAAAACTAAATGCAAAATCTACAACTATACACTTTCTAGTAAAAAACTTAGTAGGAAACTTTTATGACCTTGCATTAGGAAAATATTTCTTAGGAATGACACCAAACACATGATGCATAAAAGACAAAACTGATAAATAGAAATTTAGCAAAGTGTTTGAAATACACTCTTAAGAGAATGAGGAGACAAGCCAATGACTGGGAGAAAATATTTGCAAATCGTATATCTAAAAAAAAGACTTGGATCAAGAACACGGAAAGAACTCTCTAAAATCAGTAAGAAAACAAAAATTTCAATTAGAAAACAGGAAATAGATTACCAAAGAAGATCTATCATGGTGAGTAAGAACGTGAAAAGATGTTTAACATCATTAGTCATTAGAGAAATGCAAATAAAAACCATGAAACACCACCACACACTTACTAGAAAGGCTAAAGTTAAAAACACTGACCTCACCAAGTGTGGGTGAGGATGTGGAGAAGTCGACTTTCATATACTGCTGGTGAAAATGAAATACGGTGCAAACACTTTGTAAAACAGTTCAGCAGTTTCTTAAATAGTTAAACATACACATAACATAAAATCCAACTATTTCACTACTAGCTATTTACCCACTTTGTAATTGCTTTATTTGTAACAGCCCCAAACTGGAAACAACCAAAATAGGCAAATAGCAGATGAATAGATAAACAAAATGTGGGAAATCCATAAACAGAACCCATGCTCAGCAGTAAACAGGAATAAACTGTTGATGCATGCTGCAACATGGATAATTCTCAAAATAATTATGCTGAGTGAAGGAAGCCAGACATAAAATACTGTACTGTATGATTCCATTCATATAAAATTACAGAAAATGCAAAATAATGTGTGGTGCCAGAAAGTGGATCACAGATGGCCTGGGGAGGTGGGGCAAGACAGGCTATGAGTAAGGAATTATGAACAGGCACAAGAAAACTTTGGGAGGGTGATGGATATATTCATTATCTTGATTGAGGTAATGGTTTCATGGGCATATACATATGTCAAAAATTACTAAGTTGCACAATTAAAACATATGCAATTTACTGTACATCAATTATACACCAAGGAAGTTGTTAAAAAGGAGACTGCCGCCCCCTATAAAAATATATAAGTTCTTTTAAAATCTTATTTTCCAGCTTTGGTTTTCTTCCTTCAACAGAAAATATTTCACTCTCCTCTCCTCTTGCTTACATGATTTCTGATGAGAAGTCTGCTGTAATTCTTTTTTTTTTTTTTTAATTTTTTTAATGTTTATTTATTTTGAGAGCAAGAGAGAGGTTGAGTAGGGGAGGGCAGAGAGGGAGACACAGAATCTAAAGCAGGCTCCAGGCTCTGAGCTGTCAGCACAGAGCCTGACGTGGGGCTTGAACTCACAAACCGTGAGATCATGACCTGAGACGAAGTTGGATGCTTAACCAACTGAGCCACTCAGGTGCCACAGAAGTCTGCTATAATTCTAATCCTTGATCTAATACAGGTATGATTCCT
Organism: Neofelis nebulosa; assembly: GCF_028018385.1. NCBI lineage: Eukaryota > Metazoa > Chordata > Mammalia > Carnivora > Felidae > Neofelis > Neofelis nebulosa. Next base: position 152,010,440 of record NC_080784.1, read on the forward strand.
ACCCCATCTCCTCCCAGTCTAGCTTCTTGCAAGACTTTTTCTTTGTGTTTTATTTTCTGTAGTTTGATATGATATGCCTTAGTGTAAATTATTTTATTTATCCTGCTTGGTGTTCTCAGAGCTTCCTGGCTATGTGGTTGGGTGTTTGTCCTTAATTTTGAAAAAATTTGCAGCCATTATTACTTCAAATATTTCTTCTGCTTTATTCTGTTTTTCTTCTCCCTCTGATATTCTCTTTACACATATGTAATACCTTTTGAAATTACCCCATAGTTCTTGGATGGTCCATTTGTTGTTTTTATTCTTTTTTCTCTTCGTATGTCAGTTTGGGAAGTTTTTATTTACCTGCCTTCAAGCTCACTGATTTTTCTTGGCTGTCACAAGTCTGCTGGTGAGATCACCAAAGATGTTCTTCGTTTCTGTAGCGTTTTTGATTTTTAGCATTTTCTTTTGATACTTGGCTAGAGTTTCCATCTCTTTGCTTGTATTACCCATCAGATCTCAGATATTATCTACTTTGCTGTCAGAGCCCTTAACACATTAGTCATAGGTAGTTTAAATTCTGTGTCTCGTAATCCCAAATTTCTGTTGTATCAACTCCGGTTTTAATGTTTGCTTTGCTGCTTCAATTTTTTCCTGCCTTTGGTGTACCTTGTAATTTTTTTGTTGAGAGCTATACCTACGTGTTGTATTGAGTTATAGGAACTAAGGTTAAAAAGGCCTGTATGTGTGAAGGTTTTTTTTAAAAATATGGCGAACGGTAGGGCTGTTTAATGTTTGCCGTAGCTGCGGGTGTCAGAGGCTTCAAACTCCTTGAGTGTCCTTGTTTTACAATCCCGTGTGGTCTTTTTGGTCTTCCCTTAGGATCTCTTCCTGGATAGAGCCTTCATCTTGCAACTCTCTCAGCTGTAATCCATTGCAATTATACCAGAGCCCTGTTGGTGTGGTGGTGAAATGTGGGCAAGGGAAGGTTTCCACTATCTTATGATTAAATTTTAGTCTTTTAGTCGGCCTGGCCTGTGATCTTCACAAGTGTTTCTTAGTGTTACTTTTACCCCTTTTGTAATGCAGCAAGGCCGGAGGGGGTTGGAGTCAGAAAAAAGCCCATCCCCAGGTGGGATTAGGCTCTGATGACGTCTTTTTCCACGTAAAGTGGGCCTTTGCTACAGAAACGCTCTGGGTATTTCACAAAGGTGACTTTCTGCTTGCCCCTACTGGTGCCAGAAGAGGATCTTTCTTGGCTCTTCACAATGAGAATCTGGAAGGTTTCTGGAGGTAAAACCCACAAAGAGGGCCCTGTAAGACTGCAGCTCCCCAGGCTTTATGATTCTCACACTAGTCCACACTTGGCCTCCAGCAGTTCATCCAAATTGCCATGTGAGTGTTTCTACCAGCCAGCTTCTACTCTAGGTAAGCAGAGCTTAGCCGTAACTCTCTGGATTCGCTTGTCTCTCTAGGTTTTAGGATGGCAGTTTCTCCTGCAATCTCAGTCCTCTGATGGGTCCAAGAAAAGTCATTGAATTTTCATGTGTTTCGCTTTCTTCTTGTTCTAAGGATTAGAGCGACAACTTCTAAGCTCTTTACATGCTGGATCTGAAATAGGAAAATCCCCTTTTCCAGTTTTGGACAATTTTCCTAAACTTTTCTATGTTTCAAGCTAGATCACAGGAGATGAGGATCTTTTCTGGCTTCTCTCCCACCTTGACAAAATGGAAACCCTTGTCCGGCTCTCACAGGGCTCAGTTGAAGGTACGGGAGAGAAATACATCTAAGCACAAGAAGAGAAGTAGTTGACAGAGAGAGGCCTAGGGGGTCATGGAGCACAGAGGGCTATATTCCACTGCGGAGGGGTGAGGCAAAATATGGAGAGGGCAGGGAAGGAATCAGGAAAGAGATGATTAACACGATGAAGGAGAGATGAGAAGGAAGGATGTTCAGGGTTTAGGGAACAGCAAATGCAGCAGCGTAAAGATGAAAGGGAAAATGTCTTAGACGTTATCGCTTAGTATTTTTGAGTGATTGTTTTCGTGCCGCTTAACTCGGAATGCTCTGCACCGTGAAGGGAGTGTCTGTGGATGGCCTCTGAAGCCTCAGAATCTTTCAAGTTACCCTAACCTGGTACAACTGGTAGCTTTATTTTCTGTCGAGTTGTAAGTGGAAATGTGATACATTCATTTCAATTATAATTTTTTTCTAATGTCTTAATTTATGAGATTATAAAACAAGAGGGAGATCCTTAATTTCCGTGTGTTTTGAGAATTTGTTTTGTGAGAAACGCTTTAAACTAATTAATGAGACTAATAACAGAATCGTGCAAGTTGCAAGGTGTTCAATTAAGCACCGCTGCCCTCTGGGAACATTCCCCGGACTTCAGCTGATCCATTGGAGGTTTGTGAGAACTTAAGGCAGAGCTTCAGGCTCAGCCCAGGAGAGGATTGTCTAATTAGAACAACTGACTGGGAGTTGGTTGCCTTGAGCTGTATTTTTGCTTTAGTAAGTTTTTCTGTCTGACCTTGGGCAAATTGCATAATCTTTGGGGGTTTTCTTATCTTTCGAATGCTGATAATACTTGCTTGATTTGAGGCCTCTTAAGGTCTTGGATGAAAGCTGTTTTATAAGCTTGTTGTATTATCAGGAAATGCCAGATTTAGAAGTTATTATTAAGTATGGTAGGCGGGTGAATGCACATCTGCCCCCCTTCCAAGATTAGAAAAAAACCCTCACCATCGGAGTTCAGCTGCCGGGTTGCCATGGGCACAGCGTTCTTTTCACAGTCAGTAGTGACTGGTGGGCCAAAGTTGTGCTTTCACTGTTCTTTTCAGACATTATTTATTTATTGACTTCAGGCCTCATTATGGTCCACTGGCTGGCTTTATAAGTGTCACCACAACGAACATCAGACATTGGTTCTTATAGCATAAAGGAAATGACCTGATCTAAATGTGGAAGCCCACAAGATAAGTGAATGAACCTGGTTTCAAAAACAAAACTGAGGGGTGCCTTGGTGGCTCAGTTGGTTAAGTGTCTGACTTCAGCTCAGGTCATGATCTCGAGGTTCGGGAGTTCAAGCCCTGCATTGGGTTCTCTGCTGTCAGCATAGAACCTGCTTCAGATCCTCTGTCCCCCCCTCTCCCTGTCCCTCCCTCACTCACACCCTCTCTCTCTCCTCTCTCAAAAATAAATAAACATTTAAAAAATGCTTTAAAATGTAGCCAGTAAAAATTAAAAAAATAAATAGTAACCAGTGTCAAGTATCTACTATATATTGAGACGCACCATAGGCACAGAGACAGTGAAGAATGATAAAACTCAGCTCACAATTTCCAGAGATTTACATTACAGCAGAAGAAACAGACATCCAAACTATGTAATTTGACTATTTCTAGGTCTTACCAGTCTATTGGTAAAATCTGATTAACTCAGATTTGATTAACTACAAATATAGTTATTAACACAGAACCTGGTCTTTTTAATATCCACACTCCCTCCATTATTCATGAGGATTCTTTGAATTGATTCACATGTCTTCAAGAATAGTCCTTATATCTTCTCTAGTCATTCATTTTTACCCTGGCTGCTGCTGCTGGTGTCTTTTGGGAAAGGTAACAACATTAGCTCAGGTATCTATAGATAGGAAATTGCCTAGGATTAACTCCAGAACCAGGGTTCTGGAAACTGGGTACCTAGTGGTAGCACTGATCCAAAAGGGGGAAGTAGGAGGAAGCATAGCATTTTGGGAAGAGTTAAAAAGTGCATATTGTCTGTTTTGAATTAAAGGGTCTGTCAGACACCAAACAGAGATGACAAATGGGCAGAATTACAATTCTGTTGCTCAGAAGAGAATTGTGTACATTTGGGATTTGTCAGCATATATGGGCTGTTGAAGGCATATTTGTTGAGATTGCCCTGGGACAGTGTTTAGAGAGTGGGGAGAAGTGGAACACATCATAGGGAAAAGCGGTTCCAGCTTGTTGTTAAAACCATGTTTTGGTAGGTGACAGAATGGAGAGAATATGAAGGTAAAAGGTATCTTAAAGATAGGAGGTTCAGGGGACTAATACAAGGGGGAAAGGGCACCCCTTTAGGAGACTGGTTAGCCAAAGAGACTCCAACAGTTTCCTGGTTTTGCCAATGACTGCCCCTTCTATATAGAGGATAAAAGTTTGAAAATTGAAAGTTGCAGTAATTGGTTCCCTTGATAAGATTCTGTGGTTTCCAGTGTCATGTTCCAAATTATCTTTATCCTCCTAAAACCAAGTCAAGCCAAGCCAAGCCAAGCCAAACCAAACCAAACCAAACCAAACCAAGGCAAACCAAGGCAAGCCAAGCCAAGCCAAGCCAAACCAAGGCAAAGCAAGGCAAAGCAAGGCAAAGCAAGGCAAGCCAAGGCAAGCCAAGGCAAGCCAAGGCAAGCCAAGCCAAGCCAAGCCAAGCCAAACCAAACCAAGGCAAGCCAAGCCAAGCCAAGCCAAGCCAAACCAAACCAAACCAAAACAAACCAAAACAAACCAAACCAAACCAAGGCAAGCCAAGCCAAGCCAAGCCAAGCCAAACCAAACCAAACCAAGGCAAGCCAAGCCAAGCCAAGCCAAGCCAATCCAAGCCAAACCAAACCAAACCAAAACAAACTAAAACAAACCAAACCAAACCAAGGCAAGCCAAGCCAAGCCAAGCCAAGCCAAGCCAAGCCAAACCAAAACAAACCAGTATTCAGTCCATTGCAACTACCAATAACTCTATATTTACCTGTGTGTTCTTCCCTCTCCCATCTCCCATGTCACCTCCTGGAGTAATCAACATACTGATTTTTGTGATGTTCTTCTTGCTTAAACAACAACAACAAAAACCATGTATATCTGTAGGACTAAATAATATATTTTCCTTTGCCTATTTTTAAACTTTATAAAAGGGCATGCATCAAACTTTACGGCGTCTTCCCCAACTGCTTTTTTCACTTGGCCTTATGTTGTTAACATTCATATATCATGTTGCCTGTAACAATATATTTTATTGCTGTGCAAATATCCCATGATTTTTTTATCTATCATGTTTGTCATTGGGAATATGGGCTGCACGAACGTTTTTACTATTATGAACTGTGCTGCTATGATCATCTTGTACATGTGCAGAAGTTTCTCTTGAGAACTGTCAGACAGGATAAGCAGATTATGCTGTGATAACAAATTAACCCCTAGACATAGATGGCCTAACACAACAAAGGTTGACTTTGGTGGGGGAGTCTCAGGGACTCAGGCTGACAGAGGCTACGTTATTATGCACCATTAGATGCATCTTGAAGACTGTGAGACCTCCTTTGCCCATTTGGGAAACAGGGACACTGTGGAGCTGTACTGGGCCTTTTGGTGCCTTTTCCCACAAGTGACAGATGACTTCTAGCCACACTTCCTCTACCTAAAGTAGCCATATGGCCAAACCTACTGCAGGAGAGGGAGGGTGAGAACTGCAGGAGAGCAGATGGAATGCAGTCACTTTGTCTCTGATACTTAGGAGGGAAATTTCTGGATTGTAGGGTTTATGAATGTTCAGTTTTACAAGACAATGCAAATTGTTTTCCAGAGTGTTGATGCAAATTTATACATTCAATAGCAGTGTAGAAGAGGTGTAATTTATTTTTTTAAAGCATCTAACAAATATTTGCTCCCCAAAGTCCTTTTTTTGAGGCATGTTTTTGTGCTTTACCTTTATACTTCCAGGCAATGTGAATAGAGATATTCTTATGCATATTTTCCAGATAAAATAAGTGATGGTTTAAATAAGTTATGTAGCAAATTTGTGTTGTTTTCTTTGGTTGTTGTTGTTTGTTTGTTTGTCTATTCTATCCTTCGTGTCTGGTAATAGGACCTGATCTTTCATTTCTTGGACCACGTTTTTCCACTGCATGTGGTGATGATGATTCTATCACTGTGTTTTGATCCCCTCCCCTCCTTCTTTCTTACCGCAGGAAGTATATAAGAAAGAAACTGCATGGTTCAGATTCTTTTGTCCCTTCACCACAGTGAATGGTTCAGGGGAGGACCTATGATTCAAATTAGATAATCAGAGACTAATGTAAAATTTTGCTTTTGTATGTTCAAAGAGAGAAAAACTATCTTTTAATGAGACTGAGAGTTGTAAGGCCCATGTATACCTGGGGCTGCTGTTAGCTGTCTGCCCTAGCTACCTTGAACACACTATCTGCAGAATAAAGCCAATATAGAAAGTAAAGAGAGGCCAAATACAGGAGAGAGAGAGACATAGAGCCTTGGCAATATGGTTCGATCTCTTTGATTTAGCTATGTCAGAAGACCAATCCCTGGACTTTTCAGTTACATGAGCTAAAATATTCCCTATTTTACTTACGTTCATTTCAGATGGATATCTGGGGGTCCTAATCAGCTACTTAGTGTCAGGGATAAGATTGGATTCTAGGGTCTTCAGTTTCTTGGTTGGACTCTGTTCCCACAAATCTTATTGTGACTCTCGGCTCTGCTCTGCTGGGCTAAATATTACCAGCTTCAGTTTCACATTGATTTCTGGAGGTAGAGACCTAAGAAAATTTCAGTAGAAGAGGAGGCTTTAAGATTTTGAGGAACCATTTGGAAGGGTACATCATGAGTAATGTGTCACAGCACATATTAATATATTAGACAATTTTGTCATTGTTCCCAAGTCTAGAAATTGATTTTTGAGTTCCCTGGTCCATGGCACTATAAAAAGTTACACATCCATCACCTTACACAGGATGGTGAGATTTTATCTTTGTACCTACCTCAAAGTGACAAATAGTTAATTAGACACATAAAGCATTTTCTAACATAGACAGTTTTGAACTTGAAGTTTTGCTGCTAACAGAGAGAAGAATCCCAGAGAGTATGGGGGGGTCTGAACACAAAATAAATCCAAAACTCTCTCCAATGTCTCAATAACTGCCAAGTCAGCTCTGAGGCTAATTAATCAAAACAAATTTACAATTAAGCCCACAAAGAAGCACTAATTACTATGCTTGGCAGGGGGAAAATGTGCTGAAAAGGGAAACCTGAAAGTGAGAATGGAGAATTGTCTTGTCATTGTCCTGTCAAGGGCAGTGCTTCAGGGCAATCCCACAGGGGGCACTGGACCTCCTTGTACAGGCAAGGATGTCGCAGCAGCAAGAGGGCTGGAGATTCAGGCCCCTGCCTCCTGGGCAAATGCAGGGATCTTGTACCTGTCCTCCAGGGTAAGGCCTGCTGTCAGTTGAATGTTTGTATGCCCCCCCTCCAATGCCCCTCATAATATATATATATATATTAATTTATTTATTTTGAGAGAGAGAGAGAGAGTGAGCAGGGAAGGAGCAGAGAGAGAGAGAATCCCAAGCCTCCCTCCCCGGAGAGATATATACTCCATTAGTTTTTCATTTGCCAGAATCATCGGTTTAGAATATTTTCTCTTTCCTTTTATCTATCTATCTATCATCTATCTATCTATCAAAAATATATTTTGATTTATTTATTTTGAGAGACAGAGAGCAGCGGAAAGGCAGGGAGAGAGAGAGAGAGAGAGAGAGAGAGAGAGAGAGAGAAAGAGAGAATCCCAAGCAGGATCCATGCTGTCAGAGCAGAGACTGATGCAGGGCTTGATCTCATGAAGTGTGAGATCATGAACTGAGCTGAAATCAGGAGCTGGATGCTTAACTGGTTGAGCCATCCAGGCATTCCGCTCCCCTAATTTGTATATTGAAGCCAATCCCCAATGTGAGGGTATTTGGAGGCAGGGCCTTTGGGAGGTAAGCAGATCATCAGGCTGGAGCCCCATAACAGGATCAGGGCCATTATAGGAAGAGACAGGAGAGAATTTTCTTCTCTCTACTCTTCACCATGTGAGGACACCGCAAGAAGATGGTCATCTGTAATTAGGATCAGGATTCTCACCAGAACCCAACTGTGCTGAGACTCTCTGATCTCAGACTTCCAGCCTCCAGAACTGGGAGAAATACATGCTTGTTGTTTAAGTCACACAGTCTGTGGTATCTCTTTATAGCAGTCTGAACTAAGATAAGACAAGTTCCTTCCAGAAAAGCATCACCTTTTTAGAATCTGCCCCATGGTCTACATGTGTATAATAGAATGAGGAATACAGAGGCTTAAGGTTTTGAGGGATCCATATCTTTCCCAATCATCTCTAGTGAATAGGGCTTATAGACCCCTCTTTCATCGGTTGTTGGCATTACTGACAGTCTCTGCCTAATTCTGCATACTGAGGCACATTGGTCTCCCATGAAACTCAACTGCTTCAGTTTCCAGAATATGATGGACTTGAAGCAGGTGGAATTTAGCTAGCTTTGCTGCCATTGGTTTGGTATTGATATTTGGTGATAGTGAACTATGACACTGGCCACTGTCCTTGGAGTTGTAGAATCTCTGTGTTGATTTTCAGTCCTAGCCTCTTATTTTGGATTTTAGTTTCTTCTACTCTGTTTATTCCCTTTCCCCCCAAGCCTGTCTGGCTCTTAGAATATTGTTCCCAAACCTTGACTGTTATTGCTGGATGACAAATACCTGTCTAATTCCTAATGTTGATCACTTAGTCCCTCAGTGCATATAGACTGACCTATTAAGTGTGATTTTCTGGCTAGAGTCCCCCTCTTCCTTCTGGGGACATAGTTGTATTACATTATGCAGCTTCCTCTACTGGTAATTGGGCCCGTATGCCTGAGTTCTGGCTGATGGAATGTGAGGGGAAGTGATGGATGTTACTTCTGGACCTGGCTTCCTAAATCTCCCTGAAAATCCTTATAGGTTCTCTCTTTCTTTAATTGCTGGTTGGATGTAGAAGATTCAGTGGAGGATTCAGAGGCTCTGGAGGAAGTGGAAAAGCAAGATGAAAAGATCCCAGTGTCTGAATGGTTGTGCAGAGCCCAGCCGCATGCTGACCCACATCGGCCTAAGACACTGGGATATCGAAGTTGTTTGATGACAGCAGTTGCTTGTCTCGATGAATATATCTTACATTCATCCATTCAGGGAACAGATATCTACTGAATACCTACACAGTGCTAGCTAGGTTCTGTGTTAGATGCTGGGGTTTAATGGTGAAAAAATATATACGTTGGCTTCACGGCTCTTATAATCCAATGCTAATGCCAGTGGTGATGTGGAGCTTGTGGAAGGAGATAGAACCCAAATAGCATGATCAACAATGTCAAGGAACTAATGTCTGTTGAATTTAATATGATAAAATTGGGTAAGGAAGACTTTCTGAAGTTATGGATCTTGAATTGTTATTAAAATAGAGTAGTACATGAGTTAGTAAGTAGTTTATGTGAGTAAAAGGCTCTTTTGGGTCAAGGTAAAGTTAACTAGAAAAATGTACTACAGTACAGGGAAAGAATCGAAAGCTTACTGATCCTTACTAGATCCTAACCAATGTGCCTGTGTTCTTGTTTAATTCTTCTTACATTATAAAGTAGACATTATCTCTCCTTTTTGTTGCAGACTGAGGCTCAAGGACATTAGGTTATATGACTGAGGTCACACAGCTGAGAAATGGTAGAACTGTCATTCTAATCTAAGCCTATTGGGCTCTTTCTGCACCATGCTATTTGTTTGGGTCGGGGTTATTCTGTCACAGCATCATGGACGGGACACCAGCACCCTGCCCGTTAGCCCACGTGATAGGCTTCAGTCTTGGGAATGAAAGCAAGTGCAGAGTACCTCTCTCCCCGGAGAGATATACACTCCATTAGTTTTTCATTTGCCAGAAGCATCGGTTTTTTAATATTTTCTCTTTCCTTTTATCTCAGGGGAATATCAATCTTTACAGATTTATTATTAATTCCCTAGTAACATGCTTAGCTGCTCAAAATTTTTTACTGTTGCTTGTAAAAGAAGGCCTGCTTGTTCTTGAAATTTCAGGGACTTCGATCACTCTGGGATGAAATATCACCTTGAGAGACGTAAGAAGAGAGAAGTACAGAAAAAAGTAACTCCCTCCACCCCCCACCCCATCTGCCTTTTCTCTGAAACAAGCATCAGCCACTTTTGGGAGGTTTCTTTCCATTGGATTAACTCTATGCTGTTTTTCCATAGTCCTCTCCTTCCAAGGAATATTGAACTTATACTTAAAAAGGCATTTCCAGAGGAAATGAATCCTCCAGCAGAAGATTCTCTCTCTCTCTCTCTCTCTCTCTCTCTCTTTTTCCTCCCAACTTTTTTTCATGCTTCAAAGTCTAATTTTTTAATCGATTAATCTGGTAATTAGGGCATCTTTCATATGTGGATGTGACAAAGCATACTTTTGATTGTTAAGGTGAGTTATTGAAAACTTCACAATGAAAATTCAGGAGAGTTAACTTCTATACACATTCACATTTTTTTAAATCAAAAAAAATTTTATTTAACAAATATCAGTGAGAGGGACCCTGTGTGTCAGTGCTGAGCTGCTACTGGGGAAGTGACGTCTGCCCCCATGGAGCTTATAGTCTAGTGGGAAACAAGAACACTAAACAAAGAAACACACTGATTATTTTGTAAAACCATATAAACTATAAACCATATATAAAGTATATAAAATATACTATCCATCAGTTAATTAAACTGCCTGAATTGGGTGGGATGTAAGCATGAAACAGTTTTGTTTTTCTGTAGTTAGTGCCTTCTGTGATATGTAATGATTCTCCTTTCCTGCTTGTTAATGACTTCTAGAGAGGGATTCCATAACTTTCTAGCCACTTTAGGGTATAAAATACTCATTCCAGACTAATCTAGAAGTCAGCTTGTGGAGTGCCTGGCTGACTCAGTGGATAAAGCCTGTAACTCTTAATCTCAGCATCATGATTTCAAGCCCCACATAGGGTGTGGAACCTACTTAAAAAAAATTTTAAAAATAAAAAAATAAAAGGAAGAAAAAAGAAGTTAGCTCCCTTGTCTATCTTATTTTCGTTTCCCTCTCCCAGCCCTGGCCTGATCCCTGGTAGGATGTGCCCTGGGAAGGCAGGTATGGTCTGCTTTTCCATTCCTGTTTTCCTGACTCAGTCTGTCAATTGGGACCCATCAGTGGTGTGTGGGGTTGGGAGAGTGCTGTGGGTGGAAAAGAATTACAGAAAAGGGGCAAAAGATTTTTTAATCAGCTAGTGCCCTGTGTGGTGCTGTCTTGACTTCTGATTGTCACTGTGGCAGCTCACCTTCAGCAACCCCCTCCTTCCAGTGGTGCACCTGATAATTGCCTGATGCTAGGACCCCTCATCTGTAAGGCTGCTCACTCTGTTGGGCAGGACACAGCCAGGCACCTCAATCTGGGCTGCCTTTTTTTTTATAAATTTTTTTTTTCAATGTTTTTTATTTATTTTTGGGACAGAGAGACACAGAGCATGAACAGGGGAGGGGCAGAGAGAGAGGGAGACACAGAATTGGAAACAGGCTCCAGGCTCCGAGCTGTCAGCACAGAGCCCGACGCGGGGCTCGAACTCACAGACGCGAGATCGTGACCTGGCTGAAGTCGGCCGCTTAACCGACTGCGCCACCCAGGCGCCCCATGGGCTGCCTTTTTTAGAGTCTACCCAAGGAAAACATACACATCCTTCCTCTTCTCTTGTAGGCATTGATTTTGGGTGGGGGGGGGGTGGGGAAGAAAACTAAAAGCCATCTTGGGGTCTTTGAAGAAGAAGAACAGACTCTTTTATTAATTAAAATAGACTCTTTTATTAATTAAAATTAATTTAATTTTATTAATTAAATAATAGAGATCATTTAATGTAGCCTCATCAGTTGTTCAGTAAACAGACACGTTAGAATGTAGGCACCAAGAGCGCTGGATTTTGAATGAAATGAACCCAGGTCCTAGTCTTGCCCTGTAACTTGCAGATTTTGTGACTTCATCCTGCTACCTCACTTTTCTATTGACAACATCAAACTGAGTATTACGTGCCAGATGTTCTACTGATTATTTCACCATTTTATCTTTTTATCTAATTTTGGCTTAAATGACGATGTTAATGTTACCGAGTCGTTCGGTTCTTGTCTCAGATGCACCAAAGAGTTGGAGACCTGAGACCAGAATGGGGAGATAGAGTTTATTGAATAGATAAGTATAGTACACTTTCAAGAGTGAAAGCAGATCACTGCCGGAGCAAGAGTGGCAACGGCACTGGGAAGCTCTAGCTGCAAGTGTGCTTTCTGATAAATTTGGCTTTGATTGACGTTTTTGATTGACGGCTGGTGGTTACAAAACACTTTGGCTTCTGCGCATGAGCCTACCCATGATACATTCTGTTATACTTGTATTTATTTATGTATTGTATATTTATTTATTTTTTTTTTTTAAATTTTTTTTTTCAACGTTTTTTATTTATTTTTGGGACAGAGAGAGACAGAGCATGAACGGGGGAGGGGCAGAGAGAGAGGGAGACACAGAATCGGAAACAGGCTCCAGGCTCCGAGCCATCAGCCCAGAGCCTGACGCGGGGCTCGAACTCACGGACCGCGAGATCGTGACCTGGCTGAAGTCGGACGCTTAACCGACTGCGCCACCCAGGCGCCCCTATGTATTGTATATTTATGAGTGTCAGTGAGCTTTTGTTGTGACCTTAAAGATACGTAAGGGCAAGTTGCACCTTTTGTGCACATGCTCAGCTCCTGGAAGTCCCTGGTGGCTTTTGAGCTGGCTCAGTGGCTAGGCCTTTCTTGTTCTGTTAGCCCTTGGAGGCCGCTTGGAAAGTATGGCTGTTAACCTCTGGGAGCTGGGGGTGTGGCTCCATGGGTGTCGCCAGCACCTGCTTTATCCCTTCTCCTTCATGCCTAACTAACTGCCTAACACTAAGAGTCAGTTACAAATATCTCATTTCACCAATGAGAAATTTGGAGGCCAGAGAGGGTCACTAACTTACTTAAGAGGACACAGTAAGTGGTGGTAAATTTAATAATTTAAAAGTAAATTCAGTATTATAAATGGAGACAGTCTGAATCTAGCACTAGAAACATAATCATTTCACAGTATCTGCCTCAGTTTTCTTACTAGGAAAAGTAAAGAAAATGCTGGTATTTGTATCATAAACCAGTGAGAATTTAAATGCAAGGCAATATGCATAAAATGTGTGGCACACGGAAAGCACTGGGAAATTTTAGCTGAAGTTATTTAAAATTATTTTTCATGTTGGCTGCTTTTAAATATGGAGCTGCATTTAGCTCATCACTGCAGTTAAATAATTGCTTAAATGCCTTGGCTTGTCCTGCAATGATTTTATCATCATTTGGTGTTCTAAGCGTAATTTGCTACTTATAAAAACACTTATGGCACTTTATAATTATTAACACACCATTTATAGTAGCTGTAATATTTTTTTCCTTTTTAAAGTTGGTTGTTGTAGTTTGTATAACTCCAGTATTAATCCCTTGAGAACCTCAATGCCAAGGGCAACAAAATACTCTTGTACATGTATATGCAGAGTAATTAAAAATGTGCAAGCTCTTGTTCATACACATGTGGCAAATGTGTCATATGTGGACACACACACACAACATGTGTGTCTGTTACATTAGTATTTGACAGTATAAGGCATAGCGTAGTGAGTTATTTATTTCTCTCATTCCTTTGCCAGAACTTGGAAAATAATCTTTCCTATTTTATGTTAATCTATAAAATTGACACATATATAATAAATTATAGTAGACATAGGCAAAGTCAACTTAAGTCAGAATGACTCCCAGGCCTCCTAGAATTGACTGTAAGGTGATGGAATAAGCACATGTAATTAATGAGGGGAGGTAGGTCAGCGTGGGAGCAGAGACAAGGGAGATATCCGTCAGTAAGTGCTGGTAATTCTCATCGAAGCATTGACCAGGGGAAAAGGAGGCTCAGATCACACAGAATAACCTCTAACTCATGTGGAAACAAATACAACAGGCAATCCAGTCTGATGCCACTAATTCACTGAAGCAGCTAATATCCTATTCATAATGTTCTTCCAGGTTGGTTTTCCAATACAGGAAGAATATAATAGTATTCTGGTGGGAATAACAGTTGTAGTTTATAATATAAATTAATGAATGGGTGTTCTGACTCCCTGAGTCCCATTCCTGAGAGATGGTTCTCTCTCTTTCTTTTTAGAACTAACCAAGTTTGAGCCTGAAATCTTCATAAAGTCACTGGGCCCTGGGCCTTGGTAAATGTACCAAGTTTTTACCAAGTGGCATATGTCACTATGTGACAATATAGCCCAGCCCTCTGAGAAGAGATGCAGTTCTGACACCTGAGAGTGATTCAGATGAATCCCCGGGAGGGGACATTAATTCATCCTTTTATTCATTTATTTAATAAACATTTATTGAAAACCAATTATATATGAGATTTTCTAAGAAGCACTGGGCATATAGCAGGAATCTGCAAATTTTTCTGTGGAGGACAAGAATGCAGATAATTTAGGCTGGCGGGCTATGAGATTGCTTGTCACAGGGCTCCTTGGTGGCTTAGTTAGTTGAGCGTCTGACTCTTGATTTTGGCTCAGGTCATGGTTTCATGGTTCGTGGGTTCAAGCCCCACATCAGGCTTCAGGCTCCGCACTGACAGTGTGGAGCCTCCCTGGGATTCTTTGTCTCCCTCTTTCTCTGTCTCTGTCTCTGTCTTTCTGCCTCAAAAATAAATAAATAAACATTAAAAAAAAAAGATTGAAGGTCACAATTCAACTCTGCCATTGTGGCATCATAGCAGCCATGGATAAGTGTAGCTTATAAATTTTATTTATGAATGCTGAAATTTGAATTTCATATAATTTTTAATTGCCATGAAGTATTGTTCATTTTATTTTTTTCAACCATTTAAAATGTAAAAACGTCTCTTAGCTGACAGGCCATACAAAACCAGAGAGCAGGCCAGGTTTGACCTCTTGGCTTTATTTTACCTTTGGTTTGTAGCAATGGATAAAGCAGATATGATACTTGCCTTTTGGCACTTTCACTCTTGTGATATATCCCCTTCGATTACATTGCAGAAACTTACAATATGCGTGTGACAGGGGCAGGGCCATCCCCTTTCTACTCACAGGGCATAACCCTAACATTTGTGGGACCCAGAGCAAGAATACACATGAAGGCCCATATCTTGACCATAAGTCAAAATATTAAAAATTAAAAAATTTTTTTTTATTACTTTTGAGAGACAGAGACAGAGTGCAAGCAGGGGAGGGACAGAAAGAGAGGGAGACACAGAATCCAAAGCAGGCTCCAGGCTCTGAGCTGTCAGCACAGAGCCTGATGCAGGACCCGAACTCACAGACCGTGAGATCATGACCTGAGCCGGAGTCGGCCATTCAACCAACTGAGCTACTCAGGTGCCCCATAAGTCAAAGTATTTAAAAGCTACACATCAAGTTGGCAAAGTGGTAAATAAAATGTATTCTATCATATTATCTGCTCTTAAGCTTCATTGATATATAACATTGTGTAAATTTAAGATATACAGTGTGATAATTTGATGTGTCTATATATTGCAGAATGTTTATATGCATAATTGCATGTTAGTTAACACATCTGTCACCTCACATAATTGCCATTTTGTTGTTCTTGTTATGGTGAGAACATTTAAGATCTAATCTCTTAGCAACTTTCAAGTATACAAGTATACCACATTGTACATTACATCCCCAGAACGTATTCCTCTTCAAACTGGAAGTTTGTAGCCTTTAACCAACATCTCCCCATTTTCCTCTCTCACAGCCCCTGGCAACCTAGAAGTCCTGATTCTAATTGAGACTTCTCATACTCTTTGGAGTTCCACACCAGAATCCTGCAGCCTGAGAAGATACAGTCCCAAGCATTGACTTGCATCTGGCCCTGCCTTCCCTCTCCACTCCCAGCTCCATCTTCCATGGTGAGGGGTTTCAGGTACATTCCTATTGACATCTTAGCCTGTAAATCCAAACTCTGACCATATCCATGCAACCATCTTCCCTTGGGTCTACTTGGGTAAGAGGCTGGGTGTAGGCTCTGGAAATGGCTTAGGGACAGTGGGGTCCATGGAATATGGTAGAGAAATGGGAAGGGATTTAGGCTCCATGTGCCATATCCTATTGGGAGAGCAATAGGATATGGCACATGGAGGCTCAGGGAGGAGTTTTCTTAAGTGTAGAGTCCAGGAGAGGGACCTCATGGGACAATGAGGGGATAGTCCATGATGGAGGGCCTTCAGAGGCCCTTCTTCTTTATTTTTGTCTCATCTTTGATAAAGGTTCTCAGCTCCTTCCTACTTTGGACTTCTCATCCCTCTGGTCTTTCCTTTGTTTCCTGTTTGAAACACCATCCTTCTGTCTCCCTTTTCCTCCTCCCCAGACTTGGCTAGTCTTTTTGGAGGCACTCTGGATGTGATCAGAATCTTTCTCTGGTACTTGTCATAAATGCTAATTTGAATCTCTTTTTCCACTTTAGTATGTTTGATGAGAAAAAGTAGCCCTTTGCTACAAGCAAGAGAAAGGGGGAGGGAAATATCTAGAACGCAATTAGATTAATACTTTGAGACATGGCCATGCTATATGTATTATGTTTCCAAAGGATTACCTATTCATTATTTTCCAGCATTAACATGAATTAATAGTTGCTTATTTGCAAATGCTGATAAACTGTAAAAGAAGATACCAATTGAAGCAAAATGTAAAGGAACAAAACATCTATACATTGAACAATATAAAACACTGAGTGCTTTGAATGCATCAGGTACTATGTACTGATTTATTCAATTATTTCAACCCTATGAGATAGATAATATATTAGTATCAATTTTACAGGTGACGAAACTGAGGCACAGAGAAGCTGGGTAGTTTCCCTAAGGTCACACAGCTAGAAAGTGGCATAGCCAGGATTCAAACTCAGGCAGCTTGACTTCATGTTTACTTTGGTGTTAAAAGTTATTAGTATGTGTGTAGATGGAGAGTGGTCAAAAGTTTAACTGTTCATCTGTAGAGATCAGCTTTTTAGCCACATCTGCAGAATCAGAATTCAGTAAAATTCCTTAGTGGTCCCTCTGAGTTTTCTTAGAAACTATTCTTGTAATAAGGCAGTGATAACTTTCCATGTTTTTCTCGTGGCTAGAATTTGTTCAGTTAGACCATGCTCACCCTGTTTCTAGAACTTTCCATTTCCAATTGCTTTCCTTTCTCTGGGGGACTTACCCACTTTCCCTTACCACTTGTTCATAAGACTTACACATTGTGAAGATCTTTATATTCAAAGTCAAAGAAGCTGAGAGCTGCAAAAGCTTAGTTGTTCTTGTCAGTCTGCTTTTTTTTTTGAGACAGTTCTTCCAAACTTTTTAACACAATTTAAACATATATCATAGATAGAAACATTAAATTTTTTTTTTAACATTTACTCATTTTTGAGAGACAGAGACAGAGTGCAAGTGGCGGAGGGGCAGAGAGAGGGAGACAGAATCCAAAGCAGGCTCCAGGGTTTGAGGTGTCAGTGCAGAGCTCAGCATGGGGCTTGAACACACAAACTGTGAGTTCATGACCTGAGCTGAAGTTGGATGCTCAACCTACTGAGCCATCCAGGTGCCCCTAAATAGAAACATTTTTTAAATAAACAATAGGAGGTTTGTCTATCTGTAGGGAAATTTGGAATGGAACAACTGTTTGAAAGTTGTTGTTGTTGTTGTTGTTGTTGTTGTTGTTGTTGTTTGTTTGGTTTTAAGTAGGCTCCATGCCCAGTGTGGGGCTTGAACTCATGACCAGGGGATCAAGAGTCACATGGTTTGCTGACTGAGCCAACCAGGCACTCCTGGAAGTCATTTTCATGTGAGTGTGATTATCTGAGATATCACTTTTCTTTAAGGTTGTCCGTAGAAGGAATGGATCATTGAGTTTTGTCAAAGTCTAGATGATTATTCATGTACTTTGTTTTTTAAGTAAATAATTTACCCAGGTTTCTCACCAGTTTTCAACTAAATCAGATATAAAACAGTGATTGCTTATAAAAAATTTCAAAATATGCTAAAAGAATGGGATCCTACCCTATTACTTGCTACTGACTTAGAGATTGTAGACATTGGACTTCATTTAAACATGAACTCCTATGTACCAAATAAGCATTTTTTCACAAATGGGTTATAAAATAATGCATTTATTGAAATTTATGTGTAACTATAGGCTAATATCTCATAGAAAGTCTGCTTTTGAACTGTGAATTATTTGGCTTAAAACATCAACCAGCACACATAGAGTTGTGATATTGATGACACAATCATACCTCAAGAACAGTAGGCATTTTATATGTGTCAGTGACAGATCACAAAACTTTTTTGGGTTTTTCAGTATTTCAACAGCATTAATAGGATGTACCATAATACTCTCCTTTTGGATATTTTTTTTAATATTCAGTTTTAAGATGCCATTGATTATAAGATGCACCATCAATGTAAAAAGAGTTTGTCAGAGAAACAAAAAACATTTCAGCATATCAAATATGCACATCAAAGGTGGGATTACATCCAGATTTTAGAAACATTACAGTGTGAAGAAATCTACATCTCAGAATTGGAGCAGTGTGGCAATTCCTACAAAAAAATGTAATAAGAATAATTGAACTGGTTAAACAATCCCCTTGACCCCATTTCTCCATTTTAATAATAATATTAATGATATAGATAGCTTCAATCTAGAGCTTTCTATTTTCCAGACATTGCTAACAGCTACCATGGATGATCATATTTAATCCTCACATTAAGTATTTCATGTGGGTACCATCATTATCCCTGTTTTGAAGACACAGACACTGTTTTCAGGTTTAGAGTGCTTACCTTTAACGTACATACATACTGGCCAAATACCCCTTTCCCAGATTTTACCCCAATTCATATCCATCATTACCCTACTAGTAAGATATAGAAAGAGAAAAGATGGGACTTTTTGATAACTGTTTGTGGGTAGCTAATTTTGGAAGAGGAGACAATAAAAAATTTTATGGCAACCTTTTGGTTAGGTTCAGTTTAGACTCCACACAAGGGTAGCTTTTTATCTCGAAGTATGGATTTGTGATTTAGTCACATGTATAAGAGTGAATGTAAGGCTTACCTTTTTGAGAAATATAAGGTCTTGGTATTGGTTATTAGTCTTTCATTGTAAATTTTGCACTGTGGGGGAGAAAGAGAGTATGGGATTTCCCAAAGCTGGGAGACTTCTGTACTTCACTTGTATCTTCGTTTGATTTTCTCCAAAAGCAGACCCCAAGACGAGCATCTGGGTGTAAATGTATTATTTGGGGAGAAAATCTTAGGAAATATGGTGAGGGAGTAGGAAGTGAGACAGAGGAGAGAGGGAAGCCAATCAAGACTGTTTTAATGAGCTGGCTACTATTTTGGGGAACCAAGTTTTAATCCTGCAGGGAACTTTCTAAGATACTGTTAAGGCCATACCTAGAACTGGGGCTCCTGGGTGGCTCAGTAGTCAGTTGAGTGCCCGACTCTTGATTGGGTTCAGGTCATGAGGTCAGTGTTGTGGGATCAAGCCCCCTCTCAGGGGTCTGTGCTGAACATAGAGTCTGCTTAAGATTCTCTCCCTCTGTCCCTCTGCCCCTCTCCCCACCTCACATATGCTCTCTCTCTAAAATAACAATAAAAAAAGGACATATGTAGAATTGTACACTGAACAGAAGGCAGCTAGTATAATTATTTGAGATATGCTGTCCTTCATTGGTTGAGAATTGTTTCTAGCATGCTGTCACTTCCAGCTCCTGGCTGAGAATGCTCTGGTGGACATAGAAAGCCAGAGACACAGAACTTGAGGTAGGGCCCATAGTCATTGGTATATAGGAACTAGCCATCAAAGTTGCAGGTGACATCAGGGAAGGACTCAGGGGATATGGGAAAGGTACCAACAATGTCTGCCAGAATATTCTTGAAATTGGAATCTAGAATTCAGTGAATCAGGATCAGGTTGCTTTTCAGTGATGTTTTTTATCAAAGAGGCTATGCTCAAGGTATTATGATACCCCTTCTGATAAAAATGTGATGGATTTGGGAACAAATCCAGGTGTTCTGGCTCCAGAGTCTGGGTGTAAAACCCTCTGTGTAAAATACTCTCTCACTCAGATAAATCACCTTTGTTCTGGCCCAAGCTTTCACTGAAATCGCTTCAGGCTTCATCTTTTTCAGATTTGAAATTAAGGCTAGGGTGAGTGCATTCATGTCATGATCTTCAACCAAATTTTGGACTTAACTCTGATTAAGCAGAATCTGTCAAATCACAATTCGATGGAAAATGTTACATCTTTCTCAGCACTCTGTTATCACCTTTACCCTTTGGTTTTCTCCTCAGGGTCAGAGTTTACATGAGTTACACTCCCCTTTCCTAGCTCCCAATAAGTCATCCTTGTCTTCTTGTTTTAAAAATTATGCTGTGAGAGTGATTACAGATGAGAGAAGAGGGCAGGCACATCAGGGATAGCCAAATGAACAGATGGCCAGCGGCCAGGCACATTCACTAGTTCTGGGATTTACTTCATTGTATCAGACTCCTGGTGAGGGGTGGTGGAGAAGGGATGTGATTCAAATTCAGGGTCCACAAAATTAAAAATGACTATAAGCCATGGAACTTGGGGGTCACTGAAAAGTATATGAAATCTCAAACATTGAATGTTCCGTTGTCAAAGGCTTACTGCAGTATTTTTGTCTCTGTTGGTTCAGTGCTAGCCATCACTGTGGGATGATGTAGAATCTGCTGATTCTTAAGGTTAGGTATTTTAACTATTCTACATTATGATGTATAGTTCTATGTTTGACTTTTTATCTGTGAGGTAAGAAATAGAAATAAAATGTCCACAGTAATTTTGACCTGTCTTACACGATATGAATTATTCCTTTGATTTTTGCTTTAAAGGATAAACTTGTGAGGCTGTTTTATCTTTACTGGCTTGTTGATGATTTGTTTCTGGAATTAGAATCTGACTTTGCTTAATATCTTACCAACATAGGGCAACATCCTTTATTTATGTCATAAAAGGTGACAAACAGAAATGTGTTTTGATTAGCAGCTGCCCTCCAAGTCACCCACACACAAAAACATTTCTAGTCAGATGGGGCGCCTGGGTGGCACAGTCAGTTAAATGACCGACTTCGGCTCAGGTCATGATCTCACGGTTCATGAGTTTGAGCCCCGCTTCAGGCTCTGTGCTGATAGGGAGCCTGCTTCAGATTCTGTGTCTCCCTCTCTCTCTCTGCCCCTCCCCTGCTCGTGCGCACTGTCTCAAGAATAAATAAACATTAAAAATTTTTTTCTAGTTAGAGCACACCACTCCTCCTCGTTTAATCAAACTGGATGCCATGCCCCTACTTGATGTTGAAAGAATTTAATGCTGAAATTTCAGCCCGAGTTTTATTTATGAACCAGTTGCCTGTGAAATATGCATAGGCATTCACAATTAGTAATAATGAGTTGAATGCATACGTATTTAGAACAATGTGTGGACTATTTCCTGACTTTCCTTGTGGTTAAGGCAGACTAGGACAGCGGCGGCTGCCATTACCATTCCACATTTCTCTTTTATTGCCCATCAAACATGTATAGATTTAATGACCTGGAGAGGGATCAGTGAAATTCTTCACAGCACTGCATGTTTATTAATGGGCCTCCTGTTCATTGTGATGTGTTAGTGTCAGGATTATGCCAGTGGTATTGCAGGAGGCAATTAAGGGTTTCTTTATTCCTGATAAAAAGGAAATTAGTCACTGATCAGCAACACAGGGCAACTCAACATCTTGGCAAGTGCATGGGAGGAAGGAGGAAAGCAAGGGCTAAAAAGAGGTTAGAAGATAGGGAGATGTTTGATGAGTTTGCTCTGTTGGGGGACATGACAAGGAGGAGCAGTAACAGGGGCTGTGAAAGAGGAAAGAATGGAAAATAATGAAAGCAAAAAAGAATTGGAAGATGGCTAACACGGGGATCTTTGCCACGGTTCTTATTAGATTGATTCAATGAAATGTATTTCAATTTCATTCAGGAGGAACTCCTTGATCAACTATTTGTATGAGTCTATGGAGGTTCTTTGGGGATGTAGGAATAATTAAGGCTTAGTCCCTGTCCTCAAATAACAGCAACAACAATAAAAACAAACAAACAAGCTTCGAGAGGAGTTGATTGGGGGTTGGGGATGGAGGCCCATTATCCGATTCAGGCATTTGACAAGCATTTATTGAGGCATCATATCGTGTGACTCCAGCACTATTTCCTTTCATTACACAATTACCTTTATTATGGGCTGAATTGTATCTTCCCAAAATTTATGTGTTGATGTTCTAACCCCCCAGTGTTTCAAAATTTGACTGTGTTTGGAGATAGGGTCTTTAAAGAAATAATTAGGGTTAAATGAGGTCATTAGGGTAGGCCTTATTTCAATATAAGTGGGGTCCTTATGAGAAGACAAGATTAGGATGTGGACACACAGAGGGAAGAACTTGTAAGGACACAGGGAAAAGGTGACCAAGGACAGAGGCCTCAGAAGAAATGTGTTATACTGTTGACACCTTGATCTTGGTTTCTAGGCTCCAGAACTGTGGAAAAATAAGTGTCTGCTGTTTAAGCTACCTAGTCTATGGTAGTCTGTTATGGTAGCCTTAACAAATCAATTCAAAATAGGGAGGAACAGGGGCGCCTGGGTGGCTCAGTCGGTTAAGCCTCCGACTTCGGCTCAGGTCACGATCTCGCGGTCCGCGGGTTCGAGCCCCGCGTCGGGCTCTGGGCTGATAGCTCAGAGCCTGGAGCCTGCTTCCGATTCTGTGTTTCCCTCTCTCTCTGCCCCTCCCCCGTTCATGCTGTGTCTCTCTCTGTCTGAAAAATAAATAAACGTTAAAAAAAAAATTTTTAAAAAAAACAAAATAGGGAGGAACAATAATCCTACTCTAAGATGAAACTGAGGCTCAGGAAGTTATACAAGTAGTCTGGATTGACAAAGCTAGTATGCTTTCAGAATTGGGATCAAAAACATTCCCAGTCATTGAAAACACAAGCATTAAGAACATGAGCATCAGAATTTCTAAAAGAGTCTTGAAATTTTAATTAATAGTTTAACTTTACACGTAAATGGTTAAAGGATGCCAATTCAAGCAGTCAGGATTCTTAGAAATCTATATACAGTGACAGTAGAATCTCTTTCCTCTATTTATTCCTAACCTACAGTATCACATTCAGATCTCAGGATCATACTTTTAGAAAAACGCGAACACACGAGAACTTGTTCCACAGAGAATGAGTCAAAGATGGCTGAAGGACTCAGCAACATGCCATGTCAGAAATGGCCTAAAGGGCCACAGATATCTTTCTAAAGATAGCCATCTTCATTTGAAGAGAAAAGAGGGAATAGACTGTTTGGAATGAATCTACAAGGAAGAAGTAGGCCTAAGCTCTAGTAGGATTTAGTTTTGCACATGGGCAGCTGAGACACAAGGGGAAAAAAAAGTCTTTAAGGTTTTTGGGGGCATTTTGGAGCAGAATAATGTTTGCTGTCTTCACCTTTATTATAAAGCATGAGTGAATTTCAAACCTTAAATTATGGATGCCAGGTCTTGGAATGTAGTACTGGATCTGCTATTCCAAATTTCATTTGCGTTCAACACCAACAAGGCAACTGTGAGGGGCTCACTTTGAATTTTTCCTGGTCAGGCCATAGGCCAAGAGTCCCCACACCTGGTGGTCTCCAGTTGGTTCTCTGTTGGTTAATTACCTAAGAGAAAAGTCATTCCCCAGGGGCCACTTTTCTTTTTCCTAAATAATTCTATAGCAAGAAGCAGTGGAAATACTGTTTCAGGCACAAGATGGAGAAAGTCTGAAAGAGTGTGGAGGCTCTGTCATTAGGTAGAGTCTATGTCTTTTTTAGTATGAAGCGCCAGAAACACAGCCCTCAAGACAGAATTGGAAATTAAAAGCTTGTGCATAGGTGGATATCCCCTCAGAAATGGTAAATGCAGAATGCCAAAATTAAGCCCTTGCTAGGAGTTGTTCCTGAGTTGAGTTTAAGTCCACAGATTCTGAATTCTGGATAGTTGTCTGGACTGATAAATAAACTGGTGAGGTTAAAACCTGAGACATCTTCTTCCATCAGATACCATTCTTTATTTTGCTTGTGGCCTTTAGCAACACTAAGCATTTGGTTCTATGAAACAAAATTTGTCTGAGATAACTGCTTTAGGGTTGAACCTTGCCTTATATTCTAAATTTTCTACTGCTAGATGGTAATCTGTGTGTGCCATTAATTCTGAAGTCTTTGGAAAGTGTGGCGGATCAGAGGCTTGTTATTGAAATAAAATAGCTTCTTAGAGCCTGTGGCGGAGACAACAGATGGCTTGCCTTTCCTTCTACAGTGGAGTGTTGCTATGCAGCCACAGGCTCCCTTTCCCAGGCCCTCTTGTATCCAGGGGGCAGGTGTTCACTCTCTCCCATGTGTGTCTCAGGGGCTGTGGAGGTTAACTTGTGGATGTGCCTTCTTCACCCTTCCCGATTTGCCCTTAGGATATGCATGCGCAGGGTGACCTTGGAGGCCATGAGTTGAAGAGTTGAGGATGGCCTAGCTTTCATCAGTTTAGGCCTCTGAATGACGGTATAGATCAGAAAGCACCACTCTCCCCCTCCTGGTAGTCCGGAAATCCACAGTGGACCCAATGAAATAAACTTAGTCATGTTAAAGCGCTTGGCTTTTGGTATTTACTTATTAAAGCAGTTGGCATTACCTTAGCAAATTCATGCCCTGAAGTCATGATGCTCACTTGGGGAGAGATGATATAGCTAGTGATGCTTAACAAGACAGAACACCTCAATCCAGGTGACATAAGAAATCTGATGAACAGAATAAATCAGGGAGGATTCTTTTTAGATTTTTATTTACGAATACCAAACTTTGAACTGCAATTCAAAAGGGAAAGAAAATTTGAGTTTGGAGCTTAATTTCTTTAGCTCAAGCTTGCAAGTGTACTTAATCTTGAGCTGTAAATTCTCACTGAGATGTTTATGCTAGAAAGGACTCTCTATTAAAAATTTGAGAATTTCTATGTTGATAGTGGCATATTATTGAGTGAGTTTTATTCTAATATTGTCTAGTCTCTTTGCAGAAGGTATGAAATGCTATACTCTAGACAATGTTTCTAAAAAAAGTTTAGAATGAGAAATGGGAAAGACTTGATTTTCAGCTATGTGTTCCGAATACCCTTGGGATTGGTTTAATTGATGTATGATTTTGATCTATATCAGAACCTTCTGGGGGAAAATCTAATTGTTCAACAGGCCTTCCCAGGAGGTGCAGTAGTTAGTATCTGGGGAACATCCTTGGAAAATGGGCACTGGACTGCCCTGATGGAAAACCATTTCCCTTCCCTCAGGATGATGACTACACTCCTGCTCATCTATAGGAATACTAGTTAAATGCAATGGACACGAGGAAACTGGGAAACATTGGAGTG
This sequence comes from Neofelis nebulosa, assembly GCF_028018385.1. Classification (NCBI taxonomy): domain Eukaryota; kingdom Metazoa; phylum Chordata; class Mammalia; order Carnivora; family Felidae; genus Neofelis; species Neofelis nebulosa. The sequence continues at coordinate 152,035,844 of NC_080784.1, forward strand.
GGAAATGTTTTCGCATAACTCTTGGTTTCCATGAGGAGAGATTTTCTATAAGCATAATCCTGGCCCATTAACTGCCCCGTGGACAGTGGTGGTACACCTGGGAAAATAACTAAGCATATGTGGGTTAGTCTCCATACTTCTCCCTCTTACGAGAAGCCAGGAGATCAGGGGGCCCCTGTATTCCTCGATGGACAGACAGGCAGCCCCCATTCCCCATCAGCCCATCACTCCTGGGGAGGCGTGCCAAGTCTAGTACCACCAGTTAGCAGGCTGGTAAGCCTTTATTTCTGGTCCAAGCCACATCTTCCAAGTTGCCTTCCTTTGGTTTTAAAGGCGATATTTTGACCCTTCTTCTGCCATTTCTTTGCTTTACTTCCCAAATTATTCAGTTTGAGAAATCTTGGGTAGGGAAGAAACATTCTAGTTTTGGAGATCCCTCAGAAATTCCATCAGGTACCCAGAAATAAGGTCCAATGTGAAGCTGTTCTGTTATTGTACTATAAATACCAACCGTTTATCTTATTAAAGTGTATGACTTTTCCTTTGGGTCAAGAGGGACATCAGATCTGCAAATCTCTGTGATTTTATGAATTTCTTCTTTAATTTTAATGGATTTCAAGAAAATGTTCATTATATGTTAGCAATTTGTCATTATCTTCACAAGGCAAGACTATGACTTTAGATGCTTTGAGCAGTGTAAGGCATTGATGCTCCACCTTCTCCCCACTGTTATGTGCTAAAAATGAAAAAAAAAAAAAAAACAAAGTCAATGACACAGTATTTGAATGATAGAGAAATAGTAATAGCAAACTGTGTAGCATTTATTGTGTATCAAATACTCTAAGTGTTCTTCATAAATTAATTTACTCACTTCTTATTGCAAACCTATGACATAAGTACTGTTTTGTAGTTCATGGTAGACCTGGGATGCAATCCTAGATGCATTGACTTCAGAGGCTTGCTATGCTGCTATTAATATTAATATTAGTATTAATATTAATAATAATGTAAGGGTGTTCAACAAAGTTATGTTTTTTTCCTCCATGATAAATCTATTGGTTCTTATTTTGAAATATATAATTCACATATTGAATTCTTAAAAATTTCTCTCCTCTCCCCTTTCCTCTCCCCTCCTCTCCCCACTTTGGTGCTCTTGTTTTGCTTGGACTTTAAGCATATTCTTAGTTTAGCTATTGGATAGTCTAACAGTGGCCTTGAGTGAATACTTGTGTTACCTGCACTGGGCATAAATATAATAAAATGTAATAGGAAGCTCTATTGGGTGGAAAAGAATACACTGCATTCTTTGCCTCCAAAGCCAAAAGAGGAGCAAGTGACTTATGAATCTCTTGACTTCTTTCGTAGCACTTTGAATTCACATATTTTCTTTTTTTTTACACCAGCCTGAGAGGTCTCTTACCTTCTAAGCCATTCACCAAGCTGCCTTCCTTTCAACATAATGAGCCATAATTACTCAATGATCTTTCAAAGAGCAAGTATCTCTGGGACCTAAGATCTCCTTTACAAAGGCTTTCTCAGGTTTGATTTGCTAATACCCTTAGTTAAAATGCAGTTATTCCTTTTGGAGATCAAAACTCCTGCAACTACAGTGGGTTTTTTAAATAATGGGCTAAAAATGTTATACTTATAAAGGTTATCTGCAATCTATTAGGGAACACTCCTCTCTATTCTCTATCTACATAATCTATTGTTCTAATCATGAAGGCGGAAACAACAGTGCCTGACCTCAGGCAGACAGGAAATAAATTGCTGTCAGCTTCTTGTTGAATGACAACATCCCTGAGGCAAAACTCTCCTAACTTTTTATTTAATTTGTGTTGTACCTACAGCACAGCCCTTCTTTGGTGTGTCAAGAATTTATTGAGTTGTAATTAGACTGTCTGAGGGGAAACTCCATTCTACGCTGGCTGGGACCACTTGTGGATTACCCAACAGCTAGAGTAAACTGTGCTTAAAGTACCAGCCAAATGGGGGTGGGGGAGACAGAGATAGAGAGAGATGGAGAGGGAGAGAGAGAGGTGAGGGGGAGAGATTTGTAGGATTTGATATGTGCTATTTCAGAGTAAAAGCCTTCTGACATGTACTAGGGGCTTGATGTTATCTGGAGCCAGGGGTCCTACGAGAAGTGGTCTCAGTCTTCTCATGGGGCATTTGCTTTTCTATCCTTTGGTCACCCTGAGCCCCATGATTCCTACATATGTTCCTTTTTTCTTTCCTCTAGTGTTATTAAAGTATTGTATTTAATTATCATTATTTTAAGGATCCTATCTATTTTCAGATTCCAAGTATTGTACACATTTGTGACACTAAGGTCTTTATCGTAGCCTTGTCTCACCTTCCAATCTGCTGGGTGGCAAGCAGCCCTCGCATTAACATTTAGAATACCCTCGCTGACACAATGACCCAGCCATTTGCCATACAAATGTAATCAAATCTATTAATGCCTTTATAGATCAAGTTTATTTCTTCTTTATGGAAAGTAGTTGAGGAGAAATGGTACAAAGGAACAAAGGGATTGGCATCTAGTGGGTATGGATGAAGGACTTTTCCCCTTCCAATTGCCATACAAATCATGGGGGACATTTTTGTTTTGTTTTGTTTTGTTTAGCAATAAACTCTTGAGCTGAAACTTGGGCTGAATGTAATTTTCTTTCAGATGAGATAAGGATGGGTAAGGAAATTAGTTGTTTCAGAAGAAAGACATGTAAAAAGAAAAAATTTCTTACAATTTCTGGCTGGAACCTCATGGGACTCCCTGCTCTAATAATTGCTATTAAGGTCCACTGTCTTGTCTAAGATAATTCTGAAATCAGCACTATGGGACAAAGGTTCCTTATTTGCACTTCCACATGTGGAGGGGTATTTTGTACATCATGAGCTTGCATGGGATCTAGGTTTGTGATGACATTTTCATAAAAATGGAGTGGAAAAAGTTTTAAGCATCCAGACAGAAGAAGGGAAGATGGGTGGTGGAATCCATTGAATATGATTCAGAACGTTACAATTCTGTGTATAAATTTGTTGGCTTTCCATGACATAGCAATGTGTGTCCACTAGAGGTCAGTAAAAGGCAAGTGGATGACAAACTTCCAGCAGGGCACTTCCCCCACACCCAGGTCGGTTTCTCACTTTTAACACTCACATTTTGAAAGGCTTTCTTTTAAAGAGGACTAAAAAATGGTACTCAAGGTTTCCTGGGAGAGGGGAGCAAAATAAAGAACTTCATCTCTAAAAGAAGCGAAACTATGAAAAAAAAGGTTTGAAGAAGTTACACACCAGAAAACCTTTCTATCGCCATTGTTATCTAAGAGTGAACAGTAATATTTACCTTTACTGATCTTTTGGATGTGGGTTTTCACCAAAGGTGTAATAAAGCCTATTACACACCTTCACTGTCTTCCCACAGTGTTGAAAGGCAACTCTCTCCTGTGTCCCCAAAGCACATTTTCCTAACCTCTATGGCATTTGTTGTGTTGTTTACTATTTTTCCATGTAGATGCCTTTCTTGTGTACTAGTTTGCAATCTTCTGGATAATAGGAATCTGATCTCAGGCATTTAAAAATCCTCAGTACTTGGACATTGCTTCACTAGAACACTGTAAGTCATCAAAGAGGTTTGTGGAACATGTGTGAATCATGCATAATGTTTTCATTATTATTATTTGCAAAACACAGTAGTATTTGTGTGTGTGTGTGTGTGTGTGTCTGTCTTTTGCCTTCCTTAGAAGATTTAAAGTAGATAAACATCCATATACTATCTTTCTTCTCATAAAGTTAATCAAAATGATAATGCCTCAATTTTATCTGTTTTCTTTTAACGTTCTGGTCCAATTCAGAACCAATGTCTTCAGAGGTAAAATGCAGGAGAAAAAAGATCACTGTCACTTTAACCACAACCAGTTTTCTTGCTTAAAGTCAAGAAGGATTTCAGAGCTTTTCAAATTGATGGGTGTTAGTCTGGCAAGCAGTGAATTCTGGCCCTCAATTCTCAAGTTGTCAGACTATTTCACAGACCTGCTGCATGATGGAAGACTATTGAATATTACTCAGACATTGACCATTATGTTATTTTCTTCTGGCAAGCATTAAGCACTTCCCCTTTAAGATGGGCTTCAGTTTCCCCTGGCTTTGTGTGTTTAGAAGTCCTGTACAGGAAGCAGGTACCCAATCTGAAATCCAGAGCACTCTCAGCTTTGGCATCCTTGTCTTTCATGGTAGGTGGCTCAATGTGGTGCCTTTGAACACACGGCCCCAGTGGGAGCCCTATTATCTGCTAAATATTTCTGGAAATGTTTATTCAGAACATGGAGCACAGCAGGCTGCCCCCCTACTCCTACACTGACAGCTAAGCCTTTGAAATGGCAAATGCATAGACCTCCTGAGCGCCTCCACTTGGCCCCTGCTGTTGACATTTTCAAAGTTAACATATAAAATGATTCCATTGAAATAATATTTTTGAAGATCTTACTGCCCAAACTTTATCAAGGTTCACAAATTAGCTCTAGTATGACATTTGACTTAGGTAGAGAGTGTGAGTTTTAAAATGAATATCTGATAGATTATATTCAAATGAATCTCATGATGACACCCAGACCATGTTGTTATGCCTCCCATTATTCACTGGAGGCTGTTTTTTCACTTTCTGGTGTTATTTGCGGACACACAGTACTAATTCGTTAGAGCTAGTTGACCCCTCAGAGACCTTCTAGTAAAATAATATCTTCATTTTAGAGGCAAGGAAACCAACGCTCTTGGAAGATACCTGAAATAACTCCAGAGATGAGACATTCAAACTTTTTTGGGCAGCGTTTCCCTCAACAGTTTAATTAGCTCAGTCTATATGTGATAATTGAGAATGTTATCGATAGTATTTGATTATATCACAAAATGACACCATCTCAGGAGCATAGCGGCTAACGGGGCAGGCATGATGGGTAGAGTCAAATAGCATCATTTCTGATTAAACCATTCTCCTTTCTATTCTTTGTTTTTTCCTCTCTCGTCTTGAAAGGAGGTGAATGTGGGAAAAGATATGTCATACGTGTAAAAAGAAAAAAAAGAAAATCTGATTCCAGGGTTCAGGTAAGTGGGGAGTAGTGGCAGAAGGAGTAAAGATGGGCTCCTAAACACTGTCTCCTTTAAAGCTTCTCCTAAGAAGCACATACAAAGTAGTAGTAGGCTGGCTAAGCAAATCAAAGCAAAATGGTGATAGTGGAAAAGAGGTTGTTTTAATTTTGGTGGAGAGATCTAACCCAAGAATACAAGGCACTGTCTCAGCGCCATAGGTAATACACTTTCTGTTCATTTCAACTCAAAAAATACTTCCTATGTATTTTAGGCATTGGGTATACATCAGTGAACAAAATAGTCTCTGTTCTTATGGAATTTACATTCTTATGGAAGGAGATAGACAATGAACAAATAAGGGATGAGGAGTGCCAACCAAGAAATTGTAAGCAGGACAAGGGAGATAAGAGTGATGGCAGGGGTGGGGTGACATTTTATAAAGGATGGTTGTCTTGGGTATTACGATGGAGACTTCAAAAGGTACAACATTGCTTAGGCTTTCCTCCAGAGAACAGTCTGTCCTGGAAGATAGGAAATTGGAATCTCTGTCACCTGTATGGCTCATTTGATCAGCCTGTACCAGCCAGGATCCCATCCTTTAGCCTCCAGGACCAGCCTCCTGGCTGCTTCTGCCCCACCCTGAAATGAACATGAACAGCTCCTGCTATAGCTCATGTCCCTGGTGCATCATTAGCGGCATTGGCCCAGTTTTGCTCTGTGCTTGTGAGCCAAACTGAATTTAACTGTTAGTAAACCCATTTCTGGCAAATGAGGCTCAAAAGGTATTTGCATTGGTTTGAGAACCTGGTTAACAAAGACTATAGGAACTAAATCCATGGCTATTCTGGTCATATTACTCAAGAGGTGTTTTTGAGATGGAGAGCCAGATAGGTGAAGGCTTCCTTTGTGTTTGTGTTTTCTAAGAGAAGTCTCAGAGCTAGAGAATTTGTGAGGGAAATTAGCTATACATTATTTATTTATCTATCTATCTATCTATCTATCTATTTATTTATTTTTGGCACATCTTCACAGAGTTTTTGAAAAGAGATTCTGGTTGTAATTGGCTTTTGATGTAGATCAAACAGGCAGCTCTTAAAGATCCTGGAATGACCTGCTACTGTCCCCTAAAGACTTTCCTATAGGATATTGAGTTATATTTAATTTAATAGATCTCTTTATTCAATAAGCATTTAGTCAACACATAGCTTACTATAGCTATTGTTTGGGGAGGGCTTTGTCCCTTGCTAAAAAGTAGGATACCCTGGAAGGTGTGAGACATTAATGGTTATCAGACGTTTATACCTTATTCTGACTAAGTTTCAGATTTTTTTTTTTTTTAAGTTTCAGACTTTTGTCCTTGATGGTGTTTGGTGGAGGGAGGGGGGATAAAGAGTTGAAGAGAACTTGATTTTACAGAACAAGAGAAGATACGATGAGGAGGCCCCCTGGGAATGGGTAACAGGAGACAAATTTCCAATTTTGATGAAGGCCAGGATGTTCTTTTGATTTCGTTCTTCTGATATTCACTGTCTTAGTATTTTAGCTCATGCCTCTGTACAAGTATGGTCTTAAATTAACTGATATGGCACTGAAATCAACCAATCAAAACAGACACTGTGAACACCCACTACTATGGAACCAGAGGGGATTTCTTGCTTATAAAATAATTTGAGAGGGGGAAACACGGAGTGACTCCTTAATAAACAAGTATGACTGAAGTAAATATAATGACCTAAACAATGGGGTATACCCTCCCTGGTCTTAGTTCTGAGGTAAGCTGTGCTGGCTACCTTTGTGCTTTTGTGGCATTTTCTTTCTCTTATGTCATGCCTACTTTTTGTAGACTTGTGACCATCTTGTAAATAATATAGAGGTTGTTTAGCAATATTTCTGCTGGTGTGCTTAGTATAGACTAGTGACTCTTACTTATAATAGAATTTTCTATCTCAAGGATCTTTAAAAACTTACTGCATTCATGTAGTGTTGTATTTAATTTGCACTGAAAAGTTAAGATGTCTTTCCAATATCAAAGTGGATGCTCAATTAATATTTGTTGGATGAAAATTTAGGAAAGCAAGAAAGCAAGAAAGCAAGCACGCAGGGCTCAGATAGATCGTGTCCTCCCTAAAGTATTCCTGACTGCCTAAACTGGATGTGATTTCTCCTTCCTCTGATTTTCCACTGGCCTTCTTGTTTGTATTTATTGCCTCACCCAATTTGTTTTCTCATATGCACAGTGCCATTTTCTCAGATGAATGACAAGATTGCAGGGTGTTTTACACTTTTTTCATACCACCCACTCGCGTGGTGATAAAAAGTTGAATTGGGAAGAGAGAATGGGAGAGACAGGGAGACCTGGTGGTGTGAATTGTTAGTGGTTTCAGCCAATGTGGTAACAGTAGGAATGAAAGAGAAGGGAAGATAAAAGAAGCATCATAATAGAATCACTCAGACTTTGTAATTGGGTATGGGAAGTTGGGGAGAAGGAAGAGTCATAGCTAACTTCTGATTTCGAGCCTTTAAAGTGTTAACATTCTTGGACCTAATCTCTTTCGCAAGCTATGTTGTGAAGCCAGTGCTGTCTTACTTGTGGAATATGAGCTGATATAGAGGGTTTAGCTATTGCTTTTCGACCTGGAATAGGTTTACAGTTCAGCCAAGGTCACACAGCTAGTAAATGGCTGAGCAGGGATTATGAACTCAGGGAGTCTGGCTCTAGGGCACGCTCTCTGGCTACTGTGCTGGGCAGCCTCTTATATTAAATGAGATAAGGCATATCCTAAAGCTGCATACAAATATTAGTTCAAATGAACATTATGGGAAGTGCAAATCATTGGAACCGAAACTCAAAGCATCAGGGGCAGTCAGTGGCAGACTGAAGAGGGTTATAAGGGAAAATAGAGAGATACCAAAGGGCAGGTGATTCCACAAAGGCACGGTGAGTAACCTGAAGTGTGGAAGTGGGAAGAAGAATGTGCCTGGGAAGCAACCTGACCAAACCTTTTCCCAGTCATTTCGGTGAAGATGGAAACCCGGGGAGAGTATTTACTCTTAGTAATTTGACTCCAGAGTTTTCTAAACACTTTGGATTTGAGAGAGGGGGACAGTAACTTGGGTTTTGTAGCTGAAATATCTCTTCCACCTGCCACATATACGCACATTATTTTCTTTTTTTTCAATATGCTATTTATTTTTGAGACAGAGAGAGAGAGACAGACAGACAGAGAGAGAGACAGAGACAGAGAATGCAAGCAGGGGAGGGGCAGAGAGAGTGGGAGACTCAGAATGTGAAGCAGGCTCCAGTCTCTGAGCTGTCAGCACAGAGCCCGATGCTGGGCTCGAACTCACGAACTGTGAGATCACGGCCTGGGCCGAAGTCGGCCGCTCAACCAACTGAGCCACCCAGGCACCCTTACACACAATATTTTCTTGCTCATCAGTTTAGAATAATGGTTATCTCAGAGCCTGCTAAAGCAAGGCCATTCTATCCTTGGAATTGTTTCTAAATGTAAAGTAGGAAGTGATCTTTTGTTTGAGCCGCAGAATATAAGAGCCAAGAGTCCAAGATTCAGCACTCAAAATGCAAGAGATATCCTCAGAGAGTATCACAGTATAAATAGAACTCCTAAATGCAGAGGGCAAGGATTCTGCATGGCACACATACACAAAAGAACCAATAGGGTAGCATTTGGGAATCAATTTTGTTAAATGCAAAGACAATAGGGACCAAGCACTACATTGTTTCAGAGGCATTCTTAATTAAACAATTCAAATATGCATTTAATTCCTGCTTAAATGAGGAACAGAGAGATGGCAAGTGGACAGCCCTTAGAGTTAAATGTCACGCCTTGGAAAGTACAGGGTGTTAAAGGAGCCTGAACGGGGCCAATTTGGTAAGTGCACAGGGCATGGGAGTAGGACACAGTGGGGTCAGCTAGAGAAGTGAGCAGGGTCAGTTCATGAAGGGTCTTTTAAGCCATGGGAAGGAGTTAGATGTTATTTTAAGGCAATGGGAAGCCACCTAAAAATGAAGAAGAAATTGCATCTTAAGTTTAGTGCTGGAGAGGGATAAAGAATTGTTCAGGGGGCGCCTGGGTGGCTCAGTCGGTTAAGCGGCCGACTTCGGCTCAGGTCATGATCTCACGGTCCGTGAGTTCGAGCCCCGCGTAGGGCTCTGTGCTGACAGCCCAGAGTCTGGAGCCTGTTTCCGATTCTGTGTCTCCCTCTCTCTCTGCCCCTCCCCTGTTCATGCTCTGTCTCTCTCTGTCTCAAAAATAAATAAGCGTAAAAAAAAAAAAAAAGTAAAAAAAAAAAAAAAAAAAAAAGAATTGTTCAGGATGATGAAATTAAGAGATTGTCGTCATAATCTCTGCGGGAGACACTGATGACAATGATGGCTAACACTTGGGACCCCTGGCGGGCTCAGTGGGTAGAGCACATGACTCTTGATCTCAGGGTTGTAAATTCAAGCCCCACCCAGGCGCCCCTGTCATTTGCTTTCTGAAGGAAAGAGAAACCACGTGGATGAGACATTCCTGCTATCTTAAGACATTGGCCAAGAAATGGGTATCATTTCTGCCAATTATGTCAGGTGGTCACACCTACCTGCAAGGGAGGTCAGGAAATGTCTATCTAGTAAGCCACACAATTTTGCTACAATTTTGTTTCTGTGTCATAAGGAGAGAAGGATTTTGGTGGACAGTTTAGTCTTCTCTCAACAGAGGAAAGTTTCAAGTATAAGTTAAGAAATATATATTCTCCAGAATCAAATGTCTTTTTAACTCAAATGCTTTTCAGGAGTTAGGAGGAAAGCAATCTGATTGAGCTAATTCAAAATGAGTATGTTCATGGCTAAAACCCATCACCTTCTGGGAAGTATTTGCACTGGTAACGAGAGTACTAAAGAGAATATTGTGACTTTTAATTTAGAAAACAGAAATATCCCAGGGCACCTGGGCGGCTCAGTTGGTTAAGCGTCCAGCTTTGGCTCAGGTCATGCATGATCTTGCCATCTGTGAGTGTGAGCCTGGTGTGGGGCTCTGCACTGACAGCTCATAGCCTGGAGCCTATTTCAGATTCTGTGTCTCCCTCTCTCTCTGCCCCTCCCCCACTCACACTCTTTCTCTCAAAAAAGAATAAATGTTAAAAAAAAAAAAAGAAGTATCCCAAGAACATTTGCCTAATAAGAAGTAAGAAGCTTTAAGCCAGGTGGAGCTTTAAAAAAGAATCAGCTGTTAGATCAGACATATTTTGGGAGGAGAAACTTTCTCTGAACACCTCAAATATAATACCAGGTATGTGTTGCTGTTACTACCTTTTCCGTCTATGTATTGAAAACTGGCTTCTGTCCTTAGACCCCACTGAAGTTTATTCCTTTAGGTCAGTTGTCACTCTTGCATTTGACAATGGGAATACAGCAAGGGCAGATGAAGGTAAGAATATTTGTTTTTAAGAACACACAAATATATTTTGATAGCCGTAAAAATGAGCCTTTCCACTATGAGCTTCCCTTCTGATTTCATTATGGTAAATTGTAACATTATTATTTTTAACTGGAGGTCATTTATCGGCCATCCTCAGTTACCTGAAACAAAACAGAGAAATTATGTAGGAAAATATCTGAACATTGATATAAATGTCACAAAATTCATACATTAAAACTCATGTACTTTTCTTTGGGAGAATTTCTCAGACTTCCCATTCACTCCTATTTCACACACGATTTGCACAGGCTGGATTATCTGGAGTAGAGCTGCAAATGAGGTAGGAAGCAAGCTAGAGGCAGGTATACTGAGAGTATAGGCAATTGATGAGAATAACTCAGTGAGGAAAAGCAATGTAAAAATAAGTGTCATGCAACATGAATGAGACTCTTGAGTGTTTTGTGTTTGAGATTCAGCTCCATATCCTTTAATAATTTCTGAGGTCATCACCAGTACAAGTATCAGAATCAGAATTCAGAAATTGTTCTGGAGTAGTGTAACGTAGGGTTGTTTAAAAGTGGAAGTAAGTTTTAAAACACCTTGAAAGGGTATAAAATCAATAGCAAGTTTCTCTCCCTCTCAGAATGAATTTTTATCAAAAGACCCAGAAGATGAGTAAATTACATTATTAGTAAATTAGTCCTGTTATGTTTTGTGTCCAGGAAACAGTGATGGAAGGAAAAAACATTTTTCTCTCTTCCCTGGGTGGGACAAACTTCTCAAACAGATAAAAGTTGTCCATCACACTTCTATTTCCTTTCCTTGACTAAATTGAATATTTTTGACCTTGAAGGGATTCTCATTACAGCCTCTATGCCCTCATTCTGCACTAAACCCTCAACTGTGGTACACCGACACCTCCCCTCCACAACACTTCCCACCTCCCCAAGGGCCACCCTTGGCCACTAGGTGCTCCAGTGTTTAGAACAGGGCTTAGCACCTGATGCATTCAATATGTCTAAATGAATGAATGAAAGAATAGATGGATGAATGGAAAAAAAAGTTCTCAATGCCTCTAATTGTCTTCATATTTTCTCCAGATTTAAACTCTTTAATTCATATGCTTTCCAGGAGTTAGGAGGAAGGCAATCTGATTGAATTAATGCAATATGAATATGTTCATGATTGAAAGCCCATTAACCTTTTGTGAAACATTTGCAATGCTAAGGAGAGGGCTTGATAATCCAAATGAATACCTAATTTATAGAATTCAAGGCAAAGGACGTGAGACTACAAACAAACAGGCAGGTTTAGTAATGATATTAGGCAGAAGAGAGCTGATTAGGGCAGATTAACTTTACCCGGGAATCTGTTCCCAGAGTATGAGTCACTGAAGCTGCTTCTACCTTTTTATAACTTCCTTTTACCCTCTCTTCCAAACCAGTAAGTTCTGTATGAGCACATAAATGTTTTTTGGACTGCTTTTATGTTCCAGTAAAATAGAGCATAGGACGAGAGTGATGACAGCCATTTGTATGAATGGGCCATTGCTAAGTCAGGGACTGTTTGCAGGAGAGATAGATTTAGGTCCTTGTGGCAGAGGATGTTAGTTTTGGCAGAGCAATTCAAGTTTAAATGTAGAAACTTGAATGGTTTGTGTAGGGATGCTTCACACATCTAAGATCAATTTCTGTGACCCCCATGAGTTTAATATTAGACTATGTCTGGATTGGAGTGTGTGTGTGTGTGTGTATGTGTGTGTGCACGCACATGAAGGGGAGGCTGGAAAAGGTGAAGTTTGGAATGAGAAAGAAGGGGCAAACAAGGCTGGCCATAGATCATCCTCTGTCTCTGGAAAATGAGTCAGCCCTCCTTTCCTTACTCCTTCCCTCCTTCTCTCCCTTTCTGCCTCCATCATTCTTGTCCTTCATGTAACAACATTCACAGATCACCTTCTGTTATGCCTGGCCTCTTTCCTACATTTTCGTTGAATTTGGATATTAATTATGCTTGGAGACCGCACCAGATTTTAAGTTGCTAAGACCTCAGCTTTGCTTGATTTTCTATAATTAACCAATCCCCAGTGGTTGGTGGCTGTTTTTGTAATTCTAGATGTTTGAGGGTTAATTCCTTAATACTAATGAAGCAGGCAGTTCTCCGTTCTTTTGTGCCTTATCAATTCCTTCTACTCAGGGCATCAAAGCAATGAAATCTTTGATGAAAATTCTTCTCAGTAGATTTCTCAGTGAGAAAAATAAATTGAGAAGACATGACCCTGCAGTGCCAAAGTAGGATGTGAACAAAAATTTGACTAATTACGCACCAATTTATATGCATTTCTTTAATTTTCTTCCATATCCTAAGATTGAGTTTGGGACTCAGATTGTTTTTTGCTCTTTGTTTGTTTTGATATATTTCTTTCATTTCTGGGGTACTATTTATTTATATGTTTATTTATTTATTTTGAGAGAAAAAGAGTATGTGCATAGTGTGTGCAAGCTGGGGAGGGACAAAGAGAGAGAGAGAGAGAGAGAGAGAGAGAGAGAGAGAGAGAGAGAATCCCAAGCAGGCTCCAGTGCAGATCCCCACACGGGCTCTATCTCACGAACTGTGAGATCATGACCTGAGCTGAAATGAAGAGTCAGATGCTTAACCAACTGAGCCACCCATGCACCACCCCTGGAGTACTTTTTAGGTTATAATAATGACTAGCTTTTATTAAGATCTTAGTAGATGCCAGGCATTGCACAAAGTACTTCACAACAACCCTGAAGGGAGGTGAGATAGGTACTGTTATTTACCAACACTTTACTGATGCGAAGACAAAGTTGAGAAAGGTCAGGTCATTTGCCCAGGCTCATACAGGTAGTAGGTAAGGAAACCTGTTTTAGAAGCCCAGAGCCCCACCCTCTGCCATTCACTACGTCTTTTCTGTCTTTTCTGTGATTCTAAGAATATAGACAGTCAAGCACAAGACATTTAGGATAAGAGTAATATCTATGACTATGTATATCTCATTGACCATAATATGTACATCTTTCAAGATTTTGTTAAAATTTTTTTTGGACATGGATAAAATTGGTAAAAGGGCTAAAATCCATTCTGCCTTAAACTGAGATTTTTCTCCTGTACCAGGAAGAAGAGACTGGTAAGAAGTGTCCTGGTATTTTCTTCTCTTTTTCTATTGCTATTCTGAGCGAGATGGGTTTCTGACCTCTTTTTCTTGCTTTCTACTTAAATAGTATCCTCTGACAGCCACATAGAGATTAGTCAGTGTAAGAAAAATCAAAGCTATTTCCTATTTGAAAAGGTTACTGAGGTAAATTATTTTTTCTCTTCTGGAGATCTTTCAAACAAACTAACTACACACACACACACACACACACACACACACACACATACACACACACATTCATTTCAGAAGAATTAGAAACCTCTGGAGAAGTTTAAGGCCAGAATAGATTCTCTTACTTGCTTAAATGTAGAAAGTAAAGCAGATAATCTTTGTTCTTTTATAACTCTGATATTTTTCCTCTGTAGAGGTTACTGACCAGTTCTATGGACAATGCATAGAATCACAATAAAAGACTTTAGTTTCTGTCCCAAGACCTTTGATAATATGGCAGAGCAATGACCTTAGTCATGCCTTACACTTTGAAAAACAAAAGTTAATGTTTGCTGGGTTAAGGCTGCACATTTTAAAAACCATATAAAACCATGCTTCCTTTATGGTTCATGCTATGTCTTTGGGAGTAAGTGAAGACTTTGTAGAAAATGGTTAACAATTTGAAGTGACTGGGAAAATAGGAAACATTGTCCTTGCTAAAGACATAATGATACAAATTGCCCTAAATAGTCTCATTTCTTTTTAAAATAGTATAACGGCTCCTGGGTGGCTCAGTTACCCACTCAGTTGAGTGTCTGACTCTTGATGTTGGCTCAGGTCATAATCTCACTGAGTGTGGAATTGAGCCCCATGTCAGGCTCTGTGCTGGCAGTGCAGAGCCTGCTTGGGATTCTCTCCCTCTCTCTCTGCCCTTCCCCCACTTGCACGTGCACTCTCTCTCACAAATAAATAAGCATTAAAAATATAGCATAGATAATCCACTAAATTCCTCCCAGTTTTTCTTTGTTATTGTGGTAGGTAGGAATAATGGTCCCCCAGAGAAGTTCATGTCTCCATCCCCAGAACTGTAAATATGGTAGTTTATGTGGGAAAGGGGTTTTGCTGGTGTGATTAAATTAATCTCCCTGAGACAGGGAGATTATCCTGGATTATTTAAGTGAGCCTATATGATCCCAATGACCCTTGTACGTGAAAGACGGAGGCAGGAGAGTAGGGGTTAGAGTTGGACATTGGAATGTTGCATTTGGCCATTGCAGACGGCAGACTTCCAGACATCACCCTGGAAGAGGGCCCTTGCCTGACTATCCTGGCACACTGATCTTCTACTCCCAGCCTCCAGAATGTGAGAAATAAATTTCTGTTGTTTATAAGCTAACAAGCTAACTAGTCTGTGGTATTTTTTAAGTTTATTTATTTATTTGGAGATCATGAGTGGGGGAGGGGACAGAGAGAGAGAGAAGGAGAGAGAGAATCCCCAGCAGGCTTTGTGCTGTCAGTCCGGAGCCCAATGCAGGGCTCCATCTCATGACTGTGAGATTATGATCCGAGCTGAAATCAAGAGTCCGATCCTTAACTGACTGAGCTACCCAGGCGCCCCATGCACTATTTTGTTGTAGCAACCCAAATGGACTGAGAAATCTATTAAGACCCATTTTAGATTCTGACCTTAGAACTGTAAGATAATAGTTGTTTTAAGCTATTAAACTTGTGGCAATTTGTTACAAAGCAATAGGAAATTAGTACTTGCCACGGATTGTAACATTAGTTATGGGACAGACGTTAAACCTATAAATGGAATCAGCATGGGAGAAAGGTGCCAGGAAGTAATCCAATGTGTGTGAGTGATCTTGTTGCTGCAGAAATCCGAGATAATGTCAATTTGGAGAATACTGCACTTGTTGTTCTTATATTTCTACATCTACCTCTGGGGTTGGTAAACCATCTGGACGGGTGGTTTATAACTGTGTCATAATCAAATACTGAAAGACCTTCAGGTGGGATGGGGAAAGGAAAGAAACCATGTTGTAAGTTTTTATCTAGGAGGATCAAGGTTAGAATCAGTCATGTGTAAGATCTAAGTTTCTAAATATAAATCTCCTGAGACCTCTGATTACATACAATACCTAAATGTGAAAATTTAAAAATAATGGGTTCTTTGCTATCTGAGATAGCTTTCATCAGACCTTTGTTTGTGTTTCTGCACACATCTTGTGAAATAATATAAAATATTTATATTGGTCTTTGCCCCAGTTCCTGGCACAGAGTTTTTAAAAAGTCTTGTAATCTTTCTTTCTCCCTTCCTTCCTTCCTTCCTTTCTTTTATTTTTCTTTCTCTTTCTTTCTTTCTTTCTTTCTTTCTTTCTTTCTTTCTTTCTTTCTTTCTTTCTCTCTCTCTCTCTCTCTCTCTCTCTCTCTCTCTCTCTCTCTCTCTCTTTCTTTCTTTCTTTTTCTTTCTTTCTTTCTTTCTTTCTTTCCAGAAAGAGAGAGACAGGGAGAGAGAGAGAGAATCCCAAGCAGGCTCCACACTGCCGGGGTGGGGTATGATGCGGGGCTCAGACTCACGAACTGTGAAATCATGACCTGAGCCACAACCAAGAGTCTGATACGTAACTGGCTGAGCCACCCAGGTGCCCCAAGTCTTGTAATTTTCTGAATAATAAGAACATGAAGAACATTTTTTGGTTCTAATATTTGGTCTTTGACCCCACTTCCTAAATTCTTTGGAATTTCCTGGGTGTTAGCAGTGTCTTTGTTCTAATGAGGTGTCTCTGAGTGGGCTCTGGGATGGAAGCTGGTCACAAGATATATCATGCCATCATTAGAAGCTTGGAATTTTCAGCCCCACCCCATATTCCCTAGAGAGAGGAGATGGACTGGAAATGGAATTAATACTTGATCATGCCTATATGGTAAAATCTTCATAAACAACCCAAAAGTATGGGGTTTGGAGAGCTTTTGGGTTGGTGAACTGGTAGAGGTGCTGGAAGAGAGGTGCTCCTAGAGAGGGCAGGGGAGCTCCATGCCCCTTTGCATGTCACTTGCCTTCTACATGTCTTCCATCTGGACGGTCATTTGTCTCCTTTATCGTATTCTTTTATGGTAAACTGGTAAACAGTAAGTAAACTGTTTTCCTGAGTTCTGTGAACTGCTCTAGAAAATTAATCAAACCCAAGGAGGGGGTCATGGGAGCCTCTGATGTGTAGCCAGTTGGTCAGGAACAAGGAGACAATGTGGACTTGTGATTGGCCCTGAAGTGGGGGTGTGTGCTTTGTGGGAACCCTTAACTTGTGAGATCTGAGATTGTCTCCAAGTACATAGTGTCAGGATTGACTTGAATTGTAGGACCCCCAGCCAGTGTCGTAGAGAATTACTTGTTAAGGGGACAGTGCCCCCACATCTGGTGTTAGGAGTGTTGTAAATATGGTATTCATGTAAGAGTAGAGGAAGAAGTAAGAGGAGGAAGTAAAGGAGGAAGACAGAGTTTTTCCCTCTATACACCTATATCTGTACCTGATCCTTGCAAGGATGCTTCTGAGGAACTGTGATACGGCAACATGCTTTGTTATCATCAATGAGGTAAAATCATTGCTTAATGCATTTTACTGATCATTTTGAATATTGACAATCCACATGAGTCATATACATTAGGTGCCGTTGTGATATTCTGAGGGACCAG
The DNA here is from genome assembly GCF_028018385.1 of Neofelis nebulosa. Taxonomy (NCBI): domain Eukaryota; kingdom Metazoa; phylum Chordata; class Mammalia; order Carnivora; family Felidae; genus Neofelis; species Neofelis nebulosa. The sequence continues at coordinate 152,053,158 of NC_080784.1, forward strand.
ACATCTTGGAGGCATTAAGTCTTGAGTCCTAATGTTATTTCTTATTACCTGTGTTGTTCTTATGGGCTTATAGGACTTTGGGGGTGAGAAGTTCAGTTACGCCTGTTTCATCTCACATGTGGGGATAGCCCCTTTGCATGTACTTTCTAATTGTACAATGGGATTATGTAATATTATCTTTCTAATAACTTCAGGGGATCTAAGAGACTTCAGAGACTTAAAATGTCATATTGCATTTAAAATATTTCACTTCCCTAGTATATTACAGATGTCTAAGATTTTATGAACACCTAGGACACTTAATTAGCTGGAAGACACTATTCTTGACAGTGCTGGATCATAGAGAAATGGTCATGTAAGTAACATTACCATCTTTTGAAAATTCACTCATGCTGGCTTTTGGGAGGCAACAATGATAGTGAGTCTCTTTTCTCCTATTTGGCCTACATTTAGCCCCACTTTGCCTTTCATTGACAGGCTTGCTAATTTCTTTTTTCTATCTAGAGAGTATAAGCCTATATACTATGGCTAATGATATCTTTTCCTCGTTCCTGTTTCATTTCCTCATTCCCATCAGTGGAGGGGAGTCTTGGCTCTGGAGGACAGACAGTTCTGTTTTATATGTCTTGGGGCTGATTTTTTTTCCATAGGAAGCACAAGTGAATGAGAAAAGTATGGTTTCAATATCAGCATTTTGCTTTAAAGACAACTTTTAATAACGAACTCTGTTTTATTGAGGGATATCCATATAACTTTGTTTCTTCTCTGTGCTAAGCATTCCAATATGACATCTATTGTTTGTTACTTTGAATGTTCTCATTAACTCAACACTTTTGAATGAGCCGTAGAGTTAAATTATTTCAGTATCTGAAAGTGAAGATATTATCTAGTAAGTTGCTGTTCTAGCATATTCTGATGGCTTGAAGGAGGTAATGAGGTTTCCAAAGGTGCCAGTTTGGAAGAAACTAACTGACCACAGACATCAGGCACAAACAAGTGTGTAATACAAAACTATAGCTGGGAATGTGAATAACCAATTGAAAAAACCCAGAAGTGCCCGGTTTAAATCTGGAGGATGAAATATGGATTCTACTGCAGAAAGCTTAATGAATCACTATTTGGAAAACTATAAAAAGGTTCTTCCTTCCCTGGATTCTTCTCCTCCCTTTATTGTTTTCCCTTCTCAGTCTCTTTTCTTTGCTTGCCCCTTACATCATTCCCTTAAATCCTTAAATCTTTGGGTCTACCTTGACCTACTATATTTTTACTCTTCAAACTCTTCCTTAATCTTACCCATTTCCATGATGTGGCAGAGATTGCTGTTTGTTGAATCAATACCTACTCATCCCTCTTCCTTAGTTAGCAGAACCCTGATTTCACACAGGGAGTTAATGGGCCCAGCTAAAACATCACGCTTCCTAACTTCTGTTACACCTACGTGGGGCCATATGGCTAAGATCTGGCTGAGGAGCTGTGAACAGAAGTGGGGTGTGAGATTTCAGGGGAGGCTCCTTCTAAAAGGTGCTAGAAATGCCGTCTCCTGCGCTGCCCACCTTCTTTCAGCTGCCTGCAATGCAGACATACTGGGCAGAGCTCAAAGAGCCACACCAGACCAGGAGATGACCTTGAGGAAGGAAAGCATGCAGAAAGCTGGGGGCCTGGCTCCCTGATGATAGGTTGTAGCCACCGTATCAGCCCTGGAATCCGCACCTCCAGATCCAGAGAAATTGATCTGAATTCTGTTAAAACCACATTATACCAGGCAACATAACCTTAATTGGTAAACATAAATTTTTATGTGGATACCTACCACATCTTTATCTCTAAACTCATCCCCCTGAGTCTTAGATTCATGTGTTGAAATAATTACTGAACATTTCCTTATTGACATCCCTTAAGTACCTTAACATTATCTTCTCCACACTGAGCTCATAACATCCCTCCACTACTCTCCCTAACCTGGCTCCACCGTGTTTGGAATTTTACCACAGTTGCAGCATCCAAGGAGAACCCATATGGTGGTCCTGGACCTCCCTGCTTCCTCTCCCATCATTCCAATCAGCCATCAGACCCTTCAAGTGCTTTTGTCCTCATAAATATTTACCAAGTCTGTCTCCTTACCCCTCCATCCCTCTCACACATCCCCAGTTCAGCTTCTCATCATCTTCAGCCTTTCCTGGGTACATGAAGGGTGATTCTGCCTTTAACTCTATCATCCATACAAGTAGTTTGTACACTTGTCAAAAAGGATTTATTTAAAAAGCAAATTGGATCCCATCATCTCCTGCTTAAAACATTTCAAGAGCTCTGCAGCAACAGGCCCTTGATCTTGGCGCACAGGGTCATGGTCTGCTCCTACTTATTACATAATTTTCATCACCGCTCTTCTCTGTCCTGTATTTCATACTCGGGTAATACCGCAATTTTTCATTTCTAGAACATGCATGGATCTTCATACTCAGACCATTCCCTTTGCCCGGAACTCTCCTCCTTTCCCCTTAAATTTTCTTTTGTGTAGTGCATATTCTTCCTGACCTAATTTGGTCCCATCTCCTCTGGGAAGCCTTCCTGGACTGCCATCCCCCCCCCCCCCCCAGACCAGTTTTCAGTGTGGAGGAGTGGGGGGTGGGGGTGGGGGGGTGGGGAATGAGGGAAGAGGAGGAAAGGGAATCTGAAATAGGATTGCCCGATTTAGCATATAAAAGGCAAGGATGCCCAGTTAAATTTGAATTAAAAAAAATAAATAATTTTTAGGTGTAGGTATGTCCGATGCAATATTAGGAACATGCCTATACTAAAAAGATATGTGGTTTGTTTAAAACTGGGCATCCTATATTTTACCTGGCAACCTTACATTGAAGACACATTAACATCTTCTTATTTTTGCCTCGGTCTCTTTCTGGCCTCACTTATGAAAATACTGATAGCAAAGAATTGATCGGTTTTAAAAATCACTGTCTTGACTCCAGCCTGCAGAACCCTTCCTTGAAGGAGGGAGAGAGGGAAAGAGGGAGAGCACAGAGAGGGAGCAAAGTTCACAAGAGCTGTTCACTTCTTTAGGTGCACAGCCCTTCCCGTTAGAGTAGGGGCAGGTTTGAAATAAATCAGATCCTTGCCTACTGGATATTAATCGAGCTTGTTGAAGTGTCATCCTGAATCACTACAACCTGGCTTATCATCCTATTCTGAAGAGGAAGAAAATGCTTCAGCAGCTCACTGGAGCCTCAGGAAGGCTCTCCGAAGACGGCAGGGGGCAGGTATGTAGCGCCAGGTGTGGCTTCCAACAGGAGAATTGCTGAGAAGCTTTGTCACAGCGAGTGCAGATGAACTCAACCTGCCTGTCTGGCTGTTCCTTTGAAGGGAAAGAGAGGCAACTTACATTTCTTGGGCATCTACTGAATGACCTATTATGCCTAGCATTTCCTGAAAGTTCTGCAAACCCATATTCAGAATTTTGGTATCCCATGGGGGTCTAGGAGCTTTCTGTTGAGAATTAGGTCGTATGCACTTTGATGTAGGGTCTGCTTTCATAAAACAGGGCATTATATAATATATCTATAAAAGTAAATTTATCAGTAAATGATGCTGGACATTTTGAAGTATAAATATGAACTTTTTTTTTATCACTTCTTTTTTAGGGTTTGTTTACTTTTGAGAGAGAAAGAGGAGGAGGAGCAGAGAGAGAGAGGGAGACACAGGGTCTGAAGTGGGCTCTGTGCTGATAGCAGAGAGCCAGATATGGGGCTTGAACTCATGAACCATGACATTATGGCCTGAGCTGAAGTCAGATGCTTAAACTACTGAGCCACCCAGGAGCTCTGATATGAACTTAAAAAAAATTGTTTATTTATTTTTGAGAGAGAGAGAGAGAGCACAAGCAGGGAAAGGGCAGAGAGAGAAGGAGACACAGAATCTGAAGCAGGCTCCAGGCTCTGAGCTGTCAGCACAGAGCCCGACGTGGGGTTCGAACCCATGAACCGTGAGATCATGACCTGAGATAAAGTCGGCTCCCCACGGAGCCACCCAGGCGCTCCTAAATATGAACTTTTTAAAAATAGTGAACAAGGATCTTGTAAAATCTGAGGGATTTTAGCCAGGTTATTTTAGCTGTGTCCACTGCTAGTTACAAATTTCCTTTTTCTCTGTGAAAGAGCTGTTGCTAACCCACAGCCTCTCTGCATTAGGTCTGCTCAGTTTCTTGCTTTTCTCCCTTCTCACAGCTGGAATTGCAACAGATGGGGTTATCGAGTGCAGAGAAAGAGATGAAATTAACACAGGTAATGAGCAGTACTTTTACTGATGGAGGAATTTTAGTTCATTTGGGAAAATTCCAGACGCTCAAGACTTGCAGTAAGATAAATCAAAACCTAGTTTTGGGAAATAAAAAGGGTAGAGCTGCACTTTAACATTTATCCAGAGCCAACATCACACTTAACATGGCGTGAGGAAGAGGAACAGCTTGGGCACTGGCCTCTGCCTGGTTTGTTGTCTAAGAAAAAAGCTTTTGGAAGTTGGAACCACTTCGTATTTTAATTGGTTCACATGGGCATTTAAAAAGTGCATTTGGTTAAGAGGATGCCACTTGTTCTTTAGAGGCTGATAGTTTCTATTTATCTACATCTACTCAGGAAGCATTGGAGTAGGCTGATGCCACGGGGTGACTAAATGTCATAAAGGAGTTAGAGGCTGTTTTCACACTGAGAGGAACTAGGGCTTTAATGATCCTTGCAATCCTTCCTTTGTTTGTTCCTTCCTCCCCTCACTCCCTTCCTGCTTCCCTCCTCCTCTTTTCTACAGTATTTACTGAGTGTTTACTATTATTCTTGGTGTGAGAGATAGAGCAGTGAACAAAACAGACAAAAATCCCTGCATTCGGTATAGTCTAACTGAGGAGACAGATCTTAAAGAAGACAAATGTGAAAATACGGAGTACGGTAGAGTGACCAGCACCAAGGAGGAAACTAAGCGGGTGGAGGAAGTTTATGTGCATGGTTGTTAACTTCAGATAGCGTGGTCAGGAAGCTCTCACTGAGATGATAGCATTTCAGGAAAAATCTAAAGACGTAAGGGAGTAAGTCAGGTGGATTTTTGTGGGAAGAGCATTTTAGGAAGAGTGACCAGCAAGAGCAAAGGCCTGGAGGTAGGAATGTACCTGTGTCTTTGAGGAATAGTAGCAGGTAGGCTGGTGTAAGGAAGGGTGAACTTAGTGAGACATGGCCAGAGAAGGGATGGGGGACCAGACTGCATGGGGCCTTTAGGTCTGTAAGGACTTTGGGCTTTACTCTGAGTGAAATAGGAAGTTGTCTGGGGGTTTGGAGCAGAGCAGAGACATGCACTGACTTATATTTTAAAGAGATCCCATGGCTGCTGTTTTGACAATAGACTGAAAATGGGCAAGGGCAACATCAGGAATTCTAGTTACAATGCTATTACAACAGTCTAAGCAAGATGTGATGGTGGCATGGACCAGGCAGGCCATCAGAGGAAGGTGTAAGAATTAAAGGATTCTGCATATATTTTGCAAGTAGAGCGAACAAATTATGCTAGTGGATTGTGTGTATAGTGTGAGAGGAAGATAGAAATCAAGGATGATGCCAAGGTTTTGGCTTGATACTGAGATGGGGAAGATTTGGGGGCAGGCAGATTTTGGCTGGAAATGGCAAAAACTCAGTTTTTGCATGTTAACTTTGAGATGCCTGTTAGACATCCAAGTGGAGATGTCAATAGGCAGTTGGATATACTGGGCTGGTGTTCAGAGACGCGTCTTGGATGAGACAGGAACTTGGTAGTTATCAGCATGTGGATGGCATTGACGGTCATGAAGCTGGATGAAATCACAAGATAGGAAGGCAAAAATGTCCCCAAACTAAGCCACTGGATACTCCAAATTTGAGATTTGGACAAATAATTAGAAAGCCAGGAAAATGGAGGGAAAGTACCCTAGGAGGGAAGAGGGAAGCTAGGGAAGTTTGATAGGTCATAAGCTCTGAGTGAAAACAGTGTCTTAAAGCAGAGAGTGACCAATAATATCAAATGCTACTTATAGGTCTGCTAAATGTTGCCAACAGGTCTGAGAATCCTTCATGTGGAAGGCCTTGGTAGCCTTAGCCAGAACAGTATTATAACTGAACTTGCCACTTGGGGTGCATTGAATTGAATGCAACCCAGGGGAGTGCTGAAGGGCAAAGAACTTTTTATTTGTTACAAGTAACAAGACAGGGAGATAGCTCTCAAAGCCCTGTCTCCCTGTGGGGCTAGTCCAGGAAGCTTTGATTCAGTGTATTAGGGGTTTGATTCAGTGTATTAGGGTCAGGGAGCTTGCATATACATTAAGGAACTTATACATATTCTATTACTTAGGCACTTCAGTTTGATTGTGCATGGCTAGTAAGTCAACATGCTGGTGCCTACATTGTATGTTCAAAAAGTGTTGAAACTCACCCCCAGCCATAGGAGATCTTAGTATTACACTGAGCTAAAGGTAACTTTAAAACAACTCAGGAGGTCTTCTGCACAGGTTCTCAGCTCCAAAATGGCTTATACTGGCTCATGGAAGGGAGTATCGGGTGAAACACCTAGCTGGGGGTCTCCTTGGCAGGAGTTGCTGGTTTTGCAAAACAAGACACATTTCTTCCCTGCTTTTGTCCCTTCCTCCTCTTTCCTCCTGCTGATAGCTTTCTGCCCTCTGATCTAAGTAACTCCATTGCATCCTAGCTAATAGGGGCAGAGGTCTCCTGAGAAGGTGGACACTGTTGACTGGAGGCCCAGGAGGTCATGCTAGCAGCTGTCCTGGTGTCACTTCTTTTGGTCCCCAGGGGTCTTTTCCATCTCAAGAGACCTGAAATCTAAAAAGTATCTTTATTATTTATGTTGGAGCTTTCCTTTGGTACATTTGGTGATTACATCTCTAGGGTAGTGCTGATGAACGGCCTGTCCTACAGATTCCTTTGAATGATGAACAAACATTTCCATCCCTTGAGCCTCCACTAATGTGTTCCTTGCTTGGTCTGCCTTGCCTAGGGATGAGATTATGATAGGGAAAGATAGGATAAAATAGACAGAGGGCGGAAAGTTAGGACTTGAGGTCCCTGGGTGGGGAAAACCATGTATGTTAAAACAATGCTGGGAGCATCTGACCAGAAGCAAACTCCCTCAGGCTTAAGGTTCCTCTTAGGATTGTAACAGATACCACATATTCCCCTCAGGTTTCCCTCAGGAATTTGACAATCAAAATACCTAACTAAAATAGGTAAACCATAATACTTATGTTACATGAGGGACAGCATGACCATAGTCTGATTCCTCACATGACAGATTCAAGCCAATCGGGAATGGACAACCCAGCACCTGGAGTTATCAAGCCAATAAGGGTAGAACCTGAGAAGGAACAAGGGGGAATGGAAGTTGGGTGGGGGGAATGACCAGAACCTTATAAAACAAAGTCCTTTGCTTATAGTCAGGGGTATTCACTTTTGAAGGCCCCCTCTCTGTAAGGAGAGCTTTCATACTATTCTTACTTTTATAATCTTAGACTCTAATAAACTTTTGCCTGCTGCTCATTTTATTCTGTGTCCACCTCTTCATTCTTCGAAGCGGCGAGACAAGGAACCCCAGGTATTGAGGTAAAAAATCCTGCAGCAATATGACCTGTAATGTTCCGACAGGATGGGCCTGGATGCTGGCTTCGGTATCAGTGCTGTGATAGAGGACATGCTTGGTCACACAGAAGTAGAGAGGAAAAGATTGAAAGTAGTGAGTATAGAGAACTCTTTCAAGGAGTTTTACTAGAAAGGGAAGGACTCCCTTCAACCTCTCCTTCGTTCCCCTCCTCTCCCCTCACTCTTTTACTTCTTATTTCCTTTCCTTCTAATTTTCTTTTTTTTTTCTTTTTTTTTTTTTTAATTTTTTTTTTCAACATTTTTCATTTATTTTTGGGACAGAGAGAGACAGAGCGTGAACGGGGGAGGGGCAGAGAGAGAGGGAGACACAGAATCGGAAACAGGCTCCAGGCTCCGAGCCATCAGCCCAGAGCCTGACGCGGGGCTCGAACTCACGGACCGCGAGATCGTGACCTGGCTGAAGTCGGACGCTTAACCGACTGCGCCACCCAGGCGCCCCTCCTTCTAATTTTCTGAGAAGATATTAAAGGAGAAAGAAGTGCAAGTCCTCTAGAATCCTTACAGCTTCTAAATGTTAGAAGAAAGAAGGCTTTGAAACAATAGGAAGAAAGAAAGAAGGAAAAAGGAAGAGAGAGAGAGGGAGGGAAGGAGGAGGGAGTCCAGGACAAACATTGTAGGATTTAGTCACATCGTTCCTTTCCGGTTCCACTACTTTACTGCTCTATTACCTTGACCATGTTATTTAACATGTCTGTGTCCTAGAGACCTCATCTATATAAAAGGAAGAATTTCTCCCCCACTAAGGTTACTGTGGCAAAGTTCTGCATAAGGCATAAAATACCACGAGGAATGATAAGGTGGCCTTGGTGGGAACTGAAAAAATATTTAGAGAATTGAAGAGTAATTTGCAACAGATGTTGACCTTTTTTTCAAATTGAAAAAAAGATTAGCATATTCTATTTTAGATTTAACAATATAGGTTATATTTTCTTTGATGACAAGAAATAAATACTATTTTTATGCAACTAGTATGTGTATAATTCTATACTATCTGTCTTTATTTCCATGCTCTGGGACCTTAATTGGAAAAACAAAGCAAAAATACACACTGGTTTAAAATGAAAAGAAAATATAAAAGTTTGTTATGTAGAATACAGTAAGAAAATTTCTTTTTCTATTATCAGTTTACAAAATGCAATATAGGCAAAAATGTTATGGCAATTTTTTCAGAGTTCAGAGTATACACTAGCAATGTATACAGTACCTTAAAAAAATCATGAGATAGTCATTAACATTGTCTCATTTACCATGCACTTAGGTGGCAAAAGTCAATTGTTATTCTAATTCTGGAATTCAGGCCTGAGATGTATGGCCCTGCCTCTGTTGGAAGAGTTGGAATGAATTGGGACCTCATAGGAATTATAATTCTAGGAACTTGTGTCTTGGAAATAGAAAGATTATCAAGTGACAATAGGATCATGATTCTTGGCATAATTTCTGCTTCTGCCAAGAAACCAACACAGTTAACTAAAACCTCATTCAAAAAGTATCCATAATAGAAATGCAGAAGGAAGGGTACCTCAGCCACACCTTTAAAATTGCCTGTAGCTTTGCGGTGCCTGGGGGGCTCAGTTGGTTGAGCCTCTGACTTCAGCTCAGGTCATGATCTCCTGGTTTGTGAATTTGAGCCCCACATCTGGCTCTCTGCTGTCAGCCATTTCAGCACAGAGCCCGCCTCTGACCCTCTGTTCCCTTCTCTCTCTGCCCCTCCCCTACTTACTGTCTCTTAAAAGTAAACAAACATTTAAAAATCACCTGTAACTTTAGGAAGAGTGTGGCCCCATGAACCAATGCATACAAGACCCACTTGACACCTGAGAATGCCAAGCTCTCCTGTAACCCTGGTAGCTCTGATATTTTTAAAAAAGCAAGCTATTCTTTTTTTCTTTTTTTAAATATTTATTTATTTATTTTGAGAGAGAGACAGCGAGAGAGAGCGGGAGGGGCAGAGAGAGAGAGAGAGAGAGAGAGAGAGAATCCCAAGCAGCTTCCACGCTCATCCTAGAGCCCTATGCAGGGCTTGATCCCACCATCGTGAGATCACAACTGGAGCCAAAATCAAGAGTCAGATGCTTAACTGACTGTGCCACCCATGCACCCTGCAAGCTATTCTTTTCTTTTTTTAAATTTTTTTAAATGTTTATTTTATTTCTGAGGGAGAGAGAGAGACAGAGTACAAGCGGGGGCGGGGCAGAGAGAGAGGGAGACACAGAATCCGAAGCAGGCTCCAGGCTCCGACCTGTCAGCACAGAGCCTGATGCGGGGCTCGAACTCACAAACTGTGAGATCATGACCTGAGCTGAAATCAGACGCTTAACCAACTCAGCCACCCAGGCGCCCCTGCAAGCAATTCTTTTATATGATTTTCAAAATCTTAAAAAGCAAGGATGAATAGCAACATTTAAGTTGAATTGTTAGTATTGGGTTTACCAGTTGGGAAACTATGAGAACAGGTCCTATTCCACCTAAGTCCCCCACTTTCCTATCCACTACCTCCCTGTTACCTTCTCCTTATTTCATCCCTCTTGGCATGACATACACACTTCTGCCCATCTCTTGCCTCCACTCTTTTCTCTCAGACGGACGACGTATTTAAAAACAAAAGCTGTAGTGATGAAGAATAGTTTCTCAGTTTGAAGGGCTGCTTTCAGGTCATTTTTAGCTATTTTCTGGAATTTACATGCTGCAGGCACTTGGTAAGTGCAGCTAATGAAAGCTCATGTGACGATTGTCATCTATGCTGCCCACAGAAACACTTACAGTAGAGTCACCGTGATAAGTATGCTTTTACAAATGTTCACCTTTAAAGTTATGTTCTTAAAACATAGGGGAGCTGCTATGGACAAGATAGATGCCCACCCCTCAAATCAATCTTGCCTGACAGCTGCCAATGTGATAGTCCACCAGCCCCAATTCCCTGGGCTCAAGATCTGGTTGCCTGGGTGGTTCCAGCTGAGGGTGTGCTAGAACTGGCTGGACACCATTCTGTTCTTCCTGTTTTCCACCTTTCCTATTGTTCTGGACTTTCTCTTAGCAAACACAGCACAAAAGAGAAAGAGCTACACACACACACACACACACACACACACACACACACACACACACTTCTTGTCCCAGTCCTGAACCTCTAAATGATGCTCCTAATAATTGAGTTCTAATGAAATTGTCAAATGTGCTAGTTGGTGACTGAATAGGATTCAAACAGGACTCCCTGCTGCATCCAAAGTCTTGTTTGGATGATTGTATCTAATTATTAACCCATAGGAAGGCCTGATAGGATCACGTAGAATTTTCAGAGATTTTGCCAGTTCTACACACGAGTCAGAGAGTACATGACAAAGCAATGCTGAATTATAGATGCCCCTGTATTCGGCACTCTTCAGGCCCTCATAGAGTGACCACGTGGTTTGTTGACCTCCGAAGGAGTGCAAAACTTAGCTTGCAGATTTGTAACTGCAGATTTGAACTGGAGGAAGAAACAATGTCAGCCGGGCTGTCATGCTGCTTTTGCTTCTCTGTATTTGCCCCAGAGGAGTGCCAGGCTCTCTTGAGGACCTTATGGTTTGATCTCATTTTATCTTTCAAAACTTCTCCTTCACATTAATTTTCATTTCAATAGATCCATGAGAAATTGTGGCAGCTCTAATAACATGAACGATAAAAAAAAATCCCATAACATCAAGGTTGCATATTTCCTACTGATTAGTGGTTTTCTCTTGATTAAATTATGCATTTTTAATACAAGTCCTTTATTTCTCACCAGTAACACATGGCAGAGTCATCCCTTGATATAGACCAAATGCATTTATGGGTCCCTGTCTGGGCATATATGGAACTGCTTTGAACTTCAGGCTGTGTGTATGAAAGGCATCCAAAATGCTTAATAAACGCTTCAGTTACAACTTCTTACATGATCTCTCTGAGGGGAAAAGTAATCTTCTCACTGTTAAGCTAGTCAAGGGAAATGGAGACATTGAAGGTGGGTGGCTTGTCCAAGGTCACTAAGAGACTTACCATCAGGCTAGCGGAGTGGCCGAAAGATCGAAATCCCAGACTAGAGTTGTCTCCAAGTATGTTCGATTTCCAACTGGTTTAGTAACCGTGTGGGGTGTCACTGTGGTGCACTTTTATTTGTTAGCACCAAACATCCAAACATATTGATCGTTTTATATTGGCTTCTAAAGTACCTTAATCTCAGTAACTTCTTTATGTTTTATGTGATGCTCAGGGAAATCTCGGCCGGATTTTTGAACAATTTATGGATAGGCAGACAGTGAATGGGGCCTGAGGGCCTTCTTCCCTCTGATTCTTCTGTTCTGAATTTCAGAATGCTACATGTTCAGAGTAAAGGCTGCACAAAAGACATTTTCAGAGTAATTTAGAGCAAGTTTTTATGTGTACTTTATCAGCACAGATTTTCTTATCCTAACTAGATATCCAGGCTCTTTTGCTGGTCATAGGCTCTTTGCGTGAATGAGTACAGTGTTTGGCAGGGAATCTCTACATGCAGTGATTCTGGAAGAGGGCCGGGCCCAAGGAAGCCTCGTTTGTCCTGGTGTGGCCCAGGATTCCCCAAGCGTGGTATTGTAAGGTTTCGTTGGAAAGGAGGTAACAATACCAATTAACTCTGGATTATTAGGATAGCCTTTAATCTGTTTCCCTGCATCCATCTTTGATATTCCCAGTCTACGTTGTACATCATAGCCAATGCGAGTTTCCTAAAATACAAGTCTTGTTAAGCAATTGTCCTGATTAAATGTTCTTGGAGTAGCACCCTGTGTTCATGAGGTTAAAGCACGGTTATGCCGTGCTAGCAAATTAGCTGAAAATCTCAGTGGCTTTACAAAGCAAATGTTCAAGTCTTACTCATATGTGTCCCCTGTGGTACTGGAGTATGTAACTCGGCCTCACACAGTTACTCAGGGATCCGGGCTGGTGGAGGCTCAACCATCTGGATGTTGCTGGTGACTCTAGCAAGCGTTGGGAGCACATGAAGACGCTGCATGGCTTTTCTTTGCTTTGAACCAGAAGTGACATATATCACTTCTGTCACAGCCTATTGGCCAGAACTGGCCCTGCAATCCCTTTACCTCCAAGGTTTGGGAAATGTAATCTTTCATGTGCCCAGGGGAGAGGAGAACAGGTATTGCTGAGCAGTGGTTAAGTTGACTGCATTCTTCACTGCACTTGTCACGGAGGTTTTTCATATTTGCTCCTTGCCTCAGCTGTGACTTCCTTCTGCCTTTCCCCTCCCCTCCCTCCTCACTTCTCATTTAAATCCAGTCATGCTGAACTTCCTGCAGTTCCCACGTTGTGCTCTGCTGTCTCTCACACTTTCATATGCACATACACTGTTTCCTTTGCCTAAAACACCTCTGCCAACCCTTGTGCACTCTTTATAGTTCGGTAGTTCTACTATTGTTTTCTCTGGGTGTGAAGATTTTCCTGACTACCCCACCACCAGGATGGAATTTTTAGCTGTTCTCTTGATCCCATAACACCTTGTGCGTAATAAATATCTCTGTGACATTTATAATATGGCACTCAAATGATGCGTTGACTCACTTTTTCTTCCTAGTAGACTATCACGAGGTAACTTGGGAGCAGAGACCATGTTTTAACTAACCTTGAATCCCCAGTATCCAACACTTGGCATATAGTAGATGTTCAGTAAGTATTTGTTAAGTGATTACATGAGTCACAAATTTGCGTCTTTGTTAGTAGGTGAAAATGGAGGTTGGATTTCGAAGCTAGGAAGTTAAAATAAAGGATTTATATAAAGTATATAATAATTGATATCTGATCTTTTTGGAAGTCCATATTCACACAATTAATCAGTCTCTTTTTAAGAATAACTTTTGTATTTATCTTGGCTTAAAATCAGAGGATTAAAACCCTCTGAAAAGGGTTATATCATCTAGATGAAGGATTTCTTCTTTCCTTAAGAACAATCTTTTTCTTTTAATGTTTATTTATTTGAGAGAGAGAGAGAGAGAGAGAGAGAGAGAGAGAGAGAGAGAGTGCAAGTGGAAGAGAAGCAGAGGGAGAGGAGACCAGAGGATCCGAAGCGGGCTCCACACTGACAGCAGAGAGCCTGCTGTGGGGCTCAAACTCATGAACCCATGAGATCATGACCTGAGCCGAAGTCAGAGATTAATCAAATGAGCCACCCAGGTGCCCCAAGAATGATCTCTCCTTAAATCAGTTTACAAATTTCCCATCTTTTACACCTGTGTTTTCTATGCGCATAATTGCCTATATGGGAATAAGTTGCCCAAGCCCATCATCACACTGGAGGCCATGACATACCTTCACTTGTCATTTTCCTTGAAATTCTAAGGGAAAGTTCATGCTGCTGATTATACTGACTCTTTGTGTGAGATTTCCGTTTTGCCTCTGTTATGGGTTGAATTGTGCCTGCCTAAAAGAGATGTTTATGTACTAACTCCTGGCACCTGTGAATATGATCTTATTTGAAAATAGGGTCTTTACAGATGTAATCAATTTAAGGTGAGCTCATGCTGAATGAGGATGGGCCCTTATAAAAAGAGGACAAGGCACTCGGGAAGAATGCCAAGTGATGATAGAGGTAGAGATCAGAGTGGTGACACTGTAAGCCCAGGAATGCCAAGGTTTGGTGGTCACCACCAGAAGTTAGCCAAAGAATGATCCTACCTAGTGTCTGAGATGTTAGCATGGAGCCTAGATTTCAGACTTCTAGCTTCTAATGCTGTGAGGGAATACATTTCTGGTGTTCTAATATATCCATTTTATGGTACTTCATTGTGGAAGCCATAAGAAGCTAATATAGCCTCTTTCTAATTTTTTTCTTATACTACACACATATTCTGTGCAAGCCCAGGCTTGCAAACTAGCATGCAAAAACAAAGCAACTCTGTGAGCCAGTGAAGGGTTGACTATACTTTTTTTTTTTTTTTTTTCCAAAGGAGATGATTGTAAACAGTCTGGTAAAGGGATGTTTGAAAACAAGAGAAACAATAAAAAACCAGTAGTAACTCCTTAACTCAGATCTGAGACTGCTATTCTTGTGAGGATAGCTCCAGATAAACCAAGGCTGAGAAGAAGGCAAGAATCCTTCCGTTGGATTGAAGACAGTGTCTGGATGGCCAGAAAAACTAAGTGGCTGAATTTTGCTGGATTTAGTCAATTGACACTCAAGGCTTGTGCTCACTTGTTTATGTGCCTTCCTGAATTATACTGGTTGGAAAGTTAAAAATATATTTTCAGGAATCTATTGAAGCTGACATTCTGGAAGGAAATCATGTTCTGGCAGTAGCGTGTACTCAAGAGAGATCTGGAAGGTGGAAGTGAGGCAGAGGTCATTATCCTGGTGCTGCTGCAGCAGGCAAGCAAGAGACGTGAGTGTCAGGAGGCAGCTAGAGTACCTGGCTGAGAATTTCAGAGTCTGGTCAGTAGCTTTGTGGGTGTCCAGAGAGAGTTGTGGAATTGGTGGCAGTAATTTCTTGATTCAGGGGTGGAACTTCAGCACTGTGTTCCTATCTTCAAAAATCCATGGTGGTATGACCCTGACACCTGATACCCCATCTTTTGTTAGAGCTTTGCAAACATGTGATGCCCTGTATTAAATTTCAGGCTGTTAACAATACCAGATTTCTGTTTCTTCAAGTAAATTCTGGCTAATGGGAATTTGGATTAGTTATTTGACTTGGTTGGATTTGAAGGCAGTGATATTTCTGTTACTACGGGAAAACTGGATCCTGGTAGTCTGTGGCATGCAGTGGCATGAGTTCCTTAAATTATCACATAGGTTCCCCAGGGATAATGTAGGCTTTAGAAGACTGAGGGGCTTTTCTGAGAGACTCTTCTAATAGGAATGAAGACTGCAAAGACTGTGGGGTGGTATGGCTGTGGTATGAACCTTCTGTGTCTCCTATAAAAAAATTTCTTCTCCCTTAAAGTTACAGGCTGATGTAACTGCAATCTGATCTTATGAGTTACTAAATTATAACATAAGTTGAATTCACAGCCTTACCAGAGTTTTTTTTTTGGGGGGGGATGTTAATATTCAGACATTGATTGGGAAAGACTGGGACCCTAAGAATTAAAATGGGGACATTTTAGTGGACTAAAATGAATCTGAATAGCTTGAGGAACCAAACCCCTCTGAGCTTCCCTTACCGTCAGAGGCAGCCCCTCCTTCCTGTCTGTGGGGCTGGTCCCAGATTGACTGGACAACTTGTAAGGACCTCTCTTGAGGCAATTACTCTGAAAGGATATGTCAAGTCTCCTCATGCTGTATCCCTACCATTTTTCGATACCTTGACATAAGTCAATCCCAGCATATCCCAGGAGCAGGTACAAAGCTAATCCAGTAGAAAAAGCTTAAACATAAAAAGACTTGCTAAACATCAGCAGAAATCTCGAAAACATGTAAGAATGGTTTCTAAGTGTGCTAGTCCAGAAAGGAGAGCATATATTTTTATATTGGGCTACATTTAAGGATATGGGTAGACTAAGACAATATTATTGTTATTATTATTATTTTTTTGAGAGAGCACATGTGTGCATGAATGGGTGAGGGGTAGGAGAGGAAGAATCTCAAGCACGCTCCACACCCAGTGTAAAGCCTGACTTGGGGGCTTGATCTCAAGACTATGAGATTAAGACCTGAGCTGATATCAAGGGTCAGACACTTAACTGACTGAGCCACCTAGGTGCCCCAAGAGATTCTGAATTTAGTGTGTCAGCTCAAAGATGGGAATCGTTCTAACAATTTGAAGTGGCCATCGTCTGCTACTTCAGCATTCAGGTGTAGCGGATCACTAGCTCCTCCCTTGGTGTGATTGAGGGCTTGGGATCCAAGCCCCAGAACTGCAGCACTGTGATGGGGTGGGCTATTGGTCTTAAGTGGCAACTTAGTATTTTACCTGAAGTGATAGCGTTCCATGCTCAACCATAGATAATTCCTGTGGAACTTTATAGGAGTCCATCTTATTGCAGGAAATTAGTTTTGGCAAGTTAACCCTTATCTTTTACTTGGTTGTTTGACTAAGATCTGAACTCAGTGCTGGTCAATACCAAATCAAGTTGACTTGGCAAATATTGTGTGGAAGAAAGAATACAAAGACTTGGGTGATGAGAATATTAAAATATACTTTATCAGGGGCGCCTGGGTGGCTCAGTCGGTTAAGCGGCCGACTTCGGCTCAGGTCATGATCTCGCGGTCTGTGAGTTCGAGCCCCGCGTCGGGCTCTGTGCTGACAGCTCAGAGCCTGGAGCCTGTTTCAGAGTCTGTGTCTCCCTCTCTCTGACCCTCCCCCGTTCATGCTCTGTCTCTCTCTGTCTCAAAAATAAACATTAAAAAAAATATACTTTATCGTATGTTATTCATTTTTTTTCTCACATTTTGGTCTAAGACCAAGGCGTCAGCTGGATTAGTTTCTCCTGAAGCCTCTCCTTGGTTTGCAGATGAATGCCTTCTTGCCATGTCTTCACATGGCATTTTCTCTGTGCATGTGTGTGATACTTTAATTTATAAGAAATACGGATTTGGTCTCCATTACTGTTTCTGGCATAAAGCTCCTAAAACCCTTGGAATTTTCTAAGTAATAAGAGCCATAATGGTATCTTAATATTGATCACAAACCTCTTTCAACCACACCTGAGTTTATGCTAATGAGGAGACTTTTGGAAAGCACCTGAGGATGGGGGCTGGTTGCCAGGGGAACCAACCTTGTGGTTGGAGGGTTGGCACTTTCAGTCCCCCCTCCCAGAATTCTGGGCTGGAGAGAGGAATTGGAGCTTGAGTCAGTGGCCAGTGGCTAATGAATTAATGAATTATGGGTATGTCATGTCTCCAGAAAAGCCCAGAAGAATGGGGTTTGGAGAGCTCCCAGGTTGGGGTACGTGTGGAGGTTTGGGAGAGTGGAATGCTCAGAGCATGAAAGCTCTGTGCCTCTTCCCGCATACCTTGCTCTATGCATCTCTTCTATCTGGTTCCTGAATTCTACCTTCTTATAGTAAACTGACAATCCTGTAAGTAAAATGTTTCTCTGAGTTCCATGAACAGAAGTAGCAAATGAATCCAACCTAAGCAGAGGGTCATTGGAACCTCTTAGCTATAGCAGGTCACCCAGAAGCACGAGTGCATCCCAGACTTGCATTTGGCATCTAAAGTGCGTGCATGCGTGCAGTCTTACAGGACTGAGCTCTGAACCTATGGAATCTGAGGCTATCTCTGGGTACATAGTGTCAGAATTGAGTTGAATTGTAGGATTCCCAGCTGTGTTAGAGAACTCCTGGGTGGTGTGGGGCAAAAGCCCACACATTGGAATTGGGTGCAGAATTGTTAACGTGTATCCGAGCATCCCTAGCATCTCCTCTGTGTGTCCAAATTTCCTCTTCTTATAAGGACACTAGTCAGATTTGATTAGGGCTCACCCCAGTGTTCCCATTTTAAATCATTTCTTATAGGCCCTACCTCCAAAATACAGTCACATTCTGAGGTTCTGGGTGTTAGGGCTTTTACACTAGAATTTGGGGGAGGGGACACAATTCAGCCAATTCAATAGAGAATACAGTAAAGATAAAATTATTAGAGTGATTTGACCACCTGGACTTCTGTGGGGAAAAACTGATGATGGTTTCCATATTGAATCAAATGGGCAGGCTATTAAGTTCTTTTTGACCTTTATAACTAAAGCAAATAAAACAAAACTTTAAGGTCTGATAAATGGAAACTGACTTGAGTTGATGCATCAAGGCCCCTCATCCAGATTTCTGTTTGAGAGCATTCTTACAACCACAGCTGCTTCACCCACCATTAAAATACCTGCCACACTTGTGTAAGTGTGTTCGCTAGCTCTTTTCCTAGCCTTCCTCAGGTGATTTGCCATTTGACACTCGAACACTGAAAAAAAGAAAAAAAAAGACAAACTAGTTTTTTTAAGGGTTATTGATCAGTGACTTTCAAATAATGATAATCCCTGGAGATCCAGAAAACACTGTGGGCCTCAAGTCAGAGTGGGTCTTATTGAGGATCAGGAAATGAATGGATTAAGGGCTATTTTGGTATTAAGAGCCAAGTAAAAACTATTAGAACTGATCTTCCTTTTCAAAGTAGTAAATCAAAATCAGTGCTGTATCTCTGCGGGAGAGAATCACAGAGATTAGTGCTACCACCAAAGTGGGGATGGATAGGTGTTGACCTCAGAGAAGGAAAGCAGATTATTTTAACCAAGTTGTAATTCCATTTAGTTTCTTTGCTAGAATCAACATAGTCCCTGACATGCAGCTATAATTCTGGTGAGCTTTTTTTCTCTTTATCCCCCAAAAAAGAGCATCAGAAGCAGTTTGCTCTTAACCTGACAAGAACAGGAGTAGACATCTTACTTTGGGGCTCGGTGGTCTCTCTGACTCTCTGTCACAATCTACTCCACAGGACATAGGATGATTATGTCACTCCATAGCCTATCATATTGGTCCACCATATGGATGGTGAAAGCTGATAGCATCAGATGAGTAGGAAATAGCAGGTATTCAGTGTTTCTTGAACAATCAAAGATGATGGACCATTAAAAAAAAATTCCAACCTATTCAGACCAAAGTTTTTGTAAAACACCATAAAAATAAATTACTATGAAATTACTACTAAAAAATTAAAAAAAAGGTATGAAAATAAAAATCCTATTATTAAAATTAGATTCTGGCAAATTACTGTAAACATTAAATTTTTTTTTTACATTTATTTATTTTTGAGAGACAGAGACAGAGCACAAGTGAGGGAGGGGCAGAGAGAGAATGAGACACAGAATCCAAAACAGGCTCCAGGCTCGGGGCTGTTAGCATAGAGCCTGACATGGGGCTCCAACCCCTGAACTGTGAGATTATGACCTGAGCCGAAGTCAGATGCTTAACAGACTGAGCCACCCAGGCGCCCTTATAAATGTTTTCTTTTTAAATAAACATTTCTAAGTACTTTCAATGTCTATACTCATTAAGGATCAGTAACGGTTTACTATGCAGATCACACTTTGATTAGAATTGACCTGCATGCCTTTATAAGGCTTATGTTTACCAGAGGATGGCATGTAGACTCCACGTAAATTTAGAGATCTGTGACTTCAGTGGAGTTTTTGGGAATCCAGCGATGTGGGACATGCCAAGATATCCCCACTCAAAGCAAAAGACAAGCTGATGTACCGTGTAAATGCTAACCTACACACACATGTGCATATACATGCGCTTATGACCACAAATCTTGATAGGCTCTATAGATATTTGGAGGCAACACGTACGTATTTTGGTCCTCTGTTATTATCCAATAATCCCATTAGGTTGCCAGTTTTGAATGTGGTCGAGAGTAAGAAACAGTTCTTCAGCAGCTCTAGACTATAATGCAATCAGCTCTCCCAGAATGTCTTTTACTTGACTTTTTAATCTGTCCGTCCAGGGGTCCGAAATAGCAGAAAGGGATTCTGTGTAGAGATTCTATTGCAGCCCCCTAGGATTATGAAGCAAATCATGGCCTCTGTCTCAGTCAGCGTCTTCAAAAGAAATGGAACCAGTAGGATGGATCGGTAGGTGTACAGGTAGATGGGTGTAAGTGATTGTGGAGGCTGGCAAGTGTGAGGTTTGTAAGTCAGGCCGGCAGCTGCAGACTCCCAGACAGTAGCTGAAGTTGCTGCCCTGAGGCACACAGTACATCTTTCTTGTCCTGTCCTCCTTCTGTTTTCCTCTGGGTAGGGGTTCAACTGATAGCTCTCCAGCTAACTCAGACAAGCCAAGGTTTTGGTGGAGAGCCGTTTATAGCCTTTCCTGAGAGAAACTTGAGCCCCGGTGGCATTTTACCTCATTCTGTCCACACTGCATTATTCTGCCTCTTCATGTGGCCTCTGGATCTCCTTTGTTATCACATTAAATCTTACGGTTTGCTGTATCTCCTCAGAGATTAAAGTATTTTCAAATCTTATTTACTTTTAATTTTAATATTTGAAATATGTTTGTTTTTGAATGAACTTACCCCTATAACTCTCATTATAAATACAAAAGTAGTTAAAGCAATTTTTAAAAATCCTTTTGATCTCCTGCATAGAGAATGCCTCCAAATTGTTCTGAACCTTTGACAAAGGGCGTGTGTTAGGCTGTTCTGTTAGAGTACTAAATGTTTACCTGTCTGGCATATGCTCCTTTTCCGTGAAATGTGGTGTTTGTGTTTCTGGAATGGCTAATGGATCAAATTCATGGCTTTTGAGCTTATGCTGGAGAATGGCACAGTTCATAGGTCTGTGGAAAAACAGAAGTTTCTGAAGCTTCAGTTGTCTATATGACAGTCTGGGTGATGCCAGAATTCAGTTATGAAAGGTTTCTGGCAGTTCTGTTTTGCAGTCATACTACTGGCTTGGCATATGAAATACAGATTATGAGATCTTCATGGTTAAAAAAACAATAAAAACCCCCCAAACAATACACCCACTCCCTCCCCCACCACCAAAACCCCACCAAAACTCCACAAGCAAATCTGTGCACCATCTCAATCTATTTTTTGGCACATATATCCTTAATTTATATTTATTGTTTTAATGGATCGGTAGTTCTCATTGATTCTTTAATTTACTCCTTTGTTGTTGTTGTTGTTTATTTATTTATTTTGAGAGGGAGAGAGAGCACAGGTAGGGGAGGGGCAGAGAGAGAGAGGACAAGAGAGAGTATCAAGTAGGCTCTGCACCGTTATTGCAAAGCCTGATGTGGGGTTTGAACTCATGAACTATGAGATCATGACCTAAGCTGAAGTCCAATGCTTAACTGACTGAGTCATCCACATGCCCCTTTAATTTACTCCCTTAACACAAACTGGTTTAAGTAAAATTTTGTCAGAATGAATTCTTTTCTGATTCTTTCTTGGCATGACACTGGACAAAATAAAACCACAAGGAAAGAAGAGTCTGTTTTACACAGCCCAGTTAATTATCTTTGAATTTGGGGGCACTTATCACTCTTCTGAGCGTTATCCATTGAATTTATGGACAAGGTTATTTGCGAAATTGAAATGTAGAAAGAGAATAGGATAAGGCACTCTAAGCCAGGGCTTGTTCTTTAACATGGAAGTCTATTCTTATTTGAACAATGATCCAATGGAGAGGTAGATCTTGAGGTCAGCATAGACTCAGAGCTATCCTCATATTTTGTGTGTGGGGAAAACATATTCTTCAATAGAAACATAATTTGTATCAGGTAGATGCTTAGGGAGAAACGCTTAATGAATGTAAATAATATTTTCCAGCTTTACGGTGGTAGAAAACAAGTTCCATCTTTATTGGATGGGCAGGCAAAATGGTAGCCAGAAATTGGCATAGAGGATAAAAGAAATTTACTGTTCAAGTGAAATAGCTTGGGGCTACACTTGGATGTAGAAGAGGCAGAACATTGACTTAAATTTGGGCAAGCTGGAGTAGGTAAACAGGAAGATAGGACAGGACATGAATAAATATGGAGGTAGAGTAGTTAAATGAAATTATTAAAATAAATTTTCTCTCTTTGTAAAATAAGAGAGGCTAATTCTTATAACGTCTCATACCTGGGTTATTGCAGTGGTCTTTGCCTTAATATTTCTCAGAGGTGTGTCTAATATTAAACCCTTGTGTCTTCTTGAAAGTCAGGGGATGAGTATCAAGTTATCTAAGAGCTGCTCAAAGACTTGCCTCCATTTCTGCATGGGGGTGAGAACTGATAGAGGGAAAATGATAGAATTTGTCTCTCTTCCTGCTTTAACTTGTACTTTTTTATACCCTTTAGGAGGCTCAATGCTAAGGTTTGACAAGTTGTTTTTCAACTGTCTCTTGTAATTTTCATGTAGTTGATCTTGTACCTAACTTAGACTATGGGAGTGTGTTTGGGAAGATTGAGGAAGAGCAGTAACTGCTGATTGACCTGTGAGCTGGACCTGAGTAATCAAAGGCTCTCCCTCTCCTCTGTTCTTGGAATGTTGGTTCTACATGCTTCTCCCACTCCCAGAAGCTGCTTCAAGGATATCTCCTTGAGATAGTGTGTTGTATTGGGAACACCTGTGTGGTATATGTGGCTGAAGAACATTTAAGATTTGACAGGGGCAGGGGTAGAGCAGGGTACAGGGATCCACTCATCTTGCTGCTGCCCAGGACAAGCCTTGTACACAAATTCTCTTTGCTTGTTAAAACTGCCACCTACCAACCTGGAGTGGCCTGCCTCTGTTTTAGGTCTCTCCCTGCCTTCTGAGTAGAGAAGCGAGTTTCAGATTATACCCAGGAAGCTCCTGAGAAAGTTAAAAAACCAACAATTGGCCAGCCAGCCAGAAAACCATAGAAATGGGAATGAGGTATCCAAATGGGGAAATTTCAAGATGGCTGGCAACGTCTATTTGGGGAGGGGTAGTCCTTGTGTTAGATGCTTATGATCACCTGTGAATTCTGGAAGGCCCTGAAAATGCAGCCAGTCTAATGTGCTTATTGGAGGAAATTCACATAACACACTGTGGCAAAGAAAGGAAACGAATATCTGCTGCGGTGGGCTGGCCTCTACAGTGGGCAGTTCTGCTGGTCACCAGTTCTCAACTAGGGGTTGAAACTTGGGTCAGAAATCAGGAGAGCAGAAGTTAAAGGAGGGTATGGGAGTGTCCACTACGCTACTAGCTTTGGGACTGGCAGACCAGGTGGGAGAGCAGGTAGTAAGTTAGAGGCCATACCATGCTGTTTTGCAAAGCATAGGAGGGCACATAATGCCTCAGACTAAGATCTGGGTACTGTGACAAAGCCTGATTAGGATGCTATTGGGCATGTATTCTCTGAGAAAGTGATGAAAATAAAGAGGAAGATGTAGTGGTAATTGATGAGGAAGCACACAAAATGCCCCATGTCTTCTGACCCCTAATGCATAAGAAAATGTTAAATAGTAATTAAGTCAAAATTCATAGGAGAAAACTTGCATTCTCTCTCTGTTCCTTGAAGTTGTAAATCTTAGGTCTTTGAAATGTAAACATCCCAGGAGAGAACCAAAACATTGCCCACAGAAACAAAGGAGAAAAAAATAAAGAAAAAATACTTTTTTTTTCTTAATGTTTATTATTTTTGAGAGAGAGACAGAGAGCAGGCAGGGGAGGGACAGAGAGAGGGAGACACAGAATTGGAAGCAGACTCCAGGCTCTGAGCTGTCAGCACAGAGCCCAAAGCAGGGCTCCAAGCTGGGCTTGAACTCACAGTGAGATAGTGACCTGAGCAGAAGTTAGATGCTTAACCCACCAAGCCACCCAGGCGCCCCAAGGGAAAAGGCTTTTTAAAATATAGGCCACAGCAAAAGTTCCCTTGTTGATTGCATTACAAAGACTCTCATCAGATCTTCAACCGGGGCCATTTTTAAGTCCATTGTCATTTGCAGAGGGTTATTGTTTTACTCTGATACTTTGACAAAAAAGTGTTCCTGCAAAAGTGTTTCATCTTCAAGAATTCATGGAAAAGACTTTGACAGATTTCTGAGATCAATTTGCCTTCTTGTGGGAGACACAATAACAAACCTTCCAAGAGCTTCCCCGAGCCTACCTGCCCAGCCCCACCGCATGTCTGGGGACCTGTCTCTGTTCTCCTTCCCCACACTGGTAAAATGAGTCCATTACATTGATGATAAAATGTTCACATGTAAAGACTTGCTCCTGCTGCATGACACCCTGCAGTCTTTGCTGGAATATCTGCAAAGGAAAAGATGAGCAATGAACCCGCAGAAAATTCAAGGCCCAGCCACCACGGTAAGGTTTTGGGTGTTGTCTCAAAATCTGTAATTGATAAGGTGCAAGCCTACCCAACCCCTAAATATGTGTAAGAGGCGCAAGCCTTTATAGAAATTTGGGGGTTTTGAAAGACTTTTATTTCCCACCTGCCACAGTGCCTCTGCCTTGTATGCCTCCTGGTCAAGAAAGGACACATGTGGGACTGAGGATCAAGAAGCAAGCCATCTTTGGGAAAGCACACTACTAGCAAAGCCGATGAACGCTCTGGGCATCTCCCAAGCAGGGCTACCATTTGAGTTAGACGTGTCTGTGACTGTGAAGGTACGGATCAGCCACCATGACGGAGACAGAGGGGAATGTCCTTGGGAGTTTGGTCGGATGTCTAGCAGGTGGCAGATACCCTATATACCCTAGTAATAGCTCCTCACAGTGTACACAGCCCTCTTCCAGGGAGAGCCTCTCACATAGCAGCTGGTGGGTTGAGCTCTGAGGGTCTGGCAGGTGATCACGCATGAGCTGTGGCTGTTAACCCTTTGCACTGTCAGGGGCTGTTCTAAAGGGATTAACCCTATGGCTCAGACAATGGGAAGCTGAGGGGTGGATGATCATACATAAGCCCTTGTGGGGTCAAGACTTATATAGAAAGACATTTGGGTTCATCTGCAAGATCCTGGGGTGCCTCATCGTTTTTCATGTTCTGGCTTATAGGGTATTGCCAGCCCTCCGTCAATCAAGAAGCTGATGCCCTATTTGGGGCTCAAGCCTTTACTGACCCTTCAGCAGATAGAGTAGATTGAATGCATAGAAATAGTGGCCTCACAGAGTGCCTGAGTGGGATGGCATATTGCCAGGGGTGCTGGATTGCCCTTGAGACACGATGACTTGGTTAATAAAGTAACAGCATGTCCTGTGATTCTTAAATAACACCCAAAGTAACTGCCAAGAGACTCTGCGGCCATCCATCAGAGTTCTCAAGTGGTGATGGATTGGCAAATTGTTTATATTGATCCCTTCCCACTTGGTTTGTATCGACACTACCTCTGGCCTAAACTTTCCTCTGCCTTCGTGCAAATCAGGTTGCCACAATTAGGGAATTAGAGAAAAACTGAGTACCATGTATGACTACTCTCATCCAATAAATAGTGACCAGGGATCACATTTTAAATGTCATGATATGCAACACTGGGCCATAGACATGAGATGGAAGTTCAGTCTCCCCTATAACCCACATGTGGCAAGGTTGATAGAAAGGAAAAATGGAATACTAAAGCAGCAAATTAAACTGTTAGCAGGTAGAACCTGTGTCTGGGTGGACTAAAGTACTGTCCCAGGCTTTAATACATTTACGTGTTCAACCACCAGGGCCTACTGCCCCATATGCAAGCCTGGGGACCCATGCCGCGGCACCCAACGCCAGGGATGTATGGAAGTTGGGGAGAACCACTGCCTTGACTTTCACCATGAATCAATGTGCTTGGCTGCTGAGAACAAGTCCCATCACACCTGGGAAAGGAATTTTCTACTGGCGTTTACAATGGGACTGACAGAAAAGGAATCAGTGTGTATTTCTATAGTTGCAGTGCTGACAATGATCCATTTGTCAATAGAAATAAAAACAGTACAAAAATGAATGAGGATAGAAATATATTAGGGATCCAGTTTAGTATATCTTTTGGCTTTTGTATTTTCAGATATTATGTTTTCCTGTTTTTTCTTTCCTTGGGAAATTTCAAGTCATTTGACTATCTAGATTTGTTCTTTGTGAAAATATTAGCCCTTTTAAGTGGACTTTGCTTTGTTTTCTATTTGGATTAATTCTTGATGATTTGTGGCAGACTGTTTCTTCTGTCTATAATTAACTTCTGTTTCTTATAATTTGTTGTTCTCACTTTTGCACACAGAATGAGCTGAGAATAAGAGGCCAGTTGAATGGTTTTCAGGTGAAAGCCTCAGACATACTTAACATTGGTTTTGTTAGTATTTTGTAGGCTATATCTTTGTTTAGTTTTCCTGATTTGTTTTGGAAAACCTTCCTGTCCATATCTGAACAAAGCCTTAACATGCTGTTTTAATAAAATAATATTTTTATTATAAAATAATATATGCTTCATGTAGAGAATACTACAGAAAATGCAAAGGAGAAAATAAAATCAGCCATCATTTGATCACACAGAGATAACTATTATCATTTTGGTGCATTTTTTTCTAGTCATTTTTATGTGCACATTTAACAAAAGTATTCGTAGTGTGTGACCTGATTCATTTCTGTTCTATTTCGTGAGCCACAGGTCTAGAATATTGTTAAATGTGATGATTATAGTCATCCTTGTTTGCCTTCCTAGTTCAATGGAACATCTTTCCCAAAGTGCTCAGTAGAATATTAATATGTGATATTTATGACAAGTGTTTTGTGGTCAGGTAAGTTAGAGAAACACAACGTGAAACACATTTATTTTTCTTTATTTGCAGGAATTCCCAGGGCCTTAAGTATGCCATGTCTTGTGATATGCAGAAGGAGAGTTTACAGCCTTCAACTTTTCCAAACTTACGTGAGTGCAGATTCCTTAGTATTTTCCCAGAGTGTCTTTTATGAAATATCCTCTGGGAAATATTTCTCTTAAGTTTCACTTTTAAGTACGATGTTGCTCTTGGCTTTAGATAGATAATATATTCTAATTAAGCTAACAAAGAATACTATTTTTGTTCATGAAGTTGCTTTAAACTTTTAAAACCAGGAATGAATTTTGAATTGTATTAAGCGTATTTTTGGACATCTATTGCAATGACTATATGTATGATTTTTCTACATTGATCTATATGATATATTAATAGATTCCTGAATGTAAATCTGATTTTATTTTACTAGCTTATGCTTTCAGTGTCTGTGTATATAAACCAAAGATTGTGATGATATCTCTCTCAAAAAAATGTTAAAATGAAGTAAGTAGCTGCATGTAACGTAATTAGCACCAATTCTGGGAAATAGCTGTTATGATGAAATAGCTTTGGCTATAACCCATAAGTTTTGATAAGTAGTTCACTTAGTTTAATTTTTTTCTACATGATGTGTAATTGTTTTAATTTGCTCTTTGAGCCAGTAGCTATGTAGATTATGTTTTACATTTTCATTTAGGTTAGTTAAAATAAATTATTAATTTCTTGCTCTATGGCACTTTGACCAGTGACTGTGGTTTGAATAGTATTTGCTTTAGGAATTTGGGATTTCTCTATTATGGAGTGATATATTATCATTAAAAACAATCTTTGTTCCAAATACATTTGCAAAGACAGTTTCTTTTGTAGGCTATAGTTTCTTTTATAGTTATGGATTTAGAATTATAGTGAATTATTCAAATTCTCAATAAGAAGTACTTAAGAGCTTACTGGGTTTTACCACATTAATAAAAGAAAGGATAAGAACCATATGATCTTGTCAATAGATACAGAAAAAGCATCTGACAAAATACAGCATCTTTTTTTGGTAAAAACCCTCAAGAAAGTAGGGATAGAAGGAACATTCCTCAACATCTTAAAGGCCCTATATGAAAACCCACAGCTAATATCATCCTCAATGGCAAAAACTGAGAGCTTTCCCCATAAGGTCAAGAACATGACACACTGTTGTTCAGCATAGTACTGGAAATCCTAGCCTCAGCAATGAGGCAACAAAAATAAATGAAAGGCATACAAATTGGCAAAGAAGAAGTCAAACATTGACTCCTCAGAGATAACATGATACTATACATGGAAAACCTGAAAGACTCTACCAAAAAACTGCTAGAACTGATATCGTCAATTCAGCAAAGTCACAGGATGTTTCTATACACCAATAATGAAGTAGCAGAAAAGGAAATCAAGGAATCAATCCAATTTATAATTACACCAAAAAAAACATAAGATACCTAGGAATGGACCTAACCAAAGAGTTAAAAGATCTGTATTCTGAAAACTATAAAAAGCTTATGAAAGAAATTGCAGAAGACACACAAAAAATGGAAAAACATTCCATGCTCATGGATTGGAAGAACAAATACTGTTAGGACGTCGATTCCACCCAAAGCAATCTACACATTCAATGCAATTCCTACCAAAATAACACCAGCATTATTCACAGAGCTAGAACAAACAACCCTAAAATTAATATGGAACCAGAAAAGACCCTGAATCACCAAAGTAATGTTGAAAAAGAAAACCAAAGCTGAACGCATCACAATTCTGGACTTCAAGCTATATTGCAAAGCTGTAATCATCAAGACAGTATGGTATTGGCATAAAAGCAGACACATAGATTGATGGAACAGAACAGAGAACCCAGAAATAGACCCACAAATGTATGGCCAACTAATCTTCAACAAAGTAGGAAAGAGTATCCAATAGAAAAAAAGACAGTCTCTTCAGCAAATGGTGTTGGGAAAACTGGACAACAACATACAGAAGAATGGACCTGGACCACTTTCTTACATCATACACAAAAATAAACTCAAAATGGATGAAAGACCTAAATGCGAGACAGTAAATCATCAAAATCCTAGAGGAGAAAACAGACAGCAACCTCTTTGATCTCCACTGCAGCAACTTCTAACTATATGTGTCTTTGGAAACAAGGGAAATAAAAACAAAAATGAACTATTGGGAGCTCATCAAAATAAAACGCTTCACACAGTGAAGGAAACAATCAAAACTACAAGGCAACTGACTGAATGGGAAAAGATACTTACAAATGACATATCAGATAAAGGGTTAGTATCCAAAATCTATAAAGAACTCATCAAACTCAACACCCAAAAAACAAATAATTCATTGAAGAAATAGGCAGAAGACATGAGTAGACACTTTTCTAAAGAAGACATTCATTCAGATGGCCAACAGGCACATGAAAAGATGCTCAACGTCACTCATCATCAGAGATATACAAATCAAAGCCACGATGAGATACTACCTCACACCAGTCAGAATGGCTAAAATTAACAACTCAGGCAACAACAGATGTTGGCGAGGATGCGGAGGAAGAGGAACCCTTTTGCACTGCTTTTGGGAATGCAAACTGGTGCAGTCGCTTTGGAAAACAGTATGGAGATTCCTCAAAAAATTAAAAATAAAATTACCCTATGGCCCAGCAATTGCACTACTAGGTATTTATCCAAGGGATACAAAAATGCTGATTCAAAGGGGCACATGTACCCCAGTGTTTATAGCAGTGCTATCAAGAGCCAGATTATGGAAAGAGCCCAAATGTCTGATGAATGGATAAAGAATATGTAGTGTACACACCCACACCCACACACACACAGGAATACTACTCAGTGATCAAAAAGAATGAACTCTTGCCATTTGCAGCAACGTGGATGGAACTAGAGTTCATTATGCTGAGTGAAATACGTTAGAGAAAGACAAATACGGGATTTCACTCATGGGTAGAATTAAAAAAAAAAAACACGGGGCACCTGGGTGAGTCAGTTGGTTTAGTGTCTGACTTTGGCTCGGGTCGTGATCTCACAGTCCATGAGTTTGAACCCCGCGTCAGGCTCTATGCTGACGGCTTGGAGCCTGGAGCCTGCTTTGGATTCTGTGTCTCCCTCTCTCTCTCTGCCCCTCCCCTGCTCATGCTCTGTCTCTCTGTGTCTCAAAAATAAATAAAAACATTAAAAAAAATAAAAAAAAAACAAATGAACATAGGGGAAGGGAAGGAAAAATAAGAAAGATAAAAAGAGAAAGGGAGAAGGGGTGCCTGTGTGGCTCAGTCAGTTAAGTGTCCGACTTCAGATCAGGTAATGATCTCACAGTCTGTGAGTTCGAGCCCCGCATCGGGCTCAGTGTTGACAGCTCGGAGCCTGCAGCCTGCTTCAGATTCTGTGTCTCCCTTTCTCTAACCCTCTCCCATTCATGCTCTGTCTCTCTCTGTCCCAAAAATAAACAAATATTAAAAAAATTTTAAAAAATAAATTAAAAAAAAGAGAAAGGGAGGCAAACCATAAGAGACTCTTAAATACAGAGAGCGGACTGAGGGTTGCTGGTGGGGAGGTGGGTGGAGGGATTGGCTAAATGGGTGATGGGCATTAAAGAGGGTACTTGTTGGGATGAGCACTGGGTGTCATATGTAGTGATGAATCACTGGGTTCTACTCGAAACCAATACTACATAGTATGTTAACTAACTTAAATTTCAATAAGTTAAAAAAAAAAGAGTTTACTGGGCTTTGCCTAAAAATTGATTTTTAGGGTACCTGGGTGGCTCAGTAGGTTAAGTGTCTGACTCTTGATTTTGGCTCAGGTCATGATCTCATGGCTGGCTCGTGGCTTCGAGCCCTGTATTAGGCTCCAAGCTGACAGCATAAAGCCTTCTTGGGATTCTCTCTCTGCCCCTCTTCTGCTCACTCTGTCTCTCAAAATAAATAAACTTTAAAAACTTAAAAAATTAATGAAAAAGTTTTTTGTCTGAAATTATTACCATTTTGACCATTTTTTTGTACTTGTCTATTTGTCATCTTTTCTTTTTTGACTACGTAAACCATCAAAAGTTAAATTCTCCCAGTGCAGTTTTGTTTCTGTCAGTCTTTTAACAGTTTGAATTTTACTTATATTTGACAGTATATATATATATATATATATATATATATATATATATATATACTGGCCTATATGTGTGTGTATATATATATATATATATATATATATTTATTTATTTATATATATTTCTGGCCTATATATATATATATATATATGTATATAGTATATATACAGTATATATACATATATATACATATATATATACATATATATATTTGATTTATCACTTAAAGTTTTATGATGCTGTGTCTTGCTTGTGGATTATATCTTTTTATCAATACAAAATAACATCCAGCTTTATATTTAGTTATTGTTTAGTTCATCTGATAAGTGGTGCTAACTTTTTTGGTTACTTCGTTGACTGCTAACTCAGGATAAAAACCTACTCAAAGGCCACATTGTTCAAGTGAAGATGAGTGTATTACTTACTGCAGTAAGAAAGGAAACCATGGGTGGGTGGATATTTAAAGAGTTTTATGGTTTGGTTTAAGATGGGTCTCCCATGCAGGGAGCCAAGTGGAATTGTGCAATTTTTGATATTGCAATTTAGGATTGGTGGGCACAGCAAAGATGAAAGTTTTGAAGGAAGTCTTGATGAGTAAACAGTTGTTTGATAACAAAGAAGTCTGCTCATTTAAGAAATCTCTCTTTCTGAAAAGTGGGCTATTCATTCTAATGCCTGAGGAGGAGGAAAGTTGATCAGTCTATTGTTTGGATAAATGGATTTTAAAGAGTTCATGAAACGAACAATAATGTTATTTGAAACTTTATATTCCTTGCCAAGAATTTACTGGAATAGTAAAATCATGTTAATGGAGGACAGTCAATTCTCCATCCTATTAAATTCATGGTTGCAGGCAGTTTGTTCTCAATTTGACAAATCTTTGCCTATCTTTTAAAAACATCTTAATGCCATTTTATTTTAGGTATGTCTCTTGGAAGCAGCTTATGTTTAGATTATGTCGCTTAACTCAATTTGAGAATCTCTGGATGGTAATAGAGAAATATAAGCTTCTTGTACTGTATTCAAATATTTTATCCTAAGTCCTCCATCTTTTTTGGTATTAGTCTTATAAAACGTGGCTGTTCCCTTTGGTTTTATCTTCTGTAGTAATTGAAAACTGTAGTCTTCATCAATGTTAAAATAATCTGAATCTCAGCCGTTAACTGAATACATGCTACTTTTTATATCTCTT
Source organism: Neofelis nebulosa (assembly GCF_028018385.1). Classification (NCBI taxonomy): domain Eukaryota; kingdom Metazoa; phylum Chordata; class Mammalia; order Carnivora; family Felidae; genus Neofelis; species Neofelis nebulosa. The sequence continues at coordinate 152,085,334 of NC_080784.1, forward strand.
CTTTATTTAATTATGTTTTTAAATTTTATTTTAGGGAGAGAGAGCACAAACAGGGAAGGGCAGAAAATCTCAAGCAGGCTCCATACTCAGTGTGGAGCCTGATGTGGGGCTTGATTCCATGAACCTGGGATCATGATCTGAGCCGAAATCAAGAGATGCTCAACTGACTGAGCCACTCAGGCGCCCCTATTTATGTTCCTTTAAATTTTACTTTGTTGTCTTTGAGTTTCCTCAACTAACTGTCCTTCCATTTTATTGTTTGATTTTTCCTTAGACTTTCTGGCCTATTTGGCCACCTTTTATTGCATTCTACTGAAGGTCCCTTAAAGTTGTCTGGCACTTTTCTTTTTGTTCTTTGACTAAGTGAGATTCAGGGCTTTGTTCATTCTCTGAGTCTTCAAAGATAATTTTCCCTTTCCCTCAGATTCAGTTATTATTATTATTTTTTTAAACCACCTTCACCTCCTCCCCCCTGAACATTCCATTTCTCATGAGGAAAGAAATGTCAAGAACTCTGCGTGCCAACTTGTATGTGGCTTATGTTGGCTTCACTACCTATTTGGGTGGCTGTTGAAAATGCTTCTCAAAGCTAGTGATCTTGGCCTCTTTCCTACATCTCATTCTTTATTCTCTGAAACATTAAATTAATGGTTTTTCTCAGCGGTTCTCAACAGCAGCAATTACCAGAATGTATCAATTATAGAGCTTTAAAAAGTACATATTTCTGGACTTTAAACCTGGAAATTCTGTGCATGTATGTGTGTATTTGGAAGACTAATGGAGCAGGGTTTTGAAACCCGTCTTACAAAAACCAGATTTGATTTAACAGTCCTGGATCAGTTACTGTCTGCAGCGAAGGTGAGGTTTCCCCTCCAGATGCAAGAAGGATCCTTGTGCTTTGTGTCTGTCTGATTGTGGCCGCCAAGACTGAACAGTGTGTGGGTGGAGATACAGGGCAGAAACATTATAAAAAAGGAGAAACACAAAGAGAGAATATTTGCAACTCAGAAATAACCTTGTAAATAGTGAAGAGCCTGTTTCATTCCAAAAAGAATTAAAATTCAAATTAAAAAAAAAACACAACAGATTTGAGTACTGGAGAGTACTGCAATTAGTGCTGTATTTTTCTCAGTTCCCACCAATTTGCTTCACTTTTGGAGACTATTCCTTCTGGCAACACTAGCTTCACAGGCGAGCAACCTGTGCATTTGCACAGAGGTCTGTACTTAGAGGGCCCATGCTTGGTTTGATTTTCTGTTGTCTCTGTCTTGAAACTCTTAATTTTATCTTTGAACTTGAGTGTTGTAAGTGAGGTCCAGTGGGACCATGGAGCATGTGTGTGGGCAGGGTCTGCGTGCCTGACATCCCTCACAGCCCCATTTACGCGTTGCCTTTCTGACACTCCTGGAGCATAGAATCCTGGTGGAGCCACAATGTGTGGGATCCTGAAAGACTCACAGTGAGTACCTCTGTGACCTAGTGTATCAATTTCCTTTTGCTGCTGTGGTAAATTACCACCAGCTTAGTGGCTTAAACAATACGGATTTATTTTCTTACAGTTTTGGGGTCAGAAATCTGAAGTATGTGTCAGACAGCTAAAATCAGTCTGCCTTCTTTCCAGAAGCTGTAGGGGAGAATCTATTCTCTTGATTTTTCTGGCTTCTAGAGGCTGCCTTCATTCTTTGCCTCATGGCTGCGTCCTCTGCTGTCTTTAAAGCCAGCAGTATAGAATTTCCAAAGTTCTTTCTCAGCTTCTGTTGTTACATTACCTCCTCTGAATCTGTGATCCTCCTGCCCTCTTATAAGCGTTACGTTGGACCTTCCTGGATAATCTAGGACAATCCCCGGTCATAACATCCTTAACTGATCACGCCTACAAAGTCCCTCCTGTCATGTAAGGTAACATACTCACAGGTTTTAGGGATTAGGAGGGGGATATCTTTGGGGGGTATTTTTTAACTACCACACTAAGGGAGGACGCCACCATTTCCATCTGAACCAGAACTTGCTTCCAACACAGAAAAAAGCCAGTGGAATTTCTAGAAACACAGATGACTGAGCAGCCCTATCATTTCTTGTTCATGGCACTTCCCTGCAATTAGCCAACTACTTGGGCTTAAAATGATGCCACAGTTTCTTTCACTTTCAGTCCATCCTTCTTCACCAATGAGTATTGGTAGCTTGTGTGTGTGTGTCAAGAATTGAAATAAAGATAGTGGCAGTAGTTCCACTGTCGTGTGGAATGGAATACTTCTGCATGTATGAGCTATGAAATACATTGTGTTGTTTGGTGACTTTGCACATGAGGTAAATGCTTTCATGTTTACGTTTAAAACCAGCACCATACAATATAAAAATGCACCGTAAAATTCATGTTAATAATCAAAATTTTGAATTTTCTCAGAACGGCCTTAAGTAACAAATAACAAACACTAGATGAGAGAGAGAGCTCATTGAAGAATGACAAAACATGGCATCTCAGTACCTTTACAGCACTTTCGTGATTTCTGAGTAGGGGTTCCACATTTTCAGTGTGCATGGGACCTTGCAGAGTACGTGGCTGGCCCTGATTCCAGGAACCGAAGAACTCTGTTCATCTTCCATATTTCGTATATGCGTGCACATAGACGTACACACGTACATGCATGCAAGTGTACGTGTGTATCTATGTATTTGTGACGAAGGGAGTTGCTTTCTCTAAACTGAAAGGAAGTAGATACCTGTGGGAGGGGGAGAGCGAGAGGAAGCAGCGTTCTGGTGAGGGTCTTCTCTCTCAGCTTCTGCAGATTTTTTTTTTTTTTTTGATTTCTTCCTATCAGCAGGTTTCAAACTTTTTGGTAACAGGAACTCTTCCCTGTAATATCTTAACTTTATTGAGGATGGCAATTAGCTTTCTTTGTGTACTACATTTATTAATGTTTACCATAATTAGAAATGAAAATTAAAAAATTTATAAAGAGCTTATTAATCTATTAAAAATATCATTAATTGGCTATTATGAGAAGGAAAGCTAGTAAAAACAAGATAAAAGGGGCCAGTCAGATGCCCGAGGCTGGATACTCCCCTTGCATACTTTTGGCTCTTGTAATCTTACTTGTTTCCTTCCTCTACCAACTACTTATGTAGTACCACTGACAAGGGCCCCCTCCCCTTTTTCTTTTGTCTCTCAACCCCCTACCATCCCAGCCGTAAAAGAAGCCTGATGCCAAGGTTTGGGGCTCAGCCTTTGGAGGTGACTTGGCTGGATCGGCACCGGTACGCAATAAACAGTCTTTTCTGATCCCCTGAGTGCGTGTGGCTTGTCTCTTCCTGGGCACTGAGTATTTGCTGTAACAATTACATGATTAAATTTGAAAAATAAGGATTAACTGTATTTTTCTAAATAGAAACTGAGTAATAGGAGGAGCTTTGTTTTACATTTCTATAAACTTCTTTAATATCTGGCTTGATAAAGGACAGCTGGAATTGTGTATCTTCTCATACATTTAATTTGTTGTGATATCACATATCATGTTGCTGTTGGAAAATTTCACAGCACATCCATGACAGAATCATAGTGAAACATGTAAGTAACATCTTATATTATTATGAAAATACTTTTGACTATTTTCACTGGGGTTCCTGACCACACTATGAACACTGCTGACTTACATCATGTGTTCCCTTGCCATAGGGACTTTGCATGGACTCTGACCTCTGAGTGAGACACTGATTTTTCTCTTCCATCAATTCTTCCTCTTTCTCAGCTTGAAGATAATTTGCCTTAGGAAGCCTTCTCTTATTCCCTATAAAAGGTTGTATTCTGTTGTGTTAGGCTTTTATAATGCTAGGTACTTCCTATTTAAAATCCATTGTCACAGTTCTACATACATCTGTATGATTATGTTTCTTTCTCTCCTACAAGAGTAGAAATTTCAAGAGAATAGGACTGTGTCTCACCATTGCATCCCCAGTATGAAACATAGTATCACAGTCCATGTAGGTTCTGAAAAGTTGTTGGATAAATAAGTATGTTAATCTCAATAATATGGTAGATTTACCATCTATCAAAAATTTCAAAAAATTACAAATGTCAATCAATAGAAGCATTGTCTTCTCTTAAGATGAAGACGTAGAAAATTATAAGCATATTCCTTTTGCATCACAACAAAATAAGAAGATGGTGATCAAGTTAAAGCATGAGGGATTTGAGTCAAAAGAATTTCTTGGTATTTAGTTTGTACTTTAAACTAAAATTTTGGGATGACAAGCCAAGGAGCTGGCTACCTCTAGATATATGTGGAATACTAGATAATAGGTGGACTGTTACATTGACATCCAGGTGATTGGTTGGTGGATTACATATTTACATTAGTGTTGAATAGAACCAAGGTAACAGAAAAATCGGTAAAGACCTCTTCTTTTGAAGTTTCTGCTGGAAATGTTAGGGAGATGATTTTGTGATTAAAATTTTTTTTTTTTAAATCTCATGAGTATACGAAAATGTCTTTTTTTCATAACTAAGAAAAATTAAGAAAAAATAATATGCATAGTCAATGGGATGCACAGATTCTTTTTTTAAAAAGTTTATTTATTTATTTTGAGAGAGCGAGAGTGAGCAAGAATGGGGGAGGGGCAGAGAGAGAGAGGGAGAGAGAGAGAGAGAGAGAGAGAGAGAGAGAGAATCCCAAGCAGCCTCCAAGTTGCCAGCACAGAGTCCGACGCAGGGCTCAATCTCATGAACCATGAGATCATGACCTGAGCTGAAATCAAGAGATGGATGGCCAACTGACTGCACCACCCAGGCACCCCTAGGACATATTTTAGATCTATGAGAAACTCATCCTTATACTCTGCTGAAGCACTATTGTGCAATGTGCCCTTAGAGAGCTTTGCAGGGGCCCATGGGCATTACAACCAGCCTTAACACAGGAAAAATAATCAGAGTGTCTACTGGAGCATTGGGAAGATAAAAGTGAAATTCCATTCTTTTTCTTTTTAAAGTTTATTTATTTTGAAAGAGAGAGAGAGAGCAAGCAAGCACAAGTGGGGGAGGGGCAGAGAGAGAGAGACAGAGAGAGAGAGGGAGGGAGAGAGAATCCCAATGTAGGGCTCGAAATCATGAACGGTGAGATCACGACCTGAACCAAAATCAAGAGTTGGATGTTTAACCGACTGAACCACCCAGGCACCCCAGATGCATAGATTCTTGAATTTAGGGTAAAGTTTTGTATCTGTTTTAGTGGATGGATGGTTTTCTGGTTTCTTGATCTCTGGATTCTACGGCTGTACCTGATGTAAAGGTCCAGGTCTAACTTCCTTCTATCCCTGGTTCTAGTCCAGTGCTTGGACAAAGAAAGGTGCTTAATATTAATGAAGAAATTGCTGTTTGAAGCAAACTTCTTTCCTCTGCCTAACTCTCTAGTAACTGAACTGAGTTACTTGTAGTATGTAGTAAAAGTGGCTTGAGCAACCTGGGTTAGTGAACATTACATTTCCAATTCATTTTCTTTAATGTATAGGATTATATTGATAGTCTTGTTCACTTATCATTTTCTATTAGACAGAAGGCAAAAAGTAATCTATGTGGCTAAGCAGAAGTCATTAAGCTATTGTCTATTGAAGATTTCAAGGTCATTTCCATTTTTATGTTCCCCAGTTATTATACCAATCCAGCAGGCACTCATCTCCTTTGCCTCTTCAGGTATGAAATGGCAGCTGCTATACAGACACAGCTTGGTCACTGTTCACACAGTGGAGCAGAAGTTAATCACCCTTTGAAAACAATTGGCTGACATTAGACCAGAGAGTTAATTAAAGGGAAGCTGTTGAGACAAGAATTATGCTCCTTTTTAAAAAGTTTGCCTGTATGACTAACAGGCAAAATCATTAAGAATAAGAACAGAAATTTAGATTCCTAAATTCTAATAAGTTCTATTTACCTAAATTTTAGATTGGCTTAATCTAAATTTGCTTTGTTCCCCTCTGTTTTTAATGTACTCTGCTTGGAAAATGATATTACACTGTTCAATGTCATCTGTCTTTTCACAGTTGTAAGAGCACTTTTTTTTTTTTTTTTTTAAGTTTTGGCTTCTCATGCCTCTTTAGAATGAATTTTGTCTTTCTCTCAAGGCCCACTATCCAAAGTCACTGGATAAAAGATGCTATAAAATCTTCTTTTCTCTGGGTTTTAAGTCTTTGTAATTTTAAATCCATTGACTAATTTAGTGTCATTGAGTTTTCAATCTTCAGAGGGACTTCTTTTCATTTAATGGTCTTGCTTTCATTGAGATAAAGATATCTATTTTTAAAACACCTTTAATGCCAAGTGAAATTGAAATTATTAATTGAATTGTTCTGTATTTCCCCGTACAAAGGATTTTCTGATCCTATACCCTGTTATTTGCGTGCATAGAAAGAACCAGAAAGGAGGTTAGTGGGAATGATCTACATTTTGGAATTAATGTATTCTTTTTGGAAACATAGCATCTATAATTTCAAGGTCAGCTTAGGGAGAAATAATACTTTAAGAACAGTACTCTTCCTGTGCACAAAGCTTCATATTTTCTCTTTACTGTTATATTACATTCGATTTTGGAGAGAACAGACTGGTGTAACATAATGTAACAGAACTTCATCTCTAGGACTTGACTTCCTGGATTCAAATCTCAACACCATACTTTACAGCCAAGTGGTTTTGCGTGAATTACTTAGTTCCAAGATACCTCTTTCCACATAGCTAACATGATAGTAGTAATAATATCTATCTCATCAGATGTTGTGAGGTTGCAGTAAATTGTTTCAAATAATTAAATATATTTCTTAGAAAAAGGCCTTGTCCACAGTTAGAAATATTAATCATCATCATCATCATCATTCAAGAATCTAGATGGAAATATGACCACAATTATACTCCTGAACCTCTATTCCCTACAGATTTGGAATACATACTGTTGGTTGGTAACTCCAACATCAATGCCCCTTCTTTTCTAACAGAATGCTGCTAGCAAAGGACCCAGTCATGGGTATAAATCATGAGGCATAAGCCAGTTATGGCTTTTGCAGTTTTAGCCAATGAGAGGTAAGAACAAATTTGCTGGGGATTTTCTGGATTTTTCTGGGATTTTTTTTCCCTGTTAAGCAAAACTGCCCATTTATATGCTTCGTTTTTTTTTCCTGCTTTAGGTACTATAATGACATGATGGCTCGTGGTGTGGCAGCCATCTTGTGACAATGAGGATACAAACTTGAGGCAAAATCCTGGACTTTGAGAGTGACAGAACAGGAGGAGAAGAGGAAACTTGGTCTTTGATGGCATTTTTGAAAATGGGATCACTTTAGGCTTGTTAACAATAAATATTCTTTTTTTAAAAATGATTTTAAGTAATCTGTATACCCAGCATGGTGCTCAAACTCACAACCCCGAGATTAAGAGTCCACACTCCACTGACTAAGCCAACCAGGTACTACTGTTAACAACACATATTCTTAAAGTTTAAGATACCACCCATAACTTTTCTTTACTTGCAGATGAAAGTATCTTAACTAATAGTTCAGCCATGAATTCTTTTGGATGCAAGTGGCAGAAACCCAGCTCAAACCAGGGAACTTACTTAGGCAGTTTATGAAGTCAAATGAATTGCTGCAAGAACGATGGTTGTTCTAAGGAACTCAGAGATGGAAACTAGGGTCTTGAACAACCTTGTATACTTCCCTCTCCATTTCTCCTCTTTGCTTCCTTCTCTGTCAAGCTCATTGTTCCTCCTGCAGATGAACTTTTTTTTTCGGTGTCATGGGTTTCTTTCTGGTCCATCTGTAAAAACAAAACAATAAAAACAGAGTCATCTCTCTCAGCTAGGAAAAGAATGGAAAAAAGCTAGGAAAGAATGCTAATTTGGTTCTTGTACCAATTGCTACAGCCAGGGAGGAAGGTTTTTATCAGCTCATTGCTTCGATTACGTCGTGAAGTCTTTCTGCTAGACTAATTGGGATAATGCACATATGACAGAGAATTACTGTGGCAAAGGCAGCCATCCTTTTATTTTCTAGTGTAAAAATTTCGTAGTTGCGAAAAATACTTTCCCCGAGGTCATTTGGGTCATGGTTTGAATTAGTTTTGATGTGTTTTTTTTTTTTTTTTTTTTTTTTTTACTAGGGTCATTTCTAATTTCCCACTCATTTGACCTTCTGTGTATGTGACCAAAGAGAAACTTACAACCCAGAGGATTGTGGGAGAATGCTCCTGTGAAATTTGCTAATGTGTCTTACATTCTCATTTCACAGAGGCTACTGCATGGCGGGCTGTACTGCACGGGGATTTGAAAGGTACTCCAGGGTCTATTGGGATTCCAAATGGGGTAACAGATTATGTATCGAAACTACTTGGACTTTTGCCTGAGACTTCTAATGTCAGTCCTAAGCCTCCTGTGAAGACCTCTCCCTCTTTATCTCAAGTGTTTTTAGGAGGTCTCTCATAAATGCTCATTGGAAACCACATGGCAGGAGCACGTGGGTGGCTCGGTCACGTACGTGACCGACTCTCGATTTTGGCTCAGGTCATGATCTCGTGGTTGTGAGATCACGCTCTACATTGGGCTCTGTGCTGAGCATGGAGCCTGCTTAAGATTCTCTCTCCCTCTGCCTCTGCCCCCTCCCCTGCTCGTGCTTATGTGCTCTCTCTCTCTCTCCCTCTCTCTCAAAAGGAAAGAAAAAAAGAAAAGAAAACCACGTGGTATTCCCTGAGCTCGGCTCCACAGAAGACGTGGCTGCTGGGCTCCACAGTGCCTGCTAAGTGTCATTGTCGTGGCTGGGCACTGCTGTCACACCTCAGATCTGCTGTTTCTCAGGTACTGCTGATCCCTGATCTGGGCTCGGCTGCCCTATTGGGCAGAGCACAGTGGTTTCTCCCTGCTCGCGGCAGCCCCTTGTTTGTCTGCCACCAAGCTGCCACTGCCACAGGTATGAGGAAGGCTCTGAGGTGGCCAAGCTACCCAGTGGCACATGGAAAAGTGTGGGGGATGCCTCTGCCCCTTTGTGTGCTACACTGTTAAAGGTGTTTCCAAACGTCAATATCTTACAGAGGTTTTAGTAAGCACCTGGCTCTTCTTCTTTTCGTGACCCCTTCCCTTTCCCTTTACTCTCATAACCGTGCTGCACAGCACCTAGACTTGCCTGAAGCTGTATCAGAGCCAGGCGTGTGATGTGCACCAGAATCATCGCCCCCCTTTCCTGGAAGAGGCCTCTGCTGTTTAGCCTAGCTTGTCCTCTTGACGTTTCTTTTTTCGTTTCTATTGTGGTGTTGTCTCCTGGGAGGTTATTCAGTTTGGAATGAAAATAGATTTCTGGCAGGCTTATTATCCACCCACCATTTCACCCTGAATGTGCAAACTTATCTAATCTGAGAAGTGGGTATCACTAGATTCTGTGGTTTTTAGAACCTTTGGTTTAAAAGATCTGCAAAATTTCAGAAAAAAATGGACTTATACAGGTGTTGCAGCTCTATTTTGCTTAGTATGGCATTAAAAAAGGTAATCCAAAATACCCTCACTACTATTTGTCCATTATTTCATAAATGAAGGATAAAACTTACAAATGATAAAAAATGACAGTTTTAGAAAAACATAATTTGTTTCAAAAATATACAATTGAAAATACACCTACAGACACAAATACCCAGTGGTACCTAAACCTGACTGCACTTCACAATGTACGTATATTTACAGAGTTTTGGACTTAATCTCTAGAGATGTTGATTCAAGACTGGTGATCTATATATTTAAAAAGCTCCCCAGCAGCGCCTGGGTGGCTCAGTCAGTTAAGCGTCTGACTTCAGCTCAGGTCATGATCTCACGGTCCATGAGTTCAAGCCCCACGTCGGGCTCTGGGCCGATGGCTCGGAGCCTGGAGCCTGCTTCCGATTCTGTGTCTCCCTCTCTCTCTGCCCCTCCCCCGTTCATGTTCTGTCCCTCTCTGTCTCAAAAATAAATAAATGTTAAAAAAAAATTTTTAAAAAGCTCCCCAGCTAGCCTGACCAGTACGTATGCCATTTTTCTCTTCTTTTCTTCCCCCCCCCCCCCCCATATGAAGTGGTGAAGAATCAACTGCAGATCAGCAGTGTCTATAGACTGGTTCTCGGGACACAGCTGGCTCAAATAAAATCTGGAGCCCTGGTTATCTGAGATTTCCCTGAGATAGCCATGTGCTTTCTTTCGTCACTGAAAGGAGAAGTACTAAATGGTGAAATGTTGCAGATAGGAAAATTATGTGACTTGATCCAGGTCAAGCCTGACAAGTGAGTGTCAAGTGATAATGAAGCACCCGTCAGTCAGCCCTGACTGCTAGAATGTCATGCTGGAAAGTGGCTAAGGATCAGCTCAAGCTCAGAAGAAATGACTGTCATGATTGATTAGCAGCGTCTCTTGTAGGGTAGGAGTATCGTAGCATACCTGACATGTACTTGCCATGTTTCGTCTGCCTCCTGGTAGATCTATTCATAATGTTGAGAAAATATTAGTGGTTTTAAGTGTTCTAGCATTGTATTCATTATAGTACAATAATAGTCTATTTGGAACCATACTAAATAATGCCTGAATGTCATCTCAAAAGTCTTTGTGCATTAAGAAGTCATTTAATCCAGAATTGAATTACAATTATTGCATTTAAATTGAGGCCATACTGTTGTGTTACTTCTGGATGGCTGCTAAGGCACCTTACTGTTTACTGAATGAACATTTATTGGCTGTTTGCTACATATCAATTCTAGGCAGTGAGTTAGGGGGAAAGTATGGAGAGAGTTCTTACTTGCAGGGACTTTATCTATAGGGGAAAGCAGATCTATAAGCAAATGATAACAATATAAAATATGTACAAGGGGTACCTGAGTGGCTCAGTTGGTTAAGAGTCTGATTTTGGCCCATGCCATGATCTCACAGTTCATGAGTTTAAGGCCTGCATCAGGCTCTATGCTGATAGCTTGGAGCCTGGAGCCTGCTTCAGATTGTGTGTCTCCCTCTCTTGAACTCTGTCTCTCTCTGTCTCTCAAAAATGAATAAATGTTAAAAAAAATTAAAAATAAATAAAAAATATGTACAAAACACTCCATAAACAGATAAAGGAAAGATTAGCTAAATTTTATTTATTATTATTTTAAAAGTGTTTATTTATTTTGAGAGAGAGAGAGAGAGAGAGAGCTAGCACAAGTAGGGAAGGGGAAGAAAGAGAAGGAGAAAGAGAATCCCAAGCAGGCTTCATGCTATCAGTGCAGAGCCTGACATGGGACTCGATCCCACAAGCCATGAGATGATGACCTGAGCCAAAATCAAGAGTTGGACACTTAACCAAATGAGTCACCCAGATGCCCCAAGATTGCTAAATTTTATTTTATTTTATTTTATTTTATTTTATTTTATTTTATTTTATTTTATTATATTTAGTTCTTTTTAAAAGTTTACTTTGAGAGACACAGAGATAGCACAAGCAGTGGAGGGGCAGAGAGAGGGAGAGAGAGAGAGAATCTTGGGTATAGGCTCAGCACGATCAGCACAGAGCCAGATGCAGAGCTTGAACTCACGACCTGTGAGATCATGACATCAGCCGAAACCAAGAGTCCGATGCTTAACCAACTGAAACATCCAGGTGCCCCAAGATCAGCTAAATTTTAAAATGAATAAAGAGAAATAGCATATTTCAATTAGTGGACGAAGTTAGCAGAGTAACTTGTTTCAAACACTATGCTGTGGTAAGACCTAGAATGTGTTGCTGAGTCTGGTAATTGCATCTTTGGGCTATAGATTTTTACAGCATCAACTAGACATGATATTTACTTTGAAAAAAACATCAAATTTCATTTATAGTGTTTCATGGTATTTATCTTACATTTTACTAGCATATTTATCTAGAACCTTCCTCCCTCAGTAGATTGTAAGCTGATCTATACAAATAGGACATCTATAAAAATAAGATGTTGAAGAATGGAGTGAATGTCCTGGCAGTAATCCCATATTTGTTAACTGTGTGACCTTGTGCAAGGAAGTTAAAAAAAATTCCTCATAGCTTCTCATCTGCAAAATGAAAATAATAATAACTGTCACTGAGGTTGTTGTGAACGTTAAACAAGGAAGTATATAAAAGTTCTTAGCACAGTGCTTGGCACTTAGTAAGTGCTCAATAAATGTGAACTATTGCTATTATTATTATAATATGTCCTTGAGCTCTAAATCAATGCCTGTGTCACAGTGAGCACTTAGTAATTGTTTGTTGTTTGTATTGAATTAAGGACCCTTCCTTTTCTGAGTTTCTTCTTCATCCTTCCATCCATCCATCCATCATCTCTCCATGCATTGAGATTATCTGCTATGTGTGCCTGACATCACTCAGGGCTCACTCCCGTTCCCTCCAACGTGCTCACAGTCTTGTCTTCTGTGTCTATCATTTTGATAACTTTTTAATTTTTCTAACTCTCTAGTGTATTTCAGAGTTGAGTAAAAGCTTTACTAGAATAGCTTAATCCTGTTTCAATCAGTAGGAATGGGTGATGATGGTAAATTTACTGGAGAGACAAATGGCACACACAATGTCAATATAATATGAAGCGAGGTATCTCTGAAAAGGACAATGTGCTCTGTCACATCATACTATACTTTTCTTTATGACACTGAAGACAGTCTCAAGTTACTTTGCTTTGCAGTTTATCTCTTATCTAAACTTCTACTCTTGGGACTCCTGGGTGGCTCAGTCAGGTAAGCATTTGACTTCGGCTCAGGTCATGATCTCACAATCTGTGAGTTTGAGCCCATGTGGAGCTCTGTGCTGACAGCTCAAAACCTGGAGCCTGCTTTGGATTCTGTGTCTCCCTCTCTCTCTGCACCTCCCCTGCTTGTGCTAGCCCTCCCCCACCACCCTCTCTCAAAAATTTTAAATCTCTATTCTTAAAAGAGAAAGTAACATTGTATCTGTAACATCTAGCTGAGTGATTTCTACCTAGTGAGTACTCAATATACTTTTGCTAAAGGAAAGCATAAGTAAACAAGTTGTGGAATTGACGTGACTTTGTATTGTAGAGAGGGGTATGATTGATCTGAAGTAATATGAAACAATGTTCCAGTTTAGACCTTTGCCTTTTGGTTTCTTTTAAGGCAAGAGTGTGTAGGCATTATTCAGTGTGTGTGTGTGTGTGTGTGTGTGTGTGTGTGTGTCTGTGATTGGATGGGGTGCAACTGTAACCTGGTGATCACTTCCCATTGAATGACTCTGGTATTCTGGAGAGGATACACTTTTACAACTGGTAATATGGCTAGGTCAAAGCTCATTTAAAAACTCTCAGTGTTTCTACAATATAATTCTGAGTTAAGTGAAAGTACCACATAAAGCATCAAGCTAAATCAAATTAATACCGTGTGTTCTTGGAGTCCTACATCTTATCCAGATGCATATGCCAATGATTTCAGCATTTGGTACACCTTATTGCCATATACTTTTAGTGCTGTTTGACTTCATTTACATTAATGTGTTAGATAAAACTTAAATAAAGGAGAAATGAAGAAGAATGCATTTTTCATATCAGACATTGTAGCACCACTATTTTTTACCCAGTCTTGGGAGTAAAAATTCTTACAGGAAAGATATCTAAGCTTTTCAAATTATATCTATAAACAGAACTGGAGTCTCAAACAGCATTCATCTCTAAAGTCTGAGTTATAGCTTGCTTCATTGCTCCCTAAACACCAAATTTTCCACTGTAGATGTAGGACATATGCTCTTTCAGCTTAGTATGCTGTAGAGCCCAAGTGTGGCACATTTTCGCTGGCAGCTCCTTGGGAAGAAAAAAATAGCATGGGGAACACGGAAATCTTACAGTGGGGGAGGTTCAAAATACAAATGTTGAAGTGCTAAGCTCTCAGAAACTAATAATTCCGCTGATTTTTATTAGAAAGAGGATATACGAGCGTAGCAATGAATGGTAAATCAGCATTTCTGCCTCTTTACCAGCTTTTATGATCGGCATTAATGGTGGCAACTGTCACAGAGATTATGGCTGCTTTATTTCAAGGGAGTCTAAGAGGCAGAACGTAGTATGAGTATTTTATAAACATGTATTTTTAAAGTCAGCCATTTGGGTTTGCAGGGATGACAAACGATTCCTAGGAGGGCTTAAACAGGGAGAGGGATGGAGTGGAGGAGGGAAGAAGTGGGAAAAATAGTATCATTTATTTGATGTAGAAATTTGGATGTTAGTTTTAGTACACATTTCTGTTAGCCATTTTATTCTAGCCTAAGTGGTGCCAAAATTATTTTATTGATCAGCTATCTTGGGATTGAAAAAGCCACATTCTGACCAGGGCCATGTGACTTTTACTTCCCATTACAAATCAGTATGGGCCTCTAGAGTGTAGTTGGTTTAACTACATTTGTGATTATTTTGTTGAAGATAAAATCCCCTATCTGTCACTTGCCAGACCTTCAAGCCCTTATGTGAGGTTTACAAAATCATAGGGAGGAGATAATCTCTACCATCTTTCTTCTAGTGTGTTCTGTATGTTTGATAAAGGGAGCTAATGTATACGGCTATGGTACAAAACGTACCAAAAGCAAATTGTTCCTATTGAATAGCAATAGTACCATTTGCTAGAAAGGAAGCTTTCATGCAGTTTCTGACTTAAAAACATTTTGTAGATGGATCAGTTTTATATATATATATATATATATATATATATATATATATATATATATAGTCCAGCTCTATTCTCATTGCTTTGTTAGAACTGCAGCTACTGAAGCCATTATCATAATGTCTGGAAGTTTTAGTAAACTTGTTGCTACAGAGATGGGGGAAACACCCACTTAGAGGACCTGATTCTCAGCTTATATAGCTGTCTTTTATAGTAAACTCTTGATATTTCAAACTTCTTTTTTCCCCTTTACTCCCAAGTTGTTAAAATATTTCTCTTGCTCATTTATTCATTCATCAACAAGTACTTATGTATCTTTTAATATGTGCCAGGGATTCTACTAGGTTTTGAGTATACAGTGATAAATGAGATGGAAATAGTTTCTGTATCCAGAGAACTCAAATGTTGTCGACATAGGAGACAAGGAACCTAATTGCTAGAGAAGCATATGACAGTGTCCCCTGATTCAGTCTATTGAGGTTAGAGAGGGCTTTCTAGATGAAGCAGCTTTTAAACTGACTGAAGGATGAGTAGGAGTTAAATCCCATGTCAAATGGTTTCATAAGATAATGTATATGAAACAACTTATAAGTTATGAAGTACTGTGTGGAAATTATATTTTATTATTGGTCTTCTTGTGATCAGGTAATCTTAAAATATCAGGTACTTTAAAAATCTCAATACATTTTGATATACTATGGCAGCAGTATTGTTATTGGTGGTAGGAAGCATCTTGTATATAGTTGTTGTTTTCCAAATCCTGGTAAAATACATCATTTTCTAGAAGTATAACAACCACTAAAATACTTTGCCTACTTAAATTTAGGGACTTAGTTAGGCCTTTCCCATTGGGAGGGGCTGGAAGGATTAACAGCTTCTATCCCAGAGTGTAGCCAAGTAGTTTTGACTGCTACTTGCCTAATCCATGGGTAGATGGTTTTAGTGTGATAGGGATTCAGAAAAGCTGAGTTCTTATTCTTATGTAGCAATTAAATAGGCAAATAGCCCAAGACAAAATGTAATTTCATTTGGTCTCCTTTCCTCATCTGTAAAATGATTACTTCTAAGAGATAATCTATGATAAACTTGCCACTGCGGTTTCTTTTTTTTAACATTTGTTGTTTGTTTGTTTGTTTGTTTGTTTATTTATTTATTTATTTATTTATTTATTTATTTATTTTACATCTAATTTAGTCAGCATGTAGTGCAATAATGATTTCAGGAGTAGATTCCAGTGATTCATCCTCTATGTATAACACCCAATGCTCATCCCAACAAGTGTCTTCCTTAATGCCCTTTACCCATGTAGCCCAACCCCCCCACCCACAACCCCTCCAGCAAGCCTCAGTTTGTTCTCTGTATTTAAGAGTCTCTTATGTTTTGTCCCCTCCTTGTTTTTAAATTTACTTAACTTCCCTTATGTTCATCTGTTTTGTATTTTAAATTCCTCATATAAGTGAAGTCATATGATATTTGTCTTTCTCTGACAGACTAATTTCACTTAGGGTAATACCCTCTAGTTTCATCCACCTTGTTGGAAATGGCAAGATTTCATTCTTTTTGATTGCCAAGTAATACTCCATTGTATATGTATACCACATCTTCTTTATCCATTCATCCATCGATGGACATTTGAGATCTTTGCATACTGTGGATATTGTTGATAGCTGCTATAAACATTGGGGTGCATGTATCCCTTTGAAACAGCACACCTGTATCCCTTGGTTAAATGCCTAGTAGTGCAATTTCTGGGTCGTAGGGTAGTTCTATTTTTAATTTTTTGAGGAATCTCCATACTGTTTTCCAGAGCGGCTATACCAGTTTGCATTCCCACCAGCAGTGCAAAAGAGATCCTCTTTCTCCGTATCCTTGCCAACATCTGTTGTTGCCTGAGTTGTTAATTTTAGCCACTCTGAGTGGTTTGAGGTGGTTTGAGGTGGTTTGAGGTGGTTTGAGGTGGTGTGAGATGGTGGTCTCATTGTGATTTTAATTTGTATTTCCCTGATGATGTGTAATGTTGAACATTTCTTCATGTGTCTTGTTAGCTATCTGGAGGTCTTTTTTGCAAAAGTGTCTGTTCACATCTTTTGCCCATTTCTTCTCTGGATTATTTGTTTTTTGGGTGTTGAGTTTGATAAGTTCTCTATAGATTTTGGATAATAACCCTTTATCTGATGTGTCATTTGCAAATATCTTCTCCCATTCTGTCAGTTGCCTTTTAGTTTTGCTGATTGTTTCCTTTGCTGTGCAGAAACTTTTTGTTTTGATGAGGTCCCAGTAGTTCATTTTTGCTTGTTTCCTTTGCCTCTGGAGACGTGTTGAGTAAGAAGTTGCTGCATCCAAGGTCAAAGAGATTTTTGCCTGAATTCTCCTCTAGGATTTTGATGGCTTCCTGTCTTACATTTAGGTCTTTCATCTTTTTTGAATTTATTTTTGTGTATGGTGTAAGAAAGTGGTCCAGGTTCATTTTTCTGCATGTCACTGTCCAGTTTTCCCAGCGCCATTTGCCAAAAAGACTGTCTTTATTCCATTGGTTATTCTTTCCTAATTTGTCAAAAATTAGTTGGCCATACATTTGTGGGTCCATTTCTGGGTTCTGTATTCTGTTCCATTGATCTGAGTGTCTGTTTTTGTGTCTGTTTTGACAGAACTATACTGTCTTGATGATTATGGCTTTGTATACATCTTGAAGCCTGGGATTGTGATGTGTCCAGCTTGGTTTTCTTTTGTAGGATTAGTTTGGCTATTTGGGGTCTTTTCTGGTTCCATACAAATTTTAGGATTGTTTGTTCTATCTCTGTTAAGAATTCTGGTGTTATTTTGGTAGGGATTGCATTGAATATGTAGATTGCTTTGGGTTGTATCAACATTTTAACAATATTTGTTCTTCCAATCCATGGGCATGGAATATTTTTCATATTGTTTTGTACGTCTCCTTCAATTTCTTTCATAAACTTTCTACAGTTTTCAGTGTATAGATTTTTCACCTCTTTGGTTAGATTTAGTCCTAGGTATTTTACGGTTTTTGGTGCAATTGTAGATGGGATTGATTCCTTGATTTCTCTTTCTGTTGCTTCATTATTGGTGGATAGGAATGCAACCAATTTGTGTGTATTGATTTTATATCCTACAACTTTGCTGAATTCATGGATCATTTCTAGGAGGTTTTTGGTGAAATCTTTTGGGTTTTCCATATACAGTATCATGTCATCTGTGAAGAGTGAAAGTTTGACTTCCTCCTTGCTGATTTAGATGCCTTTCATTTCTTTGTGTTGTCTGGTTGCTGAGGCTAGGACTTCCAATACTATGTTGAATAACAGTGGTGAGAATGGACATCCCTGTCGTGTTCCTGACCTTAGGGGGAAAGCTCTCAGTTTTTCTCCATTGAGGATGATATTAGCATTGGGTTATTCATATATGGCTTTTATGATCTCGAGGTATGTTCCTTCTATCCCTACTTTCTTGAGGGTTTTTATCAAGAAAGGATGTTGTATTTTGTCAAATGTTTTCTCTGTATCTATTGAGAGGATCATATGGTTCTTGTCCTTTCTTTTATTGATATGATATATCATATTGATTGTTTTGTAAATATTGAACCAGCCCTGCATCCCAGGTATCAATCCCACTTAGTAGCAGTGAATAATTCTTTTAATGCATTGTTGGATCCAGTTAGCTAGTATATTGTTGAAGATTTTTGTATCCATGTTCATTAAGGATATTGGTCTGTAGTTCTCCTTTTTAGTGGGGTCTTTGGTTTCGGAATCAAGGAAATACTGGCTTTATGGAATGAGTTTGGAAGTTTCCTTCCATTTCTATTTTTTGGATCAGCTTCAAAAGAATAGGTGTCAACTCTTCTTTAAATGTTTGGTAGAATTCCCCTGGAAAGCCATCCAGCCCTGGACTCTTGTTTGTTGGGAGATTTTTGATTACTAATTCTATTTCATTACTGGTTCTGGGTCTGTTCAAACTTTCTATTTCTTCTTGTTTCAGTTTTGGTAGTTTATATGTTTCTAGAAATTTGTCCAATTCTTCCTGATTGCCCAATTTATTGGTGTATAATTGCTCATAATATTCTCTTATTATTGTTTGTTTTTTTGCAGGGTTGGTTGTGATCTCTCCTTTTTCATTCTTGATTTTATTTATTTGGGTACTTTCCTTTTTCTTTTTGATCAAACTAGCTAGTGGCTTATCAATTTTGTTAATTCTTTCAAAGAACCAGCTCCTGGTTTCAATGATCTATTCTACTATTTTTTTCATTTCAATAACATTAATTTCTGCTGTAATCTTTATTATTTCCTGTCTTCTGCTGGTTTTGGGTTTTATTTGCTGTTCTTTTTCCAGTTCTTTAAGATGTAAGGTTAGGTTGTATATCTGAGACCTTTCTTCCTTCTTTAGGAAGGCCTGAATTGCTATATACTTCCCTCTTAAGACCACCTTTGCTGTTCCTAGAGATTTTGGGCTGTGGTATTAACATTTTCATTGGCTTCCATGTACTTTTTAATTTCCTCTTTAACTTCTTGGTTAGCCCATTCATTTTTCAGTATGATGTTCTTTAGTCTCCAAGTATTTGTTGTCTTTCCAAATTTTTTCTTGTGGTTGATTTTGAGTTTCATAACATTGTGGTCTGAAAATATACACGGTATAATCTTGATCTTTTTGTACTTGTTGAGGGCTGATTTGTGTCCCAGTATGTGGTCTGCTCTGGAGAATATTCCATGTGCACTCAAGAAGAATGTGTATTCTGCCTCTTGGAATGAAATGTTCTGAATATATCTGTTAAGTCCATCCACTCCAGTGTGTCATTCAAAGCCATCATTTCCTTGTTGATTTTCTGTTTAGATCATGTCCATTGCTCTATGTGGGATGTTGAAGTCCCCTACTCTTATGGTATTATTATCAATGAATTTCTGTATGTTTATGATTAATTGATTTTTATATTTGGGTTTTTCATGTTTGGAGCAATGTTTACAATTGTTAGATCTTCTTGGTGGATAGACACCTCAGTTATGATATAATGCCCTTCTTCATGTCTTGTTACAGTCTTTATTTTAAAATCTAGATTATCTGCTGTAAGTGTGGCTACTCTGGCTTTCTTTTGGTGACCACTAGCATAACAGATGGTTCTCCATCCCCTTTCAATCTGATGGTGTCTTTAGGTCTAAAGTGTGTCTCGTGTAAACAGCATATAGGTGGATCTTGTTTTCTTACCCATTCTGTTACCCTATGTCTTTTGATTGAGTACTGAAAGATATGAATTTATTGCCATTGTGTTGCCTATAAAGTTGGAGTTTCTTATGTGTTCTCTGGTCCTTTCTAGTCTTTGCTGCTTTTGGTCTTTTTGGGTTTTCATCTTTTCTTCCATCAGGGTCCCTCTTAAAATTTCTTGTGGGGCTGGTTTAGTGGTCATGAACTCTTTTAGTTTGTTTTTGTTTTTTTCTGGGAAGCCCTTTCTCTCTCCTTCTGTTTTGAATGACACCCTTGCTGGATAAAGAATTCATGGCTGCGTATTTTTCAGATTCAGCACATTGAGTACATATTGCCACTCCTTTCTGGCCTGGCAAGTGTCTGTGGATAGGTCTGCTGTGAACCTGATCTGTCTTCCCTTGTAGGTTAAGGACTCTTTTCCCTTCCTGCTTTCATGATTCTTTCCTTGCCTGAGTATTCTGTAATTTTGACTATAATATGCCTGATGGTCGGTTTTTGTTGAATCTAATGGGAGTTCTCTGTGCTTCCTGGATTTTGATGCCTGTGTCTTTCCCCAGGTTAGGAAAGTTTTCCACTATGATTTGTTCACATAAACCTTCTACCCCTTTTTCTCTCTCTTCATCTTCTGGGACCCCTATAATTCAGATGTTATCCCTTTTTAATGAGTCACTGAGTTCTCTAATTCTTATATCATGTTCTTTTGCCTTTGTTTCCCTCTTTTTTCTGGCTTCATTATTCTCCATGTTTGTCCTCTGTATCACCAATTCACTGCTCTGCTTCATCCATCCTTACCACTGTGGCATCAATTCAAGATTGCATCTTAGTTATAGCATTTTTAATTTCATCCTGATTAGATTTTACTTCTTTTATCTCTGCAGAAAGGGATTCTAATCTGTTTTCAACCTCAGCTATTATTCTTATTATTGTGATTCTGAAATCTGGTTCAGACATCTTGCTTGTATCTGTGTTGATTAAGTCCTTGGCTGTCATTTCTTCTTGTTCTTTCTTTTAGGGTAAATTCCTTCATTTGATCATTTGGAAGGAAGAAAAAGAATTAATAAAATTAAAAAAAAAACAAAAAGTAAAAAAAATTTAAAAAGAACACAAAAAAATTAAATAAAGGATGCTAGATCCTAGGTGTGGTTTGGTCTGGTTCTTGAAAAAGGCTTGATAAAATAGAGAAAAAAGGGAAAGAAGAAAAAAAAGGGAAAAAAAGGGAAATGTTTGAAAGTTAAAAAAGTGAATATAATAAAATAGAATAAAATGAAATTATGAAAGTAAAATATAATTTTAAAAGTTTACAAAAAAGTAAAGAATATAGTAGAAAAAGTAAAGAAAAATTGTTCTTATAGAAACAGAAAATAAAAATTAGTTTTTTTTCTCTTTTTGTATTCAAGAATAAGAAAAGAGAAGAAAAAGAAAAAAAATGAATACATGGACCAGCTAAGAGAATGAAGTTGATTAAAAATACATCCATTTTTCCCTAGAAGTCAAACTATGAAACACTTTATAGTCCATAAACTAAGCAGGTGGAGACTGTGGTGTTCTAGAGCGAAGTTGGATGGGGCTTGGTGTAGCAATTCTGTTCTCCACTAGATGGCGCTGCTTAGTTGACTGGAATGGATCTTTGTGGCACGTGTATGCATGTATGTGCATGTGCAGGAGGGGTCAAAATGGTGTCATCCACTTACACAGTCTCCAGTATCAGAACTCTGTACTCTTGCTGACCGGCAATCCAACACCGCTCTTTGTCTCTGGCTTCCATCCACTACCTGTTTATACCCTGTCTGTGACCAAGCTGTCAGCCTGCCAGGCAGCACCTCCCTCCTGAGTTTTATCTCAGATGGGGCTGTGTTTCCAAACCCCTCACTTCTGAGGGCCGTGTAGCTCTGAGCACTCAGACCCTCTAGGGGAGGATCTCCCTGAGCAATGGCCGGGTACTGACTTGCCCCCAGGAATGTTCATGAGACCATGCTGCTGCAGATGCCCAGAACTCTGGCCAGGCACCAGTCTGCTCCAGAAAAAGTTTGCGTGATCATCTAGCAGCAGCATTTCAAGGATTATGGAAAATCACAACACACATCTGGTGACAGGCTTCCCCTTTAATGTTCTTGTTCCAATACCAGCAAATGTGGCTGTTCTCCAGCGTCCACTGGGACATTTGCCTGTGGGGAGGCCACACAGCCTCTACAAAATGTCCTCCCAACAAGGGAACCGCCTCTTCCCATGTGGCCTGAGGGCCCCTCGGACCTCACTGTCTGCTCCTGGGGATTTGCCCTTCCCACAAGAGCTGAAGAGTTTCAGATGATGTGCTCCTGTTTATAGAGTCTTAATGGAGTTTAAGCCATCTCCTTTCTCCTTTCTCCCTTTCTTGTTCAGTCCTTTTTAAGTGTTTCCACTCTTTCTCTTTCTCTCCAGCTGCTTTCAGGGGGAATACTTTTCCTGTACTCTTTCCCTGCCTCTGTCCTCTCTCCACAAGCAAAAATAGCTCCCTGCCCTCCGCGGCTTCTCTCTCCCCTAGTTCACTTCTCTGTGCCACACACCTGCCAAATTCTGTGGTTCAAGTTGTGCAGATTGTTGTGTTTATCCTCAAATCAGTTTTCTAGGTGTTCAAGATGCTTTGGTCTGATCAAGCTGCATTTCAAGGACGAGAGATGCAAAAAAACCCTTCCATGCTGCTCCACCTTCTTGGCCCTTCTCCTAAGGTTTTTCAAAAAAAAAAAAAAATCTTTTCAAAGAACCAGCTCAGTTTCATTGATCTTTTATATTGCCTTTTTAGTGTTAATTCTATTTCTGCTCTGATCTTTATTTCTTCTACTAACTTTGGTCTTCGTTTGTTCTTCTTTTTCTAGTTCTTTTAGGTGTACAGTTAGATTGTTTATTTGAAAATGTTCTTGTTCTTTGAGGTAGACCTCTAATGCTATAATATTCCCTCTTAGAACTGCTTTTGCTGTACCCCATAGATTTTGGTATGTTCTATTTTCATTTCTATTTTTCTCAAGGTGTATTTTGATTTTTCATTTGATTTTTTCATTGATCCATTAGTTGTTCAGTACATGTTGTTTAATCTCCACGTATTTGTGGCTTTTCATTCTTCTTGTAATTTCTAATTTCACACTATTGTAGTTAGAAAAGATGCTTGATATAATTTCAGTCTTCTTGAATTTAAGACTCATTTTTTGGCCTAACATGTGATCTATCCTGGACACTATTCTATGTGCAAATGAGAAGAATGTGTGTTCTGCTAGTTTTGGATAAAATGTTCTGTATATACATACTAAGTCCCATCTTTTAATGTGTTGCTTAAATGTTTCCTTATTGATTTTCTGTTTGGATGATCTATCCATTGATGTAAATAGGTTCTTAATGTCTCCTACTATTATTGCTGTCAATTAGATCTGTTAATATTTATTTTATATTTTTAGGTGTTGCTATGCTGGGTGTACAAATATTTACAAATGTTATATCTTCTTGTCTAATTCCCCTTATTATTATTAATTAATGCCCATCTTTGTCTTTTATTAGTGTCATTGTTTTAAAGTATTTTGTCTAAGTAAAGTTACCCCAGCTTTCTTTTGGTTTCCATTTGCCTGAAATGTCTTTTTCCTTCCCTTCACTTTTAGTCACTTTGTGGTCTTCCAGCTTAAGTGAATCTCTTATAGGCAGATATAGGTGGGTTTTGTTTATTTAATCCATTCAGTCACTCTGTCTTCTGAATGGATCATTTAATCCATTTACATTTAAAGTAATTATTGATAGCTTCATACTTATTACTATTTTGTTAATTGTTTTCTGTAGATCCTCTCTGTTCCTTTCTTTTTCTCTTGATATCTTTGCTGTGGTTTGGTGACTTTCTGTAGTGTTATGTTTAGATTTCTTTTGTGTTATCTTTTGTGTATCTAGTATAGGTTTTTGCTTTGTGGTTACCATGAGGGTCACAGATAAAAGCCTATATATAAGAGTCTATTTTAAGTTGATAATCTGAATTTGAAAACATTCTAAGACTCTGCATTTTTACTCCCCCCACCCCTGCAATGTTTTGTTTATAATGTCACATTTTATTTATTTTTTGACTACATTAATAAAAGAAAGGATGAGAACCATATGATCCTTTTAATAGATGCAGAAACAACATTTGACAAAGTACAACTTCCATTCATGATAAAAACCCTCACTAAAGTAGGGTTAAGGGAACATACCTCAACAAAATAAAGGCTGTATACAAAAAACCCAGAACTAATATCATCCTCAGTGGGGAACAACTGAGAGCTTTTCCCCTACAGTCACGAACAAGAGAAGGATGTCCACTGTCACCACTGTTATTTAACATAGCGCTATAAGTCCTAGCCATAGTAGTCGGACGACAAACAGAAATAAAAGGCATCCAAATTGGTAAGGACAAAGTCAAACTTTCACTATTTGCAGATGACATTATACTCTATGTAGAAAACCTGAAAGACTCCACAAAAAAACTGCTAGAGTGGTGCACGAATTCAGTAAAGTTGCAGGGTACAAAATCAACATACAGAAATCTGTTGCATTTGTGTACACCAATAATGAAGCAGCAGAAAGAGAAATCAAGGCATTGATCCCATTATAATTGCACCAAAGCCCATAAGATACCTAGGAATAAACCTACCCAAAGAGGTAAATACTTGTATTCTGAGGTCACATTTTAAATCTTTTTATTTTGTGTATCCTTAGCTAATTATTATGGTTATATTTTATCTTTACTACTTTTGTCTTTTAACCTTCATACTAGCTTTATATGTGATTAGTCCACTACTTTTACTATATATATATATATATATATATATATATATATATATACACACACACATACACACACACATATACATATATATACACACACACACACCTTTATATATAATATAAATAGTATAGTATATACCACACACACAGACACACACACACATACACACACACACACACACACACACACATACCTTAATCAGCAAGGTTTTTCCTTCCATATGTTTTCTTTTTTTAATTAAAAAAATTTTTTTTTAACGTTTTTTCATCTTTGAGAAACAGACAGAGCATGAGTGGGGAAGGGGCAGAGAGATGGAGACACAGAATTGAAAGCAGGCTCCAGGCTCCCAGCTGTCAGCACAGAGCCAGATGCGGGGCTTGAGCTCATGAACTGCAAGATCATGACCTGAGCCGAAGTTGGACGCTCAACCGACTGAGCCACCCAGGCATCCCCCATATGTTTTCTTATTACTAATTATGGCCCCTCTTCATCTTAAAGAAATCTCTTTAACATTTCTTGTAAGGCTAGTGGTGACAAACTCCTTTAGCTTTTACTTTTCTGTAAAACTCTTTATCTGTCCTTAAATTTTGAATAATAACCTTGGTTGTGAATTCATGGTTGAGTTTTTTCCTTTTCATACTTTGAATATATTATGGCACTGACTTCTGGCCTGCAAAGTTTATGCTGAGAATTCTGCTCTTAGTCTTATGAGGGAGATCTATTATATGTAACAAGTCATTTTTCTCTTGCTGCTTTTAAGATTCTCTCTTTTATCTTTAACTTTAAAGATAACTTTAAAGTCTGGGTGGCTCAGTCAATTAAGCATCCTACTCTTGACTTCAGCTCGGGTCGTGATCCCAGGATTGTGGCATGGAGCCTGGCATTGGGTTCTCATAGCACGGAGCCTGCTTGGCATTCTCTCTCTTCCTCCCTCTCTGCTCCTTCCCTGTTCTCTCTCTCTCTCTCTCTCTCTCTCCTTTTCTCAAAATAAATAAATAAACATTAAAAAAAACCACCCATGCTGCATAGATAATGCAGATAGTTCTATTTATCTGCTTAATGGGATAAAAGCAAGCACTTAAGGTCTTCAGCTCCAATCTTTTGTTCATTTCTTAAATCTTTTTTTTTTTTTTTTAAGTTTATTTATTTGAGAGAGGGAGAGAGAATATGAGTTGTGGAGGGCAAGATAGAGAATCCTAAGCAGGCTTCAGTGCTGCCAGCACAGAGCCCCATGTGGGGCTCTATCTCAGGAACCATGAGATTATGACCTTAGCCAAAGTTAAGACTCCCATGCTTAACCAACTGAGCCACCCAGATGCCACTCATTTCTTATTGCAGGGATTTCATATTGATTTTTTCTTGTTGGATGACTAAACCTGATCATGGTAGCAATGGTAAGCCGCATTTACTCATCCCCACTGTGCTCAGCCTTGGAAGCTGATGAAATCTCAGCTGGTGGATCCACACTGCTTTTGTCTCTTTGCCATCTTGTGGTTTAGAGTTTTCTGGGCATCTGCCTCTGTAATTGAAGTTGCTGTGGTACCCAGGTTGAGGTGGCTGGTGGTTTTGGGTCTCATTTCTTTGATTTTTCCTTATTTTCTTCATTGTTGTCCTCTCTGGACTGTCTTTAAAAAATTTTTTTTGTTAATATTTATTTCTGAGAGAAAGAGAGACAGAGCACGAGTGGGGGAGAGGCAGAGAGAGAGGGAGACACAGAATCCTAAGCAGGCTCCAGGTTCTGAGCTTCAGCACAGAGCCCGATATGGCGGTTCACACCCATGGGCTATGAAATCATAACTTTAGCCGAAGTGGGATGCCCAACTGACTGATCCACCCAGGTGCCCCTAGGCTGTCTTTGGCAAGGAGGACCCCTTGTGGAATCATGATCTATAGCCCCAGTAATATTCTGTCTCACTTTTTTATCTTGTTCTGTTGTAGCCTGCTTGGATAGGGAGGGTGAGAATACTGTGGTCCATGCCCATAGAGCCTCTGCACATAGTAAAGTGGAAACCCACCATCTGTGGTAGGGCCTGTGCTATGTGGCCTGGCCTTTGGGAGCATTCTCCAATCCCTTCTTCTTTTCCTACTCTCACTATTTTGGTAATTCTGTGGGTAACTGCATGAAGGACCCCTGTGACACGGATAGCGCCTATAATGGTTATGGTATGCTGCATTCTTAACTGCCTTGCAGTGGAACTCCACTGAGGCCTGTCACATTAGCTGCTTCTGAACCCTTTTCTCCTTCGACAACATCAAACTCCAGCCTCTCTGTCTCCTACACTGGGAAGGTACTTCCTGGGTTCTTCTTTATGGTAAGCTGGTGTACATTGTCCTCTGTGTCATTCCAGTTGACAAAACCATATCCGTTTCTTCAGTTGAACCATTTTACTGTTCCCAAACCTTCCATTGCAGTGATCTTGTGACTGCTGGCTAGTGTCCCCGATGAGGCCACTGCCCAAGGTACCGGGCTTGGTGTCAGCAGTGCTGAGGGCAAGGACTGCGGTTGGCTACTGGGTCTCAGCCTCCGTGCTTACAGCTATGGTGATGGTGACTGGGGCCAGATTAGGTAGCTGGGCTCCTCCTGGGGTGTGATGATAACTAGGCCTGTGGAGGCAGTGGGACTGCTCAGGGCTCTCTGGGGTCCACTCTCTGTTCCCACTTCTGATGGAACTCCATTTTAAATTAATTGTTGTGAGTGGTGTGAGTTAGGGGTCCAATTTCATTGTTCTGCATGTGGTTCTCTGGTTCGCCCAGCACTATTTATTGAAAAGACTATCTTTTCCTTATTGGGTGTTTTTGGCTTCCTTGGCAAATATTAGTTGGCAGTATATACTGGTATTTAATTCTGGGGTTTCTACTCTGTTCCATAGGTTGTATCTATTTTTGTGCTAGTACTGTTTTGTTTTTGTTTTACCATGGCTTTGTAGTATAGCTTGAAATCCAGAAACATGGTACCTTTGTCTTCGCTCTTTTTTCTCGAAATTATTTTGCCTATTTTGGGTCTTTTGTGGATCCACACAAATTTTAGTGTTCTCCCTTCTGTTTCTGTGAAGAATGCTATTGGTATTTTGGTTGGGGTTATTCTGAATGTCGAAGGCTTTTGGTATTATGCCCATCTTAACAATATTAAGTCTTTTGATCCATGAACACAGGATATTTTTCCACTTTTTGTGTTGATTTCTTTTAGCTAAGTTTTGTAGTTTTTGTTGTATATATCTTTTACTTCCTTGTGTTAAATTTATTCCTAAGAACTTTATTGTTTTTGATGGTGTTGTGAATGGGATGGTTGTATTTATTTGTTTTCAGATTCTTTATCATTAGTGTAAAAGAATGCAATTGATGTTATATGTTGATTTTGTATTCTGTGATTTCAGTAAAATTGTTGATGGATATTTTTATTGTTGCTAGTAATTAATTTTATAAATAATTTCACAATAAGTAATGTTTTATATCATTTCATACTTTTCCAGTGTATATTTGGGATAAATTCCTAGAAGTAGAAATGTCAAGGGTAAAATCATGTTTTTGGGTAAATATGTTAACAGACTTTAAGTTTTAGAATGGTTTTATATTCACAACAATATTGAACAGAAGGTACAGAGATTTCTCCTAAGCCCCCTGCCTCCACACATCCACAACTTGCCCTTTTATCAAAATCCCTGACCAGAGTGGTGCATTTGTTGCCAGTGACGAACCTACATTGGTACATTATTGTGACCCAAAGTCCATAGTTTACATTAGGGTACAGTCTAATTGGTATTGTGCATTCTATGGATTTGGACAAATGTATAATGACATGTATCCATAATTATAGTATACAGGGCATTTTCCCTGTCCTAATAATCTTCTGTGCTTTGCCTATTCATCCCATGCCCCCAGGCCCCTAGCGACCACTGATCTTTTTATTGTATCCATAGTTTTGCCTTTTCCAGAATGTCATATGATTGGAATCATATAATAGTACTTCTTTTACCTAGTAATATACACTTAATTTTATTTCATGTCTTTTCATGGCTTAACAGATCTTTCTTTTTAGTGCTGAATATTAATCCACTGTCTGGATGTATCACAGTTTATCCATTCACCTATTGAAGAACATCTTGATTGCCTCAAAGTTTTGGCAATTATTAATAAAGCTGCTACACACATTTTTAATGTAGATTTTTTGTGTAGACATACATTTCCAGCTCCTTTGAGTAAATATCAAAGAGTGAGATTGATGAATTGTATGGTAAGAGTATGTTTACTTTAATAAGAAACTGCCAAAGTATCCTCCAAAGTGGCTGTAGCATTTTGCATTCCCACCAACAATGAATGAGAGTTCCTGTTGCTCCTCACCCTTGCCAACATTTGGTATTGTCAGTTTTTTCATTGTTAGATCAACTGATTTTGATAATTTCTAATAAGTGTGTAGTGGTTTCTCAATTGTTTTAATTTGCATTTCCCCAGTGACATCTGATGTGAAACTCTTTTTCATATGTTCATTTGCCATCTGTATATCTCACTTGGTGAGATGCCTGTTGAGGTCTTTGGCCCATTTTTTAATTGGGCTGTTTGTTTTCATATTGTTGAGTTGTAAGTATTCTTTGTATAGTTTGGGTAACAGTCCTTTATCATGTGTTTTCTGCAAATATTTTCTCTCAATTTGTGGCTTGTCTTTGCTTTCTTTTGATAGTATATTTCACAGAGCAGAAAGTTAAAAAAATTTTTTTTAAGTTTATTTATTTTGAGAGAGAGAGAGAGAGAGTGAGAGAGACAGCAAGAACAGGGGAGGGGCAGAGAGAGAGAGAAAATCCCAAGTAGGCGCTAAGCTGTTAGTGCAGATCCCCACATGGGGCTCTATCTGATGAACCGTGAGATCATGACCTGAGCCGAAATCAAGAGTCAGACGCTTAGCCAACTGAGCCACCCAAGCGCCCCAGAAAGTTTTAATTTTGAGGAATTGCAGCTTATTAATTATTTCTTTCATGGATCATGCCTTCACTGTTGTATTTAAAAAGTAATTACAGACATAAGGTCATCTAGATTTTCTCCAATGTGATTTTTTAGGAGTTTTGTAGTTTTGTGTTTTACATTCAGCTCTGTGATCCTTTTTGGGTTGATTTCTATAAGGGTGCAAAGTCTGTGTGTAGCTATTTCTTTTCCTTCTCCTTCTTCTTTTTGGTTTGGATGTTCAGTTGTTCCAGCACCACTTATTTAAAAGACCATCTTTTCTTCATTGTATTGCCTTTGCTCCTTTGTCAAAGATCAGCTGGCTGTATTTATGGGGTCTATTTCTCAGCTCTCTATTCTGTTTCATTGATCTATTTGTCCGTTCTTTCACCAATACCACATAGTCTTATAGTAATCATGAAGTCACATAGTGTCAACCCTTTGACTTTGTTCTTTGCCTTTAATACTGTGTTGGCTATTCTGAGTCTTTTGCCTCTCCATTTAAACTTTAGAATCAGTTTGTTGATATCTACACAATAACTTGATGGAATTTAGGATTGTACTGAATCTGTAGTTGGAGTTGGGAAGAACTGACATTTTGACAATATTTGAATCTTTCTGTTCATGAACATGAAATATGGTGTCCATTTATTTAGTTTTTTAATTTCATTCATCAGAGCTTTGCAGTTTTTCTCATATAGATCTTGTACATAATTTTGTTAGATTTATACCTAAGTATTTCAGTTTTTTGAAGGTGCTAATATAAATGACAATGCGTTTGTAATTTCAAATTCAACTTGTTTATAGTTCGTTGACCTTTTAACTTTCTATTCTGAAAGCTTTCTATAATCACTTATTAATTCCCTATTTTTTCTATATATTGCCAAACTGTTATCTTAATGGCTGTTCCAGTTTGCATTTCCACTAGAAATTGAGAAACATTCCCATTCCTAACATTTTCCCTGACAGATTTATTGTCAAACTTAAATATTGCCAATCTGATAGGCAAGCAGTATTTTGTCACAATAGTGGTATTTAGAATTTTTCTTACACCCAATGTGGGGCTTGAACCCACCACCCCCAAATCATTGCACGTTCCACTAACTGAGCCATCCAGGTGCCCTGTAAAATTTTAATTTATTTTTTACTTTAAATATATGATCCTTTTGAAGTTTATCTTAGCGCATGGTGTGAGGTGCATATCTAATTTTGTCTTTAGCCAAGAGGCTTTCCAGTTGTTCTAAAGCCAATTAAAAAGTTTGCCCGGTAGTGAAGTCTTTTTAATTTTCCCCCATACATTTAATTCCAAGTTTGGCAATTCATAGTTTTCTGGAGAGTAAAATTTTCTTTCTTGTTAAAGAAAAATAAAGTTGACAATTGATTTGTCAAAATACAAATCGTAATTCTCTATGTATTCCATTAAAGACTTTTCAATAAATGAAGATCAAATATAAAGTGGCTAATTTATTTTATATTTTTTTTACTTTTTATTTTTCTTAAGTTTATTTATTTTTGAGAGAGAGAGAGAGAGAGAGAGAGAGAGAGCAAGCAAGTGGGGGAGGGACAGAGAGAGGGAGAGAGAAAATCTCAAGCAGGCTCTGCAAGATCAGTGCTGATCCAGTTGTGGGAGTTGAACCCACAAACTGCGAGATCATGACCTGAGCCAAAGTCAGATACTTAACTGACTGAGCCACTCAGGTGTCCCTAAAGTAACAAGTTTTTAATAAGCAATTGGACATATTTCAAGCTAAAAAATTCCCCCAGAAAAAACCCAAGTTTTTTTTTTTAAATAACAATTTAATCCAGATATAATGTTGTTATTGATTATAGAGTCTCACAATGTGGTTTAAAGCAAAGCTGTTTTCATCTACCCACTCTGAAAATCAGCATGACTACAGGAGATTAGAATCAAATAGATAGTCTGTATTTTCTGAGGGTACAATTATTGCCCGTATTGATGCTCTCCAGCTAAAGACTACTAGGAACACACTTGTCGTTGGACAATTTAGATT
Source organism: Neofelis nebulosa (assembly GCF_028018385.1). Taxonomy (NCBI): domain Eukaryota; kingdom Metazoa; phylum Chordata; class Mammalia; order Carnivora; family Felidae; genus Neofelis; species Neofelis nebulosa. The sequence goes on from NC_080784.1 coordinate 152,116,902, forward strand.
TCTGCTGTCCTTCACATGATGTCAACTTAGATGTCAATTTAGATGTCAACTGTCCTTCAGTTGAAGGAGGCCACACAACTGGTGCTGGGAAATCACAGGGCATCTCAGTAAGTGTTGGAAAGGACTTTTAAAATAGGATTTCAGTGTTGGTTAGGTGATTTGGGGGAAGATATAAGGAATTTTAAGTCTTTGTTCTGAGGCTTTTTTTTTCCTGGATTGCATGCTGTCAGGAAGCAGGGCTTCTCCTGATTGGGTATTTAGAATATCTGACTTAGAACGAGGGGAGATTAGAGGGAAGCTAAAATGAGCAGTATTCATTCATGTTACTCGAGATAGGGAGATGTTGAATTGAATTGTTTGGACAACATTTACATTTTTCTCTGTCTTCACACATGATTACAGAGTGGTCTGGTTTCTGTCTTTATTTTTGTAAATTTGAGTATGGTTGACACACAATGTTACATTAGTTTCATGCGTAGAGCATAGTGATTCACCATCTCTGTAGGTTACGTTGTGCTCACCACAAGTGTAACCACCATCCGTCACTACTGAGTACCATTGACTGTGTTCCCTACGCTGTACCTTTGATTCCCCTGACTTATTCATTCCATGGCTTGTTTCTTTCTTGATATCATAGTCAGAGAATGCTTTGTGCGATGTTGGTGTTCTGTGAGAAAGTGTTCAGGATAGTTTCCAGGTGTCAGGAGCTGCTTTTTTTTTTCTTTTATGCTCCAAATAATGCAGAATTTTCCTTTTTAGTTCAATTTGTACACAATAACATATACCTGTATTAGTCAGGGTAACTAGTTCCAGCTGCTGTAGCAGATAATCCTCAAATCTCTGTTGCGTCATATTGGGCCAATCTTCAGGCTTCATCCATCTTGTGCACCACATGTAGCTATCCTCCACATATGGCTTCCAAATATGCCACAGGAGGAGAAGACAAAGTGGAGAGAGCACACCAGGTAATTAGATACCTCACTGCAGAAGTGACACGCTTCACTTATCCATTGGCCAGGATTAGTCAATCACTCCACATAGATTTAAGGGGTATAGTAGTTAGGGTTCTCCAGAGAAACAAAACAGCTGAGGGTGTATATGTGTGTGTGTGTGTGTGTGTGTGTGTGTGTAGAGACAGAGAGTGAGAAAAAGAGAGAGAGAGAAAGAACAAACTTTATTTTAAGGAATTGGCTCACATTATAATAGAGGCTGGCAGGTCCAAAATCAACAGGGTAAGTCCAACAGGCAGGACAGCCAGGGAAGAGCTGAGGTTGCACTTGAAGTCTACAGGCTGTCTGCTGGCAGAATTCCTTCCTGTTCTGGGGAGGGCAGTCTTTTTTCTATTCAGGACTTCAGTTGATTGGATGAGGCCCACCCACACTACAGAGGGCAATCTGCTTAACTGTAAAGTCCAGTGATACAAATGTTAATCTCATCCAAAAAACACGTTCATAAAAACATCTAGAAAAAATGTTTGACCAAATATCTAGACACCAGGACCCAACCAAACTGACACATAAAGTTAATCATCATAGGGAGGTATGTGATTTCCATCTGGATTTTCTGCCAAGCCACTTGGAATTGGCAATTTGCAGCATGAGTCTTTGGTTCCCAGACAGTTTTCTTGCCAAACAGCCCTTTTACTAATATATATGTTTTCAATAAAAATGCATATTTTATAAACATATGTTTATTAACTCAAGGCATTTTCATCAATGCACAAACCTTACATTTATCTAGCACTTTACAATTTTATATTCTGTGTGATAGGTAGGATGTGTATTGTTATTCCCATTTGACAGATAAAAATCATGAAACTACGGTGACTTATGCAAGGCTGCATTGTAAGGAAGTGAAAGGCCCAAGACCAGAAGTCCAATCCTCATTCTTTTTATCTGCCACAGACACATATATAATGAAACATACCAAGATAAAACAAATCAGTCTTGGAACTTTGGATTTATATCATCTGCTAGTAGGGAAAAATGTCTGTAACCTTGCATAGTTTTAAGAAATAAAAATAATTGACCTAATTTCAGTTTTTTAAAAAAATTGTTTAAAATTTTTAATGTTTATACATTTTTGAGAAACAGAGAGAGATTGATCAGGGGAGGGTAGAGAGAGAGGAATCCGAAGCAGGCTCCAGGCTCTGAGCTGTCAGCACAGAGCCTGACGCGGGGGCTCGAACTCACAAACTGCGAGATCATGACCTGAGCCGAAGTGGGACGCTTAACTGACAGAGCCACCCAGGCGCCCCGACATAATTTCAGTTCTTACAGTGTAATGGCCATATCACGAAGGAGCAGGCTTTCTGTACTATGTCACTGTGAGGAATGGTTAGTCCAACAGGTGACAAGGTGGCATGGTGTTGTGTGTTAATTATATTTCGGTCTTTTAATAATAATTGAGCTCACTAGCACGAGATTTCTAAGAGGTGCACAGTTGTGAGCAAACTCAGTGGACCTGCCAGACTTTCTAAAATAAGTACTAGCCGAGTGCCCACTTCTGAGTTTAAGAGCCAGTGGCAGAATTATGCAGATGATTCCTGTGTTGCTTCTAGGAGACTGCCAAGAATCATGCAGCCTGCAAAAATTAGTTTCAGGAAAACCACAGTCTTCATAGCAGTTTCAAGAATACGTATTATATACACGTTAAATACAACACAGTCTGAATTCATGGTGATCACCCTTTTTAATTCCTTTAAAGATAGCATACCCCTGGCATACAGGAAGGTAATGCCAGTGAATCAGAAACATGCCAGCAGGAGAGGATTTGGTTCAAAATAAGCCCCTGGGGAATTTTGGAGAAAATCACATTTAATCACGATGACAGCGATTTAAAATAGCCTCTTTTCATCGTACCAGTCTTCTACCTCATATCCACCTTTTACTAACAAGTCCAAGGAGTAGGTCATTGACAAGAGACTTCTGTGACTTTAGTAGGAAACAGATGTGGAAGTACTAACCCTACTTTTTCTGGCACCCGAACGGACAGTCTACGGGAGGGAAGTGACATGGAGAAGCCATGGGGCTGACTATAAGAGTGAGCAGGTGCCAGCCGGGCAGAGCTGAGGGGAACGCCAGGCTCACTGGATGACTGCATGGGTATGAACTATAATACATCACAGAAATTCCCTAAATTGTTCTCTCTCTCCCCAGCCTTTTCTATTGATTCATGTTTGTTCTGTATTTATTTCTGCTGTTAAGAATGACACAGAAAAAAGGGGACTGTGGGTAGAATCAGTACTTGGGACTTAAAAAAAAACCTTAGCATTATTTTCTTGGCTGTCACGTTTCACTGATTCAGAACAACTGGTGATTTCTCTCTCTATAGCTTTAATTATGTTTGCTGTCAGAGACCTAAGCCGTAGGAAAGGACAGGACAGCAACTTTATTTTAAGCTGGATTGAGTATCAGTAAATCTCCCCAGTTCCTATCAGCTTGAGAATTATAGTTCTTTTCTCTAGGAAATATTATATACTTAAGTTTTTTGAAGTTTAACTTTTGTGTTGTAAAGTAACCATTTTACTCTTAAAACATTAGTCAGAGTGGGGATAGAACTATAATAACTAGGTAATATTTTATAAATATATACCAAGAGGGTTTACTGTTATGGTAGAAAATCCCCAGATTAAAAACTTTTGAGCATCTGTAAGGAGTAAAATATATGTGTTAAACACTCTATTTACATGTAATATGCAACAGACTTTAAGCAACTTCTATTTAATACTCACAAGGGAATCCTTTCCTTATATATGGAAATCAATTGGACTTCAAAGTATCTACCCAAATAGATAATGTGTGATAAATACGTATTTAAAATGTCTAATTTCCTTCTCTGATGTAAGATTGAGATGAATGTTCATATTTTCTTTTTTTAGGGATTTTAATACTAGTATTAGTATCTTTTTTTCTTTTTTTAAAGATTGAGATATAATTGACATACGACATTACATTAGTTTCAGGTATATGACATAATGATTTGAGGGCTTGATAAAATAGTTTCTCTGTGGACAGGCCTCATTGAGATGAACAGAATACTTTGGGCCTATTACTTTTCCTCTCCCCTGCCGGAGGTGAAGCACATTTTCTCCAGTTTTCAGTGTGAGATTCTGGTGGGGATCCTGGACAAAGGTTTACGGTATTTCATTCAAACTGAGGATGGCTTCCCACCCAGCACTCTGTCACAGCATTTATGGGGAGTGTGTCACTGGTTTTCCAAGTAGGGCCATAGGCACCTCCTTGAGCCCACTAACAAATACACTAGCTGTCTCTGCATAAGCCAGGACTCAAGTCTACAAATAAGCAAGGCCTTGAATACCTTTTTTATTTTTTTAATTTTTATTTATTTTTTAGAAAGAGAGAGAGAGACACACACAGTGTGAGTGGGGGAGGGGCAGAGAGAGAGAGGGAGACACAGAATCCGAAGCAGGCTCCAGGCTTCCAGCTGTCAGCACAGAGCGCAATGGGGGCTCAGACTCAGGGACTGTGAGATCATGACCTGAGCCCAAGTTGGCTGCTTAACTGACTGAGCCACCCAGGCGCCCCAAGGCCCTGCGTACCTTACCTGAAATAAGAGCCCAAGACCCTATCCAGTTTATGCTGAGAGCCCCATCTCCTTGTTTTAAGATAACCTCCTGAATTTTGCTTTTTTCTGATGGTAAGCTTGCACCCCAAAGTGAAAGTAGGATGTATGTTGCATATATGTTTGCTCAATGTGTATGTTCTGTCTTTCCTGTTGAACTCATGAATAGTCATATATTCCTGACCTTTTCATCAATTTGTATGTAATGTCAATCTCTATGATTATAAAAAATCTAGAAGGCAGATTTGGGAATGCTCTCCAGCCTTCTCATTAGGCTTCCCTTCTGATAATAAAACTTTTTGCTTCAAAACGAAACAGAAACCATAATGATTTGATATTTGTATATAATGCAAAATGATTACCACAAAATATGTAGCTAACATTCATCACCATACACAGTTACAGAATTTTTTCTCATAATGAGAACTTTTAAGATCTATTCTCTTAGCAACTTTTAAATATGTAATACTTTGAAATATGCAATACAGTATTATTAATTGTAGTCACCATGCAGTGCATTACATCGCCATGATTTATTTATTTTATAACTGAAAGTTTGCACCTTTGACTTCCTTTACCCATTTCACCTCCCAGCCCACCCTTCACCTCTGGCTATCACCATTTTGTTTTTTTATGTTCTCTGTATCTACGAGCTTGGTGTTTTTGTTTTTGTTTTTAGATTCCACATATAAGTGAGATTATATGGTATTTTCTTTTTCTGTCTGACTTATTTCCCTTAGCATAATGTCTTCAAAGTGCATTAATGTCACAAATGGCAAGATTCCATTCTTCTTTATGGCTGAATAATATTCTAGTGTGTGTGTGTGTGTGTGTGTGTGTGTGTGTATCTCACATTTTCTTTATTCATCTGTCAGTGGACACTTAGTTTGTTCCCATGTCTTGGCTATTATAATGCTGCAGTGGACATAAGATACATGTATCTTTTCAAGTTAGTGTTTTCTTTGAATAAATACCCAGAATTGGGATTCCTGGATCATATGGTGGTTCTGTTTTCAGGTTTTTTGAGGAAGCTGTTGACTATCTGTATGTTTTTTTGGAAAAATGTCTGTTCAGGTCCTCTGACCATTTTTTAAATGAGATTGTGGTTTGTTGTTGTTGTTGTTGTTTTTTTGCTATTGAGTTGTATGAGTTTCTTTATATAATTTGGATAGTCACCCTTTCTCAGATATATGATTCATAAATATTTTATCTTATTTAGTAGGTTGACTTTTCATTTTGTTGATTGTTTCCTTTGTTGTGCAGATTTATGGATTTATTTATGTATTAATTAATTCATTCATTTATTTTTAGTTTGATGTAATCCCACTTGTTTATTTTTGCTTTTGGAATCAGCTACAAAAACTCATTGCCAAGACGAATATCTTCTGAAAAACAACTTCTGTGATCCAATTGGATGCCAGTGGGTATGCAGAATTGTGCATTCAATGTTGTTTTATAGCATTTTTCCTCTTTGGTGATTTTGTTTATTTGTAGGAGATTCTCATTCATTTTTCTATCATCTAATAAGAGGACTTATCACTCTTTTATGTACTACTTATGCCTGAAGAAGCGTTACTTGATGTTGTTGTTCAAAGAGAGTATCATACAAAAGAATTCTATAGCACATGACTTCACACAAAAGCGCTGTGGTATTTAGTTTGTAAAACATAAATCCCATTTTGTTAATGCAAAGGCTATGTTCAAAGAGGAGCAAGAAGCCAGTGTGGCTTGAATAGAAGTGGGAGAGGTTGAAATATATAAGGCATTTAGGCCATGATTAGGAGTTTGAATTTTCTTTTGCATAAGTTGAGAAGAAGAAAGACATTGGCAGATTTTAAGCAAAGGAGTGAAACTATCTGATTTTTATTTTAAAATGTTCACTTTGTCCACTGTGTAGAAAATTGCCTGAAGCACAACAAAATTGGAAGCAAGGAGAAGCAATAAGAGGTTCCTGGAATAGCCTGAGTTATGAAGGTGGCTCTGTGGTGATATGTGCTGTACTTGTGATATTTTTTAAAGGTTGAACTCTCAGGACTTACTGATGGATTAGATGTGGGTGCATAGGCATGAGAACAAACAAGATGACTCCTAGGTTTTGAGCTTGAGGAAATATATGGAGTGTGGTACTAATTATCAATTATAAAACTAGACTAAAAACTTAATTGACTTAAATTTATTAAAACATGCAAAATATCACATTAGTCATTCAGTACCATTACCTTTAAAAGTCAGAAAGGTATATAATGTATGCAACTAATTATCCCACATTGACATGGAAAAGTATATCGTTAGAAATTTGAAGATAAAATATCTCATGGAGTTCTAAAAGACCACCATGCTTTCTTATAACACTTCTGTTTGTGACACAGTTGTAGTAGATTCCTGGGTAGATGGGCAATAGGATTGAGTCAAATTACATTACAGACTCTATTTCTATCCTCCACTAGCTTTATTTTCTTCTTTGTGGGATTTTTACATAATAAGGCAGGTAGGTTTCAAATAGGATTCTGTTAGGTTGAATCTTCCAGAAAGAGTCATAAAATGCTAAGTGAAGGCAACTTTCTATTGCATTTCAATATTTCCTATCTGATATTGAACTTGACCAGAGATGGAAACAAATTTAGAGGCATCGTCAGGGTCCTTTGCCCCGTATTCTTAGATAGATCTTATATTCAAAGAACTGAAATAGAAGCGTATAGGTCTCTAATGTTTAGTTGCAGAATGAAGTAGAGTTCTGCTCCGCTGAATTGGTAAATTTTTGTTTATGTCTTCCAATTTTACTTTTTATTGGAAGAAAGGTGGCATATAATATGGTTGGCACTATGTGTTCTCTTCTGGGCTTTCCCCAGATAATGAAGAACAACAAATAGTTTATCTGATTTTACATTGTGATAAAGATGATACACATTGCCTTGTAGTCTAAACATTGATGTTCAGAGTTGTAATCACATCTGACTGGTAGGCAGACCAGTTGTCTTTGTCTTCAATCTCTCCTGTTGTATTGCTGTGAAGTGCTGTCACAATGACTGATAGGGGGATTGAAGCTGTAAATTCAGGAGAGTGATTCTGTTATACAAAATGGTATCTTTCTTGTAGAGCAATCCTTATGCGTAAGTAGAGCGGAAACCACCCACATGTGAGTGGTTTCAGCTCTAAGGGGAGACGGCTTCAGTGTATTCCAAAAGCTCTCTCTTATTCCCTTGATGATGCCCAAAATGACAAAGATGAAACTATAGTCTTTAATTCAAACTTAAGTAAGGATGTGGATAACTTAAATAGGTAACGTGTTAAGATCAAATGGCTGCCATGCGTTTTGAGATCATGGAGAAGAATACAAATTCATCAAACACTTGGAGCTGGGGAAATGGAATTGTTATCAGAGCAAAAGGAAAAAGGCATTGAAGAAGAAAAATTGCCTATATCACAATTTTGTCTTGGATTGACCTTATAATTTTTCTCCAAGTAGTAGGTTGCCCTATGAGTTTAGCTGTCTATATGCATCTGTGATTTTCTGTCATTGCTTTCTTTTAATTGTAACAAGTATCCAACCGAAAAACCATTAGAAATCTTTCCTGTCTCTTCAACTTAGTTGATTACTACTAATTTATCTGTTTCTGACATATTCTCTATTAAGGAGGAGTCTTTCTAAACATGCAAACTGCTATACCTTTGACAAAATATTTGATAAAATTGCTACCTGGCTAGTTCTGGCCATGTTTGCAAAGTTCTTGAACATTTCCATGGCAGAGTAAAAACACAGGATCACAGGATTTTAGAAAGTATATGAAATTCATTGAACTCTTTCTCCAGACTTACTCTACCACAGAGGCAGCTTGAACTGTTGAGACCAGTTGGTTGGGGGACATGTATTCTATTTTTTGCTATACAATTTCCATTTCTACATTTAACCTGTTTCATCTTATTTGAAAAATGGGAATAATATCAGCTACTCCTCAACTCAAAGCAAAGTTATAATCAAGTAGATTTTTAAAGTTTATGCAAAGGGGGCAGGGACTTTTAGAATGGCAGAATATGGATCTTGGTAGACTCTCTTCTTAAGAAACAACAATTTATTGATGAAAATGATAAAAAATTATGGCTTTAACTCCCTCTAGCTCCCAGTCTAGGGTTAAAGTTTCACTTCTGGAGGGACAGGTTGCCATTTCTCATCCCTCCCAGACAGAATTGGATGTCCCTTTTTCTACCTAGCCACTGCTCAAAGGGCAAGAGCTCCACTCCAATCTGATCCTAATAATCTTATGGAAATATAAGAGAACCTGAATAGCCAAAAAAATTTTGAAAAGGAGTATGGGAGAATTCACAGTTGATGATTTAAAAGCTTACCACAAGCCTATAGTATTCAAGACAGTGTGGTACTGGTATATGGACAGACATATAGATCAATGGTATAGCATTGAGATTCCAGAAAGAAACTCGCATTTACAATCACTTGATTTTTGACCGGGGTGCTAAGACAAGTCAGTCAGGAAAGAATAATGTTTCAGCAAATAGTACTGGGAAAATGAATATCCAAATCATAAGAATGAAGTTAGATCCCTACCTCATACTATGTCCAAAAATAGTACAAAATGGATTATAAACCTAAATGTAAGAATTAATGCTTTAAAACTCTTAGAAGAAAAAAATCTTCATGATTTTGCTTTAGGCAATGTTTTCTTATAAACAACAGCAAGAATATAAGCTACAAAAGAAAAAAAACAGGTAAATTGGATACATCAAAATTTAAAACTTTTGTGCTGAAATCAATGTATCAAAGAAGTGAAAAGATAATCCACAAAATGAGAGAAAATTTTTGCACGTCATATATCTGATAAGGCACTTGTATTTTATCTATCTATGTATCTATCTATATTATAATTCAATGATAAAAACACTCAATAACTCAATTTAAGAAAAATGACATAGAATTTGAATAGTCATTTCTTCAAAGAAGATTCATAACCAGTAAGCACTTGAAATGATGCTCAGCATCATTGATCATTACAGACCTGCAAATCAAAACTCCAGTGAGGTAATAATTCATATTCAATAGATAGATCTAATAAAAAAAGACAATTGCAAATATTAATAAGAACATGAGAAACTGGAACTCTTTTATGTTGCTAGTTGGAATTTAAAAAGCTTGGCATTTCCTCAAAATATTAAGCACAGAGTTTTCATATGACCTAGCAGTTCTACTTTTAAGTATCTACCCAAGATAGATAAAAACATATATCTACACACACACACACACACACACACACACACACCTGTACACAAAAGCTCAGAACAACATTACTCAAAATAGCCAAAAGTAGAAATAAGCCAAATGTGCATTCACCGGTGAATGGCAAAAGAAAATGTGGTAGAACCATGTAATGGAATATTACTCAGTAATAAAAAGAAATGAGGTACTTATACATGCTACAGAATAGATAAAACTTGAAAACATGCTAAGTGAAAAAGCCAGTCACAAAGACCTCATGTTGTATGATCCTATTTATATAAACTGTCCACCACTGGTAAATCTACAGGGACTGAAAATGGGTAAGTGGTTGCCGAAGGCTGGGATGGAGTGGGGAGGAGGGGAATAAGGGCAAAGGCATTTTTTGTTTTGTTTTTGAAGGAGACAAACTTGATCTAAAATTAGATTGTGATGTGGCTGCATAACCCTGTGACTACTGTAGTAAATAAATATCAAATGGTATACTTACAATGGACAAATTGTATGTTAATTATATCTCAAGAAAGCTTTTCAAACAAGTAAAAAGGTGAGCATTTAAAAACATTTATGTAAAAACACTTAAGCTTTTAAAATTGATGTACTTTTTGATAATTATGTTTTTCTTACAGGAGAAAAGGCAAAGCCTTTGACTCCAAGAAATAATTTAAAGTTATTATACTATTTAACTTAAAGAAGTTAATTAGAACCTAACATGTTTCCTCCTTTGGCATATTTCATATTTTAATGAGAAAGTAAGTTCGTGGTAAATGTATGGAAGAAAATAAATCCATTTTTATTGTATAGGAATTTTTATTTATTTAATTAATTTATTATTATTTTTAACAGCTTATTTATTTTGAGAGAGAGACAGAGATAAAGCATGAGTTGGGAGGAGCAGAGAGAGAGAGAGAGAGAGAGGGAGAGGGAGAGAGAGAATCCCAAACAGGCTCTGCACTGTTAGATGTGGGGCTTGAACCCATGACCCATAAGATTATGACCTGAGCCAAAGTCAGATGCTTAACTGAGCCACTCAGGCACCCCTGTATAGGAATTTTTAAAGATGCATCTACATCTGTGCAACTTGGTAGCAAACAGATTTTTCTCTTTACCTAAGACATTTCAGTGAAAAGATTTCATAGAAAAAATTTTTTTGACCAAGCGAGTAACTTTCATCCTATAAACAGCTTTATAATTTTCAGTACCACGGCTATGTTTTTACAAAAGCTCAAATCGACTCAATAGTTAAAAATGAAAATATAAATTATAATTCTTATATAATATGATGCTTGCTATTATTGAAATATGTTGGATTTGTAATTTCTTTAAATCTTACCCATCATTTCCATTCCAAGACCATTTGACCTATGGTTTTGTGTCAGCCACTGCGGCCAGGTAAAAGTGTCTTGAATATGAACTCAAGAGCAGGTTCTTTGCCAGGAAAGACCAAATGAAGACTTGAAAAGAGTGTATGATCTAGTTGAATACACTTTTAATAAAATCAAATAATTAAAGTAGTAGATATTAAAAATAAGAGAAAATATCACTTGAAGAAAGATGATCTGAAATAAACTCTTTAATCTGCAAATGTTTTTTTAAATAAATTTTAAAAAATTTTACTTTAAGTAGGCTCCACACTCAATGTGGGGCTCAAACTCACAACCCTGAGTCAGGCAACTCTACCAACTGAGCCAGCCAGATGGCCCTCTGTAAATGCTTTTAATAACCACCAATTAACTCATTCTAACTTTGATGTCTTCTCAATCTGATGAGAACTCAGATTGAAATTTTGGCTATTGAAAGAAGAGTTAGTTTTAGGCCTGCTCAGACTTTCTTGTTTCCTAATTCTTTTGTGTTCTGCTGGTCAAAGTAGCCTTCAGAGTAACAGTTGGCAAACTTTTTTCTATAAAGGATCAGGTAGTTTTTTTTTTTTTTTTTTCCTCTCTATTCTAAATTGCTCTTTGCTAGAAACTTAGATGTGTCTATTAGGGAGAAAGTTGACTCCTTTGAATATGAGACAGGAAGTTGGCCTCATGATGATGTTCATCCAGTCAGGAAAACTACCATCACTATATAAAAACAAACTGTTTTTTGGTGTTCACCAAGAGTAAGGGGAACTCTTCTATCAGGGTATTTCCTTTAGAATGTTTGTCACCCTGTTCTTCATTTTAGGTTATTAAGTGAACTTTAAAAACTTTAGCAATTATAATTTCTTACTTTTGCCCAGAATGTTTGTATTTTGTATTTATCTTTCAGGTCTTTAACAATTGATTTATACCTGGGTTGCCATATTTAGCAAATAGCAATATAGGATTATCAGTTAAATTTAAATTTTAGGTAAACAACAAATAATTTTTTTGGGTATTTTAAAGTTATTTATTTTTATTTGTTACATTAGTTTCAGGTGTAAAACTTAGTGATTTGGTGGGTTTATACATTATGCTATGCTCACCAGAAGTGTAACTATCATCTGTCCCATTACATTGTTATTACAATATCATTGACTGTATTCCTTATGCCCTGATTTTTATTTCTGTGACTTATTCATTTCATAACTGGAGGCCTGTATTTTCCTCTCCCTTTCACCTGTTTTGCCCAACCCCTTACCATCCTCCCCTTTGGCAACCATCACTTCTCTGTTTTATAGTTCTGATTCTGCTTTTTGTTTGTTTATTTTTTTAGATTCCATTTATGAGTGGAATCATATGGTATTTGTCTTTCTCAGTCTGACTTATTTTACTTAGTACAATACCCTCTAGGTCCAATCCATGTTGTCTGAAATGGCATAGTCTCAGCCTTTTTTATGACTGTGTAATATTCCATTGTATATATCTACCACATTTTCCTTATCCATTTGTCTATTGATGGACACTTAGGTTGCTCCCATATCTTGACTATTGTAAATAATGCTGCAATAAACATAAGGATACATATATCTTTCAGAGTTAGTGTTTTCATTTGCCCTGGGTAAATATCCAGTAGTAGAATTACTAGATCGTGTGGTATTTCCATTTGTAATTTTTTTGAGAAATTTCCATATTGTTTTCCATAGTAGCTGTACTGATTTACATTTCCACCATCAGTGCATGAGGGTTTCTTTTTCTCTACTTCCTTGACAACACTTGTTGTTTCTTGTTTTCTTGATTTTAACCATTCTGACAGATGTGAGATGGTCTCATTGTGGTTTTTGACTTGCATTTCCCTGATGGTTAGTGATGTTGAGCATCTTTTCATGTGTCTGTTGGCCATTTGTGTGTCTTCTTTGGAAAAATGTTGACTCAGGTCCTCTGCCCATTTTTTAATCAGATTTCTTTCTTTTCTTTTTTTTTTTTTTTTGATGTCAAGTTGTATGTATTATCTATTTAGGATATTAACTCCTTATCAGATATATCATTTGCAAGTATCTTCTCCCATTCAGTAGATTGTCTTTTTGTTTTGTTGATGTTTTTGTTTGCTGTGCAAAAGCTTTTTATTTAGATGTAGTCCTAATAGTTTATTTTTGCCTTAGGGGCAAAATAGTTTTCCTTGCCTTAGGGGATGTATCTAGAAAAACGTTGCTATGGCTGATGTCAGAGATTACCATCTGTATTCTCTCCTAGGATTTTTGTGGATTCAGGTGTCAAATTTAGGTCTTCAATCTACTTTCAGTTTATTTTTGTATATGGTGTTAAAAAGCACTTCAGTTTCATTCTTTTTTACATATAATTGTCCAGTTTTTACAGCACCATTTATTAAAAAGGCTAATTTTCCCCATTGTATATTATCATCTCCTTTGTCAGAGATTAATTCGACATATATTTGTGGGTATATTTCCATGATCTCTACCCTGTTCTGTTGGTCCACGTGTCTATTTTTGTGCCATCATACTGTTTTGATAACTACAACTATACTACAACTGTATAGTATGTCTTGAAATACGGAATTGTTATACTTCCAGCTTTGCTCTTTTTTCTCAGGATTTCTTTGACTATTTGGGATCTTCTGTGGTTCCATGCAAATTTTAGTATTTGTTCTAGTTTTGCAAAAAATGATGTTGGTATATTGATAGCAATTGCATTGAATCTATAGATTGCTTTAGTTAATATGAACATTTTGATAATATTAATTCTTCCAATCTGTAAACATGGGACATCTTTTTATTTGTTTGTGTCATCTTCAATTTATTTCATCAGTGTTTTATAGTTTTCAGAGTAAAAGTCTTTCACCTCTTTTGTTAAGTTTATTCTTAGGTATTTTATTACTTTGAGTGCAATTGTAAATGGTGTTTTTTAAATTTCTCTTTCTGTGACTTAGTTGTTAGCATGTAGAAACAGTACTGATTTCTGAGTTAATTTTGTATCCTGCCACTTTACTGAATTTGTTTGTTAGTTTTTTTGGTTGAATCTTTAGGATTTTCCTTGCATAGTGTCATGTCATCTACAAATAGTGACGGTTTAACTTCTTTACCAATATTGATACTTCTTGTTTCTTTTTCTTGTCTAATTGCTGTGGCTAACTAAGTTCATGCAGTGTTTGGGACATCAAGGTAGAAGTCTGTTGCTTATCTGAAATTAAAATTTAACTGGGTATTCTACATTTTATATTGCAATGGTAGTTTATCTTCCATCCCAACACTTTCAAAACATTCAGAAAATAAGTTTTCAGTTACCATTATAGGGGTTTCATCATCATTATTAAAGTTTGCTCTAAATGTCCTTTCAACTACTTTTCATATATTTTACTAATGTAAAATATATCTCTTTTCATAATATATTTATTTTTCAAAATATATTTGATTTCATATTAGTTTCAGATTACTTACTGTAAACAAAGCAAATTATACATATTATTTACTGTCAAGGAGTTTAGCAACAATTTCCTATGTAGATGTTTATTTTGTTTCTTGTTTCCTCGTTTTCCAAACTACCCAATCAACCAACCAAATGCTCTCTTACTTTATATGCACCAATGTGCTACAATCTCCTTTTTATCAACTTATTTACTTTTTTTCTAGTATTTTATTTTTTCCTACCTAGGCAATGATTTGCCCCTCATACCACCTGCATCTAGACAAAAGCAAGACACATAGTTTTAAAATTTTATTACCACTTAAAAATTTTTATCAAAATAGTACCTGTACATTATTTAACAAGTAAACCTAGTAGGCTAATATTTTTTTTAAAAATTTTAACATTTATTTATTTTTGAGAGACAGAGAGACAGAGCACAAGCAGAGGATGGGCAGAGAGGGAGAGAGAGAGAGGGAGACACAGAATCTGAAGCAGGCTCCAGGCTCCAAGTGCTTGGCATAGAGCCTGATGCTGGGCTTGAACTCATGGACTGTGAAATCATGACCTGAGTCAAAGTTGGACACTTAACTGACTAAGCCACCCAGGCACTTTGAGAAGACTGGTATTTAATAATGGTCATGTGCCTTATTCTCTTCTCTCCTGGTTTCTACTACCTTTTGATAGCCATGCTCACATCTGTTTAGTTAATTGTTCTGAGAAATGCCCTCTGTTTATATTGATATTTCTTGATTATTTGGTTTTACATATTATTTATTAGCCTTCTATTTCTCTCATTTATTCAATATAGTTACGTTACAATATTTGCTTATATCAACATTCAGTATTTACATTTTTATAATAACATAACCATTATTTACTGATGACTCAAAAAGTATTCTATAATTATATTTCTTGTTAACTTTTTGCTTTTCCTGGAGTTACTTTCTAATGTTGGAATTTATCTCATTTTCTATGTATTCTTTGGTAATTAATCTGCACTTTATTTATAAAGCCTTCTTCTAAAGTTCTTTAAGCACAGTTCATATTTTACCAGTTTCATTTTCATCTTGGAGACCTTTCCTTCTGCCTCGGTCTTCCCGTTTCACTTGGGTAGGCTGACCTCTGTTTGTTGCACAGATTCATCTTATGCACTTCCTTACCATCAACCTGAAAATTCCTTATGACTCAATGTGCTCTATTTTTTGTTTCTTCGATCATTTTGGTTTATTCCAGAAGTTTAATCTGTTTAGGTTGTATATGATATTCCTATGAGACACCTGCATGGAGCTGTGTAGTAAGCAGTTAGAGGGGGCTTAGGAGTGAGGTCTGTTCTCTAGGTAAGTATTTGTTAACCATTAACATGTAATCTATGTAGATAGTAGAGGTCATTAATGTATAATGTGACCACCCAGAAAGAGTGTGTGGATTAAGAAATTTTGCATTCAGAATGAAATCTACATGTATATTGACAATTAAAGAACTGGAAGTAGAAGATGATTTTGTAAACTAAGCTGAGGTAACACGGGCAGAAATATTAAAGGAAAATCAAGAAAGTGTGGGACAATTGAAGCCAAGAAAAAAAGTGGTCACCTGTATAAAAATACTTTTGGATGATGAAGTTTGTTGCATTTAGCAGCACTCAAGACATGGATGAAAGTAATTTAGGTGGAATTATAAGAGATAATTTTAGTGGTTAGGTAATTATAAAGTAGGAAAGAATTGTGATCATAGTTAAATGCTAAGGAGGAGTTAGAAAAGGGAGAGTTTGGAGATACAAGGAGGAGGAGAGAAAAGCAACAGAGTAAATGACAAAGAAAAGGATGACTGATTATTAATGCTTATACTTTGTAGGTTTTTTGTTTGGGAACATGGGGGGGTTTCTCTTCTTATCATTTGTATGATAAAAATAAGAAAGGGTCAAACTGAGATTTCAGGAGAATGGTGAACTTTTGTGAAGAATGAAAGAGTGAGTTAAAAAGAACATTAATATTTCTAAGCAGTAAAGGAGGATCCAGTTGATGTTGGTGAGCACAAATTTATACTTGAATCAGTTTATCCAGTTATAGATATTTTCTAAGGTGAAGATACAGAGAAGACAGACATTTTTGTTAATTCAATGTAAAGTGTTTTGGGGTGGGGGCATAAGGAAGGAAAGGAAAACAAAGAAAGGACACTGAGAATATTTGCAAAATTATAAAAATTAGAATTACTAAGGACAAAAAAAAAGCCCATAGGGTCAATAGTCACTATGATAAAAAGATAAAAGATAAAAGATAAAGGTCAGTATCTTAGGAGTGCTGATGAGATTAAAGAATTGGTATCATAGGAAATGATTAAGTGAATGAACTTGGAGGGTAAGAGGCTGTGTTTAGAAAGTGAGATAAATGAATCCATTATCAGTGGAAACCCTGATCCAGGTGATGAAAATATGGGTGTACACTTATGGAATGTGAGGATGAGATGGTATTGAGATCACTGAAGTGGGACAGTGAAACAACTGATTGGATAAATTGGTGAATTGATGATACATATGAACACTGAAAGCATCCAGGTTGAATATAGGTCATGTAAGAGATGAAATTCCAGGGCTTGTGTCATCAAATGGCATGATTCTCAAATGAGTATGGTATATGAGGAGGAGGGAGGGGATGGTAGATTTGGGATCTCAATTCTGAGTCATTTATGGATACATAAATGAACACACTGCTCATGAGAGAACTCAATAAGAGATGTTTTTATTCAAGAGTGTATTAGTCAGGATAGGCTAGGTTATGCTGCTGAAACACACAACATCTAGGTCTTAGGTTTTACATAACAAGAGTTTAGCACAGAAAACTCACTGTCAGGTTGAGTGACTCTCTAGGACAGCTGTGCTTCATGGGGTGGCTCAGTATTCCTGCATGTTTTCATGTTATGTAACCTGAACATCAAGATAAGCTTCCACAAATACCACACTAAAGGAAGAGAATAGAGAGAGTCACATACTGGCTTTTAAATGCTCATCCAAAGAAATGCAATGTCTCTTTGATTCACATTTCACTGGACCGCAAAAATTACATGGTCTATACCTAACTTCAAGGGGGTGCCCATACATAAACATTCAGGGAGGAGAAGAAAATAGGAAATGTTGATGATCATTAGTAGTGTCTACTTCAAGTGGTAAACAAAGGTTTCAGTTAAAACCATGTAATAAAAGGAAAATTCATTCAAGGGGTGAAATTGGGAAGTTTGTTAATCATGGAATGCAAGTTCCGGGGTACATAGTAGATGGGATTGGAGAGGGGTAGTAAAAGACTGTTACAGAAGATAAGTACCCAGCAGAATCTGGATGAATGTATAGTGAATATAAATGGCTGGATGGGCTTATATTAGGGTATTGACTTAGGAATATAGTAATTATATAAGTAAGGAAGGATCAGCTGGCCATCACTTTGCCAAAGATCAAATGTTATGGCTTCTCAAATTTGTGCACTGAGGTTGGTTTGGGGACTTCAAGGGATGGACAGATCCATTCAAATATAATACACAGGGGGGTAAGGTAGGAAGTTTTCAATGTGGTTCACAAGAGTGTTACAATTGGTAGCTCAATAGTACTTTGTTCTCAGGATTTCCTCCATGTTTGTATTTCTATTCTGTATTTTCTTTTTTTTTATGTTTATTTTTGAGAGAGAGAGAGAGAGAGAGAGAGAGAGAGACAGAGTGTGAATGGGAAAGGGGTAGAGAGAGAGGGAGACACAGAATCCAAAGCAGGCTCCAGGTTCTGAGCTGTCAGCACAGAGCCTGATGTGGGGCTCAAACTCACAAACTGTGAGATCATGACCTGAGCTGAAGTAGGATGCTCAACTGACTGAGCCACCCAGGTGCCCCTATTCTGTATTTTCTAATTCATTTCTTCATATATATATATAAACTGGGGTGCCTGAGTGGCTCAGTTGGTTAAGCATCTGACTCTTGATTTTGGCTCAGATCATGATCCCAGGGTCATGGGATCAAGCCCCATGTAGGGCTCTGCACTGAGTGTGGAGCATGCTTGGGGTTCTCTCTCTCTCTTCCTCTGCCCCTCTCCCCATTTCAGATTAAAAAACATACTAATGTTCACTTATTTTAATTTATTATTTTCAAATTCAATCTTTTTCATCATTCTTATTCCTTAAATTCTATCATTCTCTATTTTAGTCTTTCCTTTATTGAGTTTCCTTGTATCATTTGGTCTTGCTTTCTAGAACTTATTTTCTCCCCTTCTCAGTGACCCTAGGGAAGTTTCATTTCTTGAATTCATGAAGAGTGAAGTATTTTTGAAGTTTCACTTTGAGGTGATAAATAGACATGTGAAAATAAAAACTTGAAACCTATAGGTTGGCTAAACACTAGAGAATTAGAATTTAGTATTTAACTTTCTTTAATCAATGTGGCCTCAATTGTAAGCTTTTGGTTTGAAAATACATTCATAAGAAGTTTACACTTTAAGAAAAACATTTTGAGAAAAGAACAGTTATATGGGTCATGTGATCACTATATTGTCATCAAAGTCCTTGAGAACCAATATTGCCCTGAAATTCCAAAGATAATTGTATGTGGCCTACCCCACACTTAATTTAGTATCTCAAAATTTCTAAAGTGGTTTTCAACTGTGACAATGTGCCATTTTTAGACTGTCACATTGTTAAATGTTAAAATATAGAGTATATGAAAATCAAATGGCTTCTAAACTGCACACATTTTCAATATGCTTTGATAAGAAATAATTTCATTGTTTTAAAATCCATTAGAATAATGGATGCAAATGACTTGTGACACTAATTTTTTTTCTATATCCACTTTAGTTCACTCTGTAACCCAGTTCAGTCACCCTAATGGTTTAACACATTACAAAGACTTGCTGATTGGGGAGAACACTGTGGTTAGCAGTAAACAGCAAAGCTGAAAGGGTCACAAGACACATCTGTGAAGCACCTCGTAGAAGTAAAGAGCTGTTTCTAACTCAAGAGAACTGAAGTCTATGAATTCAGAAAGTTTCCTGAATTATAAGGGAAAAATGGTGGAAATTAAAGAGACAGAAATAGTTCAGTTGTTTTTTATATTTGAAACCAACTCAGTATAACTGTCTAATGGAAACAATTAGACTTGATATTTGATGTCTTGCCCTCTGATACCACATCAGATTGGTGGGAGGCTCTTGGAAAGGGTTAGATGGTGTGTAATACATAAACTTTCACCTTAGTGTCTCAAAGCATTTAGGAACTTGGATACTTGGAATTTAGGTCTAGCTCTGCCATTGACCAGTTCGGGGACCTTTTGGATCTTCACATAGCTCATATAATTCACCAGGGAACTATGTGATAATAGCTACAGTTTTCCCACCAATACTCTTTGAGCCATACCCCATGTGAAATGCACACAGAGCTGACCTTTCAGCTGGTCAGACTGATCTGAAAACATTTCTGGTCATTTTTCTTTCCTTTTCCCTTCCCTTTTCTTCTTTCTTACTTTCTGCTTCCTTATCCTTTTATTCCTTTTCTCTTATACAAACACTTACGGAATAGGTACTCTGTGGTAGGCATTGTGCTAGCCTGTAAATACTACATTGTTTCTGAAGAAAGACATACCATTGAACACTTATAACACTAGTTACTTTTACTTGAAAGGACTTTATAAGGTGGATGGAAGCCCCATTTCTCTTTCTCTCTTTTCCTCATATGCATGTGTCAGTGCACACTCACATGCACACACAAAAAGAGAATTAAAGGCCCAGCTATGCTGTTCCTACCATGCAATCCCATGTGATTTATGGGAGTATATGGTAATGAGAGATTATTGCTCTCTCTGCAAGGTAACAGGATTTATGTAGGATTAGCTTCATATTTGGCACTTAAAAAAATGAGAACGGGAGGATCCTGGGAAGATGGTGGCATAGGAGGACACTGGGTTCACCGCGGGTCCTACTGATCACTTAGATTCCACCTACACCTGCCTAAATAACCCAGAAAACCGCCAGAAGACTAGCAGAACAGAGTCTCCGGAGCCAAGCACAGACTAGAGGCCCACGGAAGAGGATAGGAAGGGCAGCGAGGCAGTAAGCGCTACACGGACTGGCGAGAGGGAGCCGGGGCGGAGGGGCAGCCCGCCAGCCAAGCAGAGCCCCCGAGTCTGGCTGGCAAAAGCGGAGGGGCTGGACGGACTGTGTTCCGACAGCAAGCGGGACTTAGCATCTGGGAGGATCATAAGTTAACAGCTCTGCTCAGAAAGCGGGAAGGCTGGAGGACAAAGGGAGGGAGAGTTGTTGAGCCCCTGAAGACAGAGCTCAGCTTGGCGGGGAACAAAGGCGCTCTCCAGCGCCATCTCCCTCGCCCATTCCCCAGCCAAAATCCCAAAGGGAACCAGTTCCTGCCAGGGAACTTGCTTGCACCGCGCAAACACCCAACGCTGTGCTTCTGCGGATCCATCCCTCCGGCGGGTCTGACTCCCTCCTGGTGCCGCAGGGCACCTCCCGAAGCCAATCTCTGAAGGAAAAGTGAGCTGAGCCTACCCCTCCCACCCCTGTGCACGCTGCTGATCCACCCCAGCTAATATGCCAGATCCCCAGCACCACAAGCCTGGCAGTGTGCAAGCCACGCCACCCCACAGTGAATCCTGCACCTAGGAGAGGGGAAGAGAAGGCACACACCAGTCTGACTGTGGCCCCAGCGGTGGGCTGGGGGGAGACATCAGGTCTGACTGTGGCCCCGCCCACCAATGCAGGATGTTCAAGACAGCACAGGGGAAGTGCCCCACAGTTCCGCACCACTCCAGGGACTATCCAAAATGACGAAACGGAGGAATTCCCCTCAGAAAAACGTCCAGGAAATAACAACAGCTAACGAACTGATCAAAAATGATTTAAACAATATAACAGAAAGTGAATTTAGAATAATAGTCATAAAATGAATTGCTGGGCTTGAAGACAGTATAAAGAAAAGCAGAGAATCTCTTGCTACAGAGATCAAGGGACTAAGGAACAGCCAGGAGGAGCTAAAAAAGGCTATCAATGAGCTGCAAAATAAAATGGAGACAACTACGGCTCGGATTGAAGAGGCAGAGGAGAGAATAGGTGAACTAGAAGATAAAATTATGGAAAAAGAAGAAGCTGAGAAAAAGATAAAAAAATCCAGGAGTATGAGGGGAAAATTAGAGAACTAAGTGATGCACTAAAGAGAAATAATATACGCATAATTGGTATTCCAGAGGAGGAAGAGAGAGGGAAAGGTGCTGAAGGTGTACTTGAAGAAATAATAGCTGAGAACTTCCTGGATCTGGGGAAGGAAAAAGGCATTGAAATCCAAGAGGCACAGAGAACTCCCTTCAGACGTAACTTGAATCGATCTTCTGCACGACATATAGTGAAACTGGCAAGATACAAGGAAAAAGAGAAAATTCTGAAAGCAGCTAGAGATAAACGTGCCCTAACATATAAAGGGAGACCTATAAGACTTGTGACCGATTTCTCTACTGAAACTTGGCAGGCCAGAAAGGAATGGCAAGAGATCTTCAATGTGATGAACAGAAAAAAAAATATGCAGCCGAGAATCCTTTATCCAGCGTCTGTCGTTTAGAATAGAAGGAGAGATAAAGGTCTTCCCAAACAAACAAAAACTGAAGGAATTAGTCACCACTAAACCAGCCCTACAAAGATCCTAAGGGGGATCCTGTGAGACAAAGTACCAGAGACATCGCTACAAACATGAAACCTACGGACATCACAATGACTCTAAACCCATATCTTTCTATAATAACACTGAATGTAAATGGGCTAAATGCGCCAACCAAAAGACATAGGGTATCAGAATGGGTAAAAAAACAAGACCCATCTATTTGCTGTCTATAGGAGACTCATTTGAAACCTGAGGACACCTTCAGATTGAGAGTGAGGGGATGGAGAACTATTTATCATGCCACTGGAAGTCAAAAGAAAGCTGGAGTAGCCATACTTCTATCAGACAAACTAGACTTTAAATTAAAGGCTGTAACAAGAGATGAAGAAGGGCATTATATAATAATCACAGGGTCTATCCATCAGGAAGAGCTAACAATTATAAATGTCTATGCGCCGAATACAGGAGCCCCCAAATATATAAAACAATTACTCACAAACATAAGCAACCTTATTGATAAGAATGTGGTCATTGCAGGGGACTTTAAAACTCCACTTACAGAAATGGGTAGATCATCTAGACACACGGTCAATAAAGAAACAAGGGCCCTGAATGATACATTGGATCAGATGGACTTGACAGATATATTTAGAACTCTGCATCCCAAAGCAACAGAATATACTTTCTTCTCGAGTGCACATGGAACATTCTCCAAGATAGATCACATACTGGGTCACAAAACAGCCTTTCATAAGTATACAAGAATTGAAATCATACCATGCATACTTTCAGACCACAATGCTATGAAGCTTGAAATCAACCATAGGAAAAAGTCTGGAAAACCTCCAAAAGCATGGAGGTTAAAGAACACCCTACTAACGAATGAGTGGGTCAACCAGGCAATTAGAGAAGAAATTAAAAAAATATATGGAAACAAAAGAAAATGAAAATACAGCAACCCAAACGCTTTGGGATGCAGAAAAGTCAGTCCTGAGAGGAAAATATATTGCAATCCAGGCCTATCTCAAGAAACAACAAAAATCCCAAATACAAAATCTAACAGCACACCTAAAGGAAATAGAAGCAGAACAGCAAAGGCAGTCTAAACCCAGCAGAAGAAGAGAAATAATAAAGATCAGAGCAGATATAAACAATATAGAATCTAAAGAAAAACTGTAGAGCAGATCAACGAATCCAAGAGTTGGTTTTTTGAAAAAATAAACAAAATTGACAAACCTCTAGCCAGGTTTCTCAAAAAGAAAAGGGAGATGACCCAAATAGATAAAATCATGAATGAAAATGGAATTATTACAACCAATCCCTCAGAGATACAAGCAATTATCAGGGAATACTATGAAAAATTATATGGCAACAAACTGGACAACCTGGAAGACATGGACAAATTCCTAAACACCCACACCCTTCCAAAACTCAATCAGGAGGAAATAGAAAGCTTGAACAGACCCATAACCAGTGAAGAGATTGAATCAGTCATCAAAAATCTCCCAACAAATGAATCCAGGAGCAGATGGCTTCCCAGGGGAGTTCTACCAGACGTATAAAGCAGAGATAATACCTATCCTTCTCAAGCTATTCCAAGAAATAGAAAGGGAAGGAAAACTTCCAGACTCATTCTATGAAGCCAGTATTACTTTGATTCCTAAACCAGACAGAGACCCAGTAAAAAAAGAGAACTACAGGCCAATATCCCTGATGAATATGGATGCAAAAATTCTCAATACTAGCAAATCGAATTCAACAGCATATAAAAAGAATTATTCACCATGATCAAGTGGGATTCATTCCTGGGATGCAGGGCTGGTTCAACATTCGCAAATCAATCAATGTGATACATCACATTAATAAAAAAAAAAAAGTAAGAACCATATGATCCTGTCAATCGATGCAGAAAAGGCCTTTGACAAAATTCAGCACCATTTCTAGGGGCGCCTGGGTGGCGCAGTCGGTTGGGCGTCCGACTTCAGCCAGGTCACTATCTCGCGGTCCGTGAGTTCGAGCCCCGCGTCAGGCTCTGGGCTGATGGCTCAGAGCCTGGAGCCTGTTTCCGATTCTGTGTCTCCCTCTCTCTCTGCCCCTCCCCCGTTCATGCTCTGTCTCTCTCTGTCCCAAAAATAAATAAACGTTGAAAAAAAAAAATTCAGCACCATTTCTTAATAAAAACCCTTGAGAAAGTTGGGATAGAAGGAACATACTTAAAGATCATAAAAGCCATTTATGAAAAGCCCACAGCTAACATCATCCTCAATGGGGAAAAACTGAGAGTTTTTTCCGAGATCAGGAACATGACAGGGATGTCCACTCTCACTGCTGTTGTTTAACATAGTGTTGGAAGTTCTAGCATTAGCAATCAGACAACGAGAGGAAATCAAAGGCATCAAAATTGGCAAAGATGAAGTTAAGCTTTCACTTTTTGTAGATGATATTATACATGGAAAATCCCATAGACTCCACCAGAAGTCTGCTAGAACTGATACATGAATTCAGCAAAGTTGCAGGATACAAAATCAATGTACAGAAATCAGTTGCATTCTTATACACTAATAATGAAACAACAGAAAGACAAATAAAGAAACTGATCCCATTCACAATTGCACCAAGAAGCATAAAATACCTAGGAATAAATCTAACCAAAGATGTAAAAGATCTGTATGCTGAAAACTATAGAAAGCTTATGAAGGAAATTGAAGAAGATATAAAGAAATGGAAAAACATTCCGTGCTCATGGATTGGAAGAATAAATATTGTCAAACTGTCAATACTACCCAAAGCTATCTACACATTCAATGCAATCCCAATCAAAATTGCACCAGCATTCTTCTCGAAACTAGAACAAGCAATCCTAAAATTCATATGGAAACACAAAAGGCCCCGAATAGCCAAAGTAATTTTGAAGAAGAAGACCAAAGCAGGAGGCATCACAATCCCAGACTTTAGCCTCTACTACAAAGCTGTCATCATCAAGACAGCATGGTATTGGCACAAAAACAGACACATAGATGAATGGAATAGAATAGAAACCCCAGAACTAGACCCACAAACGTATGGCCAACTAATCTTTGACAAAGCAGGAAAGAATATCCAATGGAAAAAAGACCGTCTCTAACAAATGGTGCTGGGAGAACTGGACAGCAACATGCAGAAGATTGAAACTAGACCACTTTCTCACACCATTCACAAAAATAAACTCAAAATGGATAAAGGACCTGAATGTGAGACAGGAAACCATCAAAACCCCAGAGGAGAAAGCAAGAAAAGACCTCTCTGACCTCAGCCGTAGCAATCTCTTACTCGACACATCCCCAAAGGCAAGGGAATTAAAAGCAAAAATGAACTACGGGGACCTTATGAAGATAAAAATCTTCTGCACAGCAAAGGAAACAACCAACAAAACTAAAAGGCAACGAACAGAATGGGAAAAGATATTTGCAAATGACATATTGGGCAAAGGGCTAGTATCCAAAATCTATAAAGAGCTCACCAAACTTCAGAGCTCCCAGTGAAGAAATGGGCAGAAAACATGAATAGACACTTCTCTAAAGAAGACATCCGGATGGCCAACAGGCACATGAAAAGATGCTCAACATTGCTCCTCATCAGGGAAATACAAATCAAAACCACACTCAGATACCACCTCACGCCAGTCAGAGTGGTCAAAATGAACAAATCAGGAGACTATAGATGCTGGAGAGGATGTGGAGAAACGGGAACCCTCTTGCACTGTTGGTGGGAATGCAAATTGGTGCAGCCACTCTGGAAAACAGTGTGGAGGTTCCTCAGGAAATTAAAAATAGACCTACCCTATGACTGCTAGGAATTTATCCAAGGGATACAGGAGTACTGATGCATAGGGGCACTTGTACCCCAATGTTTATAGCAGCACTCTCAACAATAGCCAAATTATGGAAAGAGCCTAAATGTCCATCAACTGATGAATGGATAAAGAAATTGTGGTTTATATACACAATGGAGTACTACGTGGCAATGAGGAAGAATGAAATATGGCCCTTTGTAGCAACGTGGATGGAACTGGAGAGTGTGATGCTAAGTGAAATAAGCCATACAGAGAAAGACAGATACCATATGGTTTCACTATTATGTGGATCCTGAGAAACGTAACAGAAACCCATGGGGGAGGGGAAGGAAAAAAAAAAAGAGGTTAGAGTGGGAGAGAGCCGAAGCATAAGAGACTCTTAAAAACTGAGAACAAACTGAGGGTTGATGGGGGGTGGGAGGGAGGGGAGGGTGGGTGCTGGGTATTGAGGAGGGCACCTTTTGGGATGAGCACTGGGTGTTGTATGGAAACCAATTTGACAATAAACTTGATATATTGAAAAAAAATGAGAGCGTCCATCATTAATCATCCTGTCTTCATCTGAACAGTCATTAAAAATGCGATCGGAGATGCCTGCACAATCCCTAGGTGCATAGTGTGCACGGTAACTCTACTTAAACACAATTACTCTGTGGCTTATATCTGTATACCATGCTGCTCTGCCAGCTGCTGCAGCACCCTGCTCAACTATGTGTAGCTTCATCATTCGTTTTGATGCCATGGGGGTTTTGCTATGATGTGTATCACATTTGTCCTGGTAAGCTCGTTAATACTCATAATCTTGTGCTTCTACGTTAGGTTCATTATGACTTGTAGGAGTTCAAGAAGCTTTTTGTGTTATTGATGGTGGATCCGGATCTCCTAAACCGGAAACATTGTCTCGGGTTCAGTTTGGGATATATTGATGTTACCAGATTCACTTTTTAACAAAAGCGTTTACTTAACACAAATTTTTAAATCATGATACCACTGGAAAGTGTTTTGCCCAGAAGCTTAGAATTAGGGACAGTGTTTTGCATTGGGTTTTAATAAAAATCTTAGCTTCTATGGACAATTCCCTTAATGTGTTATGGTATGAAATACCTAACTGGCAGTTCATACTACTGTATTCAACTGTAATATTGTGCATGATTAATTGCACGTCATGCACTCTCTTTTGTGCACCTGGCCAAGTTCCTAGGTGAGTGGCTTCATGGTTTTGGATACTGTCCTTTGCCTGCTGACTTAGAAAATGGAGATGAAAAACAGCACAGAGTTTTCTTTTGAGCCCCAGGTGTCTGTCAGGGCCTGTCCCTCTCCAATGTGCTCTGGTCCTGCTGGAAGATCACTTAGGACATACAGATTTGGAAGGATGTAGTGGTGCTTACTGATTTCTCATGGCATGGACAGGAGCCAGGCAGAAGGACTGGCTTTGGTACAAAGCAATCCACAGCCTTGAGAACTTGCTAATAAACTGTGAATAATAATAAAAATGATCCTGATGATATCATTTCTTGAATGTTATTTCTATGTGCTTTACATGCATTAATTTATTTAACACACATATTACCACACATAAACCTTATGACAAATGTAGTATCTTCATGTCCATTTTGCAGATGAGGAAATTGAGGCACTTGGAGTTTTTTTTTTTTTTTTAATTTTTTTTTTTTTATTTTTTAATGTTTTTTATTTATTTTTGGGACAGAGAGAGACAGAGCATGA
This sequence comes from Neofelis nebulosa, assembly GCF_028018385.1. Taxonomy (NCBI): domain Eukaryota; kingdom Metazoa; phylum Chordata; class Mammalia; order Carnivora; family Felidae; genus Neofelis; species Neofelis nebulosa. The sequence continues at coordinate 152,144,661 of NC_080784.1, forward strand.
ACGGGGGAGGGGCAGAGAGAGAGGGAGACACAGAATCGGAAACAGGCTCCAGGCTCTGAGCCATCAGCCCAGAGCCTGACGCGGGGCTCGAACTCACGGACCGCGAGATCGTGACCTGGCTGAAGTCGGACGCTTAACCGACTGCGCCACCCAGGCGCCCCGAGGCACTTGGAGTTTAAACAACTTGTCTATGGTCACAGTACAGTGAGTGGCTACATAGGAATTTGAGCTGAGGCAGTCTAGGAAAGCAGCAACAAGATGCAACATTCTTCAGAGACACCCCAGTATCCCTTCTCTGCTCCTTGTCTCCTGCCTTCTCTTGTCCCACTGGCCTGAGTCATTTTGTGAGCTAGTGCCTGATTTGCCTGCTTCGTTTGTCATATGTTTTCCTCTTCCTTCCTTCTTGTGTTGTGTCGTATTTCCAGGTCTGGCCTCAGGGTTAGGACCCCCCACTCACCCATGAACACCTCTGTTTGAATTAGAAGAGATTTGTTTTTTTAAGTCCAATTTCTTTGACAATTTTATTATCCAATCTGCAGAGCCCTATGTGGGAGTAGCTGGTTGTGTGCACACACCCACTCCCTTACCCATTCATGCCCTTCTAACTTCCGTGTGTACCTGCCACTAGCACTGCACACATTCCTGACACCCCTCCTGCCACCTTCTTTGGAGGTCAGGAATTGAGTTCTGTGACCTTTAGGGCAGGTGAGGACTGGCCAGGACTTAGCCGTGTGTGTGTGTGTGTGTGTGTGTGTGTGTGTGTGTGTGGTGTGTGTGTTTGAGCATGTGTATGAGATCCTATGTGCAAACTTTAAGGGTCAGTGCTTATGTAGGAAGGTTTCTTTTCCTCTTTCCAAGACTCATTTGGAAGCCTCAGGATCTCTATTCCTTCTCTTCCACACTCATGTAAGTTAGCAAAAGTCTAACATGTAGGGAGGTAGTACTTTTGAATAGTGTACTACCTCAATGCCTATATGTCAAGCGCTGTACTGCCCTCCCTTTGAGAACATTCCCTAAGTGTAGCCTAGAAGACAAAGTCTGTGGCCTGGTGGTTAAATAGGCTTAAATTTTAGGTACTCCTTTGATTTTTAACTTATTTTTTATTTTATCCTTTAAAATTTTCTACTTTTGTATCTGTTACATAATAAATACTCATGGCAAGTGAGTGTACAAGAGCTTTTTGATTTACTAATTCAATCTCTTTACTAGTTATTTCTCTGTTCAGGTTTTCTATTTCTTCCTGACTCAGTTTTGATAGTTTGTGTGTTTTTAGAAATGTATCCATTTCTTTGAGGATAAATTTTATGTAATTTGTTGGAATATAATTATTTATAGCAGTCTCACGATCTTGTATAAGTTGCAATGTTACCTCTTTTATTTATAATTGTATTTATTTGAGTTTTCTTTTTTTTTCTTAGTCTAGCTAAAGGTTTGTCAATTTTTATCTTTCCAAAGGACATCTTAGTTTTGATAATCCTTTCTGTTGTTTGGGCTCTTTCATTTATTTCCACTCTGATCCACAGTATTTCCTTTCTTCTGCTAACTATGGGCTTAGTTTGCTCTTTTCTTGTTCCTTAAAGTGTAAAGTTAGGTTTTTTAATTTGAGAACTTTCTAATTTCTTAATATATGCATTTGTTTTTATAAACTTTTTCCAAGAATTGCTCTTGCTATATGCCACAATATTTGATGCACTCCGATTTTCATTTGTTTTGAGATAATATTTTTATTTTCCTTTTCATTATGTTTTCTTTGATCCAGTGGTTGCTTAAAAGTGTGTTGTTTAGTTTCCACGTATTTGTAGATCTTCTCATTTTCCTCTTGTTAATTTCTAGTTTCATGCCATTGTGGTCAGAGAAGATAGTTGGTATGATTTCAATCTTCTTCAATTTGCTAAGAATTTTTTTTCTTTTTGCCTATTATATAATCTGTCCTGGAGAATGTCCCCTGTACAATTGAGAAGAATGTGTATTCTGCTGCTGTGGATGGAATGTCCTGCATTAGGGCCATTTGTTCCAAAGTGTGGTCCAGTTCCACTGTTTTCTTTTTGATTTTATCTGGATGATCTATCCATTGCTGATAATGGGGATATTGAAGTTCCTACAACTATTTTATTGTTTTCTATTTCTCCCTTAAGATCTATTATTACTTGCTTAATATATTTTGGTGCTTGTGTGTTTGGAGTGTATATACTTATGATTGCTATATCTTCTTGATATAATGACCCCTTTATCATTATAAAATGACCTTCTTTGTGACTTATCACCCTTTTTGGCTTGAAGTCTATTTTGTCTGATATAAGTATGGCTAAGTCTACCTTCTTTTCATTTTTGTTTGCTTGGAAATCATCTTCCATCCTTTCATCTTGAGCCTTTATGTGTATTTAGAGCTGAAATGAGTCTCCTGTAGGCAGCATATAGTTGGGTCTATTTTTTTTTTTTTTAACCCATCTAGCTACCCTGCCTTTTGACTGGCGAGTAAAATCCATTTACATTTTGATTATTGATATGTAATGTTATGTACAATGATATGCACATTGATATGTAATGTACAGAGATAAAATGCACTGCTATTTTATCTTTGCTTTTAGGTTGTTTTGTCTCTCCATTGTTTCTTTTTCCTTCTGTTTCTGTCTATCTTTGTACGTTGGTGATTGTCCATGGTGATTTGCTAATCCTCCCTCCTTTCTTATGTTTTGTGTGTCTGCTCTATAGTTTTGCATTGTGGTTACCATGGGGTTTGCATAAAACATCTCATAGATAAAATAGTATTTTTCTGTAGACAGCAATTTATCTTCATTTGCCTTTAAGGTTTTCATCCTTTTACTTTTCCCCTTTTATATTTTTGAGGTCAGATACTCTTTTTATGCTGTGATTGTGTTAGCAAATTATAGTAGGTAGCTATTTTTAATACTCTTTTCCTTTAATTTTATTCTATAGTTAAAAATTTAATACACTATTCTAAAAAAGAGTCAGAGTATTCTAATTCTATCACCTTTTTTTTTAATTTTAGAGAGAGAGAGAGAGAGAGAGAGAGAGCGAGAGCACATAAGTTGGGGAGAGAGGCAGAGGGAGAGAGAGAATCCTAAGCAGGCTCCATGATCAGTGTGTAGTCTGACAAGGGGCTCAATCCCATGACTCTGGGATTATGACCCAAGCCGAAATCAAGAGATGGACACTCAACTGACTGAGCCACCCAGGAACACCCTGACTATTACCTTAATCACAAAATCAGAATTTTGTATACTTTTGTTTTTTTGTTTCAGCATGAAGAAGTCCTTTAAACATTCCTTGTAAGGCAGGTCTAGTGGTGGTGAACTCCTTCAGCTGTTGTTTGTCTGAGAAAGCCTTTATTTACCCTTCATGTCTAATTTTTTTTAATGCTTAGTTTTGAGAGAGAGAGAGAGAGAGAGAGCGCATGCAAGTAGGGAAGGGGCAGAGAGAGAGAGAGGGAGACACAGAATCGGTAGCAGGCTACAGGCTCTGACCTGTCAGCATAGAGTCTGATGCAAGGCTTGAACCCATGAACCATGAGCCAAAATCGAACGCTCAACTGACTGAGCCATCCCGGAGCCCCTACCCTTCATATCTAAAGATTGCTTTTGCTCAATAGAGTATTCATGACTAGCAGTTTTTATCTTTAAATATTCTGAGTATGTCATTCTACTCTCTCCTGTCCTATAGGGTTTCTGATGAGAAATCTGCCAATCTGCCAATAAGCTAATAGTGGCATACTGGTTTGTTTGTAGATTGCTTTCTTCTCTTCTTTTTTTAAATCTCCCTGGCTGCCTTTAAGTTTTTTCTTTATAGTTGATTTTTGGCAATTTTAATATAATGTGTCTTGGAGAGGTATTTTTGTGTTGGGATAATAAGGTGTTCTATTAGTTTCGTGGACTTGTATATCTGGTTCTTTCCCCAGGCTTGGGAAGTTATCACCTATTCTTTTTAAAAATAACCCTCTCTTCCCTCCTCCCTTGCTTCTCCTTCTGGAATACCCATCATTCTTATGTTGTCTTTTTAAACGAAGTCAGATAGTTCTTGTAGGGTTTCTTCACTTCTTAAAAATCTTGGTTCTGCTCTCCCACCTGAATTACTTCTATATTTCTACCTTCCAGCTCACTCATTCTCTCTTCCATGTTATCTTCCCTATTTCCAATGCATCTGATGCACTCTCCATTTCATTTATTGAGTTATTCAGCTCCAGTATTTGTTTGGTTCAGTTTTAGAATTCCAGTCTGTTTGGTAAAGTACTCCTCCTGTTCACTGATTTTAGATCTATGAGCATTGTATTGACTTTCTGAGTTTCCTTGTAGCTCATTAGACTTATTCATAGCAACTATTTTAAATTATCAGTTGGATTGTAATATTCCATGACTTTGCATTCGGTTACTAGAAAATTTTCATTTTCTTTTTGCGATACCATATTCTGACGTCTCATGGTATTGATGAAAAGTGCCTCTGCCACTACATTTGAAGCAAGAAAGACCTTTATTATTTAGGCAAGATTCTTCTTTACTTTGATTCAGAATCAGTTTACCAGGTTGGTAATTAGAAGCCTTATTTTTGTTTTCCAGAAGGTGGCGATATAGCAGAAGGTTTTAGTTTCCCTGACAATGTGACTCACTGCTAAGATTGGATTAAAACAAACACACATACACACCACAAAGGGGCAAAGAGTGATGGCAGAGTTGGAACAGAGGTGTGCAAGGAGGCATATGCTTAGCACTTGAGGCTTTGGGTGTGCCTACTGCCTGCTACAGGTTTCCTGAAGGTGCAGGAAGGGTCCCAGAGGCCTAGAGTTAGCCCTCTTGTCTCTAGAAGGAGACATCTATCTCCAGTAGAAGTCTCTTGTTTTCAGCTTTTTTTGCTTTTTTCCTTTCCTTTCTCTCCTGGCATCACTGTGGCCTCTCCTCAGAGATAGCGACTGGTATCTCCAGCTACAGTATGTATGGCAGGGCAGATCCCCACTCATGGCCTTCACCTTCCAACCTCTTTGCAGAAAGATCATGCCTGCTTGCTGCCAGATGGGCTGTAGCTTTCTTTGCCATCACCACCTCTGTCACCACCTCCCTTGCTCTGCTGTTCCTCTGCTGTCCAACCCACCCACTTTTGGTGAACAGATGAATGGATCTTTGAGGTGTCCTGGTATGTTGTACAGAGGGACTTTTCTTTTTTCAGTTATGAACGTTGGATTAGTTGCACATCAAAGGGGAGAGAAAAAGGAATGACTCATGCTGCTTTGATGCTGATGTCACAATATGATATTGTCACCATCATTGTTATTGTCATAAATAGTTCAATTTACATAGCTGTTATCTTACATGTACCACACCATTTAATTTCCAAACTAACCCTGTGGCATAGGAGTTATCTTCATTTTACAGATGAGAAAATTGAGGCCCAGAGAGGTGTCATGAATCTCCCAAAGGTACACAGCTAATGAATAGTGGGGCAATGGCTGGCCCAGGTTCATTCAACACCAAAGCCTATGCTTTAAAATATTATATGCAGCTGCTTCCCAGCAGGGTTATTATAATAATGTACACAAATTGGTTAACTTCCATTTGAATTTTGTTTGCACAAATTTAAGGACACTTGTTTTTTTTTTTTTGTTTTTTTTTTTGTTTTTTTTTTTTGCATTATTTGTCAATCTAAGACATGGGATCACTAGTTCTTCCATTTCCCTCAAAAGCAAGTCAATAGAACTATGGGATGAAGGCAGTCACAATATATTGAGACATTATCAAGTAATTGTATAAGCTCTCTTACTATGACTAGTAACTCCTTATTTGAAACAACAAAGCAATTTTGCTTTATTAGTAAACAAAAACCTCTTATTAGGAGGAAAAATTTAAACTTACAATGTCTTCCTCATGACAGAATATCACTGTACCTGGATAACACATGTTAACTGCAACTGTAACCTCATAACAATCCCCCTTTCAAGTTCTCTTTTGCCCATTGTCTCTTCATAATATCATATCACCCTGCTCATCAACCTTCTTCCACTATAGCTCACATTTTACATATATGTGCTAGCAAAACTTTTAAATTTATTATTATTCTACTGTATGAGTTATAAGTCTTCTCCCAGACTCACTTTAGTATCAGCTTTGTCTTCTCTGAGTGTGTTCCTTTTAATTTTACCTCCTATTCAGTTACTGTAGTTTTTCTCTACTAACCTAAGTTTGCTGCTTAATTACTCCATCCACTGATTTCCAAGCCACTCATGTATGAAACTAAAACCCATTTACAACCCAGAAGTTCACTTATGATACAAAGTTACTGGAACTATAATAAAGAAAAGGATAAATCTAATTTAAAAAATTATTTATTTATTTTGAGAGAGAGAGTACATGAGTGAGGGAGGAGCAGAGAGAGAGATAGGGAGAGAGAGAGAATCCCAAGCAGGCTCTGTGCTGACCCCACGAACTGTGAGATCATGACCTGAGCTGAAACCAAGAGTCAGACGCTTAACTGACTAAGCCACCCAGGTGCCCCTGGATGAATCTCAATTTAATCTGATATTTATTGAGTATCATATGCAAAGTAGTGGGTGCTAAGTACTATCTGAGAAAGAATAAATAAATGAGCAGGGGGCTGAGGTCAGGCAAGGAAGTACTGACTTCAGTGATTAAGTTTTGCAAGAAGACATTAATCTTGAAGGTTGCCAGATGTTCCTAGAAGTGAGAATGTGGTTTGGATAATGTGACTAATAATTGCAAGGGATTCTCTTCTATGTTGCTAGGACTTAGAAAATTAGAACTAAAAGTATATGAAATAATCTCCAAAGGTGAAATTGTAAAGGATTATGACAGTTGGTGGACTCAAAAAGAGAGATGATGTAATGACTATAGCAAACAATAGAGGGAATAGAGGTGGAGAACTCATGGTCCACTATTCCCACCACTTTGTCTGGTGCAGGTGCTGTGTTCGGTAACAGGAGTCACCTGGTATGAAGGATATGGATTTGGGAGAAATGATCTTATCAGACAACTTGACCTGAATAACCAAATGGAGGTATACTGAGAAACTCTCATTTTATATTCCCGAAGTGATGCTTTCATGATTAATTATTTTTCTAGATATCTCTATGAGTCATACAAACAAATGTTTTCAGAACTAGTTAACCTGGGGTAAAAAAAATGACTAATCAATTATAAGTATAAAATTGGGAGTTAGGGGTGAAATGCTGCTTTTACCATTCTTATTAGAGAAGACTTACATTAAGGTATGATCTCTATTTTGATAAAGCTGGTTGACGATTATTGTCCCCTGTGATATTGACATGCTTCACCCATAGTTTCCAGCTAAAGAATATTTGCCAATCTGAGGGTATTTACACTATGCTGTGGTTTCAAAAAAAATATTATTATTTTTTAAAATTTTCTACTCCACTTTTACCCTCGTATATTTTCTCCCTTTAAAGAACATGAAAAATGTACCAGTCTAATATTGCATCTTAGTTTTAGTATTGAAATTATAAAGCCAGTAGACTATTAGTTTAACAGTGCTTTGTCCCAAGTATCTTAGAAAATATTGATGTGTAATTTGTAAGAGCTTTCTAAGGCTAGCGGCAGGCTCTCCCCAGAAAAGTTTGAGAACTTGCTACAAAGGAAGAAACATTTCCCCTCATTGAGTAACAAATACCAATTCCATTATAAATATACATGCATGTTGACCTTTTAGTTTGTTTTCCAGAATACAAATTCAGTAGAGCCCCCATACTGTTGCACATGCTGTGAAGGTATTTTTGGGGCACTGAAACACAAGTGGGGACATCAATCTACCCACTCCATTTTGGAGCCCCTATATGAAGCCTTATTTCTTACTCCTCTGTGGTACTGGAACAGAGCTCGTGCTAATCAGTAGGCCTGGGGTTTAAAGATTTCTTCATACTGGAGCTCTGTAAGCTTAAATGAAGAGCAGATTAGAGTCTTACACAAATAAGATGAATACTTACTGGCTTATAAAGTCTTCCCCCTTTGATTTGAAAAACAAATATGCTTGCATTGTTAGACTGTATGTACATTGATATAGGAAGCCAAGGAAACAAACAAAAACAAAAATGAAGCCCCAATTATTTTTTCCATAGATAGAAAAGACTAATTCTCATTTGTGTGCTTTTGAAGGACTGCCTTAAGTCTGGTACCACCAATCAAAACACAAATTGGGAGATTGAATAACACAGCACTTCCGTTTAGAAAGGTATTTTAAGATTCCTTATACTAAAGTTTACTCTGTATGAATAGTTGTGGTATAATTATTGCTTCCACGTACATACTGACTTGCCAGAGTTAGACACTGTGCTATTGTCTTTATATTTTGTATATGTTATCTATAATTTCCACAAGAAAATTCTTATTTTCCTGATTTTAATAGAGGAATCAGAACCTAGAGAAGTAATGTATACATTCCATGTTCAGATTCTGATTTCCCACATGCTCTCAGTATAAGAGTTTCTTAGCCTCTTTGGGCTGTAATTTCTTCAACTCTAAAATATAGACAAAAGTCTTACCTACTTGTAGATTCATGTGGAAATGGAGATGAAATGAGTCAATGACATGAATAGACATACATAAAGCCCTTAATACAGTGCTTGGCACATAATAAGCATTATACAGTGCTTGTTATTATTATTATTATTATTATTATTATTATTAACAACACTATAATAGACTATGTTATATATTTCCTGAATATCTATGAATTTTTCATGTTTTAATAATTGCTTTGCTTTAGGCACCTGAGATAGCAGAGAATAAAATGAAACTAAAAAATTCTTCTTCTCAAGAAGCTTCATCCTAATAGAGATGGACAGTTAATGAAGAATGTAAGTAAAATAATAGTATGTTATATGGTGAAAATGCAAAAGAAAAAAGCTGTGGAGGAGGACGGAATATGAAAGTTGGGGTTTATAATTTTAAGTATTGTGATCAGGGAAAATCTTTCTGAGAAGACAGTACCTGAAAAAGACTATATATACATAAAGAGGTGAAGGACTGAGTCATGTGGATATCTGGGGGAGGAACATTCCAGGACATGAGGGCAGCAAGTGTGAACACTCTGATGTGAAAGCACACCTGGCAAGTCTGAGGGGGAGCAAGGTGCCCAGCAGGATGGAACATAGGGAGAGTGAGAGATTACAGGACAAAAGAGTGAGCAGGGAGCAGATCCTATAGGGCTATGGAAGCTATTGTAGAAACACTGGTTGGTTTTTTTTTTTTTTTTTTTAAGTTTATGTGTTTATTTTGAGAGAGAGAGAGTGAGTGGGTGAGGGGCAGAGAGAGAGAGAGAGGGAGACAGAATCTCAAGTAGGCTCTGCACTGTCAGTACAGAACACATTGTGGGGCTCAAAATCACAAACCATGAGATCATGACCTGAGCCAAAATCAAGAGTTGGATGTTTAACCAACTGAGCCTCCCAGAAATCTCAGAAACACATTGTTTTTGTTTGTTTTTTTGTTTGTTTTTAGCTTTAAAAATGTTTTTATTTATTTTAGAGAGAGGGAGGGAGAGAGAGAGAGAGAGAGAGAGAGAGAGAGAGAGAGAGAGAGAGAGAAAATGCACTTGGATTGGGGAGGGGCAGAGAGAGAGGGAGACACAGAATCCCAAGCAAGCTTGAGTCTCAGAGCTGTCAACACAGAGACCGACGTGGGGCTCAAACCTGCCAACCGCAAGATCATGGCCTGAGCAGAAGTCGGATGCTTAACTGACTAAGCCACCCAGGCGCCCCCAGAAACACTGGTTCTTAATTTGACTGAGATATCGAAGACTTCCAGCAGAAGAGTGAAATGATCTGTCCAATTTATACATGTTTTCCTGGGATTCCTGTGGCTACGGTGTTGGGAATTCATGGAAAGAAACAGGGAGGGAAGCTAGGAGGCCTTTGCAAAAATGTAGGCAAAATGTAATGATGGCTTGGACCAGAATAATAGCGGTGGAGGTGGTGAAAAGTGGTAATACTCTGGATATATCTTGAAGACAGAGTTAATAAGATTTGGTGTTGGATGGGATAAAATATAAGAGTGTATATGTGTGAGAAGAAGAGTCAAGAGTGACTCCAAGGCATTGGCCTGAGCAACTGGAAGAAAGGAATTGCTCACCCCTGAGAAAGTGTGTGGTGGAAGGTTTGGGGAAAAGAACCAGTTTGGGAATTCAGTTGAGGTATTTTATGCTGGAGATGCTTATTAGACATGCATGTAGGGCACGGAGTGGCAGTTTGAAGTGGAAAGGTAAGATGTAGGCTGGAGATTAAATTTGGGAGCCATCAGCATAGAGGGAATAATTAAAGCCTTGGATGGAATCACCAAGGAATAGGTGTAGGGGGAAAATAGGTGAGGTTTAGGGATCACCAAGTCCTGGGTTATTCCATTGTTAAGAGCTTGGTGAGCTGAGGAGAAACTACCTTAGAGAGTGAAAGGAGTGCCTGGTGAGTGATGAGAAAGTCAGGGGAGTGTGGGGTTTTGGAAACCATGACAAGGAGGAGTAAATGATCAAATATGTTAAATGCTTGGTGAAGTACGATGAGGATTGAAAATTGACTCTTGGATTTAGTAATGATGAAAATGTGTTGACAACCATAAGAAAAAGAGGACTTTCCATGGAGTCATGGAGGCAAAAACATTATTGGAAAGAATTTAAAAGAAAATAGGGAGAGAGAAACAGGACACAAGTAGGCACAGGGACTTCTGTATAGGTATTTGCTGTAGCGGGAAGGAGAGAAAGTGGTCTGTGGTTGGCAGGGGAGGTGAAGTCCAGGGACAATTTTTGTGTATTTTAATGGGAGAAATAATACCATGCCTGTGTGTTGATAGAAGAGAGGTACCAGAAAAAGTAGCCTTCAAAATGCAATAGAGAGAAGAAATCAGCCATACCAATATTCTCAAGCAGGCAAGATCTGATGATACTCCTTGCTAAGTAGAACAGTTAAGCTTAGCCAGGGACATTGACGTTAGCTCACTGTAATGAGAGAAGAAAGAGAGATAGGTGGGAGGATATAGTAGTGAAACTTGTGAAACTCATCTGATTGTTTCCTTTTTCTCAGGGGAAAATAAGAAGATAGTTCAGGGAAGAAAAATGACCAAAGAGTATAGGGTTTCCTGTGATGAAGACAAAGTAATGAAAGGCATTTTGAAATTAGTCCCAAGACTAGATTGGACCATCAGTGTTGAGGCAGGACAAAAAAATGGCAGTCTTGCCTGGAGTTGTAAAGTTTTGGTGCTTTAACCTGACACTAAGCAGTGAAGGTGTAAAAGACCAGGGGTGTTAGGCTTACTATTAGCACTTGGGGACCCCTCTGGACCCTGTAGATAAAAAGCTTGGGGAGGCCAGAGGGCGACCTTACTTTGAACATGAAGGTCTCTCTGTGCAAGCCTCCCTCTTGACCCCTGTTGGTGGAGGGAGCTCTCCCCCAGCCCATTGCTCCATAGTTCCTCAGCACTTGGTGTTAAAGGCAAAAGCTTTAGATCTGAATAAAACATAAAGGGATTTATGTAGTGAAGTAATGCTACAATAATAATATTGAATAGTCAGTGTCCAAGGACTAATAAAGTATGCAGATCCAGGGAGCTTATGTTTTGGATTAGTTTCTCATTTGTACTTATTTGATCCATAGCATGAGGTCAGTCCTTTTCTGTTTAAATTAAATTGATTTTCATCATTTAAACATTATCTAAGTAGGACAGAGAATTTTGAAAACTTAGGGAAATTATCCATCATTAATGAGGGACTTCAAGGTTTCCATTGAAAGTGGAAAGGTTTGATTTCGTGAGGTAAAGCAGTATTCAAAGATTTAATTACAAGTAACTATAAAATAATCGGACTGATTTTCTTATACTGGGCCAGTGTCACTTTTTTTAATAGGCAGAGATATTATATTGTATATTCATTTTTTAAAACAGCAAAGCTTTTTGTAGTCTCCATTTGAGAGTGGAACTAGCATCATTTGATTTTAAAAATGAAGTTTATCATTAAGTTCCCAAAGAAGAGGTAGTAATAATGATAGTTAGCATTTGTTACATGGGTACTGTGTCCCAGATATATTATCTTTTTTATTCTTTAAAATAATTGTGGGACATAGGCGCTATTAATTCCACTTATAGGAGAAAATTTAAGATCAGATGAGTAAATTGCTCAAAGTCAAACAGCTAGCAAATTGTAGAACAGTGACTTAACTCCACATCTGTCTGCTTTCAAAGTCTGTGCTAATATGGCATTCTTTCAACTCTTCTACCTTGAACTACTCACTCTGGACAAATCAGCCAGGACAGCTTTATGAGTAATCAGGGTAGATGATTGCTTAAGCTCAAAAAAATTAACTCTGCTTCCTTTCAGTTCATCATTATAATTTCAATCTTTTGGGTCATAATGTGTTAGTCTTTGAGAGTCCATTTATGTTTAAAATGCTATTACTTGTGGGTCATTCATTCAGCCATTATCAACTCACATCTTTATTACTAGTCAACTATGCAGCATTAATTACCAGAGAGTTTGACTGCTGAAGAGTGAAAATATTCACCCAGGATAAGATCTGGAGGCTGGAGAGAATTCTGGGAGGAATGTGCCAAAAGGAGAGAAATATAAACTGATAGGGAGGTTGTAGGCCAGAAATTGATTGAGTTTCCTCTATCAGGTCACGGTAGAGAAATTTACAGCTTGAATGGTTCTTACAGATCAAGCACTTCAATACTCTTATTTTGTAGATTACAAAGCCTAGCCCCAAGATCACACAGCGGGAATAGAGGTAGAGGTAGGATTACAATCACAGATCAGAGTCCTTCCCATTATAAGGCTGCCATACTAGGTTGTTGTCAAGCTATAGCCTTTGAATCTTAATGCATTCACCCTCCTTCCCTATTTTGGAGTCTGAGTCATGTACCTCTCTTTCCTCATTTCCTTCAAGGTTTCTCTGACACATAAAGCACTGAATTGCTCTTTAGTTCCCAATTTCTCCTACTTCTGGGTGTCCCCAAATCCAAGGCCATTAATATATAAATTTTTACCCCAGGACCTGCTCAAAAGAGACTCATTTACTGCCACACAAACAGATCTAAAAAAATGATGCAAAACTATGTTGCATGATCTTACTTGAAACAGTTCCCACTGTCAGTATTAGGGATCCTGTCAGCAGTAAGAAAATGCATAAGCAGCAATTCCAGAAATGCTCAGAGGCAATTAACTCATAATCAGTCACCTCAAATGATTGTCTTCCAATAAAAATTCAAAATCTTCTTTGTTCTCAATTTCTGGCAAGGTTTTGATTTTAGAGTATGAATGGAAAATGAATAGACAGTAGTAGGTGTTAAATATGCAGAGAATCTGCTTTTGCTTTAGAAGCTATACAGGGAAGCCTGTGAAATCTTTTTAACCAGGCAGCTTTAACTGTCCACGTCCAAAAGAATCCTCTCAATACTCTAAATTCCTGCACATGATTCTATTAACTTCCAAACTTGATGTGTTGTCCAAATTCTACCAAATAATAGAATTGACTCCTACAACCAACCACCATTTATCTAATCATTTCTAAATCCTTCTGCATCTACTGTGGATACTCAGCAGTACAGAAATGAATAGATTTAATGTCCTTTGAGGTTATGTGGAATTTGAAACTATTGATGGGCATTTACCTAAGAGTTAGTCAATAGGTCATTTGTCTGGGAGAAGTTGTAACCAGACAGATATTGACCTTTGTATCTACCTCTGGTCCTCAACTTTGAGTCCAGCTCAAGTCAGACTGACCAAATTGATGATAGTCTAGCATCTCATTGCCATTTTATATAGGTGGTTGGCCTGTGCACAGAAGGAAAGGGGAAGTCTGGATGTGGACAACAGGGCTTAAAAATATGCTTGTAACTTGATCTGATCTCATTCTTGAAGACATTCTTGAATGTAGAGAAGAGAGAAGAAAGGTTTCTTCTTTGTCTCTAGGGAAAAATTCTGTTTATTTACTAATATTGGTGGAAAGGCTGTTTCTTTACATGGCTCAAATAGTTATATAAATGTAGTTCTAGTTGTGGTCATAAGCCAGAGTGTTTCTGCTTACAGTGATTTCCTATTTCCTAGAAGAGTATTTATGTACGATGTGGTAGGCAGCTTGTGACACAGCTCTCAATGAACACTTCTCCCCAACTCTGTCTCCATAACTGTTTCAAGTAAGGGGCATGCCCTCATGAAATCCCCTCCCCTTGAGTGTGGTTGGTCCCTCATGACTTGCTTCTAATGAACAGAATGTGACAAAAGTGATGCGTATCACATGTGTGATTAGATTACAACAGGTGATCTTGGTTTGATGAAGTAAACTACCATGTTGACCATGTGCAAAAACAGTAACAACAAAATAACAGTGAAGGAGGTCTCTGGCCAAAAGCTCATTAAAAAAATGAGGTCTCAAACAAGCTGAAAGAAATTAGATCTTGCTAACAACCATCTGAGAGAGTGAGTAAGAGACCCTTCTCAGTTGAGCCTTTAGATGGCTGCAGACTTGTGAGAAACTCAGAGCCAGACAACTCAGCTGTCACCCAGGTTCTTGAATCACAGGATTCTGTGTCTTTTCGAGCCACTAAGTTTTTGGGGTAACATTATCTAATAATAGGCAAATAATGTGCATTGTAATTAGGACACTCTTATAGTCATAGATTTCTTCCGAAAAATGTGGAAAGTATAGTCTCTATCAAAACACACTTTAATTCTTCCATTCAACAAATATTTATGGAGAACCTATTATGTGCCAGCAGTTTTGGAGGCTGGGCTGAACCTGTGGACACAGACACAAATCCCTGTAGACTAGGCATGATCTATGTAATCCCAGCTGATAATACTAGTCATCAGTGTTTTTCTAGATAAATTAAATTTTTCATTATTCATCCACCAAACCTTTATTGGATGCTATTTCTAAGAAATCAATGATAAACTTACTATATCACATGAGAAATAAAAATCAGCACACAAATTACTATAAGACAAATATCATTATAAGCAAGAGGTCCTTAATCTGTTATGGCCCTCTGTTAGGTATTCCTGACTTTTGTGACTAAATAAATGCTATTTCTGCAAACAAAGGAAGGAAGGAAGGAAAAGGAAGGAAGGAAGGAAGGAAAAGGAAGGAAGGAAGGAAGGAAGGAAGGAAGGAAGGGAGGAAGAATGGGTATAATTATAGATAATTTGTAGGTGGAGGATGAGAAATTGAATGGATTCACTTCTCATTCTCTTAATTTTCTGAGAAATGAGGAAGGCAGGCAGGCGGGAAGGAAGGAAGGAAGGAAGGAAGATGTTATTTTTGAAAGATTAAGTAAAAGAGGAAGAGTAGATTTAAGTTTAAAGAGGATGAGTTTACTTTTCAATTTGTTTGAATTTGGGGATATCCAGGTGGACATATCAAGAAGGAACTTACAAGTGAGTTTTGTGTTAGAAGCATGCCTGGGTGGCTCAGATTAAATGTCTGACTCCTGATTTTGGCTCAGGTCATGATCTCATGGTTTGTGGGTTCGAACCCCACGTCGAGCTCTGTACTGACAGTGCAGAGCCTGTTTGGGATTCTCTGTCTTCCTCTTTCTGCCCCTCCCCTGCTCACACACTTTCTCTCTTTCAAAAATAAATAAACATTAAAAAAAAGAGTGAGTTTTGGATTGGGAATAAACATTTGGAAGTCATCAGCTTGTAAGTGGCAATTGAAACCATAGATTTAGGACTTGTCCAGGAAAATGTATAGAATGTAAAGGAGCACACATATTTAAGGAGGGAATTCATGGCTACAAGAAAGTGTTGAATAGGTAGGAAAATGGACAGGAAGGGTGTCTTTATAATATACCAGTGGAGAAGGGGATTTCATGAATGGGAAAATCTAGTGTTCAATCACATCAGAGACTATAAAATAAAGGCTAACAGATGTTCCTTTCATATAAGAATAAGAAGAGATTGATGGTCTTAACTGAGAGTAGCTTCAATGGGGTGGTGAGGGCAGAAATGAGAATGGAGTGAGTTGAAGCACAGACATGTATGAAAAAGGAATTTGTAAGATGAAGCTCAGAAACGTTGGATGTAATAATTATATGTCTTTTCATTATATCGTGATGGAAGTTTTTCTTTTTATTTTCTGTTTGGATGAAAATATGTTCTTTTTTTAGTTGTAGAACTAAATGGAATATAACATAAATTTTATAATTTCATACAGTAAATCTCATGTCTTTTTGAAGTTTTATTTTTTTCCTGACAGTTGAAATACAATATTTTGGTTGGTGCTTGTGTGGGAACATTACAGTGAAGTTTAGGAATGTTATTTTGGCATACAAAGGATGTATGGGCTCTCATCTATTTCCCTGGTTCAGCGCTTAATGATGAGTGATAGGAAGAAGAAGGGAAGTCAACACTGTTGCCTACTTTTGTCTGTGAAAAGATGGTGATTAATGAAGATGCAACTAGTGGAGATTAGGTCTGAATATGAGATGAATATGTATGTAGAATGAGGATAGAAGTAGATGAAAGTCAAAGTTTGAGAGTTTAGGGAAGAGAGGGACATTTGATTGAAAATCAAAAGCAATGGGTTAGCATAAGATCTGAAGGACTTATAGAAAGAGAGACACTTCTAAAACTGAAGGTAGTAGATAAGAATGGGTGTAATTATAGATAATTTGTAGGTGGAGGATGAAAAATGGAATGGTTTCATTTCTCATTCTCTTAATTTTCTGAGAAATGATGAGCTCTTGGGCAGTCTGAACCCATGCAATTTCTCAATTTTGCAGCTCGAGATTACCTTTCTTTTTTAAAAAATTTTTTCCAATTCAAGGAAAAAAGTTGCTAAACTTGGACCAATTTTAGGGGAGTACTTAGCTTGAGCCCATCCCCAAAGTACTTGTTTATAATAAAATAAGTTGAGTATTACACTAAGGAGAAGCTGGGAGATAGATTGCCAGATAAAATATAGGTAACCTACTTAAATTTGAGTTTTAGGTAATAAAAAAAATTTTTTTTTAGTGTATAAAGTATATATGAATACTGCATGGGACCGACATAAAAATATTCATTATTTATCTGAAATCCAAATTTAACTTGTAGTCTTATATTTTTATTTTCTAAATCTGGAAATCCAACTTAGAATAAGAAGGGAAGCTCTTAAATACTATCTTGAGCATCCATATTCTTTCTTTTTCCTGTCTTTCTCAATTAAACACTCATCCACTCACTCATTAGGTTTTAGAAACAAAGTGTGGTGTAATCTCACCTTTAAAAAATAAATCTGGTTTCCTTTTTGAGTCATGCTTTTCCAGTTCTGTGAAGAGAGGGCACCATATCATGCCTGAGGGAGGAATGTGGTTGGGCAAGAGAAAGTGCAACTTTGGGAAGAAAACTCCTAGAGAAAGAACATGCAAAAAGATTGTGTGATGTGCATTTAAACTGATTTTCCCAATACCGCAATTCAACCCAGATGGTGACAGAGAAAATTCATGCCATTAGACTAAGGTGTGTTTTGTTTTGTCAGTGAATCTAATGGCCAAAGGAATTTAAAAATAATGCAAAATGTATTTAAAAATTATTAGAACAGAAGGAGAGCATGCTCTCAAACAAACAGGTACTGATGTATTTCTCAGAGGCTTAGAAAAATACTACACACGGCAAACAGCCTAGAGACTCTAAAGTCTTCTAGTTTGTTCTAATTTTTAGTATGTATCTTACAGCTGTTTTAAAAGGAGAAAGTGAACCTGACCCTTGAGTAGAGTTTACTGCTCATAGAGAGTGATGTGTCTAAAATAAGCCAATCTGAGTAATAGGAAGTGGTTTAGCTTTATGATGTTGACCTTATTTTTAAATTTTATTTAGTTCTTTGTTATACATCTATATCCATATCTACAATAAAAATAGTGACTTTATATTTACAAAATGTTTCCAATTATGCTTGTTATTCTTGTCAACTGGAGAGTAAGAAGCATGAGTACATGAAGTTGAATCATTGAGCTCATTAGTATAGTTGCTTGGGAGTTTAGATATATGTTTTTAGTATTAGAGTTGTTTCTTTAAATATTAATTATATTTTAATTACTGTGCTGATATAAAATAAACTTTGCTTTAATTATGGTCCACTTAGCTTCTTCTAAGACTTCTCCCCTCCTCTATAAAATTACAAAGTGTATTTAAGAAACTCACACCAGCTTTTAAATCTCTGGGGTATTCTTCAGGTATGAAACAATGATTAAACAATGAAAAGAAGGAAGAATAAATTATAAATTATTGGGATAAATTTTAAAAAATAAGTTGACTTTAGTCTTTTTATCCGTCTTTAACAAACCTGAATTCATCTCTCTGGACTGATTGAAATAAACACATCTAGAATAGAAAGTAGACAATTCTTAAGGCTCAAATAGAATTTGTGAAAGATTTCTGTGTTAATTATTGTAGATAGAATGTAATTGATTTAGCAATGGGGGAATGGTGGTAAAGAGAGGAAGTAAACCTATTCAAAATAGATTTTTAGAAATAAAATACCATTGAGTGATAAAGAATAACACTTAGGAATAGTATGTATAGGAACCATCTGTACTCATAGACGTATGACTCACTGTTATACAACCAGTTGACATCTCATACCTAAATACAAAGTGTGGCACAAGAACAGACACTCAGATCAATGGAATAGAATAGAGAACCTGGAAATGGACCCAAAAACGTATGGCCAACTAATATTTGACAAAGCAGGAAAGAATATCCAATGGAATAAAGACAGTCTCTTCAGCAAGTGGTGCTGGAAAAACTGGACAGCGACATGCAGAAGGATGAACCTGGACCACTTTCTTACACCATACACAAAAATAAACTCAAAGTGGATGAAAGACCTCAATGTAAGACAGGAAGCCTTCAAAATCCTCGAGGAGAAAGCAGGCAAAAACCTCTTTGATCTTGCCCACAGCAATTTCTTACGCAACACGTCTCTGGAGGCAAGGGAAACAAAAGCAAAAATGAACTACTGGGACCTCATCAAAATAAAAAGTTCTGCACAGTGAAGGAAACAATCAGCAAAACTAAAATACAACTGACAGAATGGGAGAAGATATTTCCAAATGACATATCAGATAAAGGGTTAGTATCCAAAATCTACAAAGAACTTCTCAAACTCAACACCCAAAAAACAGAGTCCAGTGAAGAAATGGGCAAAAGACATGAATAGACACTTCTCCAAAGAAGACATCCAGATGGCCAACCAGTACATGAAAAAATGCTCAACATCACTCATCATCAGGGAAATACAAATCAAAACCACACTGAGATATCACTGCACGCCTGTCAGAATGGCTAACATTAACAACTCTGGCAATAACAGATGTTGGCGAGGATGCAGAGAAAGAGGATCTCTTTTGCATTGTTGGTGGGAATGCAAGCTGGCGCAGCCACTCTGGAAAACAGTATGGAGGTTTCTCAAAAAACTAAAAATAGAACTACCCTACGACCCAGCAATTACACTACTAGGCATTTATCCACAGGATACAGGTGTGCTGTTTCAAAGGGACACATGCACCCCCATGTTGATAGCAGCACTATCAGCAATAGCCAAAGTATGGAAAGAGCCCAAATGTCCATTGATGGATGAATGGATAAAGAAGATGTGATATATATATATATATATATATATATATATATATATACACACACACACACACACAATGGAGTATTACTCAGCAATCAAAAAGAATGAAATCTTGCCATTTGCAACTATGTGGATGGAACTGGAGGGTATTATGCTAAGTGAAATTAGTCAGTCAGAGAAAGACAAAAATCATATGACTTCCCTCATATGAGGACTTTAAGAGACAAAACAGATGAACATAAGAATAACACTTAGGAATAGTATGTATAGGAACCATCTGTACTCATAGACGTATGACTCACTGTTATACAACCAGTTGACATCTCATACCTAAATACAAAGTGTGGCACACTTTGAAGGGAAACAAAAGTAATATAAAAACAGGGAGGGGGACAAAACAAAAGAGACTCATAAATATGGAGAACAAACTGAGGGTTGCTGGAGGGGTTGTGGGAGGGGGGATGGCTAAATGGGTAAGGGGGATTAAGGAATCTACCGAAATCATCGTTGCACTATATACTAACTAATTTGGATGTAAATTTTAAAAAATAAAAAATAACATTAAATCAAAAAAAATAAATACAAAGTGGTAGTTGCATGTTGCATGTGCTCTTTAGAGCTAACGGGGTGATTCTACATTACTAGAAATTAAGGGGGAATGTTGTCTCTAGAATGAGGTTGTGAAGGTTGCTATCTGGTCTGTCAGCACCATTTACTGGTGGGGTGATAACCCTCACATCAGTGTAGGACAATAAGAGCAGTGAGCAGAGAAACTAGTGAATTAGTATATTTGTTGAAAATACACCTTTTAATTTTTACATGTTTGTGAACAGGAATAGATTTTGTGCTGAGAACTCTCCCACATCGTGCTGGTAGACACAGATTCCATGACTAAATAACAGAGGACTTTTACATTTGTGCAAGGTGAGAAAGAAATCTTTATCATTGTGTCTTACCAAAGAGAAAGGGGAGAGATAGTCATGTTTCTGTAAAAGTACACAGGGAACACTAGTAAATTGTGGTTAATAGTATAATCTTTTAGTACAGAAGGGAAGAAAATAGCAAACATTAAAAGATGGATTTTTGACCATCTGCATTTGCTATAAAGGTACTTACTTTTAATTACACATAGTTTTCTTAAAAAAAGAAAAGAAAACAACAACCACCTCTCCCTTCTTCCCTTCTGTCCCCTCCCCTCTCTGTCTCTTCTCCTCCCACCCCCCCCCCCCCCGCTCTGTTTTTGTTTTTTGAAAGTGAGGGTGAGAGAGGCATTGAGGCAGTAGTTGTCAAGATAAAACATACGAGAGGGCAGATATAAACTTCTTTTTCTCTATTTTATTTGACAGAAAAAAATAAAAGGTAGTAAAGGAAGGTAATAATTATTGACCCTCAGTATTAACTTTGTTCTCTTGGGTAAGCACATAATTAGGTTGTTCTTTAAAATGCATATTATGTAGTTGGCAGCCAACTCTGGTTTAGATCCGATAACTCCGTATGCAGGCAGCTTTTTAAATGCACATCATGTACCAAAGGAACTTTTCTGGTCTATTGGGTAAATATGTATTAAAGTAATTTTTAATATACTTATGTACTCAATAGGCTGGAAGTGGTCAATGGTTTAATGAATAGTCATGCATTTTTAAACGTGTATTATTATTTATGCACTGACCCAAGTGAGAAAGTCTTTTAAAAATGGCATATTCCTGATGACTGTGTAATTTTGCAGTAAAATCTTAAAAGTATTTCAGGAGAACAGAAGCCAATTTTAAAATTACATTATCTCATCATCCCTTCACCTCATTTTTCCTGGCTGCTCTTCCTCTTATGGGATGTATTATAATAGGCTCATTTATGGCCTCCCTGCTGGCCTAATTTCATTTTCATATTAAAGCTGATTTACATTAGAATTGC
The DNA here is from genome assembly GCF_028018385.1 of Neofelis nebulosa. NCBI lineage: Eukaryota > Metazoa > Chordata > Mammalia > Carnivora > Felidae > Neofelis > Neofelis nebulosa. The sequence goes on from NC_080784.1 coordinate 152,166,142, forward strand.
AATTTTAGTGCTGAATTTATCCTATGTTGACTCATAGTGTCTGGCACATAGTAGGCACTCTGTCAATATCTGTGGAATGAGTAGTTTTTATATTTTTGTGTCATTCCTGCAAGCAAACATGTCTTATGCCTGCTGTATGCTAGGCACAGTGTTGGGTATCAGTTAGCTTAGCACAAAGATAAGACATCTATGGGTCACAAATGGATTCAAGCCTGACTTCCAGCCTCATCACTTCTCAGCTGCCTTTCCTTTGGCAAAGGAGCTACCCTTCTCTGGAACTCAACTACACAAAGGGGAGCAACAGCTCCAATCTGGCAGATTTCTTATACAGTTCAGTTGAAACTTCATATGGAAGACACCAAGCATAGTACCAGGTACCTAATGAGCTCTCAGTCAGCACTTTTTCTCTCTTGACCTGTTTTCCCAGCCAGAAATATGAGAAACATTCATTTCTAGACAGCAGAGGCTTCCAAACTATACAGTGCTCTCATCACATATATCAAGAAGAAAATTTTAATACCCAGAACAAGCCTCATCCTCTGGTGTCAGGAACACATTCACTAATTCTTGAAGTTCCCTTTCCAGATGGGGGCCTCATGTGGGCACTGACTTCTGTGCACCAAGACTTACCTGGGCATCCTCAAACTCTGCATGCTCATTTTATTCCTGCCTTCTGTGATGGCTCCACCCCAGTATTTGGGTTCTTTCCCTCCCATGTCCACAATCCTGCAGGATCAGAGGAAGGCAGTCCTCAAGGTCCCTTCTGAATTCCAGAAAGTTCCACAAAAAATCCTCCAAAAAGTCAGATTTTCTAAGAGCAAACAGGGGTAATGATATCTCCTGCAGCACAACGCGGTAAATAGGGTCTTGAGAATAAGCATTATTAACATGCTCACTGAGCTGCCTCAAATCCTATTTGGAGGGAGTCATGGTATAAATAAATAAACATGCTCCCTGGATCTTTACAGTCTGAGCTTTAGTGAGCCACTTCAATCTCAGAAAGGCATTAAAATCGCTGGTACATAATTGGATTTGTTTTGCTATTAGGTGCAGCTCTCTAACTTTTCCCTTGTATGCCACATTCCCAAACAGGAGAGTCTCATCCTGATGGAAATGCTATCAATGATGTGACTCCTGGGATCACCTGAAGGGTAGAGAAGGAGAATCAGGGGATACAAACTCTTTTGTTCCCTCTCATTCTCACTGCATACTTGTTTTTTCAGCAGATGCTGGGTAAATGGACAGTGCTCATCACTATTGTGTAGTCACAGGGTCTCTCTTCATTATGAAGTTGTTGATTCTTTATGGTATCCATGGTCTTGGATAAGAAGCCTTTGGCTTGTTAAAAGACTTAATTTGAAATGGAAATCTCATGTTATTTATTTTTTACCTATTGGAAGATTATATTTTAACATGTTTAATCTGAAGAAAATGTATATATTTAATCTGGTATGCCGTTCTAAAAATCTGTTGCAAATGGTTATACATGATGGTTTAAATAATTATAAAGTAGTTTTCTTTTCCTAGTAAAAATGGAGAGACAGAGAAGAGTTGGATGTCTTTCCAAATGACTATATGAAGGAAAAATCAGATGTATCTAGGGAAAGTTGATGTTATACTGGAGGGATCCATTTAGAGACAAATTTGGGTTCTGTCAAAACTTTGGGGTGTATACAAATATTGACACAAAGAGCACAACCAAAATGGATTCAGGGAAGAAAGAATCCAGAGGCCCGAGAGAGAAATTATAGTTTTGAGGTCAGTTCTGAGCAGATTTATAGGGAAAGAGTGATTATAAGTTTGAAAGGAAACCTCTCAAGTTCGAGCTCTGGTTCTCCAAGTGAAGGAGCACAATTTCATTAGTGGAACTATAGTTCAATCTGGGGATAGCCAGGAGGACACAGTCTGCCCTGTTTGTTAATAGAATAGCTTATCTCTTTCAGAGGAGCTGAGAGGACAGATATAAACTAGATTAGGTAAAGAATGTATCACTGCAGCCATGGACACTGATGTACCAGAAACTTTGTCACTGTAACTTCTGAGCCTCTTGCTTCAGGATAAGAAAGGGGCCTTTACAGAGGGAGCATTGAAGAATATGAGTTGAGGTGGTAGGATGAAGTTAGCATGCATGGCATGAATTCTTTAAAAATGGGGGCATGTAAAAGAGACCTAAGGAAAGTCCAGAAAAGATTGTTTTACAAGAAAGGCAGATGCATGCCAGAGGCAAGGATATTATACGATAAGCAGGTATGACCTAGATGCACTCAAAATCTATAATCTCAGATAAGAAAGGTGGTTCTGGAATCAAGACCAAGAGGTCACAGATGGGCCTAGGAGACCAAGATTCTTATGATAAATATGAACAAAATAGCAAAAATGTGGAGACGTGTCTGTTAGTGGAATACTGATAGGCATACTTTAACACAACTTGCAGAGTCTTTAGGGAAAAGCAAAGACTAAATGCACAATTGCTGAAGAATAAAGCATACCTTGAATACCCTGCTTGGACATTGCTGGAATCAGAATCTCTTGTCTCTTTTATATTCATTTAGAACACCTATTCATTAGGCAGTACCTTCTCTCTTGGTTTCTGCCTGGCTGTGGGAGGGATCCAGTTACAATCTTAGATCTGATTTACTCCTCCATTCCAATTAATGTAGTATTACCAAACCAAAATTTCTACCACTAACCACTTAAGAGGAGATTACCTTTGTAGCCAAGGAAAGAAATTGTACCAATAGGACTATTGTCTTCACATGGGTTGAGCGGACTGCCGTCCGTGTCTGAACCATCCTTCACCTCTCACTGCTGCAGGCCTCAGGCCACAGGGATGCTTGAAGACAGGAAAATAAGGGCCTGGCCTGCTGGGGAAGAGAATTCCAGAATATTTGTCCCTGGGCTGGTCCCTCCAACAGTATTGTTTTTATAGTGTTCATAGTTTCTTAGGACTAAAAGACTGATACCGAAATAGCTTCTGGCTTACTTACTCTTTGGTAAATCTGAGAATGTAAAACAAAGTTTTCTCTAATCACTAGAAGGCAAGGGGGCTGGTTGGTGAAGTCAACTATTAGATAAACCCTGGGATTGATGGTAGTTCCTGCCATCTTCAATGGCATGCTATTGCTGAAATTGAGAAGGCATAAACCAGCCCAACCCAAGGAAGATGTAGGGCAGTAATCTTTGTTCTTGATCTTTGCTTCTGTCCTTTATTTATTATCACTTAGGGCTGTGCTTCCATAATAGAAGAAAAAGAACAGGGTGAGCATCGTATCCTGTGGATTATAAGAGGTTACAGGTATCTTAGTGAGTGGATTTAGTAAGATCAAAAGTTGTAGAACATGGGAGTGAGTGGTGAAATGGCAGTAACAGGCCTAGAACTTCCTTTAAAAAGAATGAATGGAATGGAAACAGAGGGAAGGTGTGACAAAGTCTTCTCCCACCTTTTTTTTGTTGTTGTTAATGTGGGATCCTTTGTGTGTTTAAGGACAGAGTAGTCAGTACATAGGGTATGTATGAAGGTGTTCATGTGAAAGGGGAAAAGTAAGTCCTGACTGCTTGTCATTAGCACTGTGATAACAAGAAAGGTACTACTCTTACATAATTTTAGTTTTAATTTTTATAATAAAATTGGTGGTTAGTTTAGGTCAGGGGTTCCTCACAGTGGTAAACATCAGAATTCCCAAGGGGCTTTTTCATAATACTCTAAAAATTGAGGTTGGAACATGTATATGATTACAAAGCTTCCTGGATGATTTGGATATACAGTTTCTGTGGCTTAGAAGTCAAGGCATGGCTTAGCAGAGTCACTTCTAAGACTGAATTCAAGGGGCCAATTGGTGAGATCTCATCTGAGGTTTGATTGGGGAAGGATTTGCTTCCAAGATCACATGATATTGGCAGTATTCATTTGTGTGTGTGTGTGTGTGTGTGTGTGTGTGTGTGTGTGTGTATTATTGGCTTGAGAACCTCAATTTCTTGATGACTGTTGATTAGGAGCTGCCCCCAGTTTCTTGCCATGTAGTTCTACCCCAATGATTTCTTCCTCAAAACCATCAATGAAGGGGGAGTCTCCTCACAAGATGGGTATTACAGTGTTATGTAATATATTTATATGCTTGTAAACAAACATATCCCGACACCTTTGCTGTATTCACTTGGTTAGACATAAGTCACAGGTTCCACTTATATCATGGTGTAAATACCAGATGGTATGAATCATAGGTGCCACCTTAGTCTAGTCTTTCCACTACACCTGTTATCTAAAATCTTGTTGGGGCACCTGGGTGGCTCAGTCGACTGAGCATCTGACTTCAGCTCAGGTCATGATCTTGCGATTCGTGATTTCAAGCCCTACATTGGGCTAGCTGCTGTCAGCCTGTCAACACAAAGCCTGCTTCAGATCCTCTGTCTCCCTCTCTCTGCCCCTGCCCAGTTGTGCACTCTCCCACCAAATAAATAAGTATTTAAAAAATATATAAAATCTTTTCAATGCCTCCATTTTTAATAACTATAAATGACTGAGGGTTTTTCACTTTTTCATTCAACAAATACTTCATATGTCAGGCACGGTCCTTAGATACAGCTCTTGCCTTCAATCACAGATACATGAATAATTATAACATAGTGAGAAGAAACTGTAAGAAACATGGGGAGAGCCTAGGTATGCCTGATGTTGACAGGGGTAGGTTTTTATCATCAAATTTGGGCATGATTCTAGGCGAGATTATTAAACGGATAGTTTGGTGCACCGTGAGTAGAAAAGCAGCATTTGTAAAAGCTGTCAATTGTCAGTGGGCTGAAGTTGAATCCTCATTTGCTTTTTTTACAGTAAGAGTTATAAGGATAGTATGGTAAGCTTTGAATGTTTGGACCAGAATGTTTGGAAAGCTCTTGCTATGCCTGTTTGGAAATCATTTGGAAATATGGACTAGAACCTAATACAACTAAATAAATTAATTGCTATTGAAAGAAACGTACTCAAAGGATACAATCAGGGCTGCTCAACCAATGAACCCATGTCATTGTCTGGAGGACAATTCCTGCTGTCAGTGCCAGAGCTCCATCCTAGTCTTTCTTCTCTTGAGCACTTTTATTAGTGACGTGAATAAATATAGAGAAGGCACAGAAGCAGAGAGGACTAGAAATGATGACAGAAGCAAAATCCAAAATGGTAATGCAATAACAGTAGATCAACTCTAATTTGATAGATATTTCTAGTAACAAATGCAATGTCCTTTTCTAAGAGCCAAAAGTTGGCACCAAGTATAAATTTGTGGAAAGCGAGTTGTTCATTTAGGAATTTTAGGTTACCTAGGTTAAACGTGAGCTATTTGTGTGATATAGATGCCGCAAAGAGCAGTACAAATAAAATATTAAAATACAGTCATTTAAGTATAGCATCTAAATTGAGTGAAAACTAGTTTTGATCTCCCAGGTTCTGAGATTTCATTTGAAGGATTTCATCTGTTCTGAGGATGCCTTTTAAGAGCAGATACAGACAAACCATAATGTGTTCAGATAGCAAGAACAGAGCTGGTGAGATGGACTGCAAATGTTGTAATATAGGAAAAGCTTAAAGAGATGAAGGTGTTGAGCCTGGAAAAGGGTGTGTCAGAAGTGAATCTAGTTGAAAAATTTGAAAGGCCATCTTGGGTGAAGTGAATTGGACTTATTTTCAATAGCTTCAATGGAAAGACATCAGACCAATTTCTGAAAGTCGCCATGAGACTGATTTTGGAGGAATTTCTTCGATCCTGAACTATCTAAAGTTGGATAAGGTTGCTTTCGAAAATGTGTTCATTGTCATTGAGGGGGTTCAATAATATGCTGGACAGCTTGATAGGGTGTTATTGATTTGATTTAAGAATTAGATATATAATTAGGCACATGAGCTCCCATCACAAACCATAATTACAGTTCCATGTCACTATCTGTAGAGTTTTAAAATGGGTATACACATCTGTGTTCCACTCCAGCCACATTGTATAGTCAGAATTATTCTATATCTTATTTCTGTAGAATTATTTCTATATGTTGAAGAAATTCCATACGTAAATTTGCAGGTCAGTCAGAGTTGGCTGGAGAAGGATACAAAGGAGCATTAAAAAAGTGTTTCACACTTTCTTTACTCTTGCCATAATTCTGAAATACAAACACCATTAACTATTTCATCCCTTTTGCCCCCCTTACTTTGGTGGTAAACATTGTCTAATCACGTGTTGATTCCAGTTCTCCCCTACAGAAGACAATAATGATACAGGCATTTAAACAAAGAGGCTTGGATTGAGAAGAAAAATATCAACTACTGAAATTGTCTAAGAGGAAGGAAAAAGGAATTCAGAAGCTTATGGATGAAGAAGGTATCTTGAGGACAGACCACTTTTCCCTATAAAGTATTTCTCCAGAAAACACCTATTAGAACAACATGATTAAGTAAAATAAAGTTGTGCTGATTTTCTGGGTTCTTCAATTAATCAACTAATACTACTGTTTGTTTTTAACTGGCTTTCCTGTGCCACTGGAACACAGAAATGATAATGTGCTTTATTTTCTCTAACTTATATCTTCTTTCTTCTTTCCTCTTCTGTAAAGATGACTTATAATCAATGAAAGTATTGATATGTGAAAGACTAGAGGAAAACAAAATTGTTAAAATAACCCATAAAGAATCAAAGCACTTTCAGAAATTTGAAAAATTAACAGAAATAGCTTTTTAATAGAAACAGTTAAAAGGGAATCTAGAAATCATTTCCAATAATTATGTGGATGTTTTTTCTTCTTAGAAGACTTCCTTGATGAAATAAGAACTCTGGTATAGGTATCTCATCTCCCTTTATCAGTGGAATCAAGTCATGACCAGCTATTTTGACTAGCACTGAGATAGTAGTTTTTGCTTTATAAATGAGAAAACTAAATGAAATAGGTCTTAATTTCCTCCAAATAAATCTTTAATCTTTATTCAAGTATCCAGCACCTATGTAAAACCTAATTAGACCATTTTGTCATTATCTAAAAATTTTGGGGGGTAGATGTGGGATATTGTTTCCTATTTCTGCTATTTGAAGAAAAAATTAACATGTTTGTGAATGAGAAAGCTTAACATTGTAAAGATGTTAGTTCTTCCAAAACTAATTTATAAGCATAGTGAAATTCTACTTAAAATTCTAATGTGATAGTTTTGAGAATTAAACAAAGTAACACTAAAATTTATGGAGGAGCAAATGTCAGTTGATAGTTAAGACCCTTCATACCCACCAAAGTAAAGAGAGAGGATTTACCTGATCAAATAATAATATTATTTTGCCAGATAGATAATCAGATTGTGTATATGTATAAATATACACATACACGTACATATACATATATGTATCAAACACTCATATGTATGTATATTGGCACATCCACAGTAGTGATGTAAGTAGAAAAATGATTACTTAACAAATACTATTGTGAAATAGACTTCATCCTTGCGCCTATAAAAAAATTAATGTTAAAATTGATTAAAGACCTGTGCATAAAAGGAAATATTTACAACCATTAGAACAAAATTCAGAATCTCATTATGACCTTGGGCCTGGGAGATATTTTTTAAATAAGAAACAAATGGATTGATCACAAATAGGGGAAAAGTAATAGATTTGATTATAGTAATATTAAAGACTTCTGTTTAACAATGGGAAGCAAATATAAACATTAAAAAACAACTGGAGAATATTTTTTTAAATATGTGAATGAAAGGGGATTAATAGTGTAAAGTGTAAAGAACCTGCAAGTCAAGAAGAAAACTGTCAGGCAACCCAGTATAAAAGTGAACAAATTGGGGCATCTGGGTGGCTCAGTCGGTTAAGCGTCTGGCTTTGGCTCAGGTCATGATCTCAAGGTCCGTGGGCTTGAGCCCTGTGTCGGGCTCTGTGCTGACAGCTCAGAGACTGGAGCCTGCTTCAGATTCTGTCTCCCTCTCTGTCCCTCCCCCACTCACACTCTAGTCTCTTTCTGTCAAAAAATAAATAAACATAAAAAAATTTTTTTAAAAAAGTGAACAAAGTGTATGAATGGATAATTCACAGGGAGAAAACTTGAATGGCTAACATTATAATAGATGTGTAGTACAATACCATTTCGGTAAATTTAATTCTCAAGTTCAAGTTCTTGGAGTGGGGAAAGGAATAAGATGGGAAATTGTGGCTGTGGAGATGAAAGAAATGAAAACATAAAAAAAGAACATTAATTGATTATTGAAAATAACATGACACAAATGATATTTTATAATCCTAAGAGTGCAAAAGTTCTCATAGGGCCTACTCTCTACAAGAATTTTGCAGATTCTAGACCCTCATTTTAAAGAGTTCTTTTTCTTTTTTAAAATTTTTAAAAATGTTTTATTTAATGTTTATTTATTGGAGAAAGAGACAGAGCGTGAGCGGGGGTGGGGGGCAGAGAGAGAGGGAGACATGGAATCCAAAGCAGGCTCCAGGCTCTGAGCTGTCAGCACAGAGCCTGACGCGGGGCTCAAACTCACAGACCATGAGATCATGACCTGAGCCGAAGTTGGACACTCAACCGACTGAGCCCCCAAAAGAGGAGTTCTTTTTCTTTTCCATAGCCTCCATGACCATGCAAGAGTACCCACGGTTTCAAAGCTCACAGCTGTTTTGAATCAAGGAAATAGAAGAATCTTATCCTACAGATGATCTTGGTGGACTTTATCTAGGTGAAAGGATATGTGTATGGAGGGTTTCGAAAAATTCCACATTAGCTCACACAGGAACAAGGAACAAAATTCAAGAAGGGATAGTGACAATCAGGCCAATAACTGGCCTAAGAAATATGTTTTAAAACTTTGTAGCCTCTGAACAGAGGGTAGCCTATTATAAGGGTCACTGCCTCCCCTTGACAAAGACTTTTTCCTTGACCAAACATTTGGCATGCTCTTCTGAGCCCTTTTTTTTTTTTTTTTTTTTTTTTTTACTAGGTCTCATCCTTGGGCCCTCCCTTCAGTCTACTGAGTCCACTTTTAGGGTGAATGCCATTAAGTCAGTTTAGTGAGAACCTGCTCACCCTTGATCCCTGATTACCCTGGCCTGCCGTCAGCAATTATCCTGTTAGGTCAGTTTAGTAGGATTCTCCCTACCCTACTTGTCTCCTCTTAGTAATTTCCATCCATGGACACCCTCACTGGCTATAAATCCCCAGCTTTTTTGCTGTATTCAGAATTGAGCCTGATCTCTCTCCCCTATTTTGAGAGTCTTGACATCTATCACAATAGTCTTGAATAAAGTCTTCCTTGCCATTTTAACAAGGGTCAGAGCAATTTTTTCTTTAACGACCTGAAACAAGAAGATTTAATGGTAAATAGTAATCATGGGAAGGGAGGGTATGATGTCTTGGGAATGTAGAGGATAAGGTTTTATTGTTTACTGTATGCAAAGGATCTAACAAACTCCAGGCAAATGCCCCTCTTTAAAGGGTGCCAGTATGAAGCCATATATGCTACAGCTATAAGGAAATATAAATCACATCAAACACAGGTGTAGTTCTACCCCCTCTGACCTCTGGAGGAAGACTTCTAGGCATGACTGGTGATGGAAAGCACTGTTTCCTCATTCCTTGTGCATCAGAAGCATATGCTGTCAGTAGTCTCTGATCACCATGATTTTGTCTCCATATGTACGATGATAGTAGCCTCTTAAAAGGAAGCAACTTTTGAGGCAGTTGTGAAGCCTGCCATTTCAGTAATCTCCAGAGGCATTCTTTGACTTTTCCTGTAGTGCTGTGGCATGTTGACAGGGAGTCTGAAAACAAAGAGATGACAGGGAAAGATTCTGCTTCTCATCATCCTCATCATCTCTGTGTCAGAATGTTTTGCCTCTCTAGGAGTTCTTTATTTTGAGCTTTACCAGTGGTGCAAAGGACTTTGGCTTTCCACAAAGGCTGTGCATCTTCTGGCCAGATGTATGCGCCTGTCTGTATTGCCCTCCTTCTGGAGGTGAAGAGGAAGGTAAGCACTTCTGCCTACTGAGCCTGTTTATGTGATTGATGCTGGGACTTCCAATTTTGAGGACAAATGATCCATTAGTAGAAATGGGCACACAGGAAACCTCAGTGCCAATAAGTTAAGTGCCCATCACTGTACTCAGTGAACAGTCTGCTGATCTCAATTGTAGGCAATTAACAGTGATTAGCAAGTGCGTGCTTGGTGGGTGGCACAATGAGATTCTTCTTACTGATGAGGCAAACTCACAAATAACCCAGAGAGGTATTGCTATGAAAATGCATCAAAAAAGCTCAATCACTGTGCAAGGGGGTCTGACCAAAGGAGGACTCTTGTGAATGTTTTAATTTCTCCTCTTAAACCTCTCATTAACTCTCAGACAATCCAGTAATATGGGGGGAGGGCTGGATATTCGTTTAGAATCAGATACTCTTTATGCATCCTGAGTTAGAGAAATTAGAACGAGAAGAAAATAAATCCCCACAAAATTGTGCAACCCTGGGGAGCACAGCTATTTCTTACTTCTCTTGTATTTCCTTCCAAACTAGCACAGTGCCGTGCACCTAGGAGAGCTCAGTAAATGTTGGTGAAAGTGAATTGAAATCAGGTCTCCTTGTCCTAGCTACTTATAATCATGTTAGCCTTTTCTCGTCTCTTCCATTATTTTACGTGTTGCTTTTTAAATTAGTTTTTTGCTACCCTTTCTTTCTCTTCTCCCCCTTTTTTAATCATTAAAACTATATTTGTAATGTGTTTTTGTGTTACATATATATTTGAGAGGTTCGCAAAGTAGAAATTCAATATAAATTTTTATTTTCCTACTGACTTTTATTATAATTTCATAGTAGTCTCATCAATATATTTGGGCTCAAAGGCATGGTGAAGAACAACAAATATCTGTTTCAAATAACTTTCTGCTAGTGGCAATTATCAGTGCCCACAATCAGTGGGCAATTATTCTCCCCTATAGCAGGAAAATAATCAAGTAGACAATTAATTTACATTTTCTTTAAACACCCATATATTAAAACACATTATACAATTTCCACTTCCTTGGGAGTTCTCACTGACTTTATGAGACTTTCGTTTCTAACTAACCACATGAGTTATACAGGTATTCAGAGAAATTCACTAAGTGGAGGAAACTTAACACTGTTTTCAAAAATGTGAGCTATATTATTCCGCCATTAAGTGCAGAATGATCTATGAAGGCAAAGACTACTTCTATACGTTCACTCTAAAATTCCCAGTGCCTAGCTCTAGCACAGTGCTTGACGAGTAGTAGAGTTGAAAGAATAAATTATTTAATTACTCAATACCAAAGCAAAACAAAGATATTACTTCATGAAAACCAAAATATATCCATTCTTATTATTCCTTCTTAAAACTTAAATAATTACTACTTTAAAGTCTTATTTAAGCCTATATACAGCTACATAGCAGAAAACAATACGTTATGCCACTGAAATCATCGATCATGCTTGAAGATGGAGAACTTTATTGCTTAAAACGTACCTTTGTTCAATGTGTAATTTGAATAAGTGATGATATGACCTGCAAGTAAACTATGCATCTTAATATTTAGGGCCAAGGTAAGAAAATGCCTTAACTAATGTTAACAAGAATCAATGCCTAATGGATGGAACTAATTGTAACCTGACTTTTGTTGCAATGTAGGTCAAATTATCCTTACTTTAATGAAACACAGTCTTGCCTGTATTCTAACTATAGTTTTACCAAGCAGTCCTCTGATTATGAATCCGGTTTTTTTAATTATTTTATTTACTTAATTTTATTTATGTAATTTTATTTTTAACCACTTTAATGAGATATGACTGACATACAAAAATCTGTAGATAAAAACTGAGAATAAACAGGGTTGATGGGGGGTAGGAGGGAGGGGAGGGTTGGTGATGGGCACTGAGGAAGGCACCTGTGGGGATGAGCACTGGGTGTTGTATGGAAACCAATTTGACAATAAATTTCATATAAAGAAAAGGAAAAAAAAAGGAAAAAAAACCCAAAAGCTGTAGATAGTGAATGTATACTACTCAATATTTTTAGAGATAAGTATATACCCATGAAACTATCATCACTATCAATGCCATAAACCTATCTGTCATGTCCAGTTTCCTCACACACCCCTTGGTTTTTGTTTCCTTTCATGGTAAGAGCACTTAACATAAGATCTACATACCCTCTTGGCAAATTCATAGCTATGTAATACAATATTATTAATCATGTGCCCTGTGTTGTCCCATAGAACTCTAGAACTTACTTATTTTGCATAACTGACACTTTATACCCTTGGATCGTCACCTCCCCACATCCCTCTCTTTCCAGCCACTGACAACCACCATTCTATTTTCTGCTTCAATGTTTGACTATTTTATTTTTGAGAGAGAGAGAGAGAGAGAGAAAGAGAGAGAGAGAGCGCAAGTGAGGGACAGGCAGAGGGAGAGGGAGAGAGAGAGAATCTTAAGCAGGCTCCATGCTCAGCGTGGAGCCCAATGTGGGGTTTGATCTCACAGCTGGAAGATTCTGACCTGAGCTGAAATCAAGAGTCTGACACTTAATTGACTGAGCCACCCAGGTGTCCCATGTGGTTGACTGTTTGAGATTTCACATGTAAGTGGGATCATGCAGTATTTGGCTTTCTGTGTCTGACTTATTTCACTGGCGCATAATGTCCATGCATGTTGTTGCCAGTGGTAGGATTTCCTCCTTTTTTTAAGGCTGAGAAGTATTTCATTGTATGTACATAGCACTTTTCTTTCTTCATGTGTTCATTCACGGACATTGGGTTGTTTCCATATCTTCCCTATTGTGACTAATTCTCCAATGAACATGGGTGTGCAGGTATTTATTTGAGCTTCTGATTTCAATTCAGAATACATACTCAGAAGCGGGATTGCTGGATCAGATGGTGATTCTCTTTTTAACTTTTTGAGGAACCTCCATACTTTTTTCCATAGTAGCTCCACAGATTTACATTCTGATCAACAGTATACAAGTGTTTCTTTTTCTCCATATCCTTGCTAACATTTGCTAATCTGTGTTTTTTAGATAATAGTCATCATAACAGGTGTAATATCTCATTATGACTTTTGATTTGCATTTCTCTGATGATTAGTGACTTTGAGCACATTTTCATATACCTATTGACTGTTTGCAGTCAATTGTCTATTCAGGTCCTTTATCCATTTTTAAATTGGATTATTTGTGAGTGTTTTTTATTTGCAATTGAGTTGTATGAGTTCTTTATATATTTTGAATGTTGACCTCTTATTATATATGTGTGTATGATCTATTTCAATTTTTTTGAAAATCTTCTTAGTGAAAATGTAAATCTTAGCATTATGTTTTATATGTTATCCAATTTTGAACGTGCTTAGCATTAACCGGTTTTCTAGACATCAAATCATCCCTGAGTGAAATTATTACAATACAGGCTTTTGTTTTTGTTTTTGTTTTGTATGTGTGAAATTGAGGAATAAATGTACCAAGACATAACTAATTTATTATTCTGTCCCCAAATTATCCAGAATAGACTATCTTGGCTTTTACAAATTATCCATCTTAACCATACTCAGTAACCCTTGATCATCATTCAATACAAAATCATTCATGCCTAAACTATGTAAAAGTCTAGGTTTTCTCTGACTTCTGCAAAGCCCTGATTTTGAATAATCTGAGGCCAGATTAATGAGGATTAATTGTATGCCTTCCCTGATGTTCTTTTGACCTTTTCATGTGAATGAATCACGTTAGCCTTCAGCTCTTCTGACTGCTATTTATAGAAGTCTGCAAATATCTAGTAATGAGGTGATTGAAATTGAACAAAGAGTGTTCCAGAGCTCATCTTATTGGGGACAATTAATATCTCCCATCATTATCACCTTAATAACATTTAAATATTAGATCAAAGATTTCTTTCTATGTGCTTTAGAGATGCCTATTTGATTGGTGGGCTTAATAAAAATGGTCAAGGATAACAAAGTACATTTTTACTTGCTCCAAACAGACTTTATATCAGGAAGCAATAACAAAACTATAACAAAGCAAAACAAATAAAACTTCATTATCATCAAAGATATGTAGGTTGTTTTTTTTTTTTTTTTTTTTTTTTTTTGAATTTGAAATTTAAAATGGGCACTTTGGGTAGCTTCTGTTGATGTTCCCTGACGGAGGACCCTTTTGGATCTGTTATTGAGCCAGGGGGTCAACACTTGTCTGAAGAGGTCCAAGAAGTCTAGTTTTATACTAACTCAAACTACAAAAGATCCTAGGGATTGGCCAATCTGGGGGCTTCCTAATAGGTTACTTTTTTAAACTAAGGAAAAGTTTTTTTCAGACCAAACTGTGACCCAGTGAATCTAAGCTGCAGGTGAGTTTTTGGCCTTGCTATAATTTGTTTCTGATGTGTCTGAAGTTGTTGCTGCCTGTAACAGCAACAATTCTTGCAACATGAATATGAATACCCATTAGGGAAGTAGATTTGTTTGGCCAATGTCTCTTGAATGTCATGGCTGGAAAAAACTAATCAAAACAGTCTCATTGATTTTTGCTTGCCCAAGCAAAAGAAGAATATTGTGAAATTTCATACTTTAATTTAAATGGAGTGCCCATCATATACAAGTTACCATGTACTCTGGAGGACACAGAGCACAAGTCCTTTTCCCCCCAAAACTCACAATCTATTATATATATAAGATATGGACAGATAATTACAATGGGAAGTGTTACCTTACATTTGTGTTCACCAGGAAATAACATAAAAAACAACCCAGTGAATTATGAGTGATTTTGAAAATACTTTCAATGTTTTCCTGGGGTTGAATATTGTAAGTATGGAGACCTTAACACATTAAGCTTTGTTTAAAAAATTGAACAGCTTCTCTTATATCTTAAATATCCATTTTGTTTTATTTTAACAAACCCAGATATTTAAGTAGAAATTTCATTATGAAACAGAATTTTCACTTATGATGAAATTTAGAGAGGTGGAGAATGGCCAATGAGCACTAATTGTTAAGTTATTATAATGAAATGAAGACAAATTGTTCTGACACTTTAAAATAATTATAAAGCTGACTCATTGCTGTACTGAAAAAGCTGAGCCTACATATTGCTCCGTCTTTTTGTTCTAATTAGATTTTATTTATTTCCAATATCTTTGTGAGAGACTGAGAACAGATCACAAAAAATGGTCCATTATGCACCTACAGCATTTGAACTTGTTAAAGACAAAGTAATTCTTGATATGGCAGAAATCCATATGACGCCCAGGCTTTCCTCAGGAAAATCATAAACAAATGGCAGCAATAACATCTTTAAATCACTTTCTCAAGTGCTTCTCAGCTGCAGCTTTGACGAATACACATTACACCACTGGATGTGTAATAACTGGGAAGAGTATTTCTAGGAGGAAGAACAGGCTCATCAAAATTCAATTCAGAAAAATGCAAAACAAAACAGAAAGAAAAAGAAAGTCCACAAACTCAAAAACAATCTATGAGGAATCAAATAAGAACTTTGGGGAAAGACTTTGTTGATTTTATTGTTGAATATGCTATAAACAAATATGACCAACATTCTGTACGCACTCTTTCTGGTCCTTGGTTTAGAATAGTAAATTGGCTTAGTGTCTATTGTTTCCTAGTATATTAACTGAAAGTCTTTAACTAAGACCCTTATTTGAAAGCGCTGGGTATTCACATGCTTATAAAAAGCCTTGGACTGGAGAATAGTGAGATGGGTGAGTGGCAATATATTCAATAGCCGTATGGAATGGAGAAGGACCAGCCATAATATGAATATGGCGCTCTGGTGCATACCAGCTGGATGTCAGCTCTCATTGTCTGGTGTTTGTTAGATTTTGCCTTGAGGTGGCATTTCCTCAGGAGAATAAGAAAAGATTAGATTAATGGGAAGCAAATCAAACTGTCCTTTTGCACACAGAGGAGCAGTATGTCAGAGGCTCTGGTGATTGCATCGTTGCACGCATATAAAGGAACAGCTTGGAAATCATTTTAGTTGTTTAGCAAACACTATTAAATAACTATATATTGTTAACCTGGGAGTCTATCTATTAAAGTTTTCCCGTTACATACTCCATTTTATTCAAAAGAAATGATGGAGGTGGAAAGAAATTTGAAGGTCATCTAATAAAGTCCTTTTATTTTACAAATGAAGAAACTGAGGCCCAGATTGATTAAGTAACAAATATTTCTTGAGCATCTACCATGGACTAAGCACTTTCTTAGGTGCTAGGGGTAGAGTGGGGAACTAATGAAACAAGGGAAGAACCCATCCTCTCACAGAGCCTATATTTAGGAGCAGAGAGAGGAAAAAACAGAAGGCAAGATTTCAGAGAGTGATGAGAGCCAAGAAGGAGAGGAAATAGTGGAAATAAAGTGACTGTAGTTGGGGATTGGCCACTTGAGAGTTAGTGTTTAAGGAATTCTCCCTGAGGAGGTGACAAACTGAGACCCAAAAGAGGAGAAGCCATGCTTCCAAAGATATGAGGCAGAACACTTAAATCAGAGGGACAGCAAGGGTAGAGACTAGAGTCTGCCATGCGGGAGAAACAGAAATAAGGCCTGTGTCTCTGGAGTGTGAAGAAGTTGAAGAGGTGGGAAGGGCCGGATCGCTGAGGCCTTTCAAGTAGTAGTGACTAGTTTGATTTTTAATTGTGGAAATTTGTTTATATTTATACTCACATTTATTGCATACTATACACAGCTTGTGTATGGACACATATGAATGGCGTGAGAATAAAATCTACTGTATATTTCTGAAATACCATTCTGGCAGAGGGAAGATCACCTAGTAGGTTATTATGGTTGACCCTTGAACAACATGGGTTTGAACTGCCTGGGTCCCTTTATAGACAGATTTTTTATTTTCAGATAAATATAGTACAATACTATAAATGTATTTTTTCTTATGATTTTCTTAAGGCTTTCTTTACCTTAGTTTACTGTAAGAGCACATATAACAAACTAAATATGCGCTAATCAACCGTTTATGTTCTCAGTAAGGCTTCCAGTTAAAGGGAGGCTATTAGGAGTTCAGTTTTGGGGGAGTCAAAAGTTGTATACATAGACTTTCAACTGTGTGGGGACTGGTGCCCCTAACCCCTGCGTCGGTCAACTGTATGGCTAAGTGAAAAGTGATAATGATAGTGGGAGATGTGGATTTGAGAGAAGATCATGGTTATCATATATTTTGAATATCAAGGTGAGGCAAAAGAGAGAAATTAGGTTACCTCCTAGTTTTTTGCTTGATTATCTAGGCTGATGGGGATGCTGGTAAGCTGAGATAGGTACACTGGGGAAAGAATAGATGTATTGGGGAAGACACTGAGAATTCTCTTGTGGACACATGAACTATGAGATGCCTGTGAGATATGTCCATAGAGATTTTCAGTAGGCTATTGGGCTGTTAGAGTGTAAGTCTGGAGCTGAATGAGGTCAGCACAGCAGAGAGAAATTTGGGAATCATCCGCATGCTGAGGGTATCGGAAACCCTGGGGCAAGATAGGGTCTCTTAAGGAAGGAGAGCAGATGGAGTAGAAGACTGAAAGCTAAGTCCTGGGCCCCTCCAAAATTCAGATTTTGGAAAGAGAGAATAGACAGGAATAAAGGCTGAGGAACAACAGACACTGAGGTAGAAAGAAAAACAGGCGAGGTAATGTCAAGGAGGTCCACGGGCAGGCATTAAATCCTAGGTTACCTAACTTTTAGACAAGTCATGTCTATAATGCCATGCTGCCCTTTTCCTAATTCTTGTTTATGGCTACTATTTTACTGCAAAATAAAAAGTGAGAAGCTGAGGCAATCAGTGTCTAAATCGAACTTAATCTCTTGCCCGGTGTTAATGCCTGATGTGCTTGTTTTTGCTTTGGTTGACTTTGGTCACATTTTTGTCACATATTTGAAACTAGATTTCTTGAATTTGGAGTGCCTTCTGGTCTATTTTTGATGTGCCTATTAAGGCCTGGTGATGGTCAATCTGGTGATGTTTGGAACCAGGGTAAGATGTGATTTTTTTCCTTCTTCCTGTCTTTCCCACTGTAATTATCTCCTTAATAGTATTTCACAGGAGGCAGCAGCTTCGAGTTTTAGTCTTTCTGACATCCAAACCCCAAACCTCAGCTATAGCTTTATATATCTTTGCCCTTTACTTGTTGCATTGATTGCCAAATCTCACTGCTTCCCTTTATATTTGTAGCTTTTTTCTCTCCCTCCACTGCTGCCCAGCTCTCTACCTGAATGATTCTCTTCACTGAAACACTTTGCTTGTAAGCAGTCCATCTGTTCCATTCCTGCCTACTGCCAGTGTTCAAATGATTCTTTCTGAGGTTCTGGCATTTCCATTCTTACTCTTAAATCCCACAGCGGCTTCCCATTCCCTAAAGAATTAAGTTCACAGTCTTTGCCCTGTCAGGTGTTGGAGCTCTGAATGATTTCCTTTCTCTCGTCCCATTCAACATGTCTGACTTCTTTCACTTTTCCTAGGTTTTCAGAATTCTTTTGTTCACAATTATTTTGAATTTTCCTTTCATCAGGCCTATTTTTTTTTTAAAGAGCCACTGGAAATACAAGAAAAACAAGATGATTTTTGTCATCTCTTGCTGAAGTATAATCTGTTACGATATGTGTTTAATGTGTTAAATTTTATCTAATAAAGTTAATGTGCAGCACAGCTAGAATTATCTTACCTCATGGCTCCTCTTAGAACTTACTTAGTTCAAGCCAAAAAGGACCTGACAGAAAATGACCTAATGATGCCTTTCAGGAAAGTACAAATAAAAGCCTTGCACAAATGTGGGGCTCTGAAATGAGCCAATAGGGTGAATGGAAAAATGTTCTCTCTTACAAAGTGCCTATTTTTACTTTATTTACTTTGAACCCGGTTCCTGTTAGGCAGCATTAATATATAGGCAGTAGGGTGCTCAAAACGAAAAGAGGAACTGAGTTAGTAAGCACCGGTTGCCATGGGGGTAGAGACCTGTTTGTGTCACAGATCTTGGCAAAGATCAAGCTGGAGATCAAAGGCTTTGATAAAATATGACTGAGCTTAGCAGCTTGTCACCTCTTCCCACAGCCATGGGGAGTAGTTTGTGACGGTGACTGTCTGCTGCCTGAGGTGTGCCTCTGACAGGGAGTCGCATGAGAGCTGCTGGCTGGGCCTGAGGTCAGCCTGGGTGGTAATGATGATGATCTGGGCTGATAGAAGAGTTGAGGTGCCAGGTTCTAGCAGGAGTTAACAGATACCAGGGTATTAAAGCAGCCGAGCTCACTGTGATCTCAGACAGATGTGACAGCAGCTGGAGAAAGCTATAGGAGCAAAACAAGCAGCAGTGGCTTCAAAGAGAGCTGAAAGATTCCAGCTTTATGTTCCCTTTCCGACAGGAAAGGCGTGGGCCTACAGTTTTCTATCTCTGCCACTATTTTTAAAGGGCTTACCGTTTGCCGGCTCTGACTATTCCTTATGCTTATACACACCACCTAAACCCACCCCTGAAAGGTATGTGTTTCCATGGGCCTGGTATAGATAATAAATACTTGGCATTCACCATAAATATCTGCTGAAGGAAGGAAAGAAGGAAAATGGGAGGGAAATTTGGATGGAGGGTAGAACTTATGTGTAAATTTCCAGCTAAGTAGTACTCAGGAGACCAAGACTGGTGTAGTGAGTAGGTTGCAGGCAAAATGGCAACATCTGAGGAAGTAAACTGTTTCTTCATTTTCTCCACAATACCTGCCTGTGAAACTTCCACTGTTACATATTTATTCCCAAATGGCATAAACCTCTTCAGACTTCAAGAGTTTCTTATAAAAAATGTAAATAACTCTTGTGACGGAATGCACTTAACTGTATGTTTGGCTGAGAACTAGTTATGCGCAGGGCCATTTTGGAAAGGGACACAGATGGGATATCTGGGTAGGTATACTTCAGATTTCAAGAGGAGTGTCGATTTCAGTCCAACTCAGAAGAGTTAGGAGCAGCTACTCCCATTTTACAGTCTGGATACAGCTAGCATGGACAAAAAGAATCTGGTCTCACCTGCTGTCACTACAGAAAGAGACCTGTAACCTTATTTCAAATGCTACGTCTGATTCATTCCATAGAAGTATTTTTGTCCTAGAGCAAAGTGCAACCTATACAAGCAAAGGTACATATATATGCAAAGATATACATGAAAACGAGTTTCTGTGTGTGTGTGTAGTTGGGGAAAAAGTTCACCAATAACTCACAGAGCCCAGATACAGAGTTTCAGACACTGCCACATTACCATACTATATTATTTACCCAGGAAGTAAACCTGGAGGGTCAGCACCTCCAATGACATGATGAACCACCAATCTCATTTATCAACCAATCAATATCAACCAATCTCATGTATTAGTCTTACTCTCACTTTTAAATAGCTATAGAAAACAGTTCAGATTTACAAAATGGGTGACAGAATCATATTCCACTCCTAGACACTAATGGGTCTCTAAAGCAGCATCAGGGAATCTGGTTGGATTTCACTGTCACTATTGTTTTCTAAAGGCAATTTGCGAGCCTGGTAAAGTGCAGAAATTAACGTGCAGTGAGTGTAAATTCAAGTTTCAAATAATTAGCCTCCTGTGGAGCAATTCTTCACCTTCAAAAAGTATTCCTGTACTCTCCCTGTTATTTTGACGAAGGCCAATTGGCCAAGACTTTGAATTGCTTGGAAAAATTCCTCCCGGAATGAAATGAAGAAGCTGTGAGAAATGAGTAATTTGTATTCATTGTTTTGGTACATGTTTGTGACACAGTGCTTTGGGAAATATTCAAACCTATGCTAATTTGAGATTTTGGTTGCTCTGTGACCCTGCCGGTTATTTCCCACTGTTTTGCCATTATCATACTCGGCTGGCCCAGTCTGGGTTCTGTTTCGGAAACAAATGAGACTGGATTTTGCTCAACTTCTGCTTGAAGTTTTTCATTGTTTGTAATTGGCTAGATGACTTGGACTATGTTAAAAAATACATTTTTGAGCATATTTGATCAGTAATTTTGTAATTCAAGGGAGGTAAGTATCCCAATCAATTATTCAATATGGGCTTTGGTGCACGTCCTATCTAAGTATGAATCTCAGCTCTATCACTTGCTAGCTGTGGTTATTGGACAAGTAATTTAATCTTGCTACACCTCAGTTTTGTCATCTGTAAAATAGGGATGGTACCTCAAGAATCTGTGTTGAGCACAAAATGAAATAATGTGCATAATATTCTTAGCTATTAACACTTTAAAACATATTAGGTGATGGGTTAGAACAGCTGTGTCTGGTAGAAATATAATACAAGGCACACATTTAAAATTTTCCAGTAACTGCATTAAAAAGTAAAAAAGAAATAGGTAAAATTAATTTTAATTATACATTTTATGGACTCCACTATGTCCAAACATCATTTCAACATGTAATCGATAAGAAAATTATTAAAGAGCTGTTTTACTTTTCCGTCCCTTATTACCAAGTCTTCACAATCCCATATGTGTTGTATACGTACAGCACATCTCAATTTGAACGGTAAATTTTCAACAGAGTAAAAAGTAGTCCTGGAAAAACAGTAAAGTCATATTTAATGAAAAACTATTTTGCTCTGCTTCAGTTTATAAATTAAAATGAATTAAAACTAAATAAGATCAAAAGTTCAGTTTCTAGTTGCACTAGCTGCATTTCAAGTGCCCAATAGCCACATGTGGCTGGTAGGTAATGGTATTGGACATCTCAGGGCTAGAAAGTAGGTGCCCAGAGGCTGTGGACCTCAGCCTTCACCTGTTTAGTCTCATTAAAAGCCTTAGCTGCTCACTTGTCTCTGCTCTACTTTTCCTACTCATGGAGAAAAGAAAAAACAACAAAAACCAGAAAACGAAAAAAGAAAGAAAGAAAAGAATTAAGTGGTTGCTCCTTGACAACCATCTGCGTCGACCAACTATTGGAAAAGATGGCAAGAGAAGTTGAATTTCATGGCAACGTTTGTTGTTTGGGCCAGATCTCCTGCCTTGAGAGTCTCTCCTTGGAAGGTGGAAGCAGGAACATTAGTAACGCAAGCAAGCTCAGTGATCATGGGTAACCTTGTAATATTAACTGTGGTGACAACACAGGTAGGGCCACGAAGAATGAAGTGAGTCCTGGAAGAAGCCCAGGTCAGAATGTTATTGTGATTAACTTCTTTTGCACTTGGGAGGCCAAGCTGAGCTGCAGTGGGTTGTGACCATGAAGCTGAGAGCCTTGCTGCAGAGCAGATTTACAACGGTGTGGTGATCACAGCAGTAGCAGGGAGATCGATTCAGTTGTTTCACAGAGCCTTCTACCACCCAGTGATGAAGGAAATGCAAACACCCCAAAGCCACAATCCCTGCTATCTTCCATTTATGGATAGTATAGGTGGGGAGATCAGACATAAGCAAGGGAAGATTTTAATTCCATATGGGATAAAAATGCACAACAGCATTAGAAACATGGTTAAAAAACCAAGAATACTATTACTTACTAAATTGATGGTATCAGTAGTAAAGGATGTTGGAGTTCACATGTAAGGAGATTAAGACTGGGTTCATCTGAGAAGGCAGGCAAAGCCTGAGGATTTTTTTCTCTGAAGTCAGACTGAGCAAAAGCACTGGTGAAAGTACTTTGTATGCTGGTACGGAGAATTCAGAAGTGAATAGTTGGAGCTAAAAATGTGAATAGGTGTGTTCAAGATGCTTTTTTTTTCTCCAGACAATGGACAATCCTTGAATTTACAAAGCATGAGTGATAGGATCAAAGAAAATTGATTTTAAAGGAACATAACTGTTATATACGTTGGTACAGGATTGCATAAGTTTTCTGAGTGATTGAATTTATAATTTATCAAAATCCTCATTAATAATTGTGTGATAAAGACAAGCAGGTGTAATTATCTCCATGTTTATATGAAAAAAATACTCAAGATAAAGTGGTTAAGCTAATTGTCCAAAGCCACAAGACTAGTGAGTGGTCACGAAGGACTAGAATTTGGGTATCCTCATATTCAGTCTAGGGCTATCTCCATTATATATCAGTATGTCTTTTAGAGGTAGAATTTCTTAATAAAGGTGACATCCCTGGGTAATTCCTGCACTCTTTGATCTATTAAAAGCAATTATTTGGACTATCGTCAGACAATATTATCAATATGAAAATTTGGCCATTAGTGTTCTCCTTTCAGTTTTTCAGCCTCCCTCTAACCCCTCACTAAGCCCAAATTCCTAGTGTCTTCATTGTATAACCAGAATGGTTAAGATCTTCTGCTCCTGGGACAAAAACCTTGCTTCTTGACCATCTTGCCCACTTAAAATGTATCCGTCTCTTATTTTTTCTGGAAGTGCCCAACAGTTTGTAGCCAAGTGTAGTTACCAGGCAATGTACATTAACCTCTGATAACATTTTAATCAGCGAATTTGTTGCTTTTCCTTTATAATAATGCTTAGACTTGTTTATGTTTATGATCAGGACTTTATCATTTCAAGTCTTGGGGTATGAGTCAGTAGAAATACTTTTACCCCTCTCTTCTTTCTCAGGCTGGCCTCCTTTCTTTCTTGCATGTGCCCCATCTTACACTGCTTACTGAATTCTGGCCAAGTGCTAGCCTGTTCAAGCTCCATTCAAGAAGCTTTACACACATTTGTTTCTAACCCTGTAACGACCGGGCAAGTTAGCTGTGATCAGCTGGTATTTATCTGGGTTCAAAGCCCAGGCTTTCCCCCTATGTTAGATTGCTTAATGAAATTTCCAAATGGCAGCTGCTCCGGGATCTTGTCTGCCTGATTGTTTTAACTCAAAAGGCAACAACCCAGCTGTCAATTCCTACTAATTTCGAGGGCAATATTCAAAGCTGCCAAATCCTCATGTGATCTTATCTACTCTGGAAACTTTTTTCCTTCTCATGGGCAATATCTTTTAACGATAGACATGAAAAGTCTTTCAAGTCCAAAAATTCCTGCCCCAGTGTTCACTATGCTCTAACCTCATTGGTGCCGAACTGATATTGTCCATTTTTAAGCTAAATTCATTGATGTTGATGCTGGTTGACTAGTAATGTTTGCCACCCACTGAGGTCTAATCAGTGGTTTTGCTTTAACAAAATCAGTTTAACACTGATGCTTCTTGTCAGTCCTCCTTTCCTTTTACCTTCATTCCATTGGTGTGCATACAAATAGATGTGCAAAATGCTTGTTCTAGGGTTATAATTCTACCAAGCTAATCAAGAATAGATTGGCACCAGGGCACCCGGTGGCTCAGTTGGTTAAGTGTCAGACTTTGGCTCAGGTCATGATCCAGCGGTTCGTGGATTTGAGCCCCACATCAGGCTCTGTGCTGACAGCTCGGAGACTGGAGCCTGCTTTGGATTGTGTGTGTGTCTCTCTCTGTCCCTCCCCGCTCATGCTCTGTCTCTCTCTCTCTCTCTCTCTCTCTCTCTCTCTCAAAAATAAATAAATAAATAAACATTAAAATTCTTTTTTGATTTTGACAAATTCTTTTGATTCAGAAGTAGATGAAACTTGTTCCAGATATGTTTTGTTTGACTCACAAGGCATTATTTATGCATTTGAAAAATTAATCCAACACTACAGACATTTGACAAATACACAAATACTAAGGATTTTTTGTTTTTCTTGAAAAAATGGCATGTTTGGCCACATTGAACTCACATTTCCAAACGATAACATTTGAATGGAATTGAATATTAACTATCCCCTTTGTCTGATCTATCTGGGCTTCTATTACTCATCCAATATATTATGCATTACAAATTGTATGCAGTCTCCTTCACTCATTATTATTTCTGTGACTTTCTTAGGTATGTGAGATTGTAACCTTTTCTCTAGACATTTATTTATGTAGCAAAAAGAATATTTTGCAGTTAGATAGATGGATATCCAAATCTAGGTTTTGCTCTTTATTAGCAGGACGCTTAGAAGTTATACTTTTTGTAATCCAGCTAGGGTTCCTAACACAATATCTGGCACATAGAAAGTGTTTATTACTTGGTAAGTGGTTTTACTGCCTCTGCTACTATAAGTACTGTTACTATTACTGTTGCCATCATTATTACTATTGGAGTCCCATTTCCTAGATTCTGGACAGAGGAGTCCTACTCTGATAATTCTCAGAGTTCTCTGTTTCCAAGAGACATCACCAGGTTAGTAACTCTTACGGGGTGCAGTAGAGGTGTTAGCCTGGTCGTCCTCGAACTTGTAGTTGATGCCCTGTGCTGATCTTTAAATGTTTGTCCTCAGAGAATAAGGTGGCACCTGTCACTTGCCATCCACACTCTTTCATGTGATATTAGGATATGGTGAGAAGTTGTTTTTTCAACTATTTGAGATCTTTCGTTACCAACCTTATTTTCTATGAAGGAATTGCCTCTTGCTTGAAAAATCAGAACTTTTGTCATCCGGAATAAAAAGTTATCATGGTTTAACAGGGCTTTAGCTTTAGTTACTTAATAAAAAGAGAGAGTATTAGTTGTAAAAATGTCTTTCTTAATAGGTCATAATGAGCAACGTGGACTTTGTTAGCAAAATTTCATTAGCGTAGTATTATTAGTTTTGTGAGAAGGGAATACTCCACTTACTTGAGTATTACCAGGGTTATATTTCCTGGAAATTTTGGGCTTTATTATAAATGGCATTATTTGAAATAATTATTCATGCAAACAATATTGCAAATGAGAACTTGGTCCCAAGAGAAACTCATTTTTATTGTATCATAAAATAAAATTTTACTTTCTCATCACTGTGATAATTACCTCAAACCTCCAATTCAATCTTTTCTCCCTTTACTCAGAACTACCCCATATTTTCTCCAAGAAATTTCCAAAGTACACCTGCTTATGAACCCACACCCTGGCTTTCTTCATATCAGATTCAATGAATTCTCTTTGTTATTGCCTGTGACCAGCATCTCTGCTTGGTCATGGGATTTCGTCACTCTTGCCTACTTAAGGCCTCTGCTCTGGTAGTTCTTCTCCCTTTCCATCTCCTCCTTTAATCAGTTTCTCTTCTCCTTAAGAATTCTCATTAGTACACAGACTTGCTATCGTCTTCCATTAAGGAAATCCTTCCTCAATCCATTGTCCTTCCCGTGACTGTCACATGCCTCTGATTTCTTCTAAAGCAAAAATCCTGAAGGAATTGTCTCTACTTACTTTCTTCACGTCCTAATTTCTAGTCATCTCTCTAGCCCATTCCAGTCAGTATTTTGTCTTCATTAAAAGTCCACTGAAACTGGACATAACTATTGACTGCCATCTTGTCAAGTCCAATGACCCATTTGCTGTCCTTTTCCTACGTAAGGTCTCAGCAGACTATGACATGGTCAAATAAAGTTCTATAGAAGGTATAGAATCACTCCACATTTTCTCTCTATGGTTTTGCCAGCCTTTTATCAGCCTCTTTGGTAATTCTCCTCCTGTTACAGTGTCTAAATGTGCAGTGCCATAATTCAGCTATAGGTCTCTTCTTTTCCTAGACTCTCTCCTAGGTCATCTCATTCAGTTCTGTAGCTTTAAGTTTCATGTCTCTGCTGGTGACTTCTGAACTATATGTCCATCTTTAGCTTTTCCTTTGGCTTGCTCTATATTCAACCTCTGCTTGAATGTCTAATAGGCATCTCGAATGTTATGTGTTAAATTGAACTCTTAATTTCCACCTTATCACTTCTCCTCTCCATGTTGAATTACTTTGAGTAAATGGTACCACCATTCATGTATCCCAACATGTATACCTGCACCATTTTTATCCCCACAGTCCCTTCTCCACATAGAAGACAGAGTGATTTTCTTTTAAACATAAATTAGATCAAGTAAGTTTCTCTCTTAAAGCCCTTCTGTATCTTTACATTATATTCAGAATAACCTCTAAATTTCTTATTGCTCTGATAATATCTTATATGATCTGGCTCCTGTCTGTCTCTCCAGCCTCATCCTACCACTCTCTCACTTGATCATTCTATTTTAGCTATACTGGCCTTCTTGTTACTTAGACACTCTAAGCTGGTCCTTGCTTTGCTTTATAACATAGGCATTTTCTATGCCCTCCACGTGGAATATTTCCTCCACCTGAGCTTGCCTTATTGCTATCATTCAGGGCTCTGCTATGGATTGAATTGTATCTCTTCCAAATTCATATGTTAAAGCTCTAATCCTCAGTGTGGTGGTATATGGAGATGGGACTTTTGGAAGATAATTATGTTTAGATGAAGTCATGAAGGTGGACCCTTATGATAGGATTAGTGTCCTTATAAGAAGAAATACCAGAGAGCTTTCATGCACTCACTCTTTCTCTCTCCTCACCATATCAGGGCACAGTGAGAAGGTGCACATCCAGAAGCTAGCTACGTGCCAGAAGCTGACCACACTGGTGCCCTATTTGAATATCTAGCTTCCAAACCATGGAAAACTAAATTTTTGTTGTTTAAATCACATAGTCTATGGTATTTTGTTAGGATACTGTTTAGATGATGTTTAAAGAATGCATAGGATGATAATCCATATCAAGTTCACATTTAAAAATCTTATAATAATTTAGTTTTAATATTTCTGTTGGGTCCATTGTCAGCACTCAGGAGTCTATTAAAACTGAATCCTTTTTATGCCTGAGGGGCTTACGTTAGACATGCTGTGGAGGGTTGACTATGCTCCACGGCTGCACAATTAGTTAATTCATGGAGATTTTTAACACCACACCAAATCCTATAATGTCAGCTCTAAATCTTACCAAAAAGGACCAAGACATTGCAATATGAGAGCATAAATTTGATGAGTAAACACAGGATTTGTTCAATTGTTAATATTTCTGTGTGAATTATGGCAATATTTAGTGTTTCTGTATAGTTGTTCTAGAATTATGCACAAGCAGATCATCAATTTGTAATTAAATACCACACATAAGTTATCTTTTTAAGTTCAAGGTGATTGTGAAATTCATGTGTTTTTCAAGTATTTCATTAGTAGAATGGACAATGTCTTGAAGTTTGCATTTGATATTACTTATATTGCTCATGTACTAGTAAAACAAACATACATACTGAATTTTGAAACTTTTTTGTGTTGAAATTAGATATGGCATTTCCACTGACTTTCCATTCAAACATTTTGCCTTTGGTTTTTCAAAGACCATTTCTGAAAGGGTTGCCCATTAATGGTGGTTTAAAATGAAACAAAACATCAACATTGCTCATTGGTTTCTCTGGTTTTCTTTTTCCTTATTTCATTTTTAGTTCTTTTCTATTTGTTTATTGTAGTGACCATTTTTTGTGGGGGGGGGCGATCTCCAATTTGCCAGCCTCCGCCAGAGGTCAGATGCAGGTTGCAGTTATATTTTCTGGATACTTACTAGGGACAGGAGGAGGCATGAGGAGACTCAGTGGTATTCCAATGGCCATGGAGATGGATCTGGGGATAAATGTCATTATCTTTGTTCTCCTAACACCACACTTATTGAACAAAATGTCTATTTTGAAAGGAATAGAGGAGACAGGAATTAAGCTATTAATTGAACTCCTTTTCTGGGACTTAGTTATGACTCTATGAGATTGCGTGTTACCTGTCTCCCACTTATAATTGTTAGGACTCAGAAATGAAATTCAAGTAGCATCTCTGATAGTCCCAGAATTCCCTTAGTATTTTTAAAAAATGAGTTGCCTGTTTGGGGAGACAATTGCATAAATGAGATTTTGCAACTATGCACTCAATGTAAGAGAGTCAGGATTTGCACACTGGGCTGGCCATTTAGTAGCAGTATAACATTAGGCAAATCACTTTATTATTATGTACCTCTGTCTGCAAAATGAAAGTAACATCTGTCTCATTTATTTACTCCATCAACATTTGTTGGATGTTTACCTATGAAAAGATTAAGTTTGTGGTGGGGATTAAATAACCCAGGAATGTGTAAATGTCTAATGTAATGCCTATCAGATGAAAAGTGATACATATTTTCGTGGCATTAGAATCGAAAAAGGACCAACATTTAACTAATAATTATATTTTTTAGAGTCTTATTCTGATTGAAAGTTAACTTGGAGTAGATAGTTTAGGGACTCTAGGAGTTCTGAGTACCAAAACTAAAAATACTCCCCTAACAGATGAATCAGCTACTGGGCCTTTGCTGAGATACTACATCTTCTGTTATAAAAATGTGTCTATTTTCTGTTCATTCTATATTTTAGTCACTATCTCCTTCAGAAACAGAGGCCTCCAACAAAGTTAAATTGTGGGCCATCTGGCTTCTGGATTGTGAAGAAAATCCTCTTTCTGAACTTCAACCCAATTCTGCTCTTTCTGCTTACTTTATAGTATTGTTTGATGTGCCGGCTGCAAGAGGGTAAAAACTGAAATCTCTTCATTGCTGCAAAAACGAAGGACAAATAGCTTCCTAAAGATATGCATAGGTTTCTTATAGTTTGCAAACGGTCAAATTTCAATTGGTTTAAAGGGCTGTCAGTGTCATGGTGAATGTTCAGTTGATTAGCTCCAGTGGCTGTTACTGAATGCTCAGTTGACCCTAAAAGGATGAGGAAAAGTTGATTCCTCGAATCGAGGCTCTGAAACTTTCTGTATCTGATTTTCAGCGCTCAGTCTATATGGTCGCTTTTCTTTGAGACTTAAGAGAATCTTAGACTCATGGCATGTACCAGATTGTTTTATTTATGATAATGTTTTAGTAATGCAGACACAATTGTTGTTTTGCTTCACATAGTTTTAAAGTGGTAAAATCCTGAGGCTTAAACAATAAACATAAAATAGGTCATAGAACAGACAGGTTTCCCCTGCTCTCTGAACACAGAGCTTTCATATGAAACCTCTCTCATAAGCCAAGATGGCAGAAAGTGAAGTAGAAATTCACACTAATTATATGGCAAATTTTTTGAGCCTTCTCAGAACTCCCCAAAATAACCTCTCTTAAGCTTTTGTGATACCTTAGGACACATCTTGCTAATGGACACACAAAAATAAAGATAAAGCCCAGATACTCACAGACACAGTTCAGAACAATGATGGCTGGATGCTGAGATGCTGAGCATAGTTCCTGGAAAGGAGCCTAGTGAATGTGCATTGCCTCTGGAGGAGCTTGCTCCAAAACCAGTGATGGATGCTATTTCACTTTCTGCCTTTTTTCATAAAAGTGAAAATCCTCTTCTGATTTCATTCAGTCAGAGAAAACAGGTACAAATGTTAGGTCTTTCATAAAAAGTGAAGCGGCATAATGCGAAGTTGTTTTTTTTTTTTTTTTTTTTTTTTTATTTATTTTGGGGACAGAGAGAGACAGAGCATGAACGGGGGAGGGGCAGAGAGAGAGGCAGACACAGAATCGGAAACAGGCTCCAGGCTCCGAGCCATCAGCCCAGAGCCTGACGCGGGGCTCGAACTCACGGACCGCGAGATCGTGACCTGGCTGAAGTCAGACGCTTTACCGACTGCGCCACCCAGGCGCCCCATAATGTGAAGTTTTGAAAAGTGCTGGGGTTACCTGTATTGGTTTATTTGTTGTCTCTCAAATCTTTTGTAATAATTCTCAAAAGCCTTCCTAAGTTATTACTGCATTTTACCCTTTGAATTCAAAGTTGGAATTTGGTCCAAAAACAATGATCAACCAAGTGGATAAAAAGGAATTTATAGATCATCTGAAGATATGATACATCCACTTTCCCCATTATCTTGTTTATTAGTTGATTCCAACTGATTACTGCTCCCTGAACAATCTCATGCAATTACCAACTAGGAATATTTCGCAGTTTCATATACAGGCATTACCACAAATCTTCAAATTTTAACAATTGCTATTTTCTTTAAAAATTTTTTTTTAACATTTATTTATTTTTGAAAGAGAGCGTGAGCAGAGGAGGGGCAGAAAGGGGGAGACACAGAATCAGAAGCAGGCTCTAGGCTCTAAGCTGTCACCACAGAGCCCGAGGTGGGGCTCGAACCCACAAGCTGTGAGATCTTGACCTGAGCTGAAGTTGGATGCTTAACCTACTGAGCCACCCAGGTGCCCCTAACAATTGCTCTTTTAATCACAGGATTGCATTGAGTGATAGGAAGTCTTGGCTATATTATTTTCTCCAAAGTAGTTTACTTGGTGATCCCAGGCTAGTCACTTTTACCCCGTTTTCCTTATTTGTGAACCAGGGTAATGCCACATGCCTACTCACAAGCATGTGGTGAGGATTAATTAGATAAATATCAGCAGAGCCCTCTGAGCTCTTTAGGATTGAGGTGTTTATCCATCCGAGGTATTATTATCATTATCATGCCATTCTACTTTGATCATAAATAAAACTCATGGTTGATAAAGACAGAAAAGGTTTTGTTGGCTTGCCAAATCCCACCCCACCACCTCTCAAACTAGCCGGGCAAGACCGAGTGAGTCCCTTGACAGAAGACATATAATGGATTAAACTGATACTTCACTTGATCATAGCCAAAAGGTTTGTGTTAATGAGCTTAATAGTATTTACTTGGTGGGTATCCAGAACAGCTGTCCTCTTTTGTTGCAGGTGCCAGAACCAAAGCCAAAGCAAGTCTGGATTTAGCAAATCCAATTACTTTTCAGGATTTGCTCCCTTCCAAGACAGCACTTATAATACTCGTTGGTAATAGATACCCTGTTAAATTGATAGTGGATACCCATAACCAGATTCAGGGATCTATTTTCTTTCTTAAAAACACTATTCTAACTACACTGTTCTAACTATGTAATAAGGCTTATCTAGACATGTTTTACATTTAGAGTGAAAGTTTGGCTTTGATTATGATAACACCAAACAACTAATTCCAGATTCTCTTGATTTGATAACACCCCTACAAGAATTGCATTTTAATTGTTTCTGAGCTTCCAGATATTTCTTGATTGATTTTTTTTTGTCTGCAGGAGCAAAAGGGAATTCAGAGGACATCCTAATTAAAAATGAAAATGGATCATCACACAAGTAGCTTATTATGAGATGTAAAACTCCATGGAAAATGAATATAATCTTTCTCAAGCAGGGTAAGCAGTGTGTATGTTTTAATAATCCAGAACACCTGGACATTTCACATCCAAAATGAAGGCAGAAATGGAAGGTGAAAGTGACCTTGTAATAAGGAAGAATTCGCGTATGGAAGGAGGATGCCTGAATGAGCAGACTAACTGGTGACTGAAATTAGAAAGCCCTTCCAATCAGTGTGAGGCAGAGAAAGCATATATTGGTGGCATGACTGAAATGACATTGACGACCATAGCTCTCTGGCTGCACACACACAAGTGAGCTTGTGAGGGTGCCTTTCTTAAAGAATCTGTTTTTTCTATTCATTTTTTTTTCAGAGAGAAAGGACAATGAGAAAAGGTGTATTTGGTTTGAGAATGTGCAAACTCCATTTTAAGCCTTGTCTTAGCTAGTTTACATTTTCTGTCATTAGCCATTTTCTTTTCTTCTCTAGGTGACACAGCCTTGCTTTAGTGGATTAGTTAGACAAATGCTTCATCCATAAAATCATGTTAGTGTTCCTAGATAAAAATCCCTCTGCCCATTTGTGGCACAAGAGATATTTCAGTAATTGATTTGGTTAATTGCAGGTTTCCCAAGGTAACACATTTTCAGAACATTAGAAGACGTTCAGTATCTAACTACTGATGTTCCAAAGCTTTTGAATTAAAATAATATCATTTTCCTAGTCAGTTCTCTGACTCTTGAATTTTCTTTTTTCCTTATGCCTCTCCTTGCCATGGTATCTAGCTTTGCAATTTCCCACAGTTGTAAAGATCATATATCCCAGACTTTCAAAAACTGTCCCAATTTTTCCTGCAGGTTCACAAATCACTGAAATGTCCTAAGCATCCAAATAACATTTGCTATACTGCCTATCCCATCAGGAAGCTGTACAAAATTCCTGAGTCAGGTGTGTTCTGATTCCATTTATAAGGAAAATATAGTCTCTGTCCCTGTGTAAGGCATGAGCTTGAAAACTTAAGTCGATCCACCCACTTGTAGGTTGTGAATGCTTTACTTCAGCCAATAAGTATGTGTCCACCAACATAATAAGTTTGGTGGTGTCTGGGTTGGTCAGTTGATTAAGTGTCCGACTTCGGCTAAAATCTGATCTCACAGGTTGTGGGTTTGAGTCCTTGAACAGGTTCTGTGCTGACAGTGTGGAGCCTGCTTGGAATGCTCTCTCTCTCTCCCTCTCTGCCCCTCCTCAACTTGCACTTTCTCTCTCTCTCTCTCTCTCAAAAGTAAATAAACTTAAAAAAAAAAGTTTGTATAGCACTATCTTCAATTAGGCCTTCAGTGTAGGCTCTCTTTCCTTTCTTGGCCACAGATTCAGTTCTGAGTTCCTAGAATAAAGAGGTCAAGATGTGGGCTGAATGGCCCATGTCTTAACATAGTCATCTCAAAGATTTTTTTTTTCCCTAAAAAAACCAGTAAGAAAAACTTGAAGGAGCATAAATGCCATTATGTACCTGACGAAGTCCAAACATCAAAAAGTCTGAGCCTGGAGGAAACTCTTTCTAAATAGAATTTGCTGAAAGAAGGTAGGAAAGGGTAGAAACTAGTGATGGTTTGGGGACAGGGACCTCCATCCTCTTATGTATTCCTCCTGCTTGACTTTGTTCTCTGGCAAACGGTATGTTATTTTTAGAAATCTAGGTAAAAAGAGGACACTCTGCTAACAGATTAAGAGCTTTCACCAATTTTGATCTTATGTCTTAATAAGTATTTGTTGACTTGCTTCCATATATGGCAATGATTGTATTCCTTTTTTTGAGAATTTGTGAAGAAGGATGCTTCCAAAATCATCATGTTCTAGCCATTTGATTATTGCTTTTGACATTTTTTAGTACCTGGAAACTGAGATTGGCAAATGAATATTGTTTTTTTCCCGCATGGATTCTACTCTCCTAATCTTGACTAAACTAGAATTTTGGAACAGGAATAAGCAAAAACATTCAAGAATATAATATCTTCAAGAACATAATTATCTATCTATGTATCTGTCTATCTATCTATCATCTATCTATCTATCATCTATCATCATCTATCATCTGAGAGCACTAGCTAATTAGATTACCCTCGATTCCTATCTGATACTGTCTTCCATGATGGAGTGGATGGAGTGATTTTTCTATACATACTATGCCCCATTCCCTCCCGAATTATTTATGAAATTGATCCTAGCATATTCTTTTGTCATTTCTATCTCATCTGGTCTGCCATGTGCATTCACATTTCCCTGAGTATTTCTGCCTCTTTAATAGCAATTTAAAAGTCTAGCAGCATAGTTGGTGGTGGTAGAAAGCAGATTTAATTCCTGGCAAAGTATTTCTGGGTGCCATTAGTTCTGCCCAAGGTTGCATATTATTTTCTTATTGTATTGTTACTTCACGGTCTCTATACATATGCTCATAACTACATTAAAGATGAATTACCAAGAAAATAAGTCCACCTATTTGAGGACCCACATTCATTATAGTTTTATTCATAGATTCATTTTATGTTCTTGTGGTATTCAACATTCATCTCTCACATTTGAGAAATCCAAAGTTGGGGTGATTCAGGGATTAGTATAATTCCATGATTTCCAACTTAAAAAAAATAAATCCTCCTCTGTGGACCCTATCTCTCAGACAAACTGTCTTTATAAACTAATAATTAATTTGTAGTCCCATATTTTTATCATTAATAAAATAGCAAACTTCCAAGCAGAGCTTCTGATCAATCTTAATAACCAGATTGAATAGCAGTTTAATTTATTATGTTTTTGTCACATGTCAGGCACTGAGAATGTAAAGGTGAATAAAGCATATTCCTTCCTTCAAGGAGTTTATAATCTAGTGGGAAAGATATACATCAATGTACTCTGAGTTCATACAATGTAGTCCCAAAGTAAACTCATTAGTTTTAAGATGTTCTATAGCCTTTTATTAGATAAATTTGATTTTCATTAAATTTTTGAAATTAGGTCAAAACTCTTCATGTCTGTTTTTGAATGGGTTGTTACTAGCCACACTGTGATGAATTATCATTAGATGAAGTAGGTTTGCATTATGGGGAAAACACTGGAAAAGCAGTTTTTGTTTGTTTTTTACAGTATTTCATGCAGTGGTGATACAGTTGAAAATATTAGATTTGCTCCCAGTCTGTCGAATGTACCCAAACCACAGGAGGGAGAAACTACTGTTTTGCAAGAGGAATTCTAGAAGCAATCTCTTTTGTGAATGCTGGTTGGCATTTTTTACCTGGGCACAGCCTCAGGGGAGAGTATTCTCTAGTGAGCAATGCAGCAGAGATGAACAGTGAAAATCTGAGATTTATTACAGTCAGGTAGAATATAACTCTATGTGTTCTAGACTCCGATTTCTTTTACTGACTAATACCAGAAGTTTAGGGGGAAGAAGGGGGAAAGTTTCACTCCAAGGCCTCTGTTAATATACATGGCTTGTCTTTCTCCTTCACACAAACACACATAAGCACTCATATTTAAACACATACACATTTATACACAAAGCCTCCAGTGATTTGGACAGAGCTATTTATGGAAGTGGTAGGCTCTGGTTCCTAAATCCCACAGTAATTACTTTATTTCTTGAAGCATGAGATTTGATTACCCATATATTATTATTATGCATGCTGTGTAGTGTTTTTGACTGTCACTTCATGCAGCTCTTCTTAAATAAGAAAGTCGCACAATTTAGCTAAGGAAGACCAATGTTTTGCATAGACAGGGCATATAATGGCAAGCTGTGCCAAAAAATCCATAGGGTTTTAGGAAGCCCTGAAGTAGAAGCATTTTCCAAGGGGAAGAAGTTTGGACATATGAAAAGATGAGTGAATTTGAGGAGGGGAACAGGTAGCTACTAATTAAACAACACATATTAAATGTAGTTTCTATAGCTTAAGTGAAGGTTGAGTCCCAAATGAGGAGACGAAATGTAGGCTAATTAATTTCCTTTACATACGATGCAATAGCCAAGGCTAGGGCTAAGGCTAGTGGCTCGGTGAAAACCTTTTACCATTATGAACTCCTCCCCCACTATGAAATCTGTGTATTTTGGGAATATGATGGATAATGAAAATGACCAGAAAGCAAGGGGAAGGGACAGTTACAAATGGCATTAGAAAAATCTGATTTCCCATATGGGAAAAAAATAAATCTGATCCCTGTTTTACCAATCCAACAGTAAATCTGATGGATTGAAACTATTATGAAAGGCTAAGTGTCACTTATAGGGAAACATAGGAAATATTTTGTAATTTAGGGGAAGGGAAAAATTTTTAAATGAGATTCTCAAAGCACAAGTTCTAAGATGGGAAATGGTCAGATATAGTTACATTGAAGTGAAATATTTTTGCTCAGTAAAGGATGCCATTGACCAAATAAAGTGATAAATTGCTCCTCAGGAGACAACATCTGAATTTTGTAAGATGAAGAAGGGCTCAATTTCTAGACTATAAAGTGAATTCTTTAGAAAACAATTCTTTAAAAAAATAAAATTCCTTTTTTAAAATTTATTTATTTATTTATTTAGAGAGATACAGAGACAGAGTGAGTGGGGAAGGGGCAAACAGAGAGGAAGAAGACAGTGAATCCCAAGCAGGCTTTGCACCATCAGCACAGAGCCTGACACAGGGCTTGAACTCATGAAATCTGTGATCATGACCTGAGCCTAAACTGAGAGCAGGATGCCAAACCGCTGAGCCACCCAAGCACCCCTAAAAAATAAAATTCTTTTAAAAAGGCAGGGAATCAAATGGAAAAATAGGCAAAGGATAAGAATTAGCAATTTACATAAGGGAAAGCCTGATTTGCCACTGAGTATACAAAGTAGTAATCCAAGAAATGGAAATTAACACACTGAGATACAATTTTACATATACATTGGTTTAGTCATCATTAGAAGGAAGTATGCTGCCAAGGTTGGAGAGGATGTAGGAGACTACAATTTTTATTGTGCTATGCTTGAGAATGCAAATGGTGCATTTTTTTTTTTTTTTCCTGGAAGCAGAGTGCCGGTCCTTAGTAAGATTAAGAATATGCATGTTTCAGGACCCCTTCACCCCCATGGATAAATGCCAGGAAATTTTTTCACAGGTCACTAAGGAAACTTGTATAGGAGTTTTTACCAGACTATTGTTTTTGGTAGTGGGGAGATAAAGGTAGAGTAGGCATCTATCACTAGGAGATAAATGAGTAATCTGGTGGCTGCACAGTAAGGAAAATCTCATAACAACTGCAAACGGTGAACTAGGTGTACGTGCAAATCTCGAACAAGATACGGACAAAACAAAGATAAGGAAGCAGAATAAGAGTCACAGAATAAGTGCATTTTTATAAATTAATACATGCCTTTTTGTGAGCACCTGGGTGTTGTAGGTGAGTGCTGAATCACTAAATTGTACACCTGAAACTAATATTACACTCTATGTTAACTAATTGGAATTTAAATAAAAATTTAAAAAAAAGTTAATGCATGACATAGAAATCCATTTGTGATATTTTGATTTATAAAAAGAAATATATATTTAATCTTTGTCTTTGGCTCCTGGCCAGAGCTCCTAAAACCTTTGTAACTTCTTAAGTGATAAAGGTGCTGGGAGTATCTTTTGTTCTAATATTTGGTATTGGCCCTGTTCCCAAGACAAAGTTTCTAAATCTCTTGGAATTTCCTAGGTGTTGGGAGCATCTCTTTTTTCTAGCAAGGTTGCTCTTGGTGGGCTCCTGGAGAACTTTAGGATGGGGGCTGGTCATCAGGAAGACCAAGTCATGTTTAGAAGCTTGGAGCTTCAAGCCCCATCCCTCATCCTCTGGAGAGGAAAGAAAGGCTGGATATCGAATTAAGAATTAGTTGTGCCTATGTGATGAAGCCTCTATAGAAATCCCTGAACCACGGGGTTTGGAGAGCTTCCAGGGTGGTGAACACATCCACATGCTGGGAGGGTGTCGTACCCCAGCTCCCCAGGGACAGAAGCTCCTATGCTCAGAACCCTTCTGGCCGTTACAGCATGTATCACTTTATATGGCTGTTCATCTGTATCCTTTATGACATCCTTTATTATGAACAAACTAGTAAACATAGTATGTATTCCCCTGAGTTTTAGGAGTCATCTTAACAAATGATCAGACTAGAAGAGGGCATCATGAGAACTCTAATTTATAGCCAGTTGTTTAGAAGTACAAGTGATAACCTGTGTCTTGCAACTGGCATCTGAAGTGGGGGTGCTCTTGTACGATCCTTGTGGGATCTGACATTAACTCTCTCTAGCTAGACAATGTCAGAACTTAATTGAATCGGAGGGCACCCACCCGGTGTCAGAGAATTGTTTGGGGTGGGGCAAAAACCCACACATTTGGTGGCCAGAAGTATTGTGAGTAGTTGAAGAGAAATACGGGAGTTTTTTCCATGCATCATTTTGTAAGCAAACATGCTAGGTTAAGGACAGATGTTGAACGCAGTAAACAGGTGCCTGAGGGGCAGGAGTGTGGGTGGTGGGGACAGGAGTGGAGAGCAAAGATGAATGGGGAAATATATCACAGAAACAAATAAAAGGAATTCTATGTTTCCTCCTAGCACTTCTCAAACAAAGATGGACTTTGAAGTATTGTGTCATTTTTTAAAAAAATTGGCATTCATCTTGGAAATAATGACGGAAGGAGCCGAAGATCCAGGTTAGAAAGCACGCTTTTGTTCTGACTCTGTTATAATCAGTAGAATGATCTTGGCTTTTGGATGCTCATATTTCTCAGCTCCAAAATAATGATCCTACTAATGCTCCCCAATCTTGAGGCCCATTAAGTGAGTTCTAGCATGTAATACTTCTTTGTAAAGCGTAAAATGCTTTTCCAGTGTTAACCAATTTCATTTTCCTTGTAGCAAGTTTATTCACACAGAGAAGCTTTGTGTCTTTTTAATAAACCAAATTGAAAATGGAAAACCGAGCTTTCCTTTCACTCTCATGTGGCTCTTGATTCATCTTGGAGCAAGTATTGATCAGTCTTCTTTGTCCTGAAAGGGACAGTTTAGCGAGGTCGTAGTCGTTTAGAGCTAGCCTCAGGAGTCAGACTGTCTGGATTAGAGTCCAGCTCCCACTTGATCTGAGTGACCTGGGGCAAGTGACAAATTTTTATGTGTCCATTCTCTCATCTGTAAGGTGAGGGTAGTCCCACTGACCTCAGGGCAGACCTGGGAGGAGTAAATAAGCTAAAGAATATAAGATACTTAGAATAGTCCCTGTCATATAGTCAGTGCTCAGCAAACGTCAGTTGCAATTGTTACTATTATTACTTAGGATAAACCTCAGGGACTGACCTTGGTCACTCTACTTACATTTTTTTGCTAAAAATAATCTAAATTGTTTCTAGGAAATATCAAAGAAGACAAACAAGCAAAAAAGATAAAATTGATGAGGAAATGGTCCAGATATCTTCCAAAGTATAAAAGCATTTATGGCAGTTATGTTTTACTTACCAAAATGATCGATGTTCACACATTTTGGAGGTTGGATTCTAGTCTACTCAGTTGTTTCCAACAGTGGGAAACATTTAGTTCAGGGATCTCTCTTTCTTATTTCTTTTAATTCTGCTCTTCTTGTCTCTGGTTCAGAGTTGATTTAAATCGATGACCTCATCATACCCCCTCAGATATTTCATTTTTAATATCCATATTTTTTAATGCTTTAAATAGAATAGCATTCCTGAGACTGTTCTGATTTAAAGAGTAATATGTTTATGGTGGGAGATTTGGAAATAAAAAAAGAAAAAGGATAAAATTGAAATCATTCATAGTCTATCTAAAGAATGATAGTTTACGTTTTAAACTAAAAACACTAAGTTTAACTTTACTTGGATTTGACAGAAGGAAAAAGATACTACAATGTAACTGAAGGGGATAACAACCTTTAATTACTTGAAAAGATATGTATTATCAGTTGCTAGAAGTTCCACTAAAGTTAAACTAAAATACTGAGAAAAAAATGAAAAGATTTTAGATAAAGTTTTATTGTTGTGGTGGTGTTTATTAAAATTTTTTAAGTTTATTTACTTATTTTGAGGGAGAGAGAGCACACACATGTGAGCGAGCATGAGTGGGGGAGGGGCAGAGAGGGAGGGAGGGAGAAAATCGCAAGCAGGCTTCCAGCTACATGCTAACAGCTTGAAGCCCTCTACTAGCATGAATCCTGCTACCAGCGTGGAGCCTGACTCAGGGCTTGAACTCACCAACCCGTGAGAACACGACCTAAGCCAAAACCAAGAGTTGGACGCTTAAATGACTGAGCCGCCCAGGCACCCCCGTTGTGGTGGTGGTTATTAGTGAGACTTGGAACTACGCATTTTTTAGCACAGACTGAAGTTTCCAGATAATAAAACTTAAGGTACTATCAGTTATTAATAAAAATCAGATAATCCTTCGTTAATTTAAAAACAAGTTTAAAATTTAAGACTACTTTTAGGATGACTCTTTAAGGGAAATTAATATGAAAAGACTGATCTGTAAGCAAAATGTATGGTAAAATGACAAATCACTTTTAGGAAACATACAAAGAACTATACATTGTGAGTATCAGCTTGGTCTTATTTGTCTTTCTGAGTTACATGACTACGTGGCTTCATTATTTCTGAAAGTTCTTATAATCTTAGCTGCTCAAAATTATACCATGTATTACTTTGGATCATAACTTTTTATGTTTATTTGTTGATAATTAAAAACTTTCTATGTGAATTAAGAAGAGAAATACTTTCTCATTAAGGGCATGTTATAATTTATACACTCTTCCTCAAAAATTTGTATAGTAGTATCTAGTCTAATCTTGAAGGCAGTTTTCACAAAGTTCTCAGACTTCCTGCTCTGGTTGGAACCATTTTTTGCACTGACACAGTGTTCCTACAGAGATTTCTTTTTTAAATTGCATTTCTTAGGTGCTATGGACTGAATTGTGTCCTTCCCTGCCCCTCCACCCCCAACCAATTCGGTTGTTGAAGCCCTGATTCCCAATGTTACTATTTTTGGATATAGAACCTTAGGAGATAAGTAAGGTTAAATTAGGTCTTCAAGGTGGGTTACTTATCAGATAGGATTAGTGTCCTTATAAGAAGGGACCATAGAAAGCTCATTCTTTCCACAGTGTTCAAAGAAGTTACAGGGATATGGTGGCCATCTGTGAGCTAGGAAGAGTTCTCACTAGAAACTGACAACCCTGATCTCAGATTTCCAGCCTCCAGAGCTGTGAGAAAATAAATTTCTGTTGTTTAAGCCACCCAGTCTATAGTATTTTGTATGGCAGCCCAGGCTGACTGATGCATTAGGTGATTTCACCATTTCTTGGATCCTATGTTTGCCTTGTGGATTGCGTTTTTATTTTGCTGGACTTTGTCCAGGAATAAACCTTTTTAGAAGGAGTATGTGGATGGTGAACTTTCTGGGTCCTTGAATATCTGAAAGTATTATGTTGAACTAAGGTATAATGTACTGTATTTATCCATTTGTTTTTCCTTCTTTATATGTAAGGTCAAATTCTTTCACATTTTAAAATACAGAAATTGGCATACAAAATGTAATCAATAACAAAAGCTCGTAAATTGTGGAACAGAAGGTAGAAAAATAAATACAGCCAAGTTGATGCAGACCTTAGTGATGGTTGAAGTTATTTATTTGATGATCGCTTCAGTTACTTTTATGTAATAGTGTCATAATGTATTTCTATAGTAGCATACATTTGTACAAAAAATTGTCATTTAAAGTCATTGAGTTCTGCATTAGCCCTTGTATTGTCTACTTGAAGACTTGTTGTGTGAGATAGTTAAATGTCTTTATCACTTTGCCTACCATTAGCTGGGATTATGTTATTTGCACCTAAATGAAGGCTATGTGATATACATCACGGATTTAGCTGTATAATTTCAAACTATATTCTTCAACCATTGCAATGGAAGAGTGAGACATTGGCAGTTATGCCATCATGGTGACCCAGAGTTTTTTCTTAGCTCACAGTTGCAATCTTGAGCATTATGACAAGCTTACAATTATATGATATTCACATTTAGTAATCTCAAGGTTTATTCTTTGGTAAAACTTGCAGTTTTAATTTTTTCTTAATTGAATGGCATGTCACAGTTAGTTAAAAATCTTCTCTTAAAAATCAACCAGTGAGTCCTGTTAAATAGATGTAATGGTTAGAATAGTAGTTCTTCATTTTACTTGAACTAATTACATAAAAACTTTTATTCACTAGAAATTCTTTCACATATTCTGAATTATGGCAAATGCCAGGCATCTTATATCCTAGAATAGAACTACTTTTTATTTCAATGCTTCAGAAAATTTTGTACAATATTGTCCCATTTTATAAAACAGAGAATGACAAACTCCTCTTTTATAAGTATATGAGTATATGTGTGTGTGTGTGTGTGTGTGTGTGTGTGTGTGTGTGTGTTAACATACATTCATGCTAGGAAATAACTGATCCATCAGCTTTACTTATTTATAGACCTTTTCTTTTGTATTTGTCCAGGGCAAAACTGCGGTTCACATCTCCATCCATCTCCCCTACATGAGAAGTAGAACTACTAGCTCAGAATTTCCATTGGTACAATTATTAATTACCCACAATTTGCTTTCACCTTCTGTACTTGATGACTCTGTGAGAAGTTAATCCGGAAGTCTGTTGGAAAGAATAGCTCTTATTTTTTTCAGATCTTTTATGTCTTTGGCCTACATTTTTCTGGGCTCTTATTTCTCCATCTAGCTAAATGCCAGAAGCTCTGTCTCTCTCTTCCAGAAAGTTCTCATAACTACTTGCCTGGGTAATTATATTTTAAAGAGCATTTGAATTAATTTTGGTTATGTTTTCTGTCATTTCAGTGGGATTTTGGGAAGGAAAGGAAGCAAACACATTTACTCTTACCTCCTTCTTGTACTAGATGCTTTTCTTTCTTACATGATTCCCCCCATTTATTCAGTTAACAACTTTAGGGGCTCTACTAAGCCATCATATTTTTCTTGTTCCTCAGAACAAACAAAATTACCATCCATGAGGCCATCAGTTCTCCTATCACTTTTGTAGCATCTTAGTGGGGAAAAATATGTTTACTACTCACAAATTATACTTTTCACCTCTGACATTATAGAAAATTTGTTATTTGTTTCTTTTTTGGGAAATTAAAAAAAAAAGTTACTTCATTTAAGACAAGTACCCTATACTCTAATTTAGGTCCTATATATCCTAAATATATTCTTCAGAAGTAAACTTTACTTCTAATTTGGGCTGTAGAACACCATGATAAGAAGTCAAATACAGGAAAAGAAGTAAATAAAGATCCCTTTAAAGTAAATATGAAAACTCCTGGCTTAGAACTTTAAACACATCAAACTTTAAAGACATCAAGTTGAATAAACTTTTATGGATAATAAGGAAGTTAAAGTAATTCCTATTGTACCAGGACCTCTTTCAGAGATTGAATCAAAATGCCAATATTAAAATGCAAGGCAGACTCACTGTGCAAACTCTTGAGACCATGGCTATACAGGTTTTCAAGAGAACTGTAGTAACATTGGTGATTTATGACTGGCTGAAATAATGCTGTTCCTGTCATGAGCCACTCTGGACAATCCCAGGAGACTAAAGCTTCCCTTTTCCCATCAATCATTACCGGGGTATTGAATGGGAGGCTAATGATGTTGTTGGCCTGTGGTTATATTCATGTCTCTTTTTTGGAGAACAATAATCTTCACATTTCTGCCTGTGGCCCTGGGCAGAGCTGGAAATGAGAATAAAATTTTCTATTTCCCATCCAAAGGATGGAAATGCTGCCCCAGAGTCTGCTCATGATGAAAGCTGAGACTACTGTTCATTCTCAATTGGTGCTCACCTCCTCACCAATAAATCCATAGTTTCCAAACTCCTGGTGGAAAGTTGAAAAATAGCACCTCATGTTACTATTGATCCCAAATTTGGGTTCCTTGACAATTAGATGATTAATTGAATAATTATTGCTGGCACTGATAATGTAATTACTACTGCCCAGACAAAGTCACCAC
Organism: Neofelis nebulosa; assembly: GCF_028018385.1. NCBI lineage: Eukaryota > Metazoa > Chordata > Mammalia > Carnivora > Felidae > Neofelis > Neofelis nebulosa. The sequence goes on from NC_080784.1 coordinate 152,210,213, forward strand.
AGTAACCTCAAAGCTGTGATTCATGATAAAGAACAGTGGTGTTTTCTGACTTAGAAAAGACCATGCTGATTTAGGCCCCGTGCTGAAAGAGCACTCAAGTGATGACAGGTTGAGTATGAGCAAGGCAGCCCAGTGACATCAAACTATTTACATTAGACATAGAGAAAAATAGGTCACCTAGTGTAGATATGTCATTGCCATACTTTATAGTCTTTTTCCTTTTTTTAAAAAATTCTGCAGTGTCTATCTTTTGTTCCCATCCAATATCATATTTTCCCACAGTCTTCACATCATTCAATATATTCATGTCCATGAATACTGTGTATTTTGTTTTTGCTGTTAAGTAGAATACTGCTATGAATTTACTCTTCTGATCCTATCCTTAGTATTTATGTAAATTGCCCAGAACTTTGGGCATTTCTACTTCTCATTTTCATTCCCTTTATTAACTGTGGGATATTGGGTAATTGTTTAACTTCTCTGAGTGTGGTCGATATGTAGCATGTGAGGCAATTTTGAACATTCTACAAATTAAAGTTCTACAGATTCAATTAAAAAAAACATCATTTCTGTTCTTTCTATCAACTTCTAGCACAATATCTTATGCATAAGAAACATACTGTGAGTTCATGAGATTAACTAAATGAAGACACAGCCTTTGCCCTCAATAAAAGGTTGATTGTTATAAATGTGTGACATCAGTTGGGAGCTACTATAGCCTTGTGTTACTTAGCTGAGAGTGGTGACTTCAATTCTCCGATTCTATGGTCTGTAGAAATTCAGAGCCTCTATCAATATGTCTGTTTATTCTTTGTGTAGAAAGGGCAATGAAAAACTTAGGTAGCCTGGAATTCTTCAGTTTTTTTTTTCTTCTTACTTTGTTTTTGTTCTTCAGTGTATCGCTCCAAGGTGAAATCTAGCTCTTTAATTGATTTTTCAGTGCCAAAATATCACTCGAGCAAGTATTCATGAATACAATAGACTTTATTTGTGTTTCTCCGTTAAATTAAAAAAAATCTTTTTGTATAAAATTTCCCACTCACATCTACTTTCCATGCTAATCTACCTTCTGTGTCCTTATTTTTATACAAATGCATATCATAAAATGTATGGTAATATGTAATATACTTTATGTTTGTAATATGTTTAATGTATATGTTATGTATTTAAAACATTCATACAGTGGCATTTTGATGTACTTCTCATTCTACATCTGATATTTTTCACAAAACTTTAGTTTCTAAGATCTATGTTGATATATGTAACTTTAGCAATCATACCTAACACAACATTTTATTTATCTTTCAACTTGGATATTTAAAGATACTTCCATTTATGAAACAAAACAAACAAGCAAAGGGGAAAAAGAGAGAGAGGCAAACCAAAAAACAGACTCTTGGTGCTAGAGAACAAACTGATGGTTACCAGGGGACAGGTGGGTGGGGGGATGGGTGAAATAGGTGATGGGGATTAAGGAGTGCTGCCCTTGTCCTGAGGAGCACCCAGTGATGTGTGGAAGTGTTGAATCACTACACTCTACACCTGAAGCTAATATTACACTGTGTGTTAACTGGAATTTAAATAAAAACTTAAAAAAAAGATGCCAAAAGTGGAGTAGGGCACAGGGTGTGCATGTACTTGGTTTCACTAGTCTATCAAACTCGTGTACCTCAAAATGATCCCAATAATTCATAACCCCACAGTCCTTTCTAACATTTCATGTTGTCTAAATTATCATATTTGTGAGTCACATTGGTGTAAAGTGGATATGATAACTATACATGGATGGATCTCTGCACACACATGGATCTGTTTCTAGATCTGGCTTCTTTCCTATTATTATAACACTGCCCTAATTACTATAGCCTTGTGAAATATCTTAATATCTTGTTGATTTAAGATCTGCTATTTTCTCTACTTATTCAGAATTATACAGTTATTTTTAGAACTTTCTTTTTTATTTTAAAATTTGCAAATTATGACTGCTACATCGCATGAGTCCAAGGGTCACCATTCATGTGGAATACAAACTATGACAATATGGTCCTGTGACAATATGGTAAATTCCTTTAAACTCTAAATGTTTTGACTGCATTTGCCACTGAATGTGAAGGCTAACTTGGCAGAAATAGACATATTTATTTTATTATAGGCTTCATGTAGTTATATATATATAATCTATGAGGATACAAATTTTCCTTCATTTTCTTTTTCACTGCTGCAACCTAGATGAGAGTCTGACACAGCAGGAACTCAATAAATAATTGCTGAATGAATTTCTATTCATTCATTCATTCATTCATTCATTCATTCATGTGTATGGGATATCTCTCCACCTATTTTGGTCTATCTGGATGTATATTAAATGCCATTTAACGCCATTTACCTGTTTTCCAGAATGGCTTTGTAAAAGCTTTTGTTAGGTTAAATCCGACCCTTACAGATCTTATTGTTATTATGACTGGCATATTACTCTAAATAGTAACTATTGGCATAGAGTAGCTTTGCTTTTTTTTTGTATGACGTTAAGTTTCTTATTGCTACATTGTTGTTAGTTGTAGAAGTTTATCCATTGATTCTCCTTTTTTTCTATATTCATGATCCTATCTTTTTGAAATGACATTTTGATCCTTTATTTGAATATTTAAGTCTCTTTTTATCTTGTTTGATTGTATTGGTCTCCATGAAGTATGCATGATGTTTGCAGTATGTTTTTCTAGGCACCTAAACACAGTTAAAGATTTCCTCTTTGTCTATTTTGCTAAGAGTTTTTAAAAAAATAAGTAAAATAAGTAAAAATGAGTAAAAGTTACATTTTATTGAATATTTTCATTTTTACATTATTTGAAATGACATATTATTCCCCTTTAATCATTTACTGTAACTAATAAGTTACCTAATTTTGGAGCATCTTTAAATTTGTAAAATTAGTATAATTTATAAAACAATATTATACAAAATACAAAAAATTTATAAAAACAATAGAACTTATAGTGTCTACAAAATACTGTTGGACTCATTTAGGTAATCCTTACATAGAAGTTTTATAAATATATTCACAAATGGAAATGATTTAAAACGTTAATTTTTAAATGTCTAATTTTGTCATATATGTTATACTGGTCTTATAAAAATTAGAGGCCACTTTGTCTCTATTTCTGTACTCTAGAAAAAAATTATAGAAGCTGCTAGGTTATTATGTGTTCCTTGAATGGTTAGTAAAAACTGCCTGGATAAACTATCTGGGTGGAGACTTTTGAAGAGGTGTTTTCATCTATCATCCTATTACCTCTTTTTAAAACAATTTTTTTTTAGTCTTTATTTTTGAGAGAGAGAGAGAGAGAGACAGAGTGCAAGCAGGAGAGGAACAGAGAGAAAGAGACACAGAATCCGAAGCAGGCTCCAGGCTCTGAGCTGTCAGCACAGAGCATGATGGAGGGCTTGAACTCACAAACCATGAGATCATGACCTGAACCAAAGTCAGACACTTATCCGACTGAGCCACCTAGGTGCCCCAATCATCCTATTGCTTTTAATCGTTACTTACCTTGTCTAGTCCTTTTTCTTAGGAAAAATTTCCTGGCCAATCTTGGCAATCAAAAGATTGATAATAATAATAATAATAATAATAATAATAATAATAATAAAAATCTCTGTTTTATAAGCAGTGAGTTTCCCTCTTTCATTCTGAATCTTGCTTATTTATCAGTGTTTTCTTTTTTCTTCATGAATCTTACTAGAGAATTGCCTTATTAATTGCCTTTTAAAAATAGATTTAGTTTTGTTAATCCTTTCTCTTCTTTTTCCATTTCTTTGATTTTTGCTCTTATCTTAATTATTGGTTTCTTACATAGTTTTAGAAAGTATCATTGCAAAAAATCTTCCATTGCTTATTTTCTAATTTTTGAGTTGAATGCTCAACTAATTTTAGACATTTTATTCCCTGTTAGATGTTTTCATCTACATTTTACTTTATATATGTAACTTTGCTTTCAAAATTATGGTGTGCAGTCCTTTCATGATACTTTAAGTATTTCATAATATGAGCTATTTACTCTGACCCATTGATTTTGGGTTGTAGGATAATGGGTTTTCAATTATATGGTATTTCATTTTCTTTTGCTATCCTTTTGATTTCTAATTGTTTTAAACTGTAGTAGCTATTGGAGGCCTTAACAGGCGAGGGTGACACAGTCTGTGGTAGGGGCAGGTCGCGTTTGGAAGGCACCATTCTCAGGTCTGCAGGAAGAGGAGAAGGAGGAGGAGCTTTGGAGACTGAGGTAGGCGGTCAAAGCCGTGACAGTACCGGGTATTACCAGATGAGCTTCCATTCAGGACCTTTGCCGGCCTGACGTTCCCGATTTCAGATTGGCACTGTGCATTCAGGTTTCTGTGGCCTTGGACCTTCGCAGACATGGGATTGGGGACCCAGGGTTCAGTGCCAGCAGCCTGGGTTACCATCCCGGTGCCTTTGGTCTCTGGAAGGTGAGAGGCTTGCGCTGCAAGTATGAGCAGTTCACTCCCCCATTCCGATTTCTGGTAGTCCTGCCCCTGAACTGCTTTTGGGCTAGAGCTTGGTCCCTTACACTTGACTGAGCCCATGGGGCAAGACACCACTGCATCATGACTCTGATTAGGGCATTTGGGGAGGTGTCCATGAGGACTGGGGTTTGCTTGATAGGTGCCATGTGTCGGACTCCTCAACTATGAGTCTGTGATGAGAGACCTCTGGCACCTGTGGCACTCAGGTGTTTCTTATCCAGTCCCCACAGATCTTCTGAGATCCCGTGAGATTAGGCTTCCTCTGGGAAGAGTGGTGTCGGCAGCAGTGGCTGGGGCCCTCTCCTGCCATTCTCTAAGCTGCCTCTATTGCTCTGCTCATTTCAGCTTTTCCTCTCCTTGCCCTTCCATCTGGAATCACACTTACTGCCTCTCACACACCCAGAGCCACAATGCAGACCCCGCTGGCTCCAACTACATCCTGTTTGCCTCCCAGGGAAACCTCACGCTCCACTCACCGGGACCAGACCTCAGCCCAACCTGCCTCCATTGCCTGTGGTTTATGTGGATATAGAGCAAGTGGGGTTTGGAGGGGACCATACACAGGGCTGCACGAAGACGAGAAAGAGGAGAATGCTGACTGACCTTGGAAGGTGGCCAAAGCTTCCAGACCCCGGGTGTTATCAGGTAAGCTGCCATTCTGGTCCTCTGCTGGCCTGACACACCTTATCTGATGATTTCAGGATGGCATTGCACATCACGTTTCTTTTTTTTTTTTAATTTTTTTTTTTTAACGTTTATTTATTTTTGAGACAGAGAGAGACAGAGCATGAATGGGGGAGGGTCAGAGAGAGGGAGACACAGAATCTGAAACAGGCTCCGGGCTCTGAGCTGTCAGCACAGGGGCCCGATGCGGGGCTCGAACTCACGGACCGCGAGATCGTGACCTGAGCCGAAGTCGGCGCTCAACCGACTGAGCCACCCAGGCGCCCCAGCACATCACGTTTCTGCATGCAGCTTTGGACATTGGCATTTGGAAGATTGGGCCTCTAGGATTCACTGCAGTGGAACGTTTGTTAGAACTGATGAACCTACATTGACATGTTATTATCAACTAAGGTCCATAGTTTACATTAGGGTACACTCTTGGTGTTGTACCTTCCATGGGTGTGGACAGATGTGCCATGGCATGTATCTATGTAGTATCATAGAGAATGGTTTCACTACCTTGAAAATTATGCTGTGCCTAGTCTTCCCTTCACCCCTTAACTCCTGGCAGGTAATAACCTTTTTGCGGTGTCCATAGTTTTGCCTTTTCCAGAAATGTCATATAGTTGGATTCAGACAGTATGTAGCCTGTTCAGATTGTTTTTTCACTTATTAATTCCTCCATGTGTTCTTCAAAGGAGAGCTCATTTCCCTTTAGTGCTGAGTAGTATTCCACTGTGTGGATGCACCATAGTTTATCCATTCACCGAAGGACATCTTGGTTGCTTCTAAGTTTTGGCAGTTATGAATAAGTGGCTGCAAACATCAATGAGCAGGTTTTTGTGCAGATATAACTTTTCAAAATTTTCAGTGACTGCAAGGAACACAACTGCCATATCATGGTAAAAGTTATTTAGTTTTGTTAGAAACAACCTGTCCTCCAAATTGTGCCATTTTGTAACTCCCACCAGCAATGAGTGAGAGTGTCTGTTATCCTGTTTCTTCACCAACTTTTAGGGTTGGTCAATATTCCAGATTTTGGCTGTTTTCTTGTTTTGATTTGGGTTTCCCTGTTGACATGTGATGTGGTTGGCCTTTTCACGTACTCATTGTTATCTGTCTATCTTCTTTGGTGGGGTATATGTTAAAGTCTTTGGCTCATTTTTAATTGGGTTATTTGTTTTCTTGTTGAGTTTTACAAGGTCTTTATATGTTTTGGGTAACAGTCCTTTGTCAGATGTGCTCTTTGCAAATATTTTCTGCCAGTCCATGGCTTGTCTTTTCATTCTTTTTACAGTGTCTTTCAAAGAGCAGAAGTTTTTAATTTTAATGAAGTCCAGCCAATCAGTGATTTCTTTCACGGATTATGCATGGACATCTAGGTTTCTCCTATTTGTCTTTTAAGAGTTTTATAGTTTTTTTTTTTTTTAATTTTTTAAAAATTTTTTTTCAACGTTTTTTATTTATTTTTGGGACAGAGAGAGACATAGCATGAACGGGGGAGGGTCAGAGAGAGAGGGAGACACAGAATCGGAAACAGGCTCCAGGCTCCGAGCCATCAGCCCAGAGCCTGACGCGGGGCTCGAACTCACGGACCGCGAGATCGTGACCTGGCTGAAGTCGACGCTTAACCGACTGCGCCACCCAGGCGCCCCTAGTTTTTTTATTTTTACATTTAGACCTGTGATCTGTTTTTGAACTAATTTTTACGAAGAGTGTAGTGTCTGTGTCTAGATTCATTTTTTTAAAATTAATGTTCATGTCTAGTTGTTCCTGCATCATTTATTTAAAAGCCAATTTTTTTCCCATTATATTTCTTTTGCTCCTTTGTCAAAGATCAGTTGACTGCATTTATGTGTGTCTATTTCTCAGTATTCTATTCTGTTCCACTGATCTGTTTGTCTGTTCTTGCACCAAAACCACACTATCTTAATTACTGTAGGTTTATAGTAAATGCTGATGTCAGGTAGCCTCAGTCCTCTTTTTCTCCTTCAACACTGTGTTGACTATTCTGGGTTTTTGCCTCTCCATATAAACTTTAGACTTAGCTTGTCAATATTCACAAAATAACTTGCTGAGAGTTTGATTGGGATTTCATTGAATCCCAAGATGAAGTTGAAGAGAACTGATGTCTTGATAATATTGAGTCTTCCTATTTGTGAACATGGAATAGCTCTCCATGTATTTAATTCTTTGATTTTGTTTATCAGTTTTGTAGTTGCCCTCAGATACTGTACATATTTGGTTAGATTTATACCTAAGTATTTTTGTGGGTACCAATGTAAATGGTATTGTGTTTTTAATTTTTTTTAAAGTTTATTTTATTTTTGAGAGAGAGAGACAGAGAGAGAGAGAGAGAGAATGGGGGAGGAGCAGAGAGAGAGAGGGAGACACAGGGTCTGAAGCAGGCTCCAGGCTCTGAGCTGTCAGCACAGAGTCCAATGTGGGGCTTGAACTCATGAACCTCGAGATCATGACCTGAGCCAAAGTTGGCACTTAACCGCCTGAGCCACCCAGGCACCACTTGTGTTTTTAATTTCAAATTCCATTGGTCATTGCTGGCAAATAGGAAAGTGATTGACTTTTGTATATTAATGTTGTATCCTTCACTTCTTGCTATAATCGCTTATTAGTTCCGATAGTTTCTTATTGATCTCTTCACATTTTCTACATATATTCTCATGTCATCTGTAGTGATAGTTGCAGAAAACAATGCTGGTTTTATTTCTTCTTTGCCAAGTTGTATATCTTTTATTTCCTTTTGTTGTTTTGTTGCATTAGTCAGAACTTTCAGTATGGTGTTGTAAAGGATTGATGAGAGAGGACATTTTTTGCCTTGTTCTTTATCTAGCGGGAAAGCTCTGATTTTCTCACCACTAAGTATGATGTTAGCTATAGGTTTTTGTGGATATTCTTTATCAAATTGAGGATTTCGCCTCTATTCCTAGTTCATATCATGAAAGTTTTTATCATGAGTGGGTATTGGATTTTGTCAAATGCTTTTTTTGCATCTATTTATATGGTGACATTTCTTTTTTAGCCTATTGATGTAATGAATGATAGTAATTAAATTTTGAATATTGAACCAGCCTTGTATACCTGAGACAAATCCCACTTGATCATGATGCATGATTCTTTTTATACATGTTGGACTCAATTTGCTAATATTTTGTTGGTAATTTTTGCATGTCTCTTTATATGAGATATTGGTCTATAGATTTCTTTTCTGTCTTGTTTTAGTATTAGGTAATGCTTACCTCATCAGATTACTTTTTAACCTGATTCATGATGGATTTTTGAGTATATTCTATGTATGTGAAAAGAATGTACATTCTATGTTTACTGGACCTACTTTTTTTGATATATTCATTAGGTCAAAGTTGAAAATATAATTCTAACACCTAAAGCTAATGTAACATTGTGTCAACTATACTTCAACAAAAAATCATAAAGTTATGCTTCTAATCTTTTTTTTTTTCTTTGCTTGATCTGTTAGTTTTTATTTTATTTTATTTTTTTAAAACTTTTTAATGTTTGGGGCGCCTGGGTGGCTCGGTCGGTTAAGCGTCCGACTTCGGCTCAGGTCATGGTCTCACGGCTCGTGAGTTCCAGCCCCGCGTCGGGCTCTGTGCTGACAGCTCAGAGCCTGGAGCCTGTTTCAGATTCTGTGTCTCCCTCTCTCTGACCCTCCCCCGTTCATCCTCTGTCTCTCTCTGTCTCGAAAGTAAAAATAAACATTAAAAAAATTAAAAAAAAACCCTTTTAATGTTTATTTATTTTTGAGACAGAGAGATACCGAGCATGAATGGAGGAGGGTCAGAGAGAGAGGGAGACACAGAATCTGAAGCAGGCTCCAGGCTCTGAGCTGTCAGCACAGAGCCTGACGCGGGGCTCGAACTCACAGACCTCGAGATCATGACCTGAGCCGAAGTCGGACACTTAACCGACTGAGCCACCCAGGCATCCCAATCTGTTAGTTTCTAGATGAATGTGTTTGAATTTCTACTAAAACTAAAGATTAATTTATTCCTGGTATTTAAGTTTTTGCTTTGCATGTTTTGAGGCCTATTATTGTGTCTGTATTTATGATTATTAAGTTATTAGCGTGTTTTTTCTTTTTCCAGGGTGAAATGCTCATCTTTATCTTTTATGGAATTTTTTACCTTAAATTATATTTTGGCTGGTACATGTTGCTTAACGTATATTTTAATCCATTTGTTTTCCATCTTTTTACATTTCTTTGTTATTGAGACTTCTAGAATAACACTGTTGGATTTATTTGTAAAAAATTTATTTTGAAAGTTTTTATTTCATAAAAAGTGAGTTTAACTCAGGGCACTTGGGTAGCTCAGTCAGTTAACCATCTGACATCAACTCAGGTTATGATCTCATGGTTCCTGCATTCTAGCCATGTGTTGGGCTCTGTGCTGACAGCTCAGGGCCTGGAGCCTGTTTCAGATTCTGTGTCTCCCTCACTCTCTCTGACCCTTCCTGCTCACACTTTCTTTCTTTGTTTATCTCTCTCTCTCTCTCTGTCTCTCAAAAATAAGTAAACATTAAAAAAAATGAAAAAAAGTGAGCTTAACTCTACTTATTATAATTAATGTAAGTCAGGACTTATTTCTAACACTTTATTTTGTATTCATACTTACCGTGCTTTCTTTCTTTCCCACTTTTGATTGGAGATAAAATTTCCTTTGTTCAGATTTGTTTTTATTTCCTGGATCCTTGGGTGGAAAGAGTGCATTCTCTTTTTTGTCTATTCATTACCACTATATTTAAGATCCAGAGTTGTGTTTATTTTTTCCCATCAATGAAAAGCAACACCCTCAATTCAGTTTCAGTTTTAATTCCATTCTTCTCTCCCCACTGCCCCAACCATGCTTCATCTTCATTCTGATTCTTAATCTGATGGGTTTGGTGCAGTGGAGGGGATCAATGACAAGTGCCTTCATTTACTTCCTAGAGTGGACAATCAAATTGACTTTGGTGAAGTTATTTTGAGGAGTGAGATTTTAGGAATGAGTAACAATTCATAATCCACAGACTGTTGTCCCCAGCTTGGTTTCTTTTCCCCTTCTTTTCTCTCCCTTTTCTCTTCTTACACTTCAGTCCTAGATATTCTCCAGAAGCTCCAGAGACTTCTCTTTCTGTTGTGCAGAGATGTATCCCCTTACTATTGAACTTTTACTTCAACTAATTATATTCAGTCTCTTGTGGAAGACTCTCTATTAATATTACAAATCGATGATTTTTTCCTAAAAAAAATTCCCTTTAAGAGGATATGTTGTACTACTTGGGGAAAAAATGGAACAATGTTATTATTATTATTATTATTTTTTTTTACATAAGATAATTCTTGTGTAATTAGGAGGAGTAAAATCGGAAAAGAAAGCCTATTTAAATATTTGTGTTATGGATCAATGAAAATTTGGAAGGAGCAGAGTCCTTACAAACATCGCTAATGAGCTTTAGGACTTTTTTTTTTTTTTTTTTTTTTTTTTAGCAGTGAGAACTTCTTCTCTGTGCAATTTGGTTCAACTAAAATCTATAGTATAACAGATGATACATATTTGGCTTGTAAGGTTAATGTCTTGGCAGAGAAAAGACTTTAGGAGGTGAGTCCCCTCCCCCCCCCCCCCGGCAATCTCTGGCAGATTGCAATGAGCAATTTTTTGGAAGAAAAGAGTGGTTAAAGCAGAGGGAAGCAAAGCAACAATAGGTTTTTTTATTGATGGTTGTGGTGCTCAAGTAAGTAACTTATACTCTATATTTCTGCATTATAGGACTTGAAGACACTACTGAACTTAAGTCTCAAGATTTCCAAGTTTTCAACTGTTAGTAGGAAATGCTAGGATAATTACTTGCTGGTAAAGTGCTTTGAGATCCTTAAATAAAAGCTTTCAGTGTGTGAGTTTAGAGCTTTACTTTAAAGGGACAGAGAGAGAACCTTTTGGTGGTAGCTTTATCCATTTTTTTTCCGTATTATAATTTTTTTTTTTTCAGACACATTAGGGTTCTTTTGTGGATTGCTTCTGTCTTTATGGAATTCTGGCTTTTAACTCGTACCCAGGCAGCTTTTGGAAACAAAATGATGACAAAAGCAACATGCAGTCACTTCTTTGTTGTGTGGGTTTTTTTCTCCCCCTTTAGTCTTTTATCTTTATATGTTCCTTTTTGTCTGACATTTCTGCATTCATCACCCTATGTCTAGTTGCAATAAGGCTATTATAAGATGGATGGATGAGGAGATGGCAGGAATACAGACAATTCACGTTTTTCATTTCCTTTGTAGCTGAAGTTTTAATAGTTTTCTAAATCTGTATTGATTTTCTTATCAAACCTCCCCCTTTTTAAAATTTTTTAATTTATTTTGGGGGAGAACACAACCAGGGGAGGGGCAGACAGAGGAGGACAGAGGATCGGAAATAGACTCTGCACTGACAGGCTGACAGCAGCAAGCCTGATGTAGGGCTCGAACTCACAAACTGAGAGATCCTGACCTGAGCTGGAGTCAGATGCTCAACCGACTGAGCCACCCAGGTGCCCCCAGAACCCCCTTTTTAAAGCAGGTAGATAGTATTCCTTCTTTCTATCTCATTCCTAAAATGTTTTCCATGATTCCTCTTTTTACAATATTAAATAAGTCTATTGCAAAGATACGGAGATATAGATTCACTTATGATTCAGCGAACTGACAACTTAGTATGTGCTCAAAGGCTTCAGAACCCCCTTCTCTAGAAGTTAAGGTCACTGTACTCCTAGGCTTCCTTTTTCTAACTCAATGAGCAGAAGCCTGTGGAACAAGTATTCAAAGGGAGGTGTTCTGATGGGTGGTCTTGTCATTTCCAAATTGTGATCTTCCGGTTGAGTTGGAAATGGGGCTCAAATCAGAATTTTTAAATGAGTAAAATATTTCCTCCCTAGAAAGACAAAGTCAATTACATGAGAATCACCTTTGGTAGGTTGTACATTAATTTTTTTAAAACAGTCCTGTTGTTCACTCTGATTTCATTCAGAATTAATATAAAAAATGTTACAGCACAAAGACACTATAAAATAATTGAAAATGAATTTCCAAAAGTAGATGGTACACCACTTTTATTCTTTCCTAGGTGGACTGTTTTTTTATATTTGGAGGAGGCACTTACAGATTATTTGAGTACAACACAGTATGTGTAAGACAGTCACAATTATCTTTTCCCATAGCACCAAGATGTCCATAACTAACAGTGAAGGTTCAATCTATCGTTTGGCTATTGGTCACCTTTATGTCATATATATTTAGAAACATGTGACTTGAACTAATGCACATTTCAAGGTTATTCTATGTGTTTGTTCAGGTAGAATAAAATATCTGGATAGATAAACCTTTCACTGAAATATAGTTGGTATGGTTTACCTTGTTATAGAATTCTACCTTCCTTAGCCTTTGCAGTCGTTGCTGTTTTTGGCTTGCAGACCTAGTGTTGCCAATTCTCTCCACCCCTGATGGCAGTCTGTGCTTTAGGAAGTCCATGGCCAGCCATAAGTGGAGGCTGTTATTCATCGTGCTGTAATAAGCCTGGTGTTTGTAGTGCATAAAGTTAATCCTGGGACCCTATAGTCTCTGATAGGAAGGCTTTTGTAATCCCCATTGTATTTTCCAAATTCACGTGGTTGGGTTTCTGCTTTGATTTTGTTATTTTTTCATTCACTCTGGCAGGATGTCACTATGCTAGGTTAGGGCTGTGACACTGTATAGTTTTCCTTTGTCACCATTTCTTCATTTTCTGTGGTTTCTGGGTCCTATTGTTACTTGCTCAGCTCTAAATGTTGCCATTTCTTGAAAATTTCCTCTGCTTCCCACCCACTATATTGGATTATAGACCCCTGCAGATATTGAATTTGAGTTCACTGTACAGTTTGGATGCTATTTTGGATCTCTCCTGAAATCTAGTCTTCCATGCTTATCAATTGTTTTATATTGACACCATTCATCTGTAACTTCCTTTCCTTGCACCATCTTGTTACTGATACTCTGGTATTTTAGAGCTGAATCAATTAAAGCTAGGACATTTTTTTTCTTTTTTTAATTTTTAATTTTTTAAATTTTATTTAAAGCCAAGTTAGTTAACACACAGTATAATGATGGTTTCAGGAATAGAATATAGTGATTCAGCTAATATACTTGATACATGCTACTGAATGCAAGAACAGATTTTCTTCTCTTGTGGTAGATGTTAGAGGTTAGATGTTTCAATAAAAGACGTTACTTTCACTTGTATCTAATTCAAGATCTTTTTAAAAAATCAAATCCTAAAAGGTTTATATATAGTTTTCCTTAACAAGAACTTTGAATAAATGAATTGGAAGTACTCTCTTGACAATCATAGGGTTGTAACAATACTGACTCCATCTCTGGCCCTCAATCTTGTTCATGTTTGCTTGGTCACCTCTCTTGGGGCTCCGTGTTCCAGGGTCCTTGAAGATTAGTATATGTACCTTAGAAATGCCTGCTACGGATGGGACAAAGAAGGCTTGCTCTGGCCTCCCATGAATCTGTTAGAGATAAGGTAGTGTTGCCCCTTCCTGATGCACAGGTGGTGCCACAGGATCTAATTAAAGATTAGCCATCTATTAGGTGCATGCAAGTCCTTTGAGGTGCATGTGGAAACCCTTGCCCTCACTACCACGCATGTCCTCTTTATAAAATGTGTGGACTAAGGTCTGGGCTTTGTGGAAAATAACTGCAGCTGCCATGGACTGTCCTCCAGCTGATACCAACCCCCACTCCTGTCACTTAGTTACCCTGAATAAAACTGGTCTCAAAATGGCTTCTCAGTTTGGGGAATACTTCAGTGTCTCTCCTCCACTTCTAACAATATTATCTTTTCAGTTTCTGGTATCATTTTACCTCATTTTACTGGTTGTGTGTGTATATGTGTGTGTGTGTGTGTGTGTGTGTGTGTGTGTGTGTGTGATCCCAATGCTATCCTTGCTTGAAATTTTTTTTTCCAGCTCTATGGAGGTATCATTGACAAATAAAATTGTAAGATATTTAAAGTGTACATATGGTAACTAGATATATATATTGTGAAAGGAGTCCCACCATCTAGTTAATTAACTTATCCATCACCTCACATATTTATCTTTTTTTTTTTTTTGCTAAGAATATTTAAGTTCTACTTTCTTAGCAAATTTTGATTATATAATACAGTGTTATCAATTATAGTCACCATGTTTTATATTAGATTCCTAGATTATATTTATCTTATAGCTAAAATTTTGTACCCTTTAACCAACCTTTCTATTCCCTTCACCCCACAGTCCCTGGCAACCACTGTTTCTAAGAGTTTGACACTTTTTTTTGTTTTAAGTTTCCACATGTAAGTGATGCCATGCAGTATTTGTCTTTCTCTGTCTGGCTTATTTCATTTAGCATAATGCCTCTAAGATCTATCCATATTGTCACAAATGGCAAGATTTCCTTCTTTCTCATGGTTGAAGGTATTTCATTATATATATATATATATATATATATATATATATATATATATATATACACACACTTACACTGCATCTCTTTTCTCCATTCACCCATTGATAGACACTTAGGTGGTTTCTATATCTTGTCTATTATAAATAATGCAGTGAACATGAGAATGTAGATCTATCTCTGAATTCTTATTTTAGTATTTTTAAAATATATATCTGGAAGTGGAATTGCTGGATCATATAGTAGTTCTGGTTTTAATGTTTTTGAGGAATCTCCATACTGTTTTCCACACTGGCTGCCCTAATTTGTGTTCCTCCCATGGTCCACAAGTATTCTCTTTTCTCTATATCCTCACTAACACTTGTTTTCTCTTGTCTTTTTGATGATAACCATTCTAATAAGTGTGAGGAGATAACTCATTATGTTTTTAGTTTGCACTTACCTGATGTTTAGTGATGTTGACCATCTTTTATATACCTGTCGCCTATTGCATATTGCATCTTGCATATTGCAAGATGCATGTTGCATCTTTTATATACCTGTCTTCTTTGGAAAAATGTCTGTTTTCAGTTCCTCTGCTCATATTGTACATACTTGAATATTTTAATAAACTTTTTACAGAGATAGAGCCCTTGAAGTAAAAATATCAAACCCCAGAAAGCTGTCATTACCTTACAAATGTTTCCATCTTTTCCTGTTTACAAATTGATTATATGTTAATATTCCATGTGTATGTAAAAGTCTGATATATGACACAGTTGCCAGTAGGAGAAAGACAGATTGTTTGATGGATGGTGTAGGGCAAACCTTCTCAATAAATGCAGAGAAATAAAGCTAAATGCCTACTTGGCACCCTAAATAAAGTCTTCCAGTTTGATTAAAGATCTAAATGTAGGAGGCAACTGGTGGCTCAGTAATTTGAGTGTCTGACTCCTGATTTCAAGTCAGCATGATCCCAGGCTTGTGGAATCTAGCCCAATGATGGTCTCCAGGCTTAGCAGGAAGCCCGCTTAAGATTCTTTCTCTGTCTTCCTCTGCCCCTCTCATCTCTCTCTCTCTTTCTCTCTCTCTCTGTCTCTCTCTGTCTCTCAAATAAATAAATAAATAAAATAACTAAAAATAAAATATCTAAATGTGGAAGTAAAATTTATGATTGTATTTCTAAACTTTATTTTGTACCATTGTTTGTTTTGTTTGTTCCTGAGTAAGCATGATAATTATTTTTATTACTATGGCATTTATTGTCTGCCTTGATATTTGGTAAAATGTTTCATCTATGTATTTTTCTTTTTCTAAGTTGAATTAGTTATTTAATAGCATTTATCCTTCCATATAAATTTAAGAATAGGTTTGCCAAATTCCTCCAAAGATCTGACTATAATACTGATCAAAATTGCAATGAATATGTGAACTAATCTGAGATAATTGACCTAATAAGTGTTAAGTCATTCTCTCTATGTATGTGGTATGTATCTGTAGATGATATGCTTTTTAAATCAAAGTGTAGGCTAATTTCATGTGTTTTAATAGAGTTTTGATTTATTTATTTATTAAAAAATTTTTTTTATGTTTATTTATTTCTGAGACAGAGAGAGACAGAGCATGAGTGGGGGAGGGGCAGAGAGAGAGGGGGACACAGAATCCGAAGCAGGCTTCAGGCTCTGAGCTGTCAGCACAGATCCTGACATGGGGCTCGAACTCACAGACTGTGAGATCATGACCTGAGCCAAAGCTGGACGCTCAACCGACTGAGCCACCCAGGCTCCCCTGATTGATTTAAAAGACTGTTACATAATTATTAGATTATTTAAATTTTATGTTGCTATTTTGGATGATATTTCAGATTGCACAAGATTTTCCAGTTAGCCGTTACTAGTATATAGGAATAGTATTATTTTTAGGTTGGATTTGCAGCTTGCAATATTATTGAGCATTCATATTAGTTTTAACAGTTGGCATACTTCAGTGTCTACATAAATGATGATAACATCTGCAAACAACAAAAGTTAAATTTATTTTCTTTTAATTCATAAAATTCTTTCACCCTTTTATTATAATAAAGAGTTGCCTAAGCCCTCGAATGTTATGTTAAATAGTAATGCTATTTGAGGACATATGGTATTTGCCTTATCTTAATGGGAAGGCATCTAAAGTTTTGTATTAAGAATATAAGTTGTTCTGATAAGAAAACAGTCAAAAGCAACAACAAAAAGGAAAACTGTAGATCCATATCTCTTTTGAATATAGATGAAACAATGCTCAACAAAATGCCAGCAAAAGAATCTGGGAATATAGGAAAAGTAATTATACACCAAGACCAGGTGGGATTTATCCCAGGAAAGCAAAGTTGGTTTAGCATCTGAATGTAATACATCATATCAGTAGATAAAGAATAAAAAAACAACAACTTGATAATTTTATTAAATGCAGAAAAAACATTTCTCAAAATCCAACACTATTTCAACAAGCTAGGCATATAAGAGAATTTCCTTAACCTGATAAAAGCTATCTGTGAAAAACCCACAGCTAAGATCATACAGAATGGTAAAAGACTGAATATCTTACCCCTAAGATAAGAAGCAAGACAAAGATGTATGCTCCTGCCACCTCTATGCAATATTGTTCTAGAGATTTTAGCAGAGAAATTTTAGACAACAAAATGAAATGACAGGCACTTAAATTAGAACAGAAGAAGTAAAATTTTCTCTAATCAAAGATGGCATGATATTGAATATAAGGAATTCATTAAAACTTTTAGTAGTAATAAATGAGTCCCCCAAGTTTAGAGGATTCAAGATCAATATACAAAAGTCAACTGTATTTTTATACACTAACAATGAACAATCCCAAAAGTGAAATTGAGAACATAATTTAATTAAAATAGCATATAATTTTCAGAGTACAGGTCTTTTAGCTCCTTGGTTAAATTTATTGCTAGGTATTTTATTCTATTTAGTATAATTGTAAATGGATTTCTTAATTTTTCTTTTTTGCTACTTCATTATTAGTGTAGAGAAACACTAATAATTTTTTTCTTTGAAAATATCTGTTTTAATGTTTGTTTACTTTTGAGAGAGAGAGCATGAGTGGTGAGGGGCAGAGAAGAGAGGGAGACACAGAATGTGCAGCAGACTCCAGGCTCTGTCTGAGCTGTTAATCTAGAGCCTGACATGGGGCTCAAACTCATGAACCATGAGATCATGACCTGGGCCAAACTCAGATGCTTAACCAACTGAGCCACCCAGGTACTGAATTCATTTATTCTGATATATTTTTGATGGAGTCTTTAGTGTTTTTTATTTATAGTATCATGTCATCTGCAAATAGTGACAGTTTAACTTCTTCTTTACCAGTATGGATCCTTCTTTTTTCTTTTACTTGTTTGATTGCTGTGGGTAGGACTTCCAGTACTATGCGAAATAGAAATTGTGAGAATGAACACCTACTCTTACCTTGTTCTTTATCTCAGGGGAAATCCTTTCAGTTTTTCGCCATTGAATATGATGTTAGCTGTGGATTTTGTATATATGGCCTTTATTATGTTTCTTCTAAACATGCTTTGTTGAGAGTTTTTATCATGAATGGATGTTGAATTTTGTTAAATTCTTTTTTCTGCATGTATTGAGATGATCATATGATTTTTATCCTTTATTTTGTTGATGTAGTATATCACGTTGATTGATTTGTGAATATTGATCTATCTTGCATCCCTGGAATAAATGCCACCTGATCTTGGTGAATGATTCTTTCAGTGTTTTGTTGAATGCAGTTTGATATTTTGTTGAGGACTTTTGCATCTATGTTTCTCAGTGATTTTGGCCTGTAGTGTTTTGTTTGTTTGTTTGTTTGTTTTGTTTTGTTTTTGTGATGTCTTTGGTTTTGGTGTCAGGGTAATGCTGGCCTTGTAGAAGGTATTTGGAAGCTCTCCTCCTCCTCCTCTTTCTTCTTCTTCTTCTTCTTCTTCTTCTTCTTCTTCTTCTTGGAATTGTTTGAGAATAGGTTTTTACAGCAAAAGGAATATGGTCAGTGCTAGTTGATAGTATTGTATGGTGACAGATGATAGCCACACTTGTGGTGAGCATAGATAACATATGGAGAAGTTGAATCACTATGTTGTACACCCAAAGCTAATGTAACATTGTGTGCCAACTACACTCAAACAGAAAAATTAAAAAAATAAAATAGCATCTAAAACAAACACTTATGGATAAACTTAAAAGAGGAAATGTTAAATTTATACTCTGAAGGTGATAAAACATTGCTGAAATAAATGAAAGAACATCTAAGTAAATGGAAATACATCTCATGTTTATAGAGGATTGATACTTTTAAGCTGAAAATGCTCCCTAAATTGATCTACAGATTCAATGCAATTTCAGTCAGTATCCCAACTTTATTCTTTGTAGAGACTGACACACTGATCTTAAAATTCATTTTGAAATTCAAGGATCCAAGAGGCAAAATGATCTGGAAAAATGGAGCAAATTTGATGGACTTACATTACTAATTTCAAACCTTACTGCAAAACAACAGTAATCAACACAGTGTGGTAGTGGCATAAGGATAGACATTAAGATCAGTGGAGTATAGAGTCCTTTACATTTAAGGTCAATTGATTTTCAATAGAGGTGCATAAACAATTCAAAGGAGAAAGAATAGTCTTTTCAACAAATCATCCTGGGACTAATGGCTATCCACATGCAAAAGAATGAAGTTGGACCCCTGCCTCATCCTGAATACAAAAATTAACTAAAACTGGATTACAGACTTAAGCATGAGAACTAAAATTATAAAACTCTTAGGAGAAAATTATATGTGTAAATCTTTGTGACTTTAGATTTGTCAATGGCTTCTAGATACAACATCAAAACTACAAGCAATATGACACAAAAATAGATAAATCGAGGTTTATTAAAATTAACATTAATGTGCATCAAAGAGCAACAAGACAGTGAAAAGATAAGTTATAGAATGGGAGGCAATATTTGCAAATCTTGTATCTGATAAGAGACTTGTCTCTAAAATATTTAAAGAACTCTTAGAACTCAAAATCAAAAAAACAAGTGACATAAAATTTAGGCAAAACGTTTGCTTAGAAATTTCTCTGAAGAAGATATACAAATGACAAATAGATAAATGAAAAGATTTTTAATATCATTAACCATCAGGGATTTGGAAATCAAAACCTATGTGAGATAACACTTCAAACCCACTAGGATGGCTACAATGGAAAAGAGATAATATGAAAGACATGGTCAGGATTTGGAGAAATTAAAACCCTCACACCCTGACTGGTGGGAATGTAAAATTGTGCTGTCACTTTGGAAAACCATGTTAATTCCTCAAAAAGTTAAACATAGTGGGGTGCCTGGGTGGCTCAGTGGGTTAACCAGCTGATTTCGGCTCAGGTCATGTCATGTTCATGAGTTTGAGCCCTGTGTCGGGCTCTGTGCTAACAGCTCAGAGGAGCCTCCTTCAGATTCTGTCTCTCTCTCTGCTCTTCCCCAGCTCACACTCTGTCCCTTTCTCTCTCTCTCTCTCTCTCTCTCTCAAAAAAAGTTAAACATAGAGTTACCATTTGATCCAGAAACTCAACTCTGTGGCATTTATCCAAGCCAAATGGAAGCATATTTCCATACAACAACTTGAACATAAGTGTCCACAGCAGCATTTATCATCATCATCATCATCATCATCATCATCACCATCATCAAAATATGTAATTAAGTGTAAATTTATTATTTATAATAATCAAAATGTGGAACCAACCCAATGTCCGTCAACCAATGAACAGATGAACACAATGTGATGAATCTATACAGTAGAATATTATTTGGCCATAAAAAGAAATAAAATACTGAACTATACTAAGGCATGGATGGACCTTGAAAATATTTTGCTAATCGAAAGAAGAATGTCACTTATGTGAAGATCACATACTATATGATTACATTGAGATAAATTTATAGACACAAAATTTAAATAATAGTTTAACTGCAATATAAAATTTTATGTTGAAATTTATTGTCTTTCAAAACTTTAACATGTTGCTCAAATGTCTTATTGACTGTTATTATTAAAAAGTTTAATCCATAATCATCTTTTGTGAGTGATCTTTCTTTAAAAGCTTTTCAATTTTTTCTTCCTTTTTGATACTGTTACATTTCATATAATGTGTCTAAATATGGATATTTTTATTGTTTGAAAATTTGTTTAATAATCTCTTCTATCTGGTATTCCATTTTTCTTTTAAATTTTGTGTTTCACATCTTTAGTTCTTAGTCATTATTTATTCAAATATCAGTCATTTTATCTTCACTCTTGGGACTTCTCTTATATAAATGCTGAAAATTCTTTCATCCTTCACACCTCTCAACATTTCTATTTGTGTCACTTTCTTTCTTCCCAGTATCTTCTGAAAAGTTCCTCAATCTAATCTTTCAGCCATTAATTTGTTTTTGGACTTTATTGATTAGCTTTTTGTCCTCATTATTGAATTTATAGTTCATATATTACATATATATTTTTGAAAAATATTTCATTTGGGGACATATCAAACATACACAAATGTAGACAGAATAGGAAAATAGACCACCATGAATGTATCACTGGCTTAAAAAAATTATCATTTTATGGCTAACTTATTTTTATACTTGCTAATTTTTCTCTTTCCCTTTAAATTATTTTGAAGTAATCTAATAACCTCATAACATTTCATCTATAAATATTTTTGAATGTGTCACCAGAGATCTGAATTATTTATTCCTAAGCATAACCATAGACCATAATCTTTCCTGAAAAATTGACATTAATTCCTGAACATTATTAAATATCCAGCCAATATGTAAAATTGGTATTTACATCTAGTTATTTCTTTAATCTTTTATAGTTTAATCCTTTAGTTAATAATTTAATAATCTCTTAATATTTTATTTCTTTTGTATTTTATAGTTTATTTGGTAAAATTAGTTTTGAAATATGGAGCATATATGCAATTGTGTGACTTTTCTCTTTAATCTCTTTAAATCTATAGATCTCCCTTAATTTATTTACCAGAAAAAAAAATCACTTTTTTGTCTTGTATAATTTCCCACAGTCTGAATTTTGTTGGTTGCATCCCTGTGGTGTTCTTTAAAATTGTTTCTATGATGCCTGCATTTGCTAAAAATTAGTAGTGAGAAATAGAGGTTTGAACATATTTAGTTTAGAATTTTGGACAAAACTTCTCAATGATTGGCTCCTTCTACCAGAACCATAATGGCCTCTTTAGGTTTTGGATAATATCAGTCATTGATCGTCATTGTTTAGGTTCATTGTTTCATTAAGAGTTGGAGAATGATGATATTTTATTTCCTCATTTATTCTCATTTATTAGCTGAAATATTGTATGTTCTGGATTGAGTTGTACACCTCAAAAGACATGTTGAGTCCTAATCCCTGTACCTGTGAATGTGACCTTATTTGGAAGTAGCATCTTTGCATATGTAATCAAGATGAGTTCATTATGGGGTGCCTGGGTGGTTCATTTGGTTGTGTCCCACTCTTGATTTTGGCTCAGGTCATGATCTCACAGTTGTGAGATCAAGCCCTGCATTGGCTTGGTGCTGGGCATGGAGCCTGCCTAAGATGTTCTCTCCTTTTCCCTCTGCTCCTCCCCTGCTTGTGCTCTCTTTCTTTAAAAAAAAAAAAAAAAAAAAAAAAAAAAGAGTTCATTAGGATTGGCCCTTAATCTGATACGACTGGTGTTTTTATAAGAAAAGGAAAATTGGCTCTGGAGGGAATATGGCCTTACCAATATTTTGACTTTGGTTTTCTGGCCTCGAGAACTTATGTAGAGTAAGTTTTTTTTATGTTTTTAGGCTTCCCAGTTTGCATAATTTTTTTTATGGTAACACTAGGAAACTAACAGTCTACAAAGAGAAACTTTCCCTCAATTCTTCAGCTTACCCTAAAGTTTTTAACATTGGAAAGGATGAATATTTGCTTGATTTCTTTTCATTCATTTACCAGTTTTTTTTTTAATTTTTAAAGTTTATTTTTGAGAGAAAGAGAGAGAGAGAGAGCAAGCGAGCGAGAGCGCACAAGCTGGGGAGAGGCAGAGAGAAAGAGGGAGACACAGAATCTGAAGCAGACTCCAGGCTCTGAGCTGTCATCACAGAGCCTGACATAGGGCTCGAACCCAAGAACTGCGAGATGGTGACCTGATCCAAAGTTGGATGTTTAACCATCTGAGCCACCCATGTGCCCCCATTTACCAATTTTCTAAGTAATGATTTCAAAACCTGGCATCTTCCCAAAATGACGAGTGAGGTTATTTTCATTTTGCTTTGTTTTTTTTCTAAGTATCATTATGTTATGCATTATATGCAAATGAATTTAAATATATTTGATGTCTTTAAATGCATTGCAGTTTTTCTTGAAGTTCTTATTGCTCCATATTTGGCCAGTGGGAGCCTTTCGATTGGCTACTAAGTGCTTCTGGCTCACTCTCAGAAGTCTTTGGTAATTTCCTTGTTTAGTGACTGATATAATAAAATATTTCAGGGGCGCCTGGGTGGCGCAGTCGGTTAAGCGTCCGACTTCAGCCAGGTCACGATCTCGCGGTCCGTGAGTTCGAGCCCCGCGTCAGGCTCTGGGCTGATGGCTCGGAGCCTGGAGCCTGTTTCCGATTCTGCGCCTCCCTCTCTCTCTGCCCCTCCCCCGTTCATGCTCTGTCTCTCTCTGTCCCAAAAATAAATTAAAAAATGTTGAAAAAAAAAATTAAAAAAAAAAAATATTTCAGCTTTATTTCCTAGTTCAGATCTCAAATCATGTATTTCTTTAAGAAGCTGTAGTTTCTTCTAGTGAAAAATGGTATTTAGAGACCACAAATGGGCACCAAGGGAGCTTGTTGCTTCTGGGTTGGTCTTTATTGTACCTAAAAATACATATATTTTTAGAATAAATACATTATGAATTCATATTGATATTTCTAACTCGAATTCAAGACTAAAGGGTTTCTACTTAAGCTCATCCATTTACATTGATTTTCTCCTTTTCCCATGCTTCTAATTCCAGTATCTCTATATAAATAACATACTACTACAACGGTTATAGATTCAAGTCTCAGTACTACCACCTAAAATATGATTATTGAAAATTTTTTATAGTTCTTTTTTGTCTTTATGATATATTGCTCTTAGGATGTAAAATCAAATTTCTTTGTGTAATTTTGCCTTAAAATTTTTAGATTGCTTTTTGATTAGTTTTTTTTTTTTTGTACGATTGTGTACATCATGTCAAAACAAAATGGGTATAACAAAGTATATTTAGGTCCACCTGCTATTCATAATCACTTCAAACCTACTTCTTCCCTCTCCTACAGATAATTATTTTCCTACCTGTAATTCCACTTTGTTCTGTTTTTATAACTGTTTCCTGCTACTACAGACTGATCTTATTCTTCCTTAAATATTTTATAATGCATTTATCCTCATTTTATGTTTTTTATATTTGTGTTATATTTACAGTTTAGATTGCTCAGTTTGTTTTCTGTCATTGTATCTAACCCTCTCCTGTGACATCCAGCCCCCATCTGCTCCAGACTTTGTTTTCTTCTTCATGCTGTGTCACAACAACCTTCTGTCTCCCCAGGGATACCTCAGGATCTTTGATTTTTTTTCAGATCTTCAGTGCTTTTCTTTTAGCTATGTGGTATATCCAGGGATTGGACTAGGGAAGAGAAGTAGTAACCCAACAGGTCTACCGCTAACAATTAGGAGCCCCAATTAGTTATTTTGAGTATTTTTGAATACAAAGGATGACCAGGAAAGACTATTTGAATATTATCAACTCTTAATGGGGAATGGATTTTATTTATTTAGAAATAAATGACAGAAATTGCTTTCAGTTTTATGTGTGTCCAACTTTAGTATACACATGAATTGGAACAACCAGTTATATTCCCATTGAATTGTTGGCTTTATTATTTTATTACTGTCTTATGTAAGGAATATATTTCTCTTTGCATTTTAATACTTCCTTGCATAATATATTTTCTTGCGTTTTATTTTTATTTTTATTTTTTTTTAATTTTTTTTAAACGTTTATTTATTTTTGAGACAGAGCATGAACAGGGGAGGGGCAGAGAGAGGGAGACACAGAATCTGAAACAGGCTCCAGGCTCTGAGCTGTCAGCACAGAGCCCGACGCGGGGCTCGAACTCACGGACCGCGAGATCATGACCTGAGCCGAAGTTGGATGCTTAACCGACTGAGCCACCCAGGTGCCCCTTTTCTTGCGTTTTAAAGTATGCTGTATGTTTTGATTATCAGCATAAAGTGGGGTTTGGAGCATGATGGACTTGAATTAAATTCCAACTCTGTACTAGCAAGATCTGTGACTCTGGGTCAGTTACAATAATAATTTTATAAGTATAGTACTTGATGCCTAAAGAATGTTCAATTAATTTTGGCTTTTATGATGATGATGACAGTAAGTGATGCCTATGATGACAAAGATGACAATGACGGTGTGAGGCTACACTTCTGTTTTCCATATACCTTCAATTGTAATGAAAGGTAATAAGTAAATATGACTAAGTAATGAGTATATATAAACTATCAGAAATACATCTGTTCAGTGAAATTAGATAGATGTTACAGTATATATGCTTTTATCTGAAATAAGATCCTGAGGTGAACAATTTGATTCTAACAATATCATAACTTACACTAGCCTTTGTCTTATAATTTGTACTAATTTAGATTTTAAGGAAGGAATAGTAGGCTTTTGAGAATTTTGTCTTTTGAGTAAAAATACATGAGAAAATTATTCTCTACTTCCATTTGATTTTTAATAGATAACTAAAATGTTAGCTGTGTTTCAGTATTAGTTTTGAATTCTTTGTGAATTTCCTGCTTGCATATTTGCTTATATATATCTTGCTAATATTTATCATTGTAAGCTGCAGAGACTGGGAAGAAATTAGGTACCTTGAATTTTACTGAAGGAAAAAAAAATCCCTCTCATCTCATTAAAAGGCATTTAGCTGTTGTTTAACACAATTCATACTTTCTGGGATTTGGAGTTTTCTAAATTCTCATTCTAGTAAGTTCTCTAAGTTTTTTCAACCTGTGTCTAGAATGAGTGTTTATTTGCCTGCATTTATTTAAAGAAGGCGTAGGAAGGCAGAGTAGGACGAAGCTGAAGGAAAGATGGATAATGGTAGAGGTGATGGGCTGAGTGCTGCTCACTGGGTCCCCATGAGGTCTGGGGTTATGGCCTCTTCTGCCTCCTTGGATGTGATTTGTAAAGATGAACTACTGGAAAGAGAAAATAAAAATGTGTTTTTGATTCAGATTTAAAAATGTCTGTTAGCAAAAATTGATTATACTGCTTTACAAGGGGATAAATCCTGTTTTAGAAAAGACTATTATACTTCTCTGTAAGACTAAATGCCCTTAAAATAGTTTCAAATACCTAGATTTAATACCATATCCTTCAATTGTGTGATATTTATGTGATAGGTATATTTAAACAAAACCTGCCTTCTTTATTTTTTCCCCATGATTTTGAACTGAGTTGGTAAATTCTTTTACTCATTTATTCAGCACATACTTATTTATTAAATGCTTACCGTGTGTGGGTATTTACACTTGAAAATCAGAATTCACTTAACGACAATTTAAAAGCAATCTTTTAGGATCTCAAATGGATTCAGTGCTTTTTATTTAGTATGGTTAAGATGCTTTACCCACACAAACTCCAAAGCTGCTGTTTATGGCAGAGCAGTTATTTAGCATTGTCTTTTTTTTTTCCTCCCTAGAGGTAACTACAGGTTTGAGCTGTTTGATCCATACTATGTATGAACAGCAATGGGACTTTCCTGGCTGGATACAGGGGTGAAATTCATGGCCCTGGAATAGAACAAAGGCAGTTACTCCATAGGACTGATATTAATATTGTGTTCTAACCAACTAAGCTAAACAATCTCAGACTTTGAAAAGATGTTCTTTGATGAGGAGAAAAGCAAACTCAACACATTTCAAAAATTTCAACAGACTCTACAGATTTCAACAACCAAGCATTTAAAGGTCAACAATAAAACAACTTTATTTGTCTTGCAGCTGTTAATCTGAATCTGCACTTAGGAGGCAATTTCATATTTTAATTTTTGGGGGGGTTTACCTGTTTTTCTTTCCCCAAGCAAACATGCTAAGAGTTGGAGGTGAACCATCATCATTGCTGATAAATATATTCTCAGACCTGAGCTGGCTGTACAAATAAAGTCCACTTTCCATGGTAATCAGGAGCAGCAATGTCTGACTATGAGAGGTGGCTAGCCACATCCACAGACAGTACAATCTAATTCCTTTTTCCACAAATGTTGATTAAGCTGAAGGAGGATCCTTTGCAAAGTTAATTCAATAGCACCGTCTCCTTTCCCTAAAGGCTGGAGGATGATCTCACTATCACATGAGGCCATTAGCTTTCCCTGCAGCAAAACTTGCCATCTGGCCATCTGGTCTGGCCTCTGCTGATTGGATGGGAGCTTTTCTAACACCCTCACTCAGTCTTTTGGTGGTGAGTGTGAGAGTAGAAACTGGAAGGGGCAGCTGGACAACATATGACTGCTGTTATCTTGGGGGGCAGGGGGAGGCAGCCAGGTGAGCTCTAAGTGCTGCCTGATATTATCAGGGCCTGCCTGGCACTGATTGTCTATTGTCCAGCATTAGTCTCAGATGACTTGGTCATTTATGATCAACGTGGCATGGTGGATAGATTAAAAAAAACCCAAAAAACTATTCTTTATAACCTTACAATCTTGACTTTTAATCCTGTTACTGGACAGCTGATCTAGGAAAGTCACTGAAGCATTGCTTTTATTAGCAATGGATAGAGCATTTTCAAAATAACAACCAGCCTTGAGCCTTGAATCAAATCTAAGTTTGCTTTGTTAACATTCTCTATGTCAGTTCTGAAGATAGTCCCTGTTTTACCATCTCTTGGCATTACAGAATTAGAATTCTGATTGGATTGTTGGGAATAGGGGGCAGAATTGAGTATTGTGTTGCCTTTGTTGAATTCCATTCAGGGTTAATTGCTGTTAATTATGCAGCTGCTTTTTGGTTCATTTCTATGTAGTTCTACAGCTAAACACAGGGGAAGGAAGAAGACACAGGGAAGCTCCAGAAAAAGTTAAGACTCCACGAAAACAGCTGAGCATAGCTCACTTGTAAGACTGAAAATCTGTTATTTTACATATTTTTTTAAAGGCTTTGGTCCAAATGCAGAATGGAATCAGTTAGTAACAACAACATTTAGTTGTCAACATCTAGGAGATGGTGGTACGGTCACTGCTGGGTGGAATGTTTAAATATTATTCCTAAAGTGAATAAAAAAGTGAGTCTAATTACTAATGACATGAAATAAAAAAAGGTAGGATAGTGGGGCTGGAAAAAAGACTCCTCAGCTCATTCTGACTGATGTTAAATGGCTACACTGACAAATCAGGGACTCAGTATCATGTGTTCAACAAGTTAGGTTTCTAATTTGCTGGGTAACTTAGCTTAATTTATTTGACAGAAGTAGTAAGTCTTACTCAATTGGCAAAATAATAAATGTTCCCTTTCTTTTGGATTGTATATTTATTTACTTGACTTTGCACATCAAGTGCATGAGTTGATGCAAAATTAAACACCATTAATTAGTGAATTTATTGTAATTGAATCAGTGTTCAGTGTGATGTACCTGAAAGGCACCATGGATTTTTAAAACACTAATTACAACAAAAGGAAGAGAGAAGGAGGTATGGTAGGAACACATGCTATTCATAGATCGGGGGAGGGGGGAATCTAAATTGGCAGAATCCTCATAATTTCTTTACTTTCTCCTCATTCTAACCTTACTCCAACATGGCCTGAGTTCTCTATTCAGCTCACATGAGAGAGGTCTATGATGCAATGGAACCAGTTCTGTCTGATTTTTTCCTGAACCAAGCCATGTAATGTATAACTTTTATATGTTAAAGTTGACCCTAGGGTGCCTGGATGGCTCTGTCGGTTAAGCGTCTGACTTCGGCTCAGGTCAGGTCATGATCTCACCGTCCATGAGTTTGAGCTGTCGTTCTGTGCTGACAGCTCAGAGGGTGAAGCGTGCTTCAGATTCCGTGTCTTCTTCTCTCTCTGCCCCTCATCCACTCATGCTCTGTCTCTGTCTCTCTCAAAAATAAACAAACATTAAAAAAAAAATTGACCCCGTTGACAGCAATTCATTTAGGTCCTCCTGTTACAATTCCAACACAGGTAAAGGGCAGTTACAGTCAACAGGATGTCAACATTGCTGTGGCAGGGATGGAACACATGCAAATGACAATGTAGATGAGAGCTCTGAGTGCTGCATGGCCAGTGAAGAATAGTTTTAGCAAAGGGATACATTTGAAATAAGATTTCATAGGACCATTGGCAATCCTGAATAGGAAAAATAAAGGTTTTCTTAAAAATGAATAGTAAGCATCCACTGAGTGACAACTATATGTGAAGCATGATGAGCTTTTCTATTCATAAATTCTTTTAATCTTTGCCATAGTCTTGTCCTATAAGGATTATTAGCCTCATTTTACAGAGGAGGAAATTGAGACTCAGGTATCACGTCTAGGTCAGATAGCTGGTGCAGGATGAAATTGGAGTTCAGGTATTGGCCCTTGTAGCCCTGTCCCCTTCCATTTCCATTGCATCGTGGTGGCCTGTCCTCATAACATCTAAACAGATACAGTGCCAACACTGGAAAGTGGAAAGCTACGACCTTTGCCTTGACCCCAGAGCACCCAATGCTTTCCATAGTGCTTGCTGTCATCATTACCATTGCCTGCCTACTCTACCTCTTCTGGTCAGAGGAAGCCATAGAAAGAGGTTCTCATACCCATGAGTTCCCCTGTACAGGCACTGATAGACCTTGGCAAATTGCTTCATGTTCTATAGTTCTCAGCAGCCCTCTTCTTCTCAGCTTTCACCTTCAACATCCTGCACAGCATGCCTGTGGCAGCACTGCTAATCTGCTGTCAGACAAAGGGGGAGAAAAAAGCAGGACACTGACACAATACTCACTTTAGGTAAATCTTTCCCCAGTCAGTACTTCCTATCCTGGGATTATTTTGTGAACACAGATTTTGTTAGAAAGCGATTGATCTAAACATCTGGGGGCTCATGCACTGACATTAGCTCCTTCTAATTGCTGTAATGTAGCTCCATTCTGATTTCATGCAAGCAGTGCAATCTTCATGCATAAACTATTGATTAATTACACATTTAAGGCATCTGAGAGTATTGGTCTAGCGTATTTGTGGTTCCCTAGGATTCTCTTCTTTATTTTTCCTGTTTGAACTTTTTCTTGTTCCTTTACCTCCCCACCACCTCCTGCCATTCTAATTAGTCTCCAAAGCATTCACTTTATGAACAGAAAATCAGAATTGTGCTTTACTATTTATCTGTTAACTCACATTGGAATTTGGGAGAGTGGCTGGTGTGAACTCTTACAACTCATAAGAACATTATTTTTTCTTCTCTACCGAATACTCCCATTGAAACACATTTGGATAGGAAGACATTATTGATAAATACCCACGGCCCATGGGTTAGCAGATTGTTTACACGCGGGCACATGTGTGTGGTGTGTTACTGCAGTGGCTGTACATTCCTCCAGGAGAGGTTCTATGGTTATGTGTGTTATGAAATTTCAAATAAGGGAAGAACAACAGCTGTAATGGGTCCAATCCAATGATGGCAAAAGGTGAATAAAATTACTCCCTCTGGGAAGTAAAACGTTCATTTAGTGGAGGGAAATTATCATTTCCAAGTAGAACATTTGGCTTCCTGAGAGTGAAAGTGGCTGCACAGCTTGATAATAACACCTCGGGCTGTAATAGTACCCTTTCCCTTCTGAGAGCTGGGCTCTTTGCTCTTAAATTTATCCTTACAACATTCTTTTAAGGTGGGTAGGCTCAGGTGTTATTGGGCATCTTTTATGGATGGAGAAACTGAGAGGCTGGAAAATTCAGTACTTTATCCTTGGAAGCTCAGAAATCAATATTTAGGCCTGGGTTTCTCCACTTTGGTGCTATTGCCATTTTGTCCAGCTAATTCTTTGTTGTGTGGGCTATCCTGTGTACTGTAGAATTTTAGCAGCATCCCTGGTCTATGTCCCCTAGTGCCAGAAGCACCTTCTAGTTGTGACAACCAAAAATGTCTCCAGATATTGTAAATGTCTCCTGGCATGGAAATCACCTCCAGTTGGAAACCCCAATCTTCTATAGTTTGTAGAAAATCTTAGCAAATTTGAAATAATTAAAATTTGCTTTGACATTCATAGTTTTTCCTGTCTGTAAAGATAGTTCTCATGTAGGATTCACCATTATAGTGACTTTATGTATATTAGTTTAGTTCATTCTCACAGCAATCCTATTTAATTTCATTTTATACGTAAGAAAACAGAGACATAGAGAGGTTAGTTGCCCAAGTTTACATAGCTAGGCAGCAGGATTGGTTTCATGGGCATGGGGGCTATGCAGTTGTATAGGGCACCAGGTTTAGAAGGACCTGATGTTTAATTTAATGGTCTGCTTTGCCATATTGAAATTCTTAATCATTTTTGAACAAGGAGTCCCACATTTTCATTTTGGCTTGGGTTGCACAAATTATGTAGCTAGTCCTGCTAGGAAGTGAGAGAACCAGGATTTGAATCCAGATAATCTAAAGACTATATGCTTGACCTTTTTACCATAGTGCCTCTCATTCTTTTACTTGTTCATTAACTCATTCAGTAAATTGTACCATGAGTTTATTGTGAGCCAGGAACTAAGCTTGACAGTGAGGAAACAATAGAGACATAAAGATACTGCCCCTTCTCTCATGAAGCTAACAGTGTCCCAAGGGTTGTAGACCAATAAAATGGCATTTGTGATTCAGCATGGTTACTTGTTATGACAGGAAAGGCATCATTGCTAGGGGAGCTTATAGGAGGCCACTTAACACCACCTGGGGGGATCAGTTTATAAGCTGAGGTGTAAGGGCTGAATAAGAGTTTCACAATTAAAAATGGAGAACAAGTGTGATCTACACAAAAGGAAATGGCAGTACTAATGCCAAGAAGTGAGAAGTGTGGCACAGTTAGGAAATTAAAAATAGTTTAATGTGGATGGAATGTTGAGTTAGTCAGCTTTCACTATTATGGTGCAGTAACAACCCACCATCTCAAGTTGATTATTACAACAAAGGCTTGTTTCTCATACATATTGCAGGTGATCTATTGGGCTGTGGTGCTCCTCACCGAGTCCCCATTTTAGGACCAAGGCTGGAGGAGCAATTAATTCCTAACAGACATGACATTCTCATGACAGAGGGAAGAGCTAGAAATGATTGAATTACAATCCCATTGGCTCATACTCCATCGGTTAAGCAGGAATGTGGCCAAGGTAGCCCTTATGGAGCAGGGAAGCATTCCTCTTCCCATTGCACCATAAGTCACATGGCAACAGGCAGCGATATTATATTCCTCTTAAAGAGAGGGCAAAGATTAATTGAGAATAAGAATATATATTCTACCAAGTCAGGGTGAGAGGAAAGGAGTAGCAAGAGAAGAAGTTTTAGAAATTAGTAGCAGCTAAGTTATATAAAGTCTTACAGATCATATCCCAGTGTTTGGTCTCAATTTATTACTCCTTTCTCTACTTTCTATTAAGTCTTAAGTATGTTACTCAAAAGCTGTTTTCAGATTCAACACAAATCAAGAACAATGATAACAATAAAGAATCAAGCAACCCAAATAAAATAAACTCATTACACACTAAAGTACAAATGATTCATATAGGATATTTATATTTTTACAGAAACAAAGGAAAGAGTCACTAATTGTGGAATGTCATAGTGGCAATAATGTGTTGGTAAAAGGTGATTTCTTTAAATTAATCAAGTATAGTTGACACACAATGTTATATTACTTTCAGGTGGAGAGCATAGTGATGCTACACTTCTATGCAGTGCTCAGTGCTCACGACAATAAGTGTAGTCATCATCTATCACTCTACAACATTTTTACAATATTATTGACTATGCTGTACTTTTTCATCTCCGTGACTTATTTTATATTTTGAAATTTGTACCTCCTTTTTTTTAAGTTTATTTTTTATTTTGAGAGAGAGAGCATGTGCACAAGTTGGGGAGGAGCAAAGAGAGAGGGAGAGAGAGAATGCCAAGCAGGCTTTGTACTGTCAGTGTGGAGCCCATTGTGGGACTCAAACTCACAATCCATGAGATCATGACCTGACTTCAAAATTAAGAGTCAGTTGCTGAACCGACTGAGTCACCTCCTTCATCTGTTTCACCCATTCCCATACCCAGCTTGACTCAGGTAATCATCAGGTTACTCTCTGTACTTAAGTTTGTTTTGTTCGTTTGTTTTTGTTCATTTGTTACATTTTTTAGATTCCACATATAAATAAACTTGTACAGTGTTTGTCTTTCTCTAACTTATTTGGTGAAGTGTGAATTTTTATTTTATCTGTGAAGGAAGGAGTTTTTTGAGGTCTCAGAAATCCTGTCTTCCTATAGCTGACTTCTAAGTGTGGTTCTACTGATATAGACCCATCCACTAACATTTGTCAAGTTCGTTTTATACTTTCAGAACTGTGGTGATTGCTGCATTTACAGCTTTCAAATGCAGTTAAAACTGGTGACAGGCAGCCTAGTAGACAGAAAACTGAAAATCTTGACCTCTAATAGACCTACCTTTGACCCTTGATTCATTCAGTTGATATCTGTATACATTTGCGTAGTTATGTAGCATCTTTGAGCCTTGGTTTTCTCATCTGTAACATGGAATTTTAATACTGCGGATCTAACAGCAGTAACAGTAACAATGAACTGTTATTGAGGACTCTGTGCGTGTCTGGCACAGGGCTAAAAACTTTGCATTATGATGTTTAAACTTTTTCACAACCTATGAAGTGAATACTATGATTGTGCAGAGGAGGAGACTAAGAATTAGAGTCAGTTAAACAGCTTGCTCAAGGTCAAGCATTTAGTATGGCGTGGAATCTGAAAAGGATCCCAGTTACATCATGACCAAAGCTCAACTCTTTATTATCACATAGTACAAATAATGATGAGAACAATAATAGTATCCAGCCACTCTTCCAAGCCCTTTAAAAAAAAAAAAATTAAGACATTTAATTCTCAAAAAAACCCTTCAGAAGATGCAAGTGTTAGAGAACCTCAGATTTAATATTATATACATGTAACCATTTATACCTATTTATGTATGTCTCTTTATTAATTAAGCACCTTTCTCTTCTTGATCAGGGATTTTAAGGGACGTACATTAGGCTGTGTAAGTTTTTAGACATTAACATATTTTCATTGGAAAAATTCTAATCTGCAAGTTTGAGAAAACCTGATAAGCTTATTAACATTGTCCCTAAAGAATAAATAAATTTTTTTTTAATTTTTTTTTCAACGTTTTTTATTTATTTTTGGGACAGAGAGAGACAGAGCATGAACGGGGGAGGGGCAGAGAGAGAGGGAGACACAGAATCGGAAACAGGCTCCAGGCTCCGAGCCATCAGCCCAGAGCCTGACGCGGGGCTCAAACTCACGGACCGCGAGATCGTGACCTGGCTGAAGTCGGACACTTAACCGACTGCGCCACCCAGGCGCCCCAAGAATAAATAAATTTTGATGAAGATGTAAGGTTCTCACTCTCAAATACAAGGTATAAATGATACCAAGTAGACTTTTTCAGGTATTTAGACTTCTCAGAGGTATATTTCTTACTTTTTCTGGGTTCCTGGCTACACTTTGGATATTTGAATTGTGAGGTTAAATGACCTATGGATGAATGAATTATTAATATAAGTTATTTTCACAACATTTTCCTGACTCTGTTTCTGTGATTTTCCCCCAGGGGTCAAATGTAGCCTCTTTATTAGATTCTCATGCACAATAGATAGTCATTGGCTTTATTTGTCCTATTCCCAGACTCATCTCACAAACAGGAATGTCCTATACTTTGCCTGACATTATTTGAGATGTTCCATATATGGGTTCTCTTTTATATGTGTCTTTTCCCCCCTGAAATCAAATTGAAAGAAGTTACAAGTTGAAAACAACCAGTCTGCATATGCTTTATCCTCCAGCATAATATTTGACTGGCATTTTCTAATTAAAACAAGGCTTCCAGAACAGTCCTCTGATGCATTCAGCTCAATGGCTCTTGTGAACTTCATTTATAATATCTTAATAAAATCTGAGGTTGAATAACTAACAATTTTAAGATTTAGTTATGAGGCCAAATGAAGTATTTATTCTAGCCTCAAGCATCCCTGCTGTCTTTAAAAAACAGCATTATATTTTCTCACCCACAATAGTAAAATGCACATTATTGGCTTATTTCACCCATGCTAACAAAAGGATTCACCACGACTGAGTGGGTATTTACTTAACACAATGTTTCAGTCCCAAATCTTAGGATTTTGTAATGTGCACCTTTGATAAATTCCTCAGAAGGTTCTTATACTAATATTTGAAACCCACAATTTTAGGGATTAGAAAAAAAGATATAACTTATTTTGTCAACATAGATTTATCAACTATAATGCTACTGGATTCTTTTCAGAGATTTTAGTTTAAAAATATAAACCCTAATACTCATTAAAAATAATTTTACTATTTGTGGGCGCCTGGGTGGCGCAGTCGGTTAAGCGTCCGACTTCAGCCAGGTCACGATCTCGCAGTCCGTGAGTTCGAGCCCCGCGTCAGGCTCTGGGCTGATGGCTCAGAGCCTGGAGCCTGTTTCCGATTCTGTGTCTCCCTCTCTCTCTGCCCCTCCCCCGTTCATGCTCTGTCTCTCTCTGTCCCAAAAATAAATAAAAAACGTTGAAAAAAAAAATAATTTTACTATTTGTTGTTTGGAGTTAAAAAGGAGTCTGAGATCTGAATACTCGATGTTTAAGTTAATCTAGAAAATTCATCAAACCAATGACATAGCACAAAGGGTGCGGTCGTGAAAAAAGTCTAGTGTGCATTTTCTAACAGGTTGCAACTCAAAGTGTGGTCCATGGACTAGTAGTATCAATATCGGAGCTTGTTAGAAATGTAGACTCTCAGGTCCCACCATTAATTTACTGAATTAGAATCTGCATTTTAATAAGATGCCCAGGAGATTCATATGCATGTTAAGTTTCTGAAGCATTGCTCTAAGAACCTTGTAGTTTTTAGAAAGTGTAGCTTAAATATAGGCTCAGAACTGTTTGTTTACACAGGAGGATTCCTATTATAGTTAAAATATTAAAAAGTACACTTACCAGAAATGAATGGTCCTTGCAATAACTAAAGGGCAAACAATGAACCCTGGAATGTTAAGATGTTTGATGTTTAAGGACTGCAGCATTCGCTGTCTACATTAGGTAAATGTGTGAGCAGAGCTGACAATGGTTCCATAGAATCATGGAGAGAGTCGTTTGAATTGTTATTTTTTAATTTTTAAAAGAGCTTTCTTTTCTGGTGTGCACTATACAGAATATAATGCATATTAAATATGGAAAACTCACAGATGACAGGAACGTTTGTGTGGCTAAAAACTTGGTAAAGAGGATGGAGTAAATGCATAATGGGAATCACTGTATTTATGTTGGTAAAGGAGAGCTACATTTTTATAACTTATTTTTTGTCTGGCATAATAAAGAGAGGATTTAACAAATGAAGTACCCGAGTCCTTCAAGGGAAGTAGGAGAACTCCTTGGAATTATTTAAATATGAACTGGAAAATCAGTTCTTTTGGATATCTGGGGGTGAAAGAAATGTGTCCTGATATGGAAATTTTATTCCATGTCCAAACCACTCATGTTGCATAAACTGGGCAATGTTACTGGTGACCATGTAGTCAAATTATCTGGATAAGGCTTCAGCTGAAATACTGGTTAATTTGCCCTCCCATGGGCCAGAAATGTCTATGTGAGGGGTGAGCTATGGACTTTATAAATCAGGTTTGTAATCACTAAGCCCACACAACTTCAGGGTCATCTGTCCTTGACCTAATTTTATGACTTAATAAATAGGGTTAGAATATTGGCTACTGTGAAAAATGCAGCAATAAATATTTAAGGATGTTTACAATTTGGTTTCATTTACAGGTAATTTTTCCTTTTAGTGAATGCCTCTTCTTAAGGATAGGCCATTTTAACAGAGGCTATTAAGATAACAAATGTTTTAAAACATTGGGAAGTAAGTCCCTAGACTGGTCATTAATAGGTAAAACAAAATGGAGATTTTTAAAAATGCAAAATATAGTAGAAGCTATTTAATAAGCCACTGTCCCTTCTTCTTAGAAAATATTTACCTTAGAAGAATTGATGTAATGACACTACAAAGTATAGTATTCATCAAATAGTGGCAGTCTATAGTCCTATAAATACTGGTTCTTTATCTACTTACTCATGTAGACACTTTGCACTACAATGCACATATTTCGACATTATAGATGCTTATTCATATTTTATGATTTGATCACAGCAGGAGGGGACAATTTTAAACATAGAATAGAGAATAAGGAGAATCTCTCTCCCCTGCTCAGTTCATGCCTTCTTCAGTGAACAAAACCATCTTTTTAGAATGTATATTTAATGATAAGGTAAATAATGTGCTCCCAAGGTGGCAAAATAGGTGGCTTAGGGAGAGGCTCTGTCATTCCTGGGAGGTCTTTAGCCCAGGAAAATGACTTCCTGTACTCCCCCATATGAAGAGACATCATCTTTCCTTATCCCATGATCCTCTCTCTTTTTCCTCTCTCCTCCTTCCATTTCCATCTCCAATAGGAAGAAAAACAACCCCACAAAATCTTCTGAACTGTTTTTAGAAAAATAAATTGTCTTTCCTGGGACATGAGATGAATAAGAGTTGGCATTTTTTTGTTGTCACTTTAGGTACAAGGGTCAAAGGTCATTATCTAACAGGCATCCAAATGGAATCAATCTCTCCTTCATAGATCCTGTCAGACGCACCTGAGCCTCTTGAGGGTTGCACAGAGCAGTTCATGGTCAAAGGCAGGAATGGATATCGGCACTCCAGGGGAGGCTATATTTTTCTGTCAATAGACAGAAGATTGCAGTGTCCTAGACAGGTAATCAGTTATCAAGCACTACAATCAGTTCACGTTTAAACATTAAACAGGTGGGGCAGGAGACAAGGAAAATTTGTCATGTTTACCAGGTTTGCCAACAACAACCAAAGAACTGCTTTATCCTTTTAAATCAGTTCTAATCTGTGCTTCTTGCTATCAGTTTTTTGAAGATATTGAATGATTTTTTTTTTCTCTTTGCAAATGCTCGGTGGATCCCCAAAGTGTCAAAAGTCTATGGGATCAATTTTATTTATATATAGTTATAAATATATATATATATAATCATATACATATGATTTATATTATTTATTTATTATATATATATATTTATATTTATATTATATGTATATTTTAATAATTCACCCATTTTCCCCTTAGCTTTGGTTAACTGAATCCTAACATATTTACGAGTCAGCCCCAATAACCTCCAGCTTCTATGTCAATTTGATATGGTGAGCACATGGAAGAGCATAAAGCAAAGTGTCCTCTAAGATTAAACACTATCTCACTTGTTAAGAATTTTTCTTTCCCACCATTAAAAGTAAAGAAAAATACCTTTTGTTTTTTTTCTCCCTGATTAGAGGTCTTCACTGGATTTGTGGCAAATAAATTGACAAGTGAGGGTACCGATGACAAGAGAGTGATAATTGATGGTGGCAGGTGGGGGCCTGGTGTACTGGCATATCCTGTGGAGGGTGAGCCAAGGACATCTATCAATCAAATTGGTGACAGCAGCCAGGGAGACTTAATTGGAGATTCATTGAACCTTTAATGATGTGACAGAGAAAAATAAGGACGCTTAAAAGGCTCCTGGGCTATTTCTTTTCCTTCATCCCAATATTCTCATAGAGTAGAAGAAAGTGGACATTGCTCCAGGGTTGAACATTCATTGTTTCCATCAAAGTTAATCACATTGTTTTGAGAAGCAGAGTAGTGAAAGTATTTACCATAAATCCAATGTAAAATTAAATCCTTACCTGGAGATTTAGAGATTTGACTGTCCCATGACTTCAGCATAATCAGAAATACTTCACAAGTGCTGGGATACCATGCACAAAACACTGAGTTACAACTAGGGTGAAGATACTGTC
Organism: Neofelis nebulosa; assembly: GCF_028018385.1. Lineage (NCBI taxonomy): Eukaryota > Metazoa > Chordata > Mammalia > Carnivora > Felidae > Neofelis > Neofelis nebulosa. The sequence continues at coordinate 152,249,138 of NC_080784.1, forward strand.
TGCCAGGATATGGATTCCAAACACAATGAGGAAAGAAATCCTTAGTTTAATTTAAGTTTTTTAAACCTCATTCTTCTAAATAGTTCTCTGTACTAAACAGAGGTAAATATTTTCTTTTTTTTTCCCCAGAAGGTTCAAAAGAATTTTATTTCATTTGAGAAAGGAAAGGTCCTACAAAAGCACTTGTCCTGTAGAAACAAAGATTTTTCTTAACATTAGCTGTGCAAGAAAGGAATCTTCTAGTTTCAAGGCACTGTGCTTGAATATAATGCGTGAAAAGATATGTAGCATGGTTTCTGCCATCCATGATCTTGTGTTTTCATATTTATGAGTTTATAAATGTATTGATTTATTCTAAATTACAGTTTTGAGCACCTACTATGCACAGTGCATTTTCCAAGATCAATGAGGCATAGAGGAATTTATAGTCTAGTGTGGGAAGACAGATGTGTACTTTACAATGTTACAATGTTGTAGGTAATAGTTAAAGAAGGTCGTGAGGTGCTGTCCGGGAAGGAGACACTGTAGGTATAAGGCCATTTGAGTAGCATTCTTGAAAATTCACTGTAGTCATTGTAATATTTGCTATAAAAAATTGGGGAAGGAAGAAAATATCCTGGACTTGTTGTGTCAGAGATTTTATACTTAATGGTGTCCAAATTTAGCAAAACTTGAATCCTCTTATACATAGATTTTCTCACCCTTTATTCAGTTTTAAATTCAGCTTCTTGTCTTGCTTTCTTTGCTCCGTAAGTCAATGTCCACAAACAGGACCTATGAATTACTCAATGAAGGAAAAGGAACTAATTGTTTAGAGTTCCCAGAAGGTCAGCATCTTGTTCCACCTAACAAGAACTTGCTTTTCCCCATGCAGAGATCTCAGTTCAACATTTATTCCCCATATGAAGTTAAGAATTTATTTCTTAATTAGGAATTGTGTCTGTTTGGAGGTCCTCTTGTGGCTGAATTGTACATGGGTTGCACTCCACCCCATATCTTCCTGGACAAAAAAGTACATTTATCAGTAAACTGTGCCACAGCAAAGAACTTCTCCCCTCAACACTGAGGACAGCTCCTACTTGCCAAGTGTACACTACACTTTCCAGAAAAAGAAAACTGGTTAAAATAATTTGGGGTAGATTCTATAGAGGAATAAAAGCATGTCAATTATAAGATGTGGAGGTTACATTTTGAAAAGGAAGACTTTGGGTTAAAATTTTATGTAGTTTTGTTGTGCTGATTTCACTGAAAAATTTTTATTAGAGTATAATTAACATACAGTGGTATATTAGTTTTAGGTGTATAGTATAATGATTTTACAATTCTATATATTGCCCAGTGCTCATCATGATAAGGGTACTCTTAATCCCTTTTACCTGTTTCACCCATTGTTCCACCCACCTTCCTTCTGGCAACCATCAGTTTGTTTTCTGTATTTATGGGTCTGTTTTTCTTTTGTCTCTTTTTGTCTTTGTTCATTTGTTTCTTAAATTCCACATATAAGTGAACTCATATGGTATTTTGTCTGACTGATTTCACTTAACATTATATTCTCTAGGTCCATCTATGTTGTTGCAAATGGCAAGATCTCATTTGTTTTTTAATGACTGAGTAATATTTCTCTGTGTGTGTGTGTGTGTGTGTGT